>NC_134204.1:75174571-75829799 GCF_964188355.1 Buteo buteo
CAGAGGTAAAGTTGATGTCTGAGGCCTTTACTGTCTCTGGGGGCAACATCTGGGGTGGAGGGAGTCGGTTACGAGATCTCAGTGCCGGTACCTTCGCAGAGAATACTTAGAGTTCATAGACCACAGTGTTCCTATTTGTCCAGAGTTGATACTTCAATTAAAAAAAATGTTCAGTACTTCACTAGACTGACTGAAAATGTTTGTTTCCTGTTAGCCTGTAAAACTGGAAGGAACCTTATTTAGGTGATGGACCCTCACATGGCTGAACCTGAACACATTCCCACTCAGAGGGAATTGTCCTGACCCTGATGTGTGATATTCTAGATTAGGGCCATGACGGATACTTCTGATCCACTGCTTTTGTACTAGCATGTTAGTCATTGGATATATTACTCTGATCCCTAAAAGGAGGTGCCACTTACTGTTTTCTTGAAATAAGGTGTATTTGCAAAATGATGGCTTAAGCTTTTTTTTATGGGTAGCTATATTAAAACCTATTGTCTGATACCTTTCTAAAAAAACCAGCATCCTGTGGAATGCTTTATGGAATACCTCTATTGAACTATTTGCAAGGTATCTTAACCAAACTTCAGATCTGTACCTCCAAAGGAAGTCATAGAGGGCTTTGTCATGTCTAACCTGGTGCCAGTTGTGTTGCCTTTTGATTTTACCCGAATATTAAAACTGCGGGGTGGGTATGTGTTGATATTGAAGGCATATCTAGATGTGTTAGACACCTGATCACCACTCTGCTACATAATACTACGTGTATTATATGGTGCCCTCTGTGACATAACTTATGGTTTATTTGCAATGTAAACAGTCTTATTTGTATTTCAGGTAGGCTGTGAAGTTTGGGCTTCATTTAATTACGCAACTTCAGTGTGAAAACAAGTATCTTAGAAGAGGTAACATTTTCTGTAGCTTGTCTTTTGGAAGAAGGTACTTTGGCTCTGTTCTACTTAAAAGCCAGTAGAAATGTGGATTTCTGTGCCTGGTGTGATTTTTTTTTTTCCGTACCTACTTGCTTGTGCATGACTTCTTTCATTTGGGTTGTCCTGGAAAGATCAGTTCTTCCCAAACGTGGAAAGCTCAGAGGAGCAAACAACATATAAGAGTCACTGACTTGCACATAGTGGTAAGAAAATTCAGTGCAAGTTTTTGTTGGCTTGGCTTCTGCTTGGGAGAGGGGAGATCCTCAGTGCCTTGCCCTCCCCTTTATCCTGGGAAAACCCCCTTAAAAAAAAAAGATACAGGTGAATTTATTGTGAGATGATCTCAATAGGAATAACTTTCAGTGTGGTGTAAAAGGCTTCTATATTAAAAAAAGTGTAGTAAGGTTCTCTGTTTAAAGAGGAGTGAGCAAACAAATAGCCTATGCTTGAACTGGCATACAGCTACATAAGATACTGCATAGGAAGCAGTTTTTTACCTAGATTATTAGGGGTAGCAGAAGGGCCCAGGAAAATCTCTTCAGCTTTTCTTTGTGGATGCTAGACTGCTTGAATGACAGACGTGGTCTTCTGTGGATCGTAGCTGCCAAGGGGGTACTGCACATGGCAGTCAGGCGGTGCTCGTTCCTCCCTCACAATGTGAATTGGGGCTGAGGAGCTTCCTGCTGTCCTGTCCCCAGCTCTTCAGTGTGAGAGGGCCTGAAGTGGCAGAGCTGCTGCATGCAGGAGCTGTTAGAGAGTGGTCTTACTTATTAATGCTGGTGATACATGTATAGACATGTATCCAAATATGCATTGGAAAGGGAAAAGAAAATAGTTTGTCCAGGCTAGAGGCTCAGGAGTTGTCCTTTTTTATAAGATAGTATTGATTATCTAGCTGTACCTAGCTAGTGCTGCTTAAAAATCAGATTTAGTGAGGTTTCTTCCTCTTTTAAATTCTTTGGACTATTAGGGTGTTTACATGGGTAATTATCACCTGTCAGGGGAATAGAGATTTAAGAAATATTTTATCTAAAGTATTAAATCTGTAGGTTTTCTTCCTACTCCTTTATAGCTTTGCATATATTAAAAAAAAAAAATGGGCTTAACATGTAACATTCTGCTAACTTCCTGTTGGAATGAAGTTTGACAAATTCTTTGGCTACAAGCACAGATGTCCTACTTTGCCATCATAACCTAGTTAACTGCCTTACTGTAGAAAGCCGTGTAATGAGAAGAGCTGGTTATGATTTCAGCAGAAGAGTGAATACTGAACTGTCAGTTGTACAAATGCCCAAAGAAGTGTAGTACAGCAAGGGAAGACTTGGAGGTGAGGGATGTGCCACAGTTTCATTAGTGTCCACTGATGCAGTGTCCTTACAACTTGGCATTATGCAATGCAATCTTGCTTGGTGCCTTGAACCATTACTTAGATTTGCAATAAGTTGCATTTTAAAGGAATTACCCTCTTACTTAACTCCTCAAGATCTACTCCTCAAGGTCTCCACCCTTATGAACTTACACCTATGATGGTACACCTGACAACGCTGTGTACACTTCATGGAAAATAACAGAATGCTGAAAAAACACATGCTAGTTTGATTTCTCAGCTGGTGCACCAGGTAAAAGATTGAGATTGTTCCTGTCTTCACCATTGATACTTGTAGAGGAAAATTTTGGTAGTGTCACTTTTTTGTAGTAATTTTTTTCATTAACTAATGTCCCTGGGGAGCAACAAAATATGAGTTGTGTAAAAAGTCTATTAAAATAGCAGAGGCAAGTGAGCTGTGAAGGTGAGAAAAACCCTCCTTACCTTTTTTTTTTCCTTCCAGCACTAAGGTACATTGATCTAGTGAGTAGCAAAAGGGGATCCTATTTGGAGTTTTAATTAAAGCTAGTGAGTTTTACTGATGCTATCAATCAGCAAAGATTGAGAGAGGGGGCATGGTGCCAGACCATTTAGTGGTCTTGACAGGGTAATTAAATACCTCAGGACTGTATTCTCAAGATAAAATTGAAGCGCTCTAGCAGATCTGAAGCAGAAGAACAATTTGTCTTGGAACAAAGGCAAAGGCGGGGGTTTTTTCCCCCTAAATTTCTGCAGGAGTTATATAAATGTTAATTATACAATCTTTTAGCTATGTTACAGTTAAAAGCTTTGACAGCATTTCCATTTTAAACCCCCTACCCACCCCACACATGTTTTTTCACCCCCAGGTAAAATTTGTTCACTGAAATTCAAATCTCCTCAGACTTTGCATGTTACTTAACCAGCTTAAACTGGCTGCTTGTTTTTAATGTTGCTGAGTAATATTAAGAGGAGGATTCACTTCTGAATACATATTGCTGTGACTTCCTGTAAACCACGTTACGGCCACATGATTGTTCATTAATGCCTAACCACTCTGAGGAAAATAACACAGCGTGTCAGACTGAACTACACAATGTGCTAATCTCTCACCTCAGCAACTACATAGCTTGTTTTCTGTTTGGATCCTAACTGCTGTGTTGCAGCTGATTAGAGTTTCTTCCAGGAGTCTCTCCCTGCTTTTCCTGGGGCAGAGGATCCTTAGACCAATGCAGCTTACCCTAAGGCTGCTGAGCAGGTTTGTGGCCAAAAACCTCAGTGGTGCAGTAAGGTCCTTTCCGAGTCTGCCTAGGGCGTTTCTGACACAGAAATGGAGATGTTAGAAGGGGCCGACAGTACTGTATGGAGCTGAAGGAAGACTGCAAGCATTGCTCAAAAGCCAAGCTCTAAGCAAGTGAAAAAAAGCCACCAAAACCAACAAAAACCAGCTTGTTACTACTAGGATCAATGATGTGTCTTCCTGTCCTCTGCCCTCCTCATGCTATGCAAAGTCCTTTAAGTAGCAGTGTATGGCTTTCTACGTGGGTGTTGTGGTTTAACCCCAGCCAGCAACTAAGCACCGCGCAGTCGCTCGCTCAGTCCCCCCACACCCAGTGGGATGGGGGAGAAAATCAGGAAAAGAAGTAAAACTTGTGGGTTGAGATAAGAACGGTTTAATAGAACAGAAAAGAAGAAACTAATAAAGATAATGATAATGCTAATAAAATGACAACAGTAATAAAAAAAGCATTGGAATGTACAAGTGATGCGCAGGGGAATTGCTCACCACCCACTGATCGACACCCAGTAAGTCCCTGAGTGGTGATTCCCTGCCCCCACTCCCTATACTAGATGGGACTTCCCATGGTATGGAATACACCGTTGACCAGTTTGGGTCAGGTGCCCTGGCTGTGTCCCGTGCCAACTTCTTGTTGCCCCTCCAGCTTTCTCGCTGGCTGGGCTTGAGAAGCTGAAACATCCTTGACTTTAGTCTAAATACTACTGAACAACAACTGAAAGCATCGATGTTACCAACATTCTTCTCATACTGAACTCAAAACATAGCACTGTACCAGCTACTAGGAAGACAGTTAACTCTATCCCAGCTGAAACCAGGACAGTGGGTCTGAAGGTTTTTTCCTTCCCTTAATTTTAATGGTGATCCAAATAAGCTGAGCTCGGTTTCCTAGCTTTGTTGGGGAGCTAGGACTTTTGAACTGCTGCCTGCTGGAAAGCAGGGTGAGCGTGCGCTGTGGTGCAGGAAAGTAATGCAAGTGGCTGTGGTGGTTGTTTCCTTACTGACAAAAGTCAAATACAGAAACATGGTCAAAGAAGAAGGAACGTAAAAAAATCTTTCTGAGCTCCAGTACTCAACTGTACCAGCGCTGCTCTTCTCTTGTCCAGTAACTAATCTGAAAATTGGCAGAAGCTTCCGCTGCTGGAGACTTTATACCCTGTGTTCATACGGTGCACTAACATGCTCAGGAGTGAATGTGATAAATATGTAAAGGTGTAAGACTTTCCCATAAGCAATTACCAAAAGCTTCAAGAGACTACATCTGTAAGGAGACTTCACTTTATTTCAGTGGAAGTTAACTGCAGAGCAGTCATTTCTTAGTTTTGAAAAACACATCACTCACTGTGTTACTTTTTCCCCCAATTCAAAAAACATCTTGAGTTCATATTTGTGAGTCTTAGTAGGTGTGGTGTGGTATATTTGGCCTACCACTGTTTGGCAAGTTCATATTATCTAGATAAAATTATTCTAGTTCAAAGGAAGAGCTAATTAAAATACAGGCACTCCTATGTTGGCTAGTCACGTTCATGTGAACTACTGTGCCCATCAGTAATCACTTTGAACATCATGTTATAGATCTGCTTGTTTAAGAAGCTTGGAAAAGAGCTGGAGCTTCAACACTGTTCCAGCTGGGCTGTTGATTTGGACATGGAGAAGGCTGTGCTGGTCAGTGTAGCTTTCTTTGTGTGCCAGGGTTGTAGGGGATTCTTTGTTAAGAGTGCATGTAGCAACTGACATAATTACTCTGCGCTGCAATATCATGAGACCGTTATTGTCCCTACAGGTCCCTTATAAGTATAGCCTGTTCTGTGCAGTCCTTGAAGAGAAAGCTCTGATATCAGGGCAGTATATTGATGAGTCATTTGTCTCTGAAGTGTAGCTCATCATGGTCCACCACCAGTTAGTACTTCATGGCCAGATCGGGTTCTAATTGCGTGTCTGTTTTGTGGAGGAACAAACTGTCAGGTTGGTCTCTTCATGCCCTCAGCTGCACGGGCACAGAACAGACATGGATCCCATGGCTGACCTCAGGCCTGCGACTGTCACTGGTTGTAGCTGTCAGAGCCTGTACTCTTCATGAGATGTGGACTAAAATAGCAAAACCTCTTCTAACAGTAGTGCTGAAAGGCTGTTACTTCTGTGTCCATTTTTGAATGTGTTACCTATTGCAGGGCAGGCTGTAAAAGTAAAGTCTGTATGGGATATGGTTATATTTATTAGCTTAATCTACACACGTAACTGAAGCGGTGTTGAGTAGTATGTTTCTGTAGTTCCACAGAGTTAAGTCTAAATTGCCTTTACAGAGGGAAGCCTACAGTGTTTCCAATTTGCTTTGCCCACAGAAACAAATGCTGCTGCAAGCTTGCACCATGAACTTAAACTCAGCACAGCATGTACGTGTTTAACAAGACAGTCTTGTGTATACTGGGAAAGGTGGCCTTTAAGCTTTGTTTGGAATGAACTATCTTTCATTTGAGGGGAGACAGAAAGTAAACTTGATAAATATACAGCAATGTACTCTCCTGTTTCAGACAACCACCTATCACTGGATAGTGACAGCTGAAACCTGGTCTCTGCTGTGTGCTGCAGCATCTTGTTGCTAGAAATCAAATTGAGTTCTTGACTCATGTTGTCTCATATACTAATTTAAGTGCAAGTTAACACTTGCCTGGCTCAATGGTCTCTGAGAACATTGCTTTTATTGTGCTTGCCAAGGGGGCTTATATATCCCTAATGTATTCCTCTTCCCAATATAAATCTGTCTAGTTTGCAGGAAGGTTTAAGCCATTTTCATCTGCACATAAGGCAGACACTGTTCTAAGCTGAAAGTTTACACTGGAAGTTATTGAATGTAAACATTATTGAAATCCTGATTTTAACATTTAAATATTTCAGATCTAAAGACTTGCAAGAATACCTTGGGTAGAGGTAGTTAGAATTTAATCACTTTTTCCTGAAATTCTTGCAGGTAATACAAACACTGTTTGCCCTGTATACTAAGAAGCTATAAGATAAAAAAGATGGAAGTATGGTGCTGAGATGTCTAAAGGTAGTAGCAGATAGTAAGAAACTGAAACATTCATTTGCAGGGATTGGGTCGCTTTATTCTTTTTGGCAACTTCTTTAACTTGTTAACTTTCACAGCTTTGACTTGAAAATTGTAAATCAGTTCATCTTGATGTTAAGAAATAAAATATTAAAGCAGTGAAAATACTTGGATTTGGTGGTGTAGTGTTTGCATTTCTAGAAACAAGTGTCTTTCCTACTAACTACAGTGGAAAATTCCAGTAAAACTGTTTTTAAATTGGTGTCTCCAGAGTAGCTGTGTTCAGTGTGGTACAGTGTGTCATCATTAAATATTTAAAACTGTAGGCTTTCTGGCTGCTTCTTGACTTGTGTTGTGTTCAATGGCTTTGACATTGCATAACCTTAATGTTTATCTATTAAATATTCACCTGTTGAAGTAGCTGTGGAAGTAATATTTTAGCATAGTGTCATGGTTTAACCCCAGCCAGCAACTAAGCACCAGGCAGCCGCTCACTCACTCCCCCCACACCCAGTGGGATGGGGAAAAAAACGGGAAAAGAAGTAAAACTCGTGGGTTGAGATAAGAACAGTTTAATAAAACAGAAAAGAAGAAACTAATAAAATGACAACAGCAATAATAAAAGGATTGGAATGTACAAATGATGCGCAGTGCAATTGCTCACCACCCGCCGATCGACACCCAGTTAGTCCCCGAGCCGCGATTCCCCACCCCCACTCCCCAGTTCCTATACTAGATGGGACGTCCCATGGTATGGAATACACCGTTGGCCAGTTTGGGTCAGCTGTCCTGGCTGTGTCCCATGCCAACTTCTTGTTGCCCCTACAGCTTTCTCGCTGGCTGGGTATGAGGAGCTGAAAAATCCTTGACTTTAGTCTAAACACTACTGAGCAACAACTGAAAACAGCAGCATTACCAACATTCTTCTCATACTGAACTCAAAACACAGCACTGCACCAGCTACTAGGAAGACAGTTAACTCTATCCCAGCTGAAACCAGGACACATAGCTATTAATTCAGTACATACGTATATTGTTTGAAGAGACTGTCAGCAAGTAATTACTGAATGAGGAAACTTGACAGGATACAGGTAGGGAGATGAATCTGGAGAGTCTCTGCTTTAAATCTCTATCACAAGTGAAATAGCTGGACTTTGACATCAATAATGAATAGAAACTCTATATCCCATACTCCAGGCAAGCTTCTTTTGCATGGGAATTAGTTTACTTTTACCAGTAACATTTTGTGGTGTCCTTGTTTTTCTCCAGTGATGCTGACTTGCAGTAATCACAGATCACTAGAAATGTGTTGCCAAAGAAAGTCAAACTTAATGACATTGGGTTTCTGAAGTTCTGTGTTTCTTTCAGGTTGCTTGCCTGGCCAGAACTTCTGGTGCTTAACAAGATGGCTAGGGATAGTGTTTCGATATTTGTAATGAAGTACTGACTTCAGTTTGATGTATGTTATTCCTGTGACTAATCTGCCCAGGTTCCAGTATACATCATTTAAGGAACAGGAGCAGTCACTGGGATACTTTCCACGTAGGGTAATCTGTGATCGGTGTATGTTCTTAGATGTGAAAAATACCTTTTAAACACACTTCAAGAATTTAAAGGGAATGACACTGAAACTGAACTTGTAATGGTTGTATTTACTGGTTAGAGCTTATTGCTTTAGCTTTCTTTAAATTGCATTTGGTATAGGCCTTAAGTGCTATGTCAAACTCTATTCCAAATAGCATTTACCAGCTAGGGCATGGGCAATAGACATTACTGGATCAACTGTCACCATGAAAGAATTCATACTCATTTGACAGAAGAAAAGTGAGGTTCTCAGATAATGTTTTATATCTTGGCAGATACCAGTTCTGTAGTGTAAAGTAAACTTGGAGTTAAGTTAGCAAACATTTCTTGTGGATTTTCTGTCTTCTGAGGGGCTCAGAGTGAGTTTATATCCTTGATCTGTGACAGCATGTGTTAAGCAGTGCGAGTTCCCCTTTGGAAGACAGGGTTGCTATTTTTAATTCCTCTTTGAAGGAATAGGGGAAAAATGACTATCACTGGTTTTATACAAAAGGCTGAGTGGGAATCCTCTGTCCTGGCTTTGTTCCTTCACTTGAATCAAGTTACTTCAAGACTTTGAGTAGAAGTCTATTTCAAAGACTTTCCTTAAGAATTGTTATGTCTTGTTGCAGGATTGCAGAACGGCTGAGGTTGGAGGCACCTCTGGAGGCCTCTAGTCCAATGCCCTGCTCAGACCAGGTTCATAAGCAGGTTGCTCAGGACTGTGTGCAGTTGGGTTTTGAACATCACCAGGGTTAGATTCTACAATCTGAGTAACTTCTTCTAATGCTTG
Organism: Buteo buteo; assembly: GCF_964188355.1. Taxonomy (NCBI): domain Eukaryota; kingdom Metazoa; phylum Chordata; class Aves; order Accipitriformes; family Accipitridae; genus Buteo; species Buteo buteo. Next base: position 75,183,551 of record NC_134204.1, read on the forward strand.
ACTATCCTTTACCATTAAAAGGTGTGTTTTTACAGAATAAAATCTATATGGAATTTCCAAATGAACTTTTCTGTATTTCAGTTTGTGCCTATAGCCTCTTATCCTGTCACTTGATACTACAGAGAAGAGTCTGGCTCCATCTTTACTCTCTTCATCAGATTTTTATGGCTGAGATCCTGCTGAGCTGTCTTTTCTCTAGACTGAGCAATCCCTGCTCTCTCAGCCTTTCCTTTCATTAGAGATGCTCCAGTCCCTTAACCACTTTTGTGGCCCTCAACTGGACTGACTCTAGTTGCAAATATCTGTATTTTATTGGACAGCCCAGAGCTGGAGGCAGCCTCCCAGAAGGATCTCATCAGGGCTGAGTAGAGGGGAAGGATCACCTCCCTTGACCTGCTGGTAATGCTTCTACTAACACAGCCCAGGTGGCTGTTGGCCATCTTTGTCACAAGGGTACTTTCTGCTGGTTCATGATCAGCTTGGTGTCTACCAGGAGTATTCAGGACTTAAGTTCCTGTAACCTGCCATAGGAAGCCTCTTTATCATAGTTGTAGTAGTAAAAAGTGATTATGGCCATTATGTAGCATCATAAGTAATTTATCCATATAGTGCATTTCAGTGTGGCTTTACTGGAGTTGAAACAAACTGTATGGAAACCGGGAAATTCTATCATTCCTACTGTAGAACTGAGACTGGCAGCTTTTCTATTAAAATTAGATTTGTGCATCTTCACAAAAAAAAGTGAATTAGGAGAAAAGGCTGAGGGTATTCCCAGCTGCCTGTGTGGGAGATCAGAAGACAAGCACTTTGAACACAGGTCTTTAGCTCTTTTGTGGCTCTCACATTAGAAGAGCAAGGCACTATGGCTCACAGGGCTCTGTGTTGGATAGTGTGTTATCTTGGACAGCTACAAGTTTTGTAGGTCAGCCCTGTTCAGCCACCTTTGGAAGATACCTTGCACAAGGCCTCTGAGGAGGAAGTTGGAATGATCACAGCAGTGTTCAGGGTACTGCTTGCTTAGTCTCCAGGGTGCTCCATCTCAATCGCCTTTTTGGTTTTGCTTCCACAGGAGTCTTAAGAGTCAGCTGATCTGCATGGAAATGGGACAGGGAGCATTGGAAAAGAAATGTCAAATGATTAGGCAAAAGATAAATTTACGGAGTTAAGTTCCAGCTGCCCAGAGCTGGCTGATTCTGCATTGCAGGGAGGGAAGAAAAGGAGCTAAATCTGACCACATCTTGAGGTTTCTTTTTACCTTTATGTTTTGTACAGTGAAAACCCCAAATAATATAATTTGTCGTGTTCTGTAACACAAGCATGGATGTACTGTTCTAATCTTCCCTGTAATAAGGATAAACCACTTGTACAGACTTCAGTGGGAGGTACTGAAATCTTCAAGATGCTGGTTTTGTAGCATGAGTATAAGGGCTGAAGAATCTAACTGATAATCTTAATAAAATATTTCTGACTGACGCTTTCAGGCAGCAGGTAAAAACTTCTGTGCAAAAGGACCTGAGAAGCTCACTGTTACTTGGCATTTTGTTGTAAGAACTCTGTGTTGCAGAAATTGGTGAGCTGCTGAACAGCTGAAATGCAATCCTACTTCTGCCATTCATTCTTAGGCTTATAAAAGTGATGTAGTAGAGTTTATCTTGACCTCATGAATGATTGTGTGTCATTTGATAGCAAGCTGAATGCATGTACAAAAAACTACATTGACTTGAAAAACATGTGCAAACCTCCAAGTGCTTTGGACTGTCTTCCTGTGTTTTTGACCTAGATATCAAACTGAAATATTTATTCCTTGTATTTTTTAATGCTTTTTAATGATAATTAAAGGAAAACATTCTTACGTCTTCTTAAATTTGTCTTTTTAATCTTATAGTAAGTTAACTGAGAACACTTTTTCTCCACCAAGGCTTGCTGGAGTGTGTACCTAACTTTTCTCCTTTATTTGAATTTATTTGAAAGTACTACTTAAATTATATATGAGTTCATATAGTCAGCTGCTCCTGCCTGGTCTGTGTTACATTCTTTCAGTGTTTTCAGAGAAGCCAGCACCGAAAAAAACAGTTAACTGGCTTTGCAAGTTAACTTTTCTGGCTGCCCTTAGAAACTTTGCAATGTCTCAGAACAAGTGCCACTGTCCTGTTTCAACTGTTTTTAAAGTGTTTGATTTCTAATTTTTTTACTTTCTTTTTCCTAAGGTTTCCTATGCGCGACCAAGCTCGGCTTCTATCAGAGATGCAAATTTATATGTTAGTGGACTTCCAAAACCAATGACCCAGAAAGAACTCGAACAGCTCTTTTCCCAATATGGACGCATAATTACTTCTCGTATTCTGGTTGACCAAGTCACTGGTGAGTAGCCTGTTTGCACCTCCTCTCATTTTTGGACCGGCAGTTTAAGAAATATTTTAGCTTTCTGTAAAATAGTCTCATTTCTAGAATGTATGAAAGGTGTATATAGGCTAGAAAATGCAATTTTCTGCTGGAATTGTTCATAAATATGCATGGACAAAAATAGATTGTGGAGTGTACTGAGCCAGCTTGAGTAATTTCCACCCTGAAGGTGCAGGTTTGAAGCCTGTTTCATGGCTTGTAATAAATTTACAGCTGCTATAATCTTCCTTTCCAAGTTGCTGTGTGAAAATAGTCCCTATGCACCTTATGAAATGCTATTAAACACTTTTTTTGTAAAAATAAAATCTTAACGCAGAAATGCACAGCTGGTTCTCTGAGGCTAGGATTACAAAAGACCTAGGCTGGTAATTGCTGTTAAGACTGTTTTCAGGGTTGCCTCATTAACTTTGGGCACACTGAAGAATGTGAACTTTGAGTTCCTTGGGAGCAGATAAGGTCTGTGCCTAGCAGTACCTTAAAGAACTAAGCTCTAGCAGGTTAGTTGCAGTTACAGTATGCACCTTAACCAATGAGGGGGTGTCAGTGACACTCTGGTTATTCTTCAGACCTGGACAGTAATGCATGTGTCTTTGTTGGCTCAAATGGCTGATCTTGAGGAGCTTGATAATTTGCTGTCTCACCTGCTTCCAGCAGGCCTGTTCCAAAAATAAGCAACCAAATGAAATGCCAAGTACATGACAGAAGTACTGAGTGTGCAAAGCAAAATACAAAGGAGCAGGGCTCTCAATTCTCATCTTCCCAGAAAACTAGGGGTGTGGGGTGGAAGAATTCATTTACTCACATAATCATTCCCTAAATAATAAGCTGGCTTGGATTTTTTTTTATAGTTGTACCTTTTCAAAGTTGCATGTCATTGTAGGTGACAAACAGCTTTCAGCTGTAGGAGGTCATAAAGTTTTCAAATGGTCTTACTTTGAAAGGATTGTGCATGCTAGTGTTTGACACTTGGCTGACCTGTAGAGGACCTCATATGTACTCCTTTGCAATTCCATTATGTTAACAGAAATCTCAATATTGACACATAATACTTAGAGTGTTTTAATAGTGTGAGTTGGTGAGAGTGCAGAGAGGCAGGGAAACGAAAGCTAAAGGCCAAACAGCGACTTGTAGAAGCAGCAGATTTGCAGGTCAGTTTTCCGGTCTTTGTGGAATAAATCGCTGTTTTCAGTACGTTCCTGTGTTTTCATGCATAGAAATGGTGGGATTTGACAAATTAGCGCAATAAGTAAATGTAATTAAATTTTTAAATGTGTACAGTAATTCTAAGTACTCATAAATCCTAGTATGTGCACATTAGTTCCCTGGCATAGGCTGTTGTTCAGGTTTAAGGTTTCTTCCCTCCTCCTTCTTAGTAATTTGGAATAGGTAGACTCAAAATGGTATGAATAATAAGGTTGTGACACGAACTAGCAGGTGAAAAGTGTAAGGTTGAAGCTGTGACATTTACCCCTTTAAAGCTTTCTTTTGCCCGTTCATTGTCACTTTGATGGTTTAAATCGTCATTGTTTATAAACAGAATAAATTTCTTGTTGTTAGTGTCTTTCACAAGTGAGGACAAGCATCTAATATGTCTGTTTATTCATGAATATGTCTGTTTATTCATGAACCAAAATATAAGGGGCCTCTAAATGGATTTAGGAATATTAGAACAAAGTGTGCAACTACTGTTGGCTGTAGTAGCGTTAATGTTAATTGGTTCAAGTATTGACACCTTAGTGTGTTTATATTTAAGCCACAGCATAAATTTTTGAGGTGCAGTGTTCCTAAGACCTTCCATAAACGCTTGCTGATCCCTTTGCATGTTGTCTTTGACTTTTCTGTACCAAGGAAGAAACTATGTCTCAAGAAAAATTTCCTTCAAATGTAACACCTACGAAAGTATGGTGGTGTGCTGAAACTGAATCTTACTTAGAGGTAACCATGGACTGTTAAAACAGGGCCATAATTCCCATTACTGCAATCTAGAACCTGCACTCTGTTCTTTGTTGTCTCATATATTTGCTCCAAGGGGAACGTCAGGGGGTGGTGCAGGAGAGCATAAGCCATTTCTTGCTGCTAGGGAGCAGATGACTAAGCTATTTACAGAATTTCTGTGAATTTAGATACTGCAGGGTAGTATGAACTGAACAGAGGTTACAGTGCAGCTGGTGTTCTGGGTTCACCTCTATCCGGCACACACACAACACCCCCTACCCCACCCCCTCACCCCCCTTCATTTCAGAATTACCCTTTGGCTCACTATGTTTTTGTTGTCTCCACTGTGTTTTCCCTCAACCCTCTAAGCTTTCTGCACAATGTATCTTACGCCAATTAAATTAAAAAAAATAAAATTAAATTAAAAAAAATTACAGTAGAAGTCTTACTACTTTGAGTAAAAGCTCAGTTCTAATAAGCTCAAAATTATCATGTGTTCACAGCAACTGGCCATTAACACAGCAATTGACTGTATCAAATGTTAACATCTAATATTCCAGAGTCTATGAATTAATTATTATACGCTTCCTTCACCCTGTGCAGGAGTATCAAGGGGTGTGGGGTTTATCCGGTTTGACAAGCGAATTGAAGCAGAAGAAGCTATCAAGGGCTTGAATGGCCAGAAACCTCCAGGTGCCACAGAGCCCATCACTGTAAAGTTTGCTAACAATCCAAGCCAAAAAAACAATCAGGCCATCCTTTCCCAGCTGTACCATTCTCCAAACAGAAGATATCCAGCGCCTCTAGCTCAGCAGGCTCAACGTTTCAGGTAAGTCAAACGCATGCTTGTGTGCAGCTGTGCTGGAAGCCACATGTTCCCATGGGCCTGTTTGTTTCCCTCCACTCTTTCCCTTCCCTGCTTGTCTGATTTCTGTGTTGAACTGCAGCTATGCTCCTACAAAACAGCTAAAAGCAAAAATGCATTCCATCCTATTGATAGCATTTCAGTATCGAATAAACCTATTTAATTATTGTTAAACCGAGATGACATCTTTTTCTTCTACACAGTCACTAAAAAAATCCCTTTTTAAGCCTATTTTTGATTTCCTAGATTATTCTCAGTTAATGTGCAAGTTGATTCAGTTAAGACTGACCCGGGCAATTCAGTTTTCTTCTTGGCCATATGGCATGCCACAGCCAGCCTCTTCTTCTCCACCCTCTCTTTCCTCCCCATTCTGGCTTTCAGTTTTTTTCCTAGGCAGTTGTCTAAATCCTTGTCTTCCCTTACTACAAACTTTTGTAATGAAGGTTATTCAAATACTTTCTGCATGTGTTTTTTTGTGGATGTATGTTCCCATCATGTTGAAACTACAGCCATACAGTTTCCTGTGGTATATAGTGTATTGAAAAGGACAGATGGTGAGAACAAAGTGAAACAAATACTGTATTATCTACATTCATGAGTACCTTGGAATTTTTTCAGAGATTTTGATCGTTTCTTCCCACCCTCTGCCCCTGGGCTATGTGACTGGAACGTGTTAAACAGCAATATATGCAAACAGTTTCTATTTTATTTTCAAGAAATAATATCAGCTGGCAGTTTGCTTCAAAGAGAGTATACCAAACTTCAAAAGCTCTGCATTGCCTTAGGTTGCTTTTAGGCTGAATATTCGGAGTTCATTGACTGCAATTCTGCCAGAACTTCTGAACTCTTCTTTTCTTCAGCTTTTCAGCCTTATGTGCTGCAAGTGTCTGAGAGGTGTGAAGGTCAGCACTAGAGTAGGCTTTCTGCCCTAAGGGAGGGGATAATCAATTTTATTCATTACTTTGTGGATTTTCTTAACATGTCTTACAGAATAGAAGGATTAATCTAAATGGTGTGCTGAGTATTGAATAAAAGTAGGCTTGCCATTGTTCCATAGGCAGAGCATAGAGGCAGAAGTTGCGCTGGCAGGATGGACCCAAGTGCATTATTTGAAATAAGGTCATGAGGGAGCTGTTGTACAGCCTGTGTGTTAGAGCATTCAGCATATTCTGGCAAGTCTGGCCTGCTGACTCCTTGAGTCCTGCTGAGTGCACTTGTTCACAGATACATGCCTGTGTTAGGTATTGCTCTGATACTGGCTAGGATAGCATCTGTATTTAACTGATACTCCAGGTAGATCTATCATGATTTGTAAAAATTCTCCAATTTCTGGAGTTTTTCCTTTGGATAGGACCTAAGAAGTTCTTTGCAGTTAAGTAATTTCAATAGACTACCCTTGTCATGCAACATTAGGCTTTCAACCTTACAAATTTTATTTGATTGCAATTTATTTTTGTTTAAAAAGGAATTGTATTTTTATAAATATAAATTTCACTGGAAAGTTTTTTTTCTGAGATACTAAGTGTAAAGTGGTGCCTGAAACAACCATAAGTGATACTGTGATTTGCTCCACATAAAAGTGTAATGGTAACAAAAAGCACTGAGTAGGTACCAAGTCTGTAGTGAATAGGAGGGAGAGTAAAATCTTTCCTGCTTTTATCGATGTGGAAGGAAGAATAAGGTTGAACTGACTATTCAAAAGGTAAACTGGGGTTGCAGACAAAATTAGATATTTTTTTTTCTTTTTTTTTTTTCTTTTCATAATTTTTTGGTGAAGGCCTTCAGGCTTCTGTTTCCTCTCTAAAAGAGACGGCCTTGCCACATTTTAAATTTTTATAACTGAAAAGGGAAATCATCTTTTCTGGTTCTTTAGGTCTTTGCTGTTGTCGCAGAATTCCAACTCTATTGCTGACTACATAGTTCAGATTGCACCGATGCTTCAGATCTTTTGTGTCTTTTACATGCAAGAAATCTTTGCTTTTGACATTTCAGACAGGATTACTTGATACAGTTGCCCTTAGTGGTTGACAGAGGCCTGAAAACAGTAAACTTCAGTAGTAAGGAACAATAGGATCACTACAATGCTGCTTTTCTTCTTGTTAAGAAAAATCTTGAGCTGGACTTTCAAAAGCAGCTATATATAATTGTTCCTCAGTTTCTGTAGGATGTATAACTTAAAGCATCTTTAAAAATTGTCCAGTGAGTGCCCCTGAGAATTTTTCCACAATACTTTTAAGTCATCCAGGTAACTGAAAACTGTTACGGTGATACCATTACCATATGATGTCCTCAGCCAAATGCTCTACAGCAAAGACCTGTAAGCAGTGGTGTTCCTGGAAATCTTCACCTTCCTCTCCACCCCCAAATGTTAATGACAGTAGGCCTCTGTCATCCACACTGAGTCTATAGATAGTAGTCAGGCATTTTTTAGTTTCCTCTTTTCTGCTCTTTTAGGGGTTCGGTGGCTTGCTTTCTTGTCAGTGCATCCTGCAAACCCTGCTCACTCTAGAATCTTAATGCGGTGTAGTTTGATACCTTTACTTGGCTGCAAACAAGACCAAGTATTTTTTCTTCGTTTTTTTTTGTGCACAAGTGTGATTACACTACTGTGGCACTTGAGTTTGGATTCTGCATACCAGTAATGGTTCTTAAATCCTATAGCTCATTACTGGAGAGAAATCACAATAAGGTACAGATCTGTAAGGTAGCTGTAAGCTAATAACTACATCAAGTGTACCTTTTTTACCTAAGCTCATATTTTGTGGAGTCCTGAAGTCAACCTTTAACAAGACTTTCCTTTCACATCTCTGGGCTTTGCCAGGAAGAAACCAGGGCTTCTTTAGGGTAGAAATATTCTTAGAGAAGCACTTCAAGGGACTTCAGGAATAAGATTAATAGGATTGGTAGGCACTGTGTGTTCTGGGTATTGGCTAGGTAATTCCAAAGGGTTTAGAGTTGTGGTGACATACTGCAGTTCAGCAGCTTGGGGGAAGGTGAAGGAAGAAACACATGGGGAAAGCTTATAGTCTAATATGTATGTGTGTATATATATTCTAAAAACACTTTATTCTGGAAAAGAGTAGGAAAGTGAAAAATCTTTTTTTGCAAAATCTTTTTTTGCAGTTCATGTTCTACCATGCATTACTGCTCCAAAACCCTGCATCTGTCTGGGTATTCACATCAGCATACTGTCAGAAGCCTCATTAAAGTTTTCATCTGAAATGAGTTGATCTGGAAAACTTCACTGAGGTGGTCACTGACTGTAACTTTATGCTAACAGTATTTGACTTAGGCTAAACTTGTACTGGTGCATTTTCTAAACTGTTATGGTTGTGGATGCTACACAATAATAACTATTTTGTATTTGCTAACTGTATCAGGTGTAATAAGGTGCCACCACTCTTCTGGTGATGGTGCTTTAACTTTGCATGAGGCTCTGTACAGTGTAAGGGACGTGGGTGTAATATACCAAGTTTCCTTAAGATTAAAGGGTGGGAAAGCCTGAAGACTGAACACTTTGCTAAATGTTTTGCAGGTTGGACAATCTGCTCAACATGGCTTATGGAGTAAAGAGGTAATAAAGGACTATTGGGTTCATAACAACCAAATCAAGTGGTTTATATACTCTTACTTTTTAAATGGACATTATGTTGGATTTTTGCATGATGAGACTTCAGCTGAGATTGTTCATTTTGTTGCACTGTGCATGAAAGAGACAAGCTGATTGTAGTTTTATCAGATTCCTGTTTCAAGTGACTCACTAATCCTTACTGGTTCTATAGCATGCTCTTCTTTTGACCTAGCACGGTTTCCCCTACTTGTGTGTAGTAATGTATGTACTGTTGGGGGCGGGGGGCGGAATACTTGCAATGTTACCTTCTTAGTCTGGCCAACATGTTCATGCTGTGAAAAGCCCTGTGTCATTTTCTTTTTTGTTCTGAAATTCCTTTGCTGGGATTTTCTGTGAACAGCTACTTTGTTTCTGTTTTGTTTTCCCCCATTCTTCAGTAGGTTTCCTCCAATGACCATTGATGGAATGACCAGTTTGGCCGGAATTAACATCCCTGGGCATGCAGGAACTGGATGGTGCATTTTTGTCTACAACTTGGCCCCTGATGCTGATGAGAGTATCCTCTGGCAAATGTTTGGACCCTTCGGAGCAGTAACCAATGTGAAGGTCATCCGTGATTTCAACACCAACAAGTGCAAAGGTTTTGGATTTGTGACTATGACAAACTATGATGAGGCAGCTATGGCAATAGCCAGCCTGAATGGATACCGCCTTGGGGACAGAGTATTGCAGGTCTCCTTCAAAACAAACAAAACGCACAAAGCCTAACAAGTTATTCTCAGTGCATTAATACATGAAATCTATACAACAAAGGCAATTTACAAGAAGCTTTATGCATTAGTAAATGCCTTTGTTGTATGCCAGTGTGGAAATGGGGATAAAATGTCTACTTAGCATCCTAAGAATATGTGAGATTTTTTATTGCTAATATTTGAATTAAAACTTCTTAAATATCTTTTGTTTGAATATTGACAAGAGGTACAGGGTTTTTACCTGTCACGATGCATATTCTATTGCCTTCTTTGAAGAAGGTAGACCTTTTAAGATGTTTCAGCTAAGGGAAGAAGATTTTTTCCTTTTACATGACTGCCTTTGGCCTATGAGTAAATATTGAGGCTTTGTGTTATACTTAAGTTGGGTTTTTTTGTGTTCTTTCTTGATTTGCCTTATGTTTAATTTACGTATTAATGCATTGCTGTTTTGTTGTTCAAGAAAAATATTTGAAGTTTAATTTATGAAGTTATAAGCAGTATTTATTTTGTAACTATCATTTGCGTTGGGGAATGGGAACACATTCTAAAAGCTTATTGTAAGAATTCTGGAGAACTTTTCGTAAAGCAGTACCTTGCCAAAGAGATAAGAGCCTCTTTGATGTGGGTTTAAAAAAGCATCTATTTTTATAAAAAAAAAAAAAAAATTTGGAGAAACTTTTTACTGGTCCTGGAACAAATATTTTGACTTGAATACTTTGAGAAATCTCTTCATATGACACCTAGTGAGCTTTTAAAACTTACCAGGAAATTTGCAATTGTTGGGGAAAATTTAGAAAGATTTATGATGTAGAAATACTTTTGAGATCTTTGTATTAAGAAGTAGAGTCAATGGGATGCGCTGTTGATTTCATTTTTGTAATCATCAGTGGAGTCTTTGAACATCCTGGTTATTAAGTGATAGGTGGCTCACAGTAATTTGTGATTTTGAAACAAATGAAAATTTTAAAAAAGAATATAAGAGCAAGCAGGAAACTTAAAATACTGAGAGATGGGGGAAAAAAATCTGTTCTTCCTAAAGAATTCCCTTCAGATAGAGCTCATGGTGTTTAGTGATGTACTTGCTATTGTTTGAAGAATTGTTTTGTCTTAAAAGACATTGAGCATGGTTTGCACAGCAGCAAATCAGCAGAAGAGGCCCGAGTTGGGTATATTTGGAGGTATTTTGAAAGTTATGTTCAAGGCTAACACCTGAGCTTTGTGTAATGTAAATAAGACGAGTTATGAACCTTTCAGCCGATTTTGACTTTAGTTTATTAAGTCACATGCCAAGTGATGTTCAATTTTGAATGTTTTTGTATGAGTTTTTTCTTTGTAAATGGCATTAACATTGTTACTTGAGGTCTGCTTATTCATTTTTGTTGTCCTGAGGACTTGAATTTACAGTGCATCTGATCTGTTGCTATTTTTGTCTGTAGATAGTCTAGCTTCAGCTGTTTATGGTGATGCTACATTTTTGTTTATAAATATGTTTGTGGTAAAAAAAGAATATAATCATAGGTTTTGAACAAATTTCCTTACATTTTTCATACAAAACCCATAAATACCTGTATGCTATTGAAATTTAACTTTGTATGATGCTTAAATCACTATTTGGGGAAATAGAAAAAGTCTTTACCATGTATTGAAGAAATTTAAGAAAAAAAATACAGAATATTTTCTGATTAGCATCTAGCTTATAATTAAATTTTTAAAAAAAAAGCTGAGGGTCTGATACCTTCACCAGGATGCACTGACAACTATGTAGTTACATCCTGCTTTTTGTATAAACTGAGATGCTCATATGCTTCCCCTTAGAAAAAGCAATGTTCTATGCATAACATAGTTGTACACTATCTTTGCAGTTGCTTTTGGTTCTTATTCTTTTGAATTGTAGTTATAAATTTTTCAGTATAGTACAGTACATATCCTGTGAAGCGCGTGCTAAAGTGAATAAGCGAGTTTTCATGCTGACCCACTCAATGCTATTCAAAAATCAATTGGCTTCCTGAGCACTTCCTCATTCTTAGGTGCATTTAGATTGTTAAAGCTAATCCTCTGCATTAAAAATTGTATATACTATAGAAGTCACAAACTTTCCAATGTGGGGAAAACAGTAGCTACATGCTTCTTTCCTATATTACTGTAGCAACTAACGGCATTGATGAGAAGGCATGTAAATTGGGCTTCACTTTACAGTGTTTATCAGAGCACTTAGTAAAATATAAGGCTGGTATTTATTTGAAGCTGTATAGTATGACTTAATTCACATCTGTTGGAATAGAAGATATATTCTGTTGAGTATTTAAGAGGTTGTACATGTTTTCTTTTGTGTTTGGATCCTTTGTACTTTTTCATGTTCAGTACATCAATAAACAAAGTTGAAGGGAAAACAGTACATGAGCAGTTCTTTTACCATATTGTCCTCTGCTTTAATGGGTAAGCAATCTGAGTGAAAGGTTTCTGCAGAGCTCTTGAGCTCCTTTTAACTTAGCTTAGCATCCTAGCTGCTAAAAAGGGGGTAAGGCAGTGGAGCTCTGTACTGGTTCTGTTATGTTAGAATTGGTTTTGAATGTTTTCACTTTGGTTTTATATGAACCACTCAATACTTAGGCTGGTGTAATAAATGAGGGTCATTAAACACATTCAGTAAAAATTAATTTGCTGTCTTTCTAGCAGACTGCTATTCAGTATAGCTAAGTTAATGCCTTAGTGCATTAGGGTAAATACAGAGGGGAGGGGAGGATTTACTCTTTATTGCAATGTCCATTTGCTGTTTAATTACTGCATTAATTTCTGGGCTCCATTAATTGAGTGGGTATTCAGTTAATCTTAGTTTGCTGTTCTTGTCCCTTCCCAACTCTTGAAGAAATTCTTTAAAAATTAGTCAACTGTCTCTTGCCCTTTTAAAGTACATATACTCCTAAATTCATTTGCTTCGCTCAATTGAATGCGAGTGAATTTCCACCAGTGAGAACACAATTCCAAAAGTGGATTATGCATTATAGCTTTTATTTTTAACTGTTTTCTTTCACCTTCTCTTTTACATCCTTATTGTGAGATTTTTTGATAAGAAGCCTTGTAGCATGTGGAGCATCTCCCATCACTATAGGGTGATGGAGTTGAGTTTGCTTGGATGATGAGATCGTAAGTCTGTGAACAACATGTAGATAATAGTACAAGATTTCAGTCATAACCAGTGTTAACAAACTGACTCTTTATATTTACTTACAGAAATAGTGGGTACTTATGAATTCCTATGTGGTTATGTTCTTTGGTGGCTGGAGTAATGAAAGGATGCAAGACACAGTGCTTGGCAGCAAATGAGGAACTATACTCGGAGTATATATTCCAGCAGGGACACCTGTGTGTTCAGCTTGCACTCTTTCATGGAAGGATAGTTTTAGTTCTCAACTGACACCAGTTTGAGTACGGTGTAATTAGACATGGTTGAACTATGTTATATGGAAATGAGGAAATGTGTTTATGTTATTACCTTCAGCTTAAGATCAAAACTGCTTATGTTTTGAGGTTTAGCTGCAGATAAGCAGGCAGTCGAGGAACACCACTAAAAATTATCAGGTGTCAGTGCTAAAAGATAAAAATTTGATTATATATAGCTGAGCACCTCTGGGTAGTTAGAGCTTCTAAGTAAGGGAACCTGATGCAAATTTATACAGAGGTAGTACTTCTACTATATTAAAGTTTTATGATAAAGCTAAGGAAGAAAATGTGAAACTGCTTCATGCAATAAGGTGGAGAAGGACTAGTTCCTTTTGTACCTAAATAATTAGAGTTCCAGGAGTGCCTGTAAACATTTGTGTGGGACTAAGTGGTAGATAAAACAAGCTGGGAGCATGACCCTGACAGAGGGTGAGCTGTAATTGAGGTACATAAGCATTAGCTGGGGCCCTTGTGGAAGGGCTTTGTTACTGCAGAAACATGCTCGAGGCTTGTTTGGCCTCTTCTGCAAAAGATGTATGCAGTTAAATCAACTGTGACAGGTGAGCTTCCCACCTGTGCCTAGAAAAGCCTTCCTTTGGCAAGAGAGCATTTTTGCAGTGTGAATGAAAAGGGTGCCTTTTTTTCAAGTGGACAGCTGTCTGTTGGGGTTGTGTGTGGTGTATATTGCATAACTCCCAGGGGTCATCAAGTACTAGTAAGTCTGGGATAGTCGTACTACTGAGCAGGCCTGACTGATGTTTAAAATCTATTTCCCTTTGGAGTGTCACTTCAAACATACTGTATGAAGGTGACTAAATGTATAGGTGACTTAAGTTAAATCTTGAAAAGCAGCAACTAGTTAGGACTTACTATCAAAAAATTTATAGCTTTATGGCTAGCAGTGAGGATCTCGGGGGTTTTTTTACTTACAACAGTTTGAAAAATGAACGTAATTTGAAAGATGCTCCATCACAAGTAAAATAATAGCCTGGGATTGTGCTATTTCAACCCTGTCAACACTGTTGATCCAACTATGCTTGCACCTTCTTTAACACTGGACTTTGCCCAGTTGTGGCTGTGGTGAGCTGACCCTGGCTGGGTGCCAGGTGCCCACCAAAGCTGCTCCATCACTCCCCTGCTCAGATGGACAGGGGAGGAAAAATATAACAAAAGGGTCATGGGTCAAGATAAGGACAGTTTAATAAAGCAAAAGCAAAGGTCACGTGTGCCAAAGTGAAGGAAAGCAAAAGATTTTATTCTCCACTTCCCATCCGCAGGCGATGTCTGGCCACTTCCTGGGAAGCAGGGCTTCTGTATGCATTTTCAGTGGCATTTGGACTTCAACATTTCAATTTGTGCATCTCAAAACCAAGAAGAATGCACCTATTTTTACACTGAAATTTTCCTAGTTAAACTTCACTGTAGAGGCACCAGTCTACAAAACTACTGCTGTGATGACTAATGCCTTAGGCAAGTCGATGTGCTAGCACATCAGAGGTCATATGGACCAAGCAGCTTAAAACAAAGCTGGGGGAGATATTGGGTCTTTTGGTGGGAGGAGATGGAACTGGTTCACTGTGATAATGTGGGAAGTCTGCTGTTGGGGTAAAGAGCAGTTTTAATCTGAAAAGCTTGACGTGCTGCCCACACTTTCAGTAATGATGACAAAAACTGAGGAAGCAATGTAAACTATCAAGTACCTTCAGAACAACATGAATGACTTCAGTGGGTTAAGAGTTGTCTAACTTCATGCTATCAAGTCTGATGCCTTACTGTCTTACCTTGTAATTACTCTATTTTCTGTTTTGACAACATTCTGCTCTAAGACATAAATGGGAACAAGGAAAACATTAATTTTTTTATACTTGTAAGGCCACTCTAAAAACCAAGTGTAACTGCAGAATGTTAATAAAACATCTGATTTCTTATTTTATATACTATATCATATGATTCCTATACATAAGTGAGTTTAAGTCAACATGACATTTTTAGTGACCCTGTAATACTGTAAGGAAAGTTGCTACAACTGCTGGCAGAGTATTGATTATAAACACTGCATACTTTAAAAAAACATAAGAGCTGAACTTTAATTTGAAGCAACTCTTACTAAATTATTCTCATGTATGCAGTAGGACCCTTGCTTAGTAGAGCACATGTATTTCTGTTGCTTTGAGTGCAAAGATGTTCTTAGTTTCAAGTGTTTACTTGAATGTTCTGCTGATAAAATCTTCTGAAGGTCACTCGGCTGCTGATACAGGGCTATTTGCCACCAGTTTTAAAAGACAATTATTTTCTAATAAAAAATTAAATAACCTTGAAAGCTAGTCCACTGCTTCTTGATGTCTACCTGTCTCAAAAGTTTGGCATTAACTTTTTGAAATAAAAGGTATTAAGTAGCAGCCTGTTCTGTTGGAAGATGGAGATAGGTCAAAGTGAAACACTTCTTTCCTACTACTATCTGTGCTTTGTGCCATCATACAAAATACAACAAGCAAAAGCGTGGTGGCAGACTTCATTTTTTCTGTTTTTGATTAACATTGCCACTGTTCTGATGGATCCAAAAGAGTTCAGTTATAACCTTCACTTCAAGCTGCCTGTCTTCCCGGTTTAGCAGTTCATGTTTTCTGAGAATTTGTGACTCCAGAGACTTTCTGGTTGAATTGCTTCTTTCTTGAAGTGGTGTGTTGCATATTCATTGCAAACAGCAGCAGTATCCATTTTTATTGCCACAAACTCAGATATGTTATAAATCTGAATTTTGAAAGTAACTGTGATGCTTGCCATAAATGATGCCCATTGATGTTGGATTTTTTTGTACAGGCGAAATATTTAGTAAAGTGAGTTTAGGCTTCCTCAGATTCCTGTTTGTTGTGCTAACACCCAACAGCAGCACATGATGTGTGTTGTGCCCCATCCCACCTCTCTGATCCCTTATTAACCAACCCATTCATTATGTATCCAAGCCATGCAAATAGCTTTGTGCAAGGAACAGAGGAAAAGCTTAAGAACAAGAACGTAGATGGCTATCTGTTTTTACAGACTTCAGGGAGGACCAGAAAGGGCAAAATTAATCTTCAAATTAGTTCCATTAGCTTGCCTATCCAGGACTTACATAAACTGATCCACAGCTGTTTAACAACTTACTTTCAAGTGAGAACTTGTTCCTGGATGCTATGGTTTCTTTCCTGTTCGAAAACAGGGTCTTCCACATTCTAAATAGTTCAACAATATTTGCCATAACCCTGAAGCTGATGCCTTAGGAGTTTATATGGCCATCCCTCAGAACAACTAGGGGAAGAGAGGAGGGAACCCCAAAAGGGTCAAGTTTGCATCAAAACAGAAAGTTAACAAAGTTGTTGAAAATCCAGGTTATGTCTGAAGCTCATCGAGACTTCTCTTGTTTCAAAGACTACTCTCTTTAGCCCTTTGGCTTGTTCTTGTTTTCTCTGGGAAAATGGGTATTTAATTTCCCGCTACTAAGATAGCTTCTCCAGAAAAGCAGAAGTAAAGCAAAAAAGGATGTGAAAACAATAAAGGCAGCAGAAGCCTGAAAAGGAGCTTTCAGATTGTTATACCAAATTTCAGCAGTTCTGTCAGTTGATAGTGGGCTTCTTTGAAATCTATGCCAAGCATGGAGAGGAGAAAAAATAAAAGTAAACTAAAAAATTAGAAATTAACTTCTAATAAAATAAAATTCTAATAAAATAAATTAGAAGTTAACTTCCTCTTTGGTTGACTGAATTGCCACCTGTGAATTGTTGTATATTTCTTGAGGACTTCATCAGGTCGTGGTAAAACTTTGAAGAGACTTTGAGAGCCCCTGATTTAGGCGTCTGTTCACAATAAAATTCTGTAGCTATTACCTAGAAAAGGAAATGAAGAATTGCAAGGAAGTGATGACCAAATTTCCTTCCTCATGATGGAGTTTTAAGTAATTATTAGATGTATCAAAATAACTTACTTTGTTCTCTGTCCCACACAGACATTTTTCTTTAGCGGCAGCTCTAGGTGAGTATTTCTACAGGACAATGAAGGAATTGGTCCATACCAGGCACTTAAAGGCAAACTCCGTTTTCTTGGAAAAAGTTTTGTATTGGGTCTGACCGAGATGGAGTTAGTTCTCCCCATAGCAGCCCTCATAGTGCTGTGCTCTGTACTGGTAGCTAGAGAGGTGTTGATAACACACCAGTGCTTTGGCTGCTGCTGAGCAGAGCTCCCACCGCATCAAGGCTGTCTCTCCAACATCTGCCTTGCCCCTCACCGGCAGGCTGGGGCTGGGCAAGATCTTGGGAGGGGACACAGCCAGGACAGCTGACCCAAACTGACCAAAGGGATATTCCACACCATATGACATCTGCTCAGCAAGAAAAGCTAGGTAAAGGGAGGAAGTGGGGGCATTCATTATTTATGTTTGGCTTCCAGAGCAAGCCCTATGCATACAGAAGCCCTGCTTCCCAGGAAGTGGCCAGACATCGCCTGTGGGTGGGAAGTGGAGAATAAAATCTTTTGCTTTCCTTCACTTTGGCACACGCGACCTTTGCTTTTGCTTTATTAAACTGTCCTTATCTTGACCCATGACCCTTTTGTTATATTTTCCCTCCCCTGTCCATCTGAGCAGGGGAGTGATGGAGCAGCTTTGGTGGGCACCTGGCACCCAGCCAGGGTCAACCCACCACAAGTTGATACTTGTCCAACTATGTAAATAAAGGTCCTGAAGACACTGCTGCAAAGCCTTTTTTTTGCTGCTCGTCTCTGAGAAATAGAAGGTACTTTCTTCCACTGATGAAGATCAATTTTGTAAAATATTCCAGGTAAGAATGTTTGTGTTTTACTTCAGGGTACTAAGGCTGAGATCATCTTACAGCATTGTCTAGTGCTGAATCTTTTACTTTTATAAACTTTGAACTGTAAACAAGCCTTACAAGGTCTAATCCAGGGAATACATGGTATATGATTTCGGGGAACCTTGTCAAGGCATTATGTGACCATCTTTGCCACTATTTGACAGCGTTTTCTCCTTAAATGATTCCTCAACATGAAAGGTCCTTTGATAGTATGGCAGTATTGTGACAGATGTCACAAAATATTCCTTCTCAAATTCTGATCTTTAGCTTTTTCCAAATACCCTGTTTAGAAAACAACCCTGTAATCTGGTGAGTCTGCCATGTGTCAAGTATTCCTTCAGCAGAAGGGGCTTTGAAGAGTTGGGTAAGCTTGCAAATTCAAAGCTATTCGGCAGAATCCAGCAGTAATCATGGTAACAGGTACCCTCAGGGTTTTGGACAGGAAGCTCATTTGGTGTTTTGTTTGCTTTTAGGCAAAGCAGTCTTTTTCAAGTGTCCATACATTGGGAGAAAGCAGTGTCAGGCTCTGGGAGAGGCCATGTTCCTATCATAAACTGGTTTCACTTAGCCACCAAAACAGGTGGAAACTTGAGAGTTGAGACTTTGGGTTCAGGAAGTTGCTTTGAACTTCTTTAGTGTTTCTCCAGGAACGCATACACTATGCAGTGGAAGTCACCAAAGTGACAGTAACAAGTGGGATAAGTGGACAGCTCTGTGTTTGTTTATAGGAGCCTATTTAGCCAGAAGAGATACACTTCAGCTTATTAAACAACTCAGCCTGGCTGTGGAGGAGAGGAGATGGACCCTGTTGGAGGCATCCAATGTGAATCTTCCATCAGACTTGCTGACATGCTGTTCTTTACCTAAATGAACCTACTTGCACACCAGAGCTTTGGGAAGATAGCTACATTTTTCTTCATGTTGGTACTGTCATCTCTCCACCTTGAATAACTCCAGGCCACCATAGAAATATCATCTGGGATCTACCTAGCTTAATTCTTGCTGTCTGTTCAGGCTCCTTTGCCTACAGATGAGCAGGTGTGTCATGTTCACAGTGAATGGTGCTTCACTTTGAAGGTCTTGAAGTTCTTGTTTCTTGTTAAGTCCCCTTAAATGTCTTCAGATATTGGCAAACCTTACAGATTCTGAACTGTTGTTTCTAAATCCAGACAGCTGCTCACCAGCTGAGCCACACAACCCTCTTAAGAATCTGATTTTCTTAGTAAATGAAGCAAAGATGGTTTGGGAGGGGGTTTGGGGTTTTTTCATCTCTCAGCCTTAGCTGCCCATGTATTGTCGCTTCCAGCTTCAACCTGATATTTTGTGCATAATGCTTTATGGAAGGAGCATTGCTTCACATTCAGATTTATTAATATTAGTATATCAATATTGCCAGTATGATGTTTGCAGACTGGAGAAAACGAGAGCAGAATGATATGTCGGTGTCATTTTACTTTAAACACTGATACGTTTTTCTCCCCTTTTTGGCTGCTAATGTGAGCTTGCAAGCTAAGCATTTTTCACTGAGGCTGTGCTCTTTCCTACTGTGTGGACTGAAATGCAGCATTCAGCTCAAACAAATCTGTATTCTTAATTCATTTTTGTCCTAAAATTACAGTGCCACCCTACTGCATGTATTACTGATGCAGTCAGAAAATCATAAATTCCCACTACTACAAATTAAGTTTTGAAAGAAATAGGGTGCTCTGGAGCTACCGCAGCCTCAGAAGATATGCAAAATAAAAATAAATCTCCCCAAACTTGAGGGAGCAATTCATGGCAGGGGGGAGGTTTAGGAGGTAATGTGAGTTACCTTGATGTGTAAACACTAACATTGTTTCTTTTCTTTACTTTAGACTGCACATGCTTTTTCTCCTGTTGCAAGATGTAGAGGTGCAGTTGACAAGATGCATCAGTTCAAAGATGCTGGTAGGGAGAAGACCCAAAGAAAGAAGATCCAGCCACCTCGTTGGCTGGGGAGGGTGGAAAGATACTTTCTTAAGAATTGGAAGGTCATCTGGATTCCCCTGCCAGCAGAGGTCTTTACAGATAAGACAAGATTCCATTGTTCACAACTTCAGTGTAATCTTTTTCTTTCTATGCATTTAAGCACAATTTTTTTGTTACTCCAGAGTTGAAAGGAAGATTTGGGAGGAGTGTAGGACCAACAACCCAAGTGGTTTTAAATATCAAAGATAGCACTGATGCTTCTACATGTTTGGCTTAGAGAGGCAGGGTCCCTCATAAGGTAGGCAAGTCCGCCATGGACTTCTGTGTTTGTGAACAGCACTTATATTCCCATGTAAGCATGGCATTCTTCATGCTGCTTTTCCCCCATGATGTACTTCTGGCACGTGTGCTCTTGTAAATAACAGTAAATTTTTAACAGGAGTAGGTTTCAAACATGCTAAATTGTTCACAGCTATAACAGCTCCCTAAAAGCACATGTCAGGAAATCATAAACTGTCATACAGTGCTAAAGATATACAAGAATAGCTATATGGGAAGAGTGAAACAGGGCTCTTGTTCTTTGCGTACAAGAGGTAGGATGTTGTGTTAGGTATCTCCTGTGCCAGGTCTGGCAGGCTTGTTCAAGGAACCTGTCACGTCGCTGCATTTCCTCAGAGCCAAAGTAGAGGCAAGACAAAACCCCACCTCATATGTAGTGTGGGAGCATGGGCATCTCTAGCTGATGGTCCAGAGTTTGCTTGGTCTCTTCAGTGCAAGGACTGCATATACAGGGTCAAGCTGGTGTTGAAGGACACAGTGTGTCCTCGTACAGCTTCTCTTTGGCCACAGGGCTATTGCATTTGTGGTAATTTGCTATCTGGTGCATATCTTGGCAATAAGACAGGCCTAGCCTTAAATGTTTATGGACAGCTACATCAGAAATCTGTTAAAGGCTTTTTGGGAAACTGATGTTTAAATGTTAATACGACTTACTGTGATAGCCTTTTTTTTTTTTTTTTTTAGGTGCCTTTGTCCTAGGTAATTTCAGAAGTTCACTGTGAAAAGTAGGAAATTATGTGATATTGATAAGTTCAAAAGAGAAAAATGGCACTGAGATAGAATTGCGTTATTTCTTCTAGAACAGAACTAATTCTAATATTGGTCATTTTTCACTGTGATCTGTAGCTATTTGTACTCCTCTCTACTCTTCAAATTGAGTTTGTAAATGTATTGAAATTTTTTGGAAACTGCTAGGTGATTATTTTTCCTCAAAGTAGGCCACTTACTGTGTTTCCGTCAAGATGTTAGAAATTGTATCTGAAGGGTTAAGGTCAAATCTCTGATTAATGAAACTACTAGCCTGTGTGGTGGTGTGTTGTCTTGGTATTCAAGATTTCTCTAAGAGGTTAATGAAACATAGAGCCCATTGTGAAATCAAGAAGCTGATTTTCACGAAAAAATGTATATAGAAAAATGCTTAAGGTTAAACTAGCCTTTAAAGGCCCGTATCTATGAAAATGCTTTCTCTTTCCCCAAGACCATCAATCAAGTAGAGCTGAATTTGTTTAGTATTATGTATTTGGAAATACTAGTAATTCATTGCCCTTCAGTAAGAATGGTTACCTATTGTTCTGTTCGCTAGAGGTAGAAGGATTGCCTTTTCCCCAGCATAGTCAAGGGAAAAAATATTTTGACCCTATCTACTGAAGGAAAATAAACTCTGGAAAACCAAACCACCATTTAATTTGAACTCTGTTATGTAAATTCCACTGCCAATGATTTCTTCATTGCACATTGTCACTGTGCACAGTGCACAGAGGAAAACCAGACTTCACACCGATTTCCGCTGTACCACTGGCAGATGAATCTATATGCAGTTTTGTTGAAATTGCAAGATCAAAGGCAAAATGAGCCTTCCAGTTCTATGCTGTCAAAACAGTAGTTTTGTGCATAGCAAGAGATGTTATATGATGAGCTGGGTGATCAGCTGAGACATTCATTTGAGTTTGATGCTAAATTCTGTAGTGTGGGAACACTGCAGCAAATATTCTGTGTAAAACCAACAGGACGGAGATGAAAAGAAACAGGTTAAGAAAATGAAATCTTTATCCAGGTATATGCTATTCCAAACAGATTTGTTCTTTCTGGGATTCACTGGAAAATGGACCTATTGCATGAAACAGGGGCAGATTGGTAAAAGCAACTGGAGGCCTAGCCATTAGTGGAAATTATGCTTGAAAACAAATGGATTTTCCAGTTTTTTTGGAAAACTTTGTTCTCAGAAAGCTGTCTGTCTCCATTTCCTGATCAAGACCAAGAAGACCTGCAGGCTTCAAAGTGTAGTACTGATCAGCCGTGATAGTTCAGATAATGCCACAGCACAGCACTGACCCCAGTGGCATTGCATGGCCATGGCCACAAACACAAACAAAGGCTCCATGCATGTGAAAGTGGATTCCTGCTTCTTTTTTTCTTTTTTTTTTTTGGGGGGGGGAGTGGGCAAGGGGGTCATGAAAGTCCTTGCATATGCACAGAACAGGAATGAGCACATGAAATGCTGAGACTTGTAATGACTCCTCTCCAGCAGTAGAGCTGATTTCCCCTGACCTTCATGTGTTTTAGTCACTGGAGGATCTTATTACAACCATTATTTTTAGTACACCTGCTATACCATGACTGTGGCTAGGTCCATCGCATTTTATCATTGATTTAGCTGTAAGTGCCGCTGCTTTGAAAGGCTGCTTTGAAACAGTACTTAAGAGTATTTGGTTCAATTTGAACTTGAGCAGTACTATAGTAAATGTTGGTCAAAAGGAAAATGCTTTTGAAGAATTTGCTTCCATTGGTGGGAATAATTCCTACTTAAAAAGCTCTTAACATTAGAACTGATTCATTGTAGTGGCATGAAAAATCTAAACATAGTACCTTAAACTTTCTTCAGATACTTTGTCCAGTCTATGAACAAGGGCCTGGCTACAGTGATTTCATGTTTGCTTCAATGCTGGGCTACACCACTGTATTCACTTAGCTGGAGACATCCAATGATATATGATTTTGCCCATAATTGTGTGCTATTCTTCATGGCTTATGCTGCTAAAACTGCAGGGAGCATCTTTGCTAGTGCCTTCACTTTGCTGTACCAGTTTGCATGATGCTAGATGCCTCTGCTTTGAAATGCCTAATCAGTGACTGCTGAAGAGCTGATCTGTGCTGAAGAATCACTAAAGCAGCTGCATTCATCTGGGATGAGGCACACCATGATTTCATGGAAAATGTGCTTACAAGCTCAGTGAAGAACAATTCCTAAGAAGTTACAGTTACAAAAAGACTTCTACAGGAAACAAGAGAATGCAAAGTTTAACCATGTTTAGGGTATGCTGTAAAATATTTCTATGAACAGGTGGTGTTCTACAAGAGTAAATAGTCTTAGATAAGCAATACTCCTGAAACAGGAAAAACATAAAGCTGTTTTCTGTAATGAACTTTGACTGAAAAAGTAAGTGCTGAAGATTTTCTGAAATATTTTCTCCATCATGCTACCCTTTTTGCTAATCTGTAAAAACAGGTAGAGGAACAGCAACTTACAGAAGGAGATTTACCTTTGAGAAGACTTGAACCAAGATTCACGGCAAACAGCAGCTGCCTAAAAATGCATTAATATTTCACTGGCAGAGAGCCTTTTTCCTGTAGTGATTGTTTATTCTTTTTGTTGCTGGGAGTAATTGGCTAGAGCAGTCACTTGCAGCTGTTAGATACTCTGAGCTCCAGTGGAGATCATCAAGGCGTTGTGTGCATTTAGGTTCTGTTTGGAAACCACTGAGTCTCCAGAGTAGTTTACATCAGGGAGTGCTTTTGGCAGTTGGTGGGTCCACTGAAAGAAATGAGATAAACTTATGCTTTTAATTTTCATTTGAGCAGCTGGGGTCTTACTGCGTAATCCAATTCAGTAAATGGGGTGGGAGATCGGGGGAAATACAGATTGACCTGTGTGAATTTCCTAGGTTTTATTGTCTATACATCTGGAGGATGTACGGTTTTGACAGAAAAAAACCTAAATGCCCACCAGGCCAGGTGAACAGTTGTATCACAGCAACTCCTTTTTCCCTTGTGTGTATAGAAAGACGTTTGTATAGAAAACTGTTTTCTGCATTGATAGATGTGGCTATTTCTCACCTGGAATGAGACAAACATGAGTATCAGCTGGTGGGTTTTTTTCCTTCCTGCAGCATTGGAAAACAGAGAGAATAGAAAGCCATAGTTTAGTTTTAGTCTCCTGAGCTCTGGTATCAATGTGCATATGTGTGATTCAGAAAACAGGTGAACTTATTTACTGTTCATGACCCTATGCTTTGCAGCAGCTAACTGCAACAAGATATCATATAGGAAACTGAGTTCCCTTGCAGGTTATTCACATAGGCAACATGCAAGTTATACTTGAAGTTCTATAGTTTGCTTCATATTGAGTTATATTTGAAGAAATATATTATGTGAATCCATAGTATCTTCTTTAGCTCTTCTGATTTAATGTAAACTAAAGTGGAAGAACACCAAAGTTGAAAAATCTTCATGCTCTTCAAGTATTTGAAAAGAACTGGTGGTGTTATACCTTTGATTCTTTTAATACTTTCATTTTTACCCCTGTCTGGGAAAGGAACCTCATTAACTCACTAGCAAACCAGCAAAATTTAAACATTTGGTTGAAACATGGCTGGTTTCCCTTGGTTTCTTAAATAGGGCAGTTACAGTAGCTTTCCTATCCTGATATCTGGTCAAAGAACTTAAAATTCTAAAATATTTGTCTTGATGGAGACAATGTGTTAAATCTTATCAGTATGAAAGTTCTTTAAAGCATAATATTTTAAATTCTGTGGGAGATGGGTTTTCCCAGAAAAGCTCTCATTTGCATTTCTGTTGACATAATACTTAAAATAATTTCAAAAGGGAAGACAGACAATGTATGTGGAATGATCTTGGAGAAAATATTAACCTTTGGGGGTTTGAGACTGAAAAATATTGAGGAGAAAGTGCGGACAAGTTCACAAAATTATTAACTTCCTATGTCCTGGATTAAAATGCATAATAATTTATACAGAAATTGGAAGCTAGTGAGTGATTTTCTTCTGGCTTTTTAAAAGTCTGTTGGTTACAAAACCATGGCTATGCTCAATCATTACATGCACAGTAATGTGTTGTAATTCATCTTTCCTTTCTGCCTTGAAATTGTGACAGTTGTAATAGCTAAATGTTTAAAAATTTAGAAGGTATAGTTTTAATAAGCTCTGGAAATATTAATGTATACTTTAAAAAGGTCTGCAATCTCAGCAAGAAGTGGTTTGTCTTCATTAAAGAAACATTTGGAAGATGATGCATAAAGAGCAGAAACTATCTGCTCAGTCTATAATTGTTTATACATGTCTGCTTGCTGTACATAACAGAAATATCTACAGAAAGTATGTTGTAAATGAAAGTATGGATTTTCCTTGAAAGTGATATTACCATACTTGAGTATATTATATTCTGTAAAATACAAAGCAAACTTTATTGTGCTGTAAAATAGAGCATTTTATACAGGTTCCAGTTTTTGGAAGGAGTGACCTTTTCTCATCAAGGTGAGGAAAGCAATATCACTTGTTTGAGGTCTGTACAAGCATTTCACAATACACTAGAAAAAGGTACTACAGCTAATTACTTCAAAATTTACTGCATTTTAATTTTGGCTGCTATGATCTTTTCTTTCAAGATATGTACTGATCAGACAAACTGATGATCAGTAACACTTGAAAGGAGCATAATTCGAGAGCTTTTGTTTCTCTTCTGATCACAGCAGTTTGCATTCCCAATCACTTAACCAGAGTGTGTGTGTAGGAACTAATGAGCAAAGGAGAATAAATGCCAAAAAGTCCTCTCCTGATGAGCCACAGATATGGTTTCTACTTCCCATTTCATGTAGTTAGTTACTCAGGAAGTCTCCTATATGGCCGCATTCACTAGTAACTAGCAAGTGAGCACCTGAGTTAAGATTGCAGAAGAATCTGCTTTTAAGAACCAAACTCCAAGAAACATCTTTTTGTTCAGTGAGCATACTTTGGACAAGGCACTGGTTCAAACTAAAGATTCGTTTTAGTAGTAGTCTTTGCTGCCTGTTCCCCTACATTGCTCATGCAAAACACTGTATGTATTTTTACTGAGGGTTTGATATTTCTTCCTTAATTCTGTGTCTCTGTTCTGCACTTCCTCTTCTTAAATGTAACTCTTCAGTGTTTCTGATTTTTATTTTTAATGTTAAATCTTCTAATGAAAATCCATGAGGAGATACTGTTAATTTTATGGAGAATGAAAGAAGGGAATTCATTTATCTCAAATTTCTTTTTTGAGGCTTCTGAGGCCAAAGTAATTTCACGTCCACCAGTACTGTGTGGTTAACTGAAGTTCCCTACATCTGATATTTTTGCAAAGAATAAGCCATAATCATGCAGCACTAGTGCTAATCTGGCTTCATATATTCTGTATTAGACATTTCTAGAATAGAGACTGTTAGCAACTATGAAATATTTTTCTCTCTGTGTGAGAAATAAATAAAAAATATAAATCCTGTCAGTATCAGGATTGTACATTGTATGTTTAAAAATCTATCCAACAAAGCGTGATTGAAGATTTTGAATTGCAAAGCAATTATTATAATCTTGACATAAATTAAATATAATCAGTAGTAGAGTGTTCTCCTCTTTAAAGCTAAACATTTTCTTTAACACTGGAGTAAATACACTCATTACAAAACCAAACTCAGATGTGACCTGCTCACATCAATTTTACATTTTCAAGCTTTTTTAACTGTGATACAATCAAAGTGTTCAAAGTTAAGTGTTCAGGCCTCCAAGATTCCTTGCATCTATGTACCACTGCATCATTAATTTTCCTGGTTTGTAAAAATGCATCTTACACCAGCCAAAACTGTTATTGCAGGGACCCTAGGGGGTGGGTGAAAAGTAAGGAGGGAGACTGTGGGAGTTTTGTGAACCCTTCAGTAAGCACTTCAAAGTCAACTTGACTTAACCTTTTGTGTCTAAGTGCTCTTTTTCGTGTGGTTTTCTTTTTTTCTCCCCTCAGGAGGTTTAATTTATCAGAAGCTGCATCTGCCCCTTCTGTAAACAGTAGCTTCTTTCCTCGGACTGTAGCAAAACCTGCAACAAGCTGTTAGAGATACTTGACTACCACTTGTAGCAATGCAAGCCTCTCCTCCCTAGCCGCACACAGGCCACTGTGGCTCATAGTAGGGGCGAGGGAGGGGACCTTTTCAGAAGAATAGCACCAAATCCAGACCCATAACAAAGTTGAGGTCCTTCCTTTTTTCCTCCTATGCAGAAGCTTGTCTCTTACAGTATAGCATGAAACTTAATGGTAATGTGTTGTGACTATTGCAAGCCTGAGCTGTGGCTACTTGCCCTGAGTAGGCAAGTGAGTCTGTGTTTTTTCTGAAGCCAAGAAGTGATACTGCAATGAGACAGGGAGGTGTGACTGCAATTTGCACCTCTACTTCATTTGCCCAAAGGATCTACGTTTTCTTTGTTGGTATTTCAGAAAAGTGACAAAGGGACACTAGCCAAATGCACTGTTAAGAGATGTGGCAGTGGCACTCAGGAGTCAGACACAGAGTCTATCATTCATGCTTAAAGCTTTCTTCTTAAACATACACATTGCAGGGGGCCCACTACCAGCAGAAAGTATATGCTAATTGTCAGCCAAACGCTGAATTGTTTCACTTGCTGTAGGACTTTTAAATCAGAGCTGCTGTGCTATGCAGTGAAGGGTTAGCATTTATCCTCGACTGTCTTCTGCCAGAAATCCTGGGTGCCAACGTGCACACTTCTACCACAAATAGGGTGATACCATCAGTCCTTGCTGAACAGCAGATCTAATTTTGCTAATGAGTCTCTCTCATTAATGCATCAGTCAGCTTTTGTTAAACTGACATCATAGCCTCTGCTTCTATGAGGTCCTATGTATAATAGAGAGATTTAAGCAAGAGCCTATTAATGGCATTGTCATTATTCATCACCGTAACTGTCAATTTCCCTTACATAAAGACAATCACATTTTGAACAAGGGAAATGGGCTGTGGCTGAAGCAAGGGACAGATCAGTGGCCCCAGTTTGCTGTATTCTGTTATGATAGAGCAGATGCAGAGAGGGATATTCTGTCCGCTGGCACTCTTTAGTGGTAGGTGTTACTAGGGTGTCTTAACAATCTGGGTGTTATCTCTGGCTTGCCAGCTGGACTCAAAATGGGGCAGTTCCCCTGTTTTTTGTGGCTGCCATGCAGGTGACTGACCTGGGGGGAGAGGTGGCTCCCGTGTGATGTCTGGGTGTCCCTGGTTGGGCTGTGAGCTGGAGCAGAGCAGACCTGCTTCGCCAGTGGCTCGGTTTGAGGAAGGAAGTTTCTGTTTGTTTCTTAAAAGGAATCTCCCATCTTTTATGTAATTCAGAGTTACTCTGGTGTGTGTCGTTAAGATTTTTCAGGCTGGTGCTGTATAGTGGAAGAAGTCCTGATGGAAGGAGGTAATCTGGTAAAGTGTTGTTCTCTGTTTAACAAGTATCCCAGAGGCTGTAGCCACTTGTCTCCTTAGCAGCCCATGTGCTGATCGGCATGCACATAAGCTGTACAAAGTGCTGTTTTTCACATGCTTGTCCAGCTGTGCAAAGTATGTAAATTATTCAGACTCACTCCTGGAGTGGGAAAAAACGCCTGTTTCTTAATACAGCCAATATATCACAGAAATGCTAACCAAAATATTTTTTAACAGCTGGCATATGCACATGTGTGCATGTGAAGTTTCAAGTCACTGAATGTTTTGACCTTGTTGATAAAGCTAAGTAACCAACTGGTACCCGAAAATTGGGAGGACCTCTGGCATTTCTCAGATCAGAAGCATACACTATTCTAAAGGGCAATCAAAGTCAGTCCTGTCTGTTCTCCTTCAACATGTCTATGCTGATGCTGTATCCTGTGGAAGTTTGTCTTTGCATGATTATTTGAAGACAATTTTTGTAATTGTGCTGAATACATCTTTAAATCCATAACACCAAAGGTTTTCTTTATGAACAACTGAATAATTTATTGTGCAAAACTTTAGCAGTAAATGATGAGAAATTTGATTACTATGGGATCATATCTGACCACTGTATGGTACTGTCTACCAATACAATTTTCTTCTTCTGTCCTGAAATGCCAGTGCTTCCTTTTGCATGCTGGTATCTAAGAAGATACTTAAATCCAGGGCATCTACTTCGCACATGATTAGTTAATGTGTATGTTTGGTTGAGGGTGGAGAAGTGGGAGAAGGAATACTTACTTCCACAGTTATATGTAAATGAGACCAATAAATCATGTCTGAAACACTCCCCTAAATTGAAGTGCATAAATTCACAAAGATGAGGTTTTGCTATACAGAATTAAAGCTAAAGGGAATCTTACATACCTATGTATGTACTTATGTATCCTGTTGTAGGTTCTCCAAATTTTTTTTTATTATTTTCTGTAGGAATAATTTGAAGGTTTTGCGTATGGTTGTGGGTAAAGTATCATTTGTATCTGTTGAAACTCTTCAGATAATCTCAGTGAAGCTACTCCAAGAATAAGAATGACCAAAAAAGCCACCAATTCTCCGGACAATAAAATTTTTATTAGCAATATTAGGTGTAGCCAGTGTTGGTATTTCTGGAGTCAAAAGGCATAACTTTAATAAGTGTTATCCTGTGCCTGCCATTGCACTAATAAAAGAGCGTAGTATTACTCTTAGCCTGTCAGTCCTTCTGTCAAAGGAATACAACTGTCCAAAAGCAGGTCATGATGGGTTTCAGTGTTTAGTATGGAAAACTTCTGATTTGGCTTTTTTGTTAATTGCTTAATCTTACCAATAAAAATACAAAGGGCCAAGCAGGATTCCCACAGATAACAGCCTTTAACAAAGTTAGTTTTCAGGAAAAATTGCTCACTGGACTGGTACAAATTGGCCAGCCCTGGCATTTCATACCCTGACCAGTCTGAGAAAACTTAACCATCTTTTAATAAATCAGAGCACTGTAATATTGTGCATCCTCTGGTTTACATATATCTAGTCAGAAAACAGTCATTATTTGAGCACTTCCTGCATTTTCCATGGTTGTCTGTGCAGATTAGAGTGTCTAGGCTAACTTCCAAAAACTTAGATTTGTTGAAATGTTTTCAAACACGAAGTGTTGCTTTATTTCAATATTTGAAGAAGATATACTTAAAACGATGCAGAAGTAAAAGCTTGTTTTGGTTCAAGAAACAATTTTGAGTATTTTAGCAATAAAGCAAATCTGGCCCTTTTGTCATAAAATAAATAAATCTTTCTGTAAAAGAGCAATTTAGATACCTTTAAAATAATTCACCTAAAAATATAACATTTGTCTGGAAGCAAATCAGTTGTCACATTTGCTGCTTAAAGAAAAACATTTTTTGATGAATATCATACTATAGTACATACTACCTTTTTTCAAGCTTTTGTTTGTTTCAGCTAATAAGTGGCTTGAAATGGAATATACATTAATGTTTTTATGTAGGAAATATATGAATCTATTTAAGTAAACTACTTCATGAAGATCAGTGCCCTCCAGATACAAGGTTTTTAGAAAATCATGAGATACAGGCTATGTTCCAGTTTTCTTCCCATAGTGTTTACGAAGTGATTGCAGTTCTGTTGCCAGGGGCTTTGTTTTCCCTTGTACAGTCAAAACAAGAAACCTTGCATTTGTTAAAGGCTCACCTACAAAAAGCGAGTGACAGAGGGAAGAAAACATATGAATGAAAATTAATGTCGTAGACAAGCTCATAGTCTACTGTCTTTCTCTGTGGAAAGTCCATTTAAAATGTAGGAATTTCTCTGAAAAACAGTGGCTTTAAAAGATGATGAGAAAAAAAAAAACAAAAACAAAACCAAAAATCAAACCCTGAATCTGACTTTTTTAAGGTATTGTTCTTTTTACCTTAGGTGCTGAAACCCCAGAGACACAGTTTATGACCCATTTAGAGGCTTCTAACCCTGCTTATGATCTGTGGCTCTTAAAAATCTGTCTGCAGTGGCTTTCTGCTGTTTCTCTGGTTGTCCTGTGCAAATAAAACTTGTAATGTTAAGGTGGGAATTGTTGACTTCTATTTCAGGGATTGTTCTGCTCCAGAAACAGTGATGTTGCCTAGTTTCTACTCCTTCCCTGGACAGGCTGTTTGGGAATGAGGAAAACATTCCAGTGTTAATGGCACAGTGTTCTTCTCAGCTGTCAACTAGAAAAGTCAAAAGAAAAGTGGTGGTCCATAACTGGCATCTGAAGACATGTTTTGAGGGTCTGGGATGGGTGTGGTAGGACCCATGAGGGTCTTGTGGGGAGCAGCTCCATCCATGGAGAGCTGCTAGCAGCATGGGGGCTTCACACACCTATTCTTAGCATTTACTCCAGTCGCCAAAACATTCTCATAAGGGAGAAAAAATGAAGAGAAGTGGTTTTGACCGGGAACCAGGAATGTTGCTGACTTTTCTAAATTAAACCATTACTGCAACTTATTTTGCACATCAGTGAAATAAGCCTTTTGAAATGTTATAAATACTTTGCAACTTAGTCAAGAAGCCATTTTCATCATCCCTACATCCCATGTTGGTCTCTGTACAGTTTGAGGTGTAGTTTACTGATGTCTCTGAACTCTTGCATTTCTGATGACTCTCAAATATGAATTCCAAAGGAGGCTAATTTGTTGTCTATGGTGACTAGTATGTGTCACATAAAGATAAATTTTATTTATGTTTAGATAGGAAAGGGAAGAGAACAGGAGGTTGCATCAGCTCTTTTTTCAAGATTTTGTGAAATGAATTTGGCCCTCTTGATCAGCTTATATTAAAGCAGAATTTAGGGCACAGGACTACAGAAATGCTTTATTTTTACCTGAAGTGGAACTTACTGATTTGTTTGCATTTATGTTCCTGTGTTGCAAGCGCTGCAGCCTTTACAGAAAATGAAACAATGAGATTATCATAGTTTTTCTGGTTTTTTTCCTGTTGTCAAGAGGCGCTAACTGTGTGGAGGGAAATTGAAAGGTTCCCTAAGGAATGTATATGCAAGCTATATTGTTAGAAACTTTTTGTGCCTTTAGATGTTAGTAGAAATTGATTAAAGATGAGTTAGAATTGTTTATAGAATTTTAAGCTCTTGAGACTAAAATTTGTATTAAAATTGACTGAAAAGATATACATGTGTTGTATACAAAAAATAAAGTTTGAGCAGTGTTGGGACTTTTAATGGTATTTAGAAATTAAAAGTATCAGTTCAGCCTAAGTAAAAAATCAAAACAACCTCTGTGATCACCTTTTGCTGATTTTATTTTTATTTTTCCCCTTTACACTATTTATGCAAGCTGGCTAACCCTTGAGGGCCAAGGGGGCAAGCATCTAACTTAGTAGCTCAAGTCAATGTTTTAAAGCAGTATACAGTAGTCAGTCACATATGCTGAAATTAGTCATGTGAGTGCTTATTTTGCATTGACTTAAAGCCTCTCTTGAAGAACAAATAGACAATATAGTATATATTTGGGTGACTGGAGAAGTTCTTTCAGAAAAGATTGCATATGCAGTTGTTAATTAGCAGTAGGTAGTGTAGGAGATTTAGGAAGGAACTAACTCCCATACTCTCTTCTGTACTTAGATCTGACTTTATGCTTGGGTGGTTCTGTGGAAGAAATCAACATTAGTGCTGGAGCAGGCTTAGGATGCAAATACAAAATATCTTTGCCTAACAGTGTTTGCAGGGTGCCTCATTTTATCAACAGAATCAGCCAAGCAGGCCATTTATTTTGTTAAGCATTAAAGGTGGCAGGGACTGCACTAAGAAAAGGCATAGATCAGAATATATGACTGCTGTCACTTGTGTTCAAGGAATACTTTCCTTTTAGTGTCTCAGCTCAGCTTGTATAACTTTTTCTTCATTCTGTCTTCTATGTGTGGTGGAAAACTGAGGCACAGATGAGATGAAAACAGTTGTTCAAGGTCATGCAGAGAAACAACCCATCTGAAAATATTAATCTTCCAGGGATTTAGTCATTGGAATGGCTGAGAACCCTCCAAGAAGACAAATTGTGCTTAAAGTGGCAATTTAAAACCATTTCTGTCTACTCCATTGCTCTGCTTTACAGACCAATTTGTTATTTCTTCACTGTAAGAATGTAAATTGTGAAGAAGTTTGCAGATGGAAATTTCTTCACAGACACATTTCAATTGCCTTGTTGGTGTAAGGCTGTTGATCCTTATAATTTAATCAGTAAATGTTCCCTGCAAATATGTGAGGTAAACTGGTAAATTAGCAGTGTATGGTATTTTTGCTTTTAATCTCCAGGAAAGTGGTCATGTTTGTTGTGCTTTTGCTGCAATATCTTTCATTAAATGCTTACCAAGTCTCAGCTGCTTTTATGATTTTTTTTTTTTTTTTTTTTCTTCTAAAAGAAGCTTTTGTAGAACATTTCTGTACAGATGATGGACAGTTTTATATCTGCATTCATAGACTGATGAAGAGGCCATACCAGAAATACAGATCAGGGAGTGAGTAATGCTTTTCGTTAACGATGGTGTGGGATCAGATGCAAGAAAACTTTAAAGCTGCAATCCTGTTCTGTTTCCAAATGGACTTGAAACTCTTATGGGTTTTTGTTCATAAATCATGAAGCCCACAGGTTGCATTGTGTGTCGTACGGTGCTTTGTAATAGTAGAGGCAGTTCTACTGTTAGCCATAATTATAATTATTTCTACACCAAGACATTTAATGCTCTTTTTCCAGTACCTAGGGGATAAATAAAGATATTCCCCTTAAAAGGGGACGTATATGGGTGCATTTTACTCCAAAATAAATAAATAAATAACATTCCAATTTGTTTAATTTTTAAAATCCTTTAGAGTTGTTCTTACCCAGCTTGGATGTTGAAGACAGACTTAGTCTTTGCACCTAAGATTTATTTATTCTGTATTTGGATTGAATATACTGAGAGGAGACTCCAGCTCAGTATTGGTTAAAAGACTGTGAGAATTCAAGTGTAGGTGATGTGGATTTTATCTTGAATAAGGGGAGGGAGATCATTGCAGATCTTGTAGTAGTTTAACATTTAGTCATTGTATCATTTCCCATTGCTGACATTCATGCAATCAGTCTTGTCCTCTCAGTGCTCTTGAGATTATTTGTATCATGTTCCTGAGGAACATATGGGATGGCATTTTGCATTGTGTTAGATATTTAAATCATCTTTTTCCAGCTTATGTTGGTACAGTAGGATATGGAAGAGGCAGCAGTTGTGGTATAAAGCTGTAAACAATCAAAGCTGTCTGGCAGCAATTTGAAAAAAAAAAAGAAAAAAATTAATGTTTGGGTCATTGCATCTCGTCCTCTGTAATCAAAAAGCATCTGTAAACCAGAAGGATTTACCAAATTTCTGTCTGTTGACCACCGACAAAAAGTGCTTCCTCTTGCATCCTAATCGTGAAATACTACAAAACCTGTCACAAGAACAGAACAGAGACATCAAGAGTATTGCCAGTGTTGTAAAATCACTGTCATTGCAAGGACTTCATAAAATATTCTGGAAGTTGTGTTTAGGTGGACTGCAGGCAACTTTGCAAAGCACATGGAAGCGTGCAAGAAACAAGCAATGGCAGACCAGTCTCAAATTTGAAGCCTACAGAAGAATTCCCTTATATATGCCTTTTAGCTGTTCAAAGCGCAATGACTTTTTATACGATGACACAATTTTCCTAGACTGTAGAAATGTGTTGGATCAACTTGCATGGTTTATACTTCTGTTGCTAAAATTAACTTCAGTGTCAGTCAGTCTATAATCAATCAGGAGGATAACATGCAAGTTGAATGGTTGTATGTGTGCATATGCACTATATATTTATATCTTTCTATATTTTGCACTCTTAATTTTCAGCTTGGTTGGAACTGAAGTTTCTTCCTGTCTGAGTAGTAAGCCTGATGAGAGGATTTTAAGAATCCAGATGATTGCACGTCGGTTTGAAACAGAAATCCCTCGACCTTAAAGTTCTTGTGGTGATTAAAATATGGTCATGCATAACCACATGAATCAACACAGTTTCTTGGGGACCCTCCTCAAAGGATGAAGACTGCTTGACGGAGATGGGATGCATCTGAAAACGTGGGGCAGGGAGCCTCTTTGGAAAGAGGCTTGCTAATTTTGTGAAGAGACATTCAAACTAGAGGAGGTTTCCCATAACCTGAGGCGAGTGAGGGCTCCTTGGGCAGAACAGAGGTGTCCAGGGGACTACAAAACTGGAGGGAGTTGCAAAAGCATAAAAAGGAAATGGAAGACAGGCTGGAAACAAGGAAGAGCCACTAGGAGAGTACCCATTGCCTGATGGTGGAGGGTAGGGTGAGGAAAGTCAACACTCAGCTGCAGCTGAAACTGGTGAGGCAACGAATGGCATAGAGAAGCCTTCCTGTTGTACATCAACAGTAAAAGGAAAGGCTAAGGAAAATGTAGCCCTTTGGCTCCAGGGGGGCAGGAGACCTCATGACAAAGAAAGTGAAAAGGGCTAAAGTGCTCAACTGGTATTTTGTTGTTGTTTTGTTTTGTTTTGTTTTCACTGATAAGGCCTGCCCTTGGGTCCCTGAGCCTCCTAGCAGAGTCTGGGAGAATGATGCTACTACCCACAGGAAAGGGGTATGGAGTTAGGGACCATTTCACCCGCTGGGATGCAGACAAGTCTGTGGCACCTTGGGCTCACCCGGGGTGCTGTGGGAGCTGACTCATGTCACTGGAGGCAGCTTTGTACCATTTTTGAAAGGTCATAGCACCTGAGGAGGTTCCTGATGAAGACGAAAAAGGCAAATGGTGCACCCATCCTCAAGAAGGCTGAGGAGAGATCGAGGGTAATGACAGGGTGGTTAGCCCCGCTGTGCCCCTAGGAAGACCATGAAGCAAATCCTGCTGGAAATCACTTCTAGCCACAGGAAGGAGGAGAAAGTGACTGGGACCTGCCAGCACAGGTTTATCAATGGCAAATCCTGTGCACCCAACTTCTACTGTAATGAGGTGACTGGCACTGTGGATGCAGTGGGTGTTGTATACTTCAATGTTAGCAAGGCCCTTGTCACAGTCTTCCATAGTTTTCTTCTCACCAAATTGGTGAGGTAGGTGAATGTGAAAGTAGGTGAGACTGATGAGCTTAGAGAGAGGTGATGAGTGAAATTCTTCTGGGATGTCTCTACTTGGAGATATTCAAACCTCAACTGGACAAGTTCCTGAGGAACCTGATCTAGATTAACCTGGTTTGAGCAGGGTGTTGAACCAAGTGATTTCCAGAGATCACTTCTAACATGTATGTTCCTATGCTTCCATCAAGTACCAGTAAAACTGCCCTTTTTACCTTGCCCTCAAAGTCAGAGGCATTTGTAACCATCCAAGAGTGATTTTTATCAACCCAGATATAATCTGAGCACTTTATTGCCACCATACACACACAGCTGTGGATAGTATGTCGCTACAGTCTCTGGTGTGACAAGCTCCCACTTCTGGGTTTCTAGTAGCTTCCACAGCAGTGAATTGTAGCTGGAAAAATCAGAGCAGTTGCACTGCTTGAAAGCCTTTTGCAGGCTACTGTGTCATTAGGTTTTGCATTCTTTGTAACAGGGACTATATCTGGACAAGAAAACTACCCTTGTAGCCTGCTCCCAGCAATCTTTCCTTTGACCCTCCTGTGCCTTTTTCAGGTATACACTTGTATCTTACTGTATGCATACTGTCTTTGCATGGTGGTAATAAAATTGATATTGCCTACAAGCATCTGATTTCTGTGTGTATTGTGCTTTAAGGCAGCACATCTGCAATGAAACGGTTAGCTGGGAGCCACTGTCTGTGCCATCTCACATGTTAGTGCTTGGGAAGGGTCTGTGGTGCACTGTACTGCTAACTCTGATATAGGAAAGTAGTCTTCACTGTCAGAAAGGGGACTGTGCTGCTCTACCACATGTGTCATGGAAGAAAGTCCTAGAAATTATGTGAGAATGGAAGAAAGTCCTAGAAATTACGTGAGAAGAGGGGTAATGTGTGGAAATGGCTTTTGTCTTGCAGAAAACTGCAGATAATTTAACATAGATATCTAATCTTGCCATTAAAATATTGTGTGGAAAGTGCCAATTATAAGCTATTCTTATTTTTTTGGCACAAGTCTGTGTATCTGACATCAAGATGATTATACCCTTTTAAAAAATACACGTGTCAATTACAGAATTGTAATTTAAATATCTTAAGTTAATTCTTCTTCCATGAGCAACTAAAAAGCCTCTTTCAACAATTTTATTTCATTATTTAAATCAGTTTTACCCTAGTTATTTTGCTAATGCTAATCTAAGTTTCAACGCACTTTGCACAGCAGTTCAGCTTCTGTAGGGAATGAGGCCCAAAAGGAGATTTTGCCACAGAAAACTGCCCTGAACTTGTGCTCTAGCTTTCCTGTCTGCAGCCCTTGTGGCATGCCTCCAGATATCCTCTGCACAACTAATCCTTTCTTTGATGTTGCCAGTTTCCCATTCCTCCATGAAACTTTTATGGGATGGGTTGGTGCACGGTCTATAACGGAAGAATCATCTTAGACTAGGGTTGCAATAGATGACTTACTGTAGCGGAAAGTGGTAGCATGTTTCTTGCTTCTTCAGGGGTGGGGTGTGGAGAGATGGAGAAGGGAGAACAGATATTTTATTAGGAAAGGTGTAGGGACTTTTTGGTTTTTTGGTTCCACCTGTGTTATAAACCATTGCACAGGCAGTTGAAAGGTCTGGATTCAAAGCAAGCTGTTAAAAGAAATAACCTTTCTTTCTGAGTTTTGTAGAACCAGTAGACAACAGAGCTCTTAAATGGAATGAATTTTATTTACAAGTCCAGCAATTGTTTTTTAATTGGTGGTGTTTTCCACTGTGGGTGTCTTTACTTGTCTCAGATTTGAATCAATAACAACAGTAGGTGAAATGGCTCATTCTCTGTTGTCCTGACAGGTTGAAACACTTCTTAAGTGTATATGTGTTTTTTCTTTAGTCTGTTACTATCACTTTGAAGAAAGAACGGCAGTCAGATATGCTGGATAACTCCCTGCTCTTAGTAGGATGCTTTTATAAGAGTTGCATATGTGACACCTGAAAGAAATGCTGAGTGTATCTGTTTTCAGATAATTTGTTTGATGGCTAGCATCTGAGGAAACTGGTTATACTGTACATAAGTTTGGGGTGACCAGAGGACATTTTGTACGTGTGCAAGAGAAGGGGGGACTACTACTGTGAGAGACTGAATTGTTATCTTGAGCTGTTTGTCTCAAAGGTTGTTAGGTGTGAAAGACTGAATTGTGAACTGCTTCTCTTCAGCCCTTTGTCTCTGAGATGGCCTGTTTAAGCAGGACACTCCTCTGTCGGTAAGGATGATTACCAGGCTACTGAGACATCCAGAGGAGGAAACTGGGCTGGAGCCGACAAAGCATGCAAGAATGTGGAGGCTACCATTCTCACGGAAACTGTAGTCTTTGAGATACCGGTTTCTGGTGTTGATCACGCGAAGGTTGTGTGATAGACAAAACCTGCAGCATGTGAACAGTGCATGAACAATACATATGTGCATACCTCATCGAAGTATGCCCTATAAAAACACGTGGAGACAAGCCTTGGTGTGCACCCACCGCCGAAGAGTTGAAGACTGAGGACTAACGCGACACCGCTGGATCCGTGGTTGTGACTATCCTTGCAACTCTATCCTGACTGCTTGCTTGATTTCTGCCTTTTCTTCCATTCTATCCTATCGCTATCATTTTCTACTTTTGACATTTTTGAAAATAAAAGCTCTTTTGGATATATGGCATTTGACCTCATTTGTGTCTTAATCTCACTCTTGGGATCATATTGAAATCTTCCCTGGCATTGGATCAGGACAGGGACCAAGTTAGTCTGGTAGATGGACTGCCACGTAACACAGTGAATGCTCCCTCTTCTTCTTTGTTGGCTTAAACATATGACAGCTTGATGTTTATTTCTTTAAAGGGTTATGGTTTTTCCTGTTTCAACTGCTTACTTGATATCTCTGCTTATATCCACATTAAAGGGAGATACAATATTCAACCTCTTCATGAACATGCAGGTTGTTACACGTCTTAAAATTCATAACAAATATTCACAGTTGCTTTGAGTCTTGTACCTGTGTTTTGCTAAGAAACCAAAAGCCTGTAGTTTCTTTGGAAAATGCTAAGTGCTTTATGTTGCTGTATCTTTGCTAAGTGAAAACTGGGTTGGTGGGGTTTGGGGTTTTTTTTGTCATAAAAAACACCTTGTTTATTTCCTCCAGCTCTAGTTGTGAGGCTTCCTTAGTGCCAAAGCACTCTGGTTTCAGTTGGTAGACTATTTCAAGCAACTGGAAAGAGACTGGCGAGACAGAAATTCCTGTTTTAAAAGCAACAGAAAACATGACATTTAAATTCTGCATTTTATATGGAGCTGGACTTAAAAAAAAAGATCAGATGCCACTGACTGACTAGATTACTTCATAGTTCACATGTGTTTGTATATGGTCAAGGTTTGTTCTTATACTAAGTCCAACATTACTGTAACCAGCCTGATTTCCATGGGGCTGCTTCTGGCATAGCATAAAGGACACTTGCACTGTTGTCAGATTGGTAAGGTATTGTTAAGAGATGGTGATAGCTACTTCTCGTCTTAAAATAGTTGTAGAAAATAGGTCAGTTCTAGTTATGGAAACTATCAGCTCGAAATTTTCACTGCCATCCTCCAGAAATATACAAGGTATAGTTGGAAGAGAAGGTTGGCTAGCCTTTACTGTTTTTCAAAGGCTTCATTTATGAACACAGGATAGAAAGGATCAGCACAACTGAAAGAATTTACCAGCAGACAGAAGACAGCCTAGCCCTGAAAGAGCTGAGTTTCTTCACCCCTGTTTTCAGCTAGCCTTAGTTCAAAGCGTTGGCAGAACTTACAAACTTAAGCCTTCTATCTCTAAGAAAGATAAGGGCTCTGCGATCTGCTGTAGATTTATATCCTAAAAAAAGAAAAGCACTGAGCTTCCCACAGCTACCTGAAAGCAGAATTATGTAACACAACTATTTATGATACATGTTAAGTATAGACATAAGACAGCAGTCTTGTAAAACAGCCTCCCAAACTAGCAGAGAGGTATGATGTTCAAAAGCTATGGTTCTTGATGGTAGGCCTCTGGACCTGTCTCTGATTAAATTACATGTGGGCAAGTTCTGTGTTTGGTGTTGGGGGCATCTTTTAAGAATGTACTTTTTCAGCCACAAGATTTTAAAAATTTGAGGAAGAGTAACCTGTCTGGAATGCAAAGTAAAGCATTGTGCACTGCAATCTTACCCACGTTATTTCTCCATGGATCTCCATTTCTACTTTTTAAAGTTCCTGTGTTCCCACATCAAGTATAGTCTGGCCTCAACCTGAGTTGTGTGCATCTCAGATTAAATTAGGTGCTGTTTCTGCAGCCTGTAACATACCAAGAGTAGAATTAAGAAAACATTAAAACCTGCAGTTCACTATCTGTAGGAAATAGTTTCTTTTGAAAAGACAGCAATTAGCATTTCCTCTTATATGCATATAAACTTTTCAACCTTCAGAATTATTCATAAGTGTTTATGGGTTACAGTATTTATCCTGTGATTTTTTTTTAACTGATGTGTTGTAGCTGTGTGTTAATGGTGAAGGATTTTCTGCCTCATGCAGATTACCAAGCAGTTTGTAAAGGGGAGGCTTGCTTGTATATGATATATAAAGCACATCTAAGAGTGATGGTTAATACTGTAGATTTATATTAGATTAATCCAACTTCAAGCCACATCTAGACTGGGATTTTCCAGTTCCTGTCTCCCACTAGTTCTTCTTTGCTCTTCTGAAGCTGTCATGTTTAACAAAAAAGTTCAAGTCAGATTCATCCTCAAAGCCATAACTGTCATAGAATCATGCAATGGTTTGGGTTGGTAGGGACCTTTAAAGGCCATCTAGTCCAACCCCCCTGCAGTGAGCAGGGACATCTTCAACTCGATCAAGTTGCTCAGAACCCCGTCCAACCTGACCTTGAATGTTTCCAGGGATGGGGCATCTACCACCTCTCTGGGCAACCTGTACCAGTGTTT
The DNA here is from genome assembly GCF_964188355.1 of Buteo buteo. Classification (NCBI taxonomy): domain Eukaryota; kingdom Metazoa; phylum Chordata; class Aves; order Accipitriformes; family Accipitridae; genus Buteo; species Buteo buteo. The sequence goes on from NC_134204.1 coordinate 75,224,515, forward strand.
CACCATCCTCATTGTAAAAAAATTTCTTCCTTATATCTAGTCTGGATCTACCTTCTTTTAATTTAATACCATTACCTCTTGTCCTGTTGCTACAGGCCCTACTAAAAAGTCTGTCCCCATCTTTCTTATAAGCCCCTTTTAAGTACTGAAAGGCCGCAATAAGGTCTCCCTGGAACCTTCTCTTCTCCAGGCTGAACAACCCCAACTGTCTCAGCCTCTTTGCATAGTCAAGGGGCTTCATACCTCTGACCATTTTTGTGGCCCTCCTCTGGATCTGATCCAACAGGTCCATGTCTTTCCTGTGCTGAGGACCCCAGAGCTGGATGCAGGACTCCAGGTGGGGTCTCACCAGAGCAGAGTAAAGGGGCAGAATCCCCTCCTGCGACCTGCTGGCCACACTTCTTTTGTTGCAGCCTAGGGTATGGTTGGCTTTGTGGGCTGCAAGCACACATTGTCGGCTCATGTCCAGCTTTTCATCCACCAGTGCCCCCAAGTCCTTCTCTGCAGGGCTGCTCTCAATCCCTTCACCCCCCAGCCTGTATTGATACCGGGATTGCCCCAACCCAGGTGCAGGACCTTGCCCTTGGCCTTGTTGCACCTCTTGAGGTTCACATGCGCCCACTTCTTGAGCTTGTCCAGGTCCCTCTGGATGGCATCCTGTCCCTCAGGCATGTCAACTGCACCGTTCAGCCTGGTGTTGTCTGCAAATTTGCTGAGGCTGCACTTGATCCCACTATGTCACTGATGAAGATATTAAACAGTACAGGTCCCAATACGGACCCCTGAGGGACACCACTTGTCACTGATCTCCATCTGGACATCGAGCTGTTGACCACTACTTTCTGGATGTGACCATCCAGCCAATTCCTCATCCACCGAATAGTCCATCAAATCCATATCTCTCCATTTTAGAGAGAAGGATGTTGTAGGGGACTGTGTCAAAGGCCGTATGGAAGTCCAGATTAATGGCATCTGTAGCTCTTCACTGTCCAAAGGGAAATAACAGAATATTCTGTGAAATTAATTCCCAAATAGCCTAATACTTAGTCTTTTAGACTCAGAGAAAAAGTTATGGTTTCTGGGAGACCTCAAGGGAGGGGAATAGTACAGTTAACATATTTGTTGTTTTGCAAATGGTATGTTTCTAGAATATTTTGGGTATAGCCATATATATGGACTGAAGTCATAGTCAAAGCAGGAACAGTTTGAATAAAGGAACCTTATGTAACTGTTGTGACCAAGTCTGTAAAGACAATTTTGTCAAATCCTACTTTTCTAAGAGCTGACAACAGTGTCAATGTTAACAAAGTCCACACAGATTCAAAAATTTAGTCTCTTTGTACCTGTGACTATGCATGAAAGCTGGCTCACTTTTACCATGAATATTTATGGTCTGCAGTAATCTGATTAACCATAAAATTTAACAATAGGTTAGCTCCATGACCTGATAATTCTTCATCTTTGCAGGGTCTATGATGCATTTTAATTGACATGAAATGATCAGAATTTATTGAAGGTTTTCCATGGTTGCTCGGTGACAGAAATATAACTAACTAAATATATTGTAATATGAAATACGTAAAGCAGTGGATTTATCTAGCCAGTGGTTTTAAATTTTTTTATAATTTACAAAGGAAAGCCTGAACCCTTCAGAAAGTACATCCTTGTGGATTGTTACACAGCATATGCAAACTTATTTTTCTAAATCATGCCTCATTTGACACCCTTAAAATTGTATTATGAAGCCTCCAGGATTCTGAAGACCACAAACTAAGCCCACATTCATATTAGTCAATTGTTTGCATGCATATTTTTTTTTTCTTTTACAAAGCTTCATTTACCGCTGACTGATTCTAGAGGGCATAGATATTTTAGTTGTTTGTCAAAAGGTATTCAGCACAGCCATCTGGCTACATTATGAAGAGCACTGCATTTTGTCAAGTGGTGTTGCAGCTGTAGGGGCACTGTCTTTTGGAGATGATTGTCTTCAGCCTCTGTTACACCTGGACAATGTCATTACTGGCCTTGCATAGGGTCAGAAGGTTTATATGAGCATTTCTCAAGTTAAAGAAAATATAGGAAACAGGCAGGAGCAAAAAAAATTATTTAACTCAATCTAGATGTTCTTTAACAGAGGCAAATGAGTTTAGGAAGCCAAATAGTGATGGAGATGCATTTTTTCTAAATTTCAAAGAGAAGACATGATTTTAAATACTCTGTAACATCTGTCATTCTCAGACAATGAGCATGAAATGGTGTGACCCGAAGGGGTCTATCATGTGACTTAAATGAAAAAACTTAGCAGGTAATTGCACTTTTTATAATTATTTTGCTTTTAGTAATCAAAGTTGATAGCTTTAACCCTTGGTACATTTGGACCTTCAGCATCAGGCACAGAACATCCAATGGTGCTTTTCTTTTAATGGCTTTCTCCAAGTCATGATGGACAAATTCTTTTTAAGCATTCCCTATAATCTCCATTTGTGGAATAGTGGGATTGCCAGACAGCCAAACTTGGAAAATTTCTTGAGGACTATAGTTGTAAGCATAGTTTGAATTACACATCATAAGTAGGGCGTTTTTTGGTAGTTCTGTATTTTACAGCATGTATTATTACATCCAGATGAACTACAAAACTTACTTTTAAAAATAACTAGGGAATCTGTTGTTACTTTATTTCACCTGTATCATGTGATTTAAATTCAAAATTAAAAACTAAATATTCCCTCTTGATCTTTCTCAGTGTGCTGTTAGAATTCCTGTTCAAGATAGAGATTCTTCTACTCACACTGTTTTTTCTAAATATAAAAGAATAGCAACTTTCTAATACAGTAGTCATTGTGGCCCTTTATGGGCTACCAGAAAAACAAACAACCTGAGAAGAAATTCTTAGATTGTATTGAATACATAAAACCAGGACATTTCAAACGTGCTGTGAACAGCAAAAATAAGTCAGAGATCTAATGGATTCTAAATCTTCTTCAGAAGCAGTTTTTTGACAGCAGAAGACTTCATTAGAGAGTAATGGTTAATCTTGTTCCAATTGCTTGTGTTTTCTTACAAGATGTGTGGGGCAGAAAAATGAATAAGCACAAATGAAGGTTTAAAGGGAGAGACTGATGCTGTTTTCAGTTCTTTTATGAAGAAACCTGAAAGTCAGTGGGATTGCACACTTGCATGTGCTTAGCAACGTGAGCGAACCTAAGCTGGCTGCAGCGCACTCTCCACTAAGCAGGAATGTGGCTCTGGCTCTCCTAAGACCACCTTTCCTCCCAGATGAAGTGCTTTGAGAGGAGACATGAGTAGCAGTTCAAGTACTGCTTCTCATGGACTCCACATGCTGTTTAAAACATGAGGAAAATTGAAAACAGCTTTTCTTCTCCCCAGGTAGAGGGCACCTGACTCTATTTGAATGCCTTTCTATCATAATTTTTTTTGAAGACTTGCTCGGACAAAATCTATTCCACTTTCAGCAGATGCTCCATGAGTAATATTAGGAGTTGTATTAGCGTGTAGCTGTTGTTGCTAACCTCTTCCTTGAGTGACCTCCCAGCTGCATGTGAGGAGGGAATTTGAGGCTAAAGCTATCTGGAAAGGGCTGCACAGCCAGGAGGTGGCAGGCTGGGTTAATCTGCTGTGTGGTCCCCTGCCTACGCCTAGGAAGTCTGAAGACTTTTTTATTTATGCATTTTGGAAGTTGAGTGAAAAGTGCAATAAGAATTCATAAATCGGGAAGAATACGAAAAGCATAGGTTGTATTTGATCAGCAGCATCGAGCTTTTGCTTTTGATGTCTCTGGAAGTTGTGACAAAGTACTCTGGTCCCACTTGATCAAGCTAGCAAGATATGGTTTTCTTCTTGCTAAATGGTTGTAAACTTTACAGGATTTTATGAACTTAGCCTAGCAAAGGCAAGACAGTGATTAGAAGTATAAGAACAAATTACTCAGGTCCCTGAAGATAGTCTTCTAGATCCCCATTTAAAAAAAAAAAAAAAAAAAAAGAAGGAACCAAAACTTAACATCTAGTTATCTAACGTTTCGTGATCTAAATTACGTTGGAAGTGAAAAAGACTCAGACAGAAGACTAGCATAAACTGTCTTAACTAGAAAGGTAGAATTTTCTTTTTAGATGAGAATTCATTCTACCAACCTCAGCAAATAGGAAGCTGCATCATGTTGACTTTTTTTTTTTTTTTAGACAACACGTTGGAGCTATGTAGGTTCCCTGGGGTTAATTTTGTAGGTTTAAAAAGTACATTTATTTAATAGCATTGTGGTGCTTATTTAAGAACATTGAGATGTTATTTATTCACTAGAGAGAGGGCTTGAAAGAGAACCTACTAACACGCAAGAGCAAATTTTGCTGTTAAAAACCAGAATGTGAGTCTTCTTTCAAACAAAATCAATCTGCATATGACATTCTGAAGTCAGTAACAAGAGCATACAAGATAAATTCAAGGGATTGCAAAAACTTTACGGTGCAACATAGGGTTGTTCTGCACTGCATTTGACTTTATATCTAAATTTGTGTATTATGCTTGACTACACATCAAGGAAAAAGGCTACTGGGTAAACCAGGTCTCTAAAGCTGATTTCAAATAGCACACATCCCACCTTATACCATCCTGTAGACTGAGCACTATTAATGGAAAAAACGTGGCTGCATTAGCTCTACATTACACCCATGCTAACTGCCAGCTTCTTAACAGAGGTGATCAACTAGGAATAGAAGCCTGTGTTAAAGTATGATACTTGTCTACTTAATCTAGCTTGTCTATCTCTACACAATTTTACTGTGCTGAATGGGCATGCCCTTAATAATGTCATTATGTTCAAGTCTGTTATCTCCGACATATTAATGTGCTCTGTCAAGGAAAGTAAAAATCTCAACTTTGCCATGACCAAAGTCAATCTTTTTGGTCCTGTAGAGGCAGTAAAAAGTATTTTCTTTTAAATCAGTGTACACACATCCAGAGAGAAGCTCTCGCTTGTAATTACATGTGTTTTGTTTCTGGCGTAAGATATTTTTAAGGAAGCAATTTTCACAGTTTGTTTGGAAGAAAATTGAAGAAACTGTGTTCCTAATGACAGTTCTTCAGACTGTTGGGAAGTTAAAGGTAAATCTGTGGTACATGGATGTTAGGCTGCCTGCACCTGGCCAGGATGTGTTACCCATTCCTGCATTATAACTGTGAAGGAGAACCTACAAGGAGACAAAGAAAATCACATTTTTTACATGTAGAAATGACAGCTGGTCTACGGAGGCCAACTTTAAGCACCCAATTAAGAGCTTACCTTGACTATATATATAGTGACACAAACTAAATCAAAGGAGAGATCTACTTCTCTAAAAATAGTATATCTTCTTAGTATTAACCTCTACACATTTGTAGCCTCCAAAACAAGCAACAAATTGTAGACATAGATGGTGGCAAATGTTTTGCTCTCTATCTGCTAGTGTTATAAAACTTTATGAGATAAGCCAATTTTAACACCTAACTGGAAATACCACCTTCTGTGTATAGAGTTAAGTTATTCATGGCAAACAAAAAAGAGCCTGAATAGTTGCTTAACTAACTTAATCCACTATTATTTTCAAGGGCTTAGGACATCTGCCTTGTAGACAAAGGCAGTATATTCTTCATGTGGCATTTTCTAGTTTGAGACAGTGGTATTTAGCTAAGAAATCAGAGAGCTTTATTGATGCCAGTTTGATTGGCTTTGACCAACTCTGATGTTACGTAGCTTTTGGTGGTTTTATGCATCAGACTGCTTTCCAGGGGAATTAGGAACTTTACATACTGCTTTTGGATATTCTGCTGAGTATGTAATAGTATGGCAATGAAAGATGCTACTTAACTGAAATTACTAGGAACATACAGACAGCAAAGTGTATTCACAAATACAAGGTTATGCTGTTCTCTAATATCACGCTGTCCATCCTGGTAGCTTCTATACAGTGCCTTGACTCTTTCCTTAGAGAAGCCTGTGATCTGGTCTATAAATTCTTCAGGTTCAGATATGTCTTGTAGTATATAAAGCATTTAGTATAAGCAGGCCATTATCTCAATTCGTCTCTGTAACTACTGCTTTAAAACAAGCAATTAAGAATGAAATGCCAGTTATAGAGTTACAAGGACATTTTTTATTAAATGTAGGCTTGAATAGATGATTATATAGTAATGGAGCACAGTAGCTGGATTTAAAGGTAGAAACACTATGAGCTGGTGTAGGATTCTTTAGTGATAAATGGGAGTTGTAGTTAACTTTTATAGGGATGGCTGGATTTGTGTTTTTGATCAGGAATGCTACATGTTCCACTTCCTCTGCAACAGATACAAAAATTATTCATTAAAACATAGCGTCAGTTAAGGGGTTGTCATGGTTTAACCCCAGGTGGCAATTAAGCACCACGCAGCTGCTTGCTCACTCGCTTCCCCCCCACAGTAGGATGGGGAAAGAATCAGGATTAAAAAAGTAAAACTTGTGGGTTGAGATGAAGACAGTTTAATAGAACAGAAACAAAGGGAAAATAATAATAATAGAGTATACAAAACAAGTGATGCACAATACAATTGCTCACCACCCACTAACCAATGCCCAGCTAATCACCGAGCTGTGGTGCCCCCCGGCCAATTTCCCCCAGTTTATATACTGGGCATGATGTCACATGGTATGGAATACCCCTTTGGCCAGTTTGGGTCAGCTGTCCTGGCTGTGACGCCTCCCAGTTTCTTGTGTACCCCCAGCTTCCGACGGCAGGGCAGCATAAGAAGCTGAAAAGTGCTTGACTCAGTATAAATACTGCTTAGCAACAACTAAACCAGCGGTGTGTTATCAACATTATTCTCATCCTGAATCCAAACCAAAGCACTACACTAGCTACTGAGAAGAAAATTAACTTTATTTCAGCTGAAACCAGGACAGGGGTTCTGGGAGAATGAATAAAATTGTGTACACTACATAGAGTTTAAACACATTAATTTTAACAGTTAAACAAGTGCAGATGTGCCTACCTCTCTTCATAATATGCAATTTCCTTGAAGCCAGAGAGTGGGTATAATGGGTATTTAAGTTAGGCATGCCCCTTTGCCATTAAATTAGAATGAAATTGCCTCCTACAACTAAAATGCTACCCACGAGTGTAAAATAATATGATTTGTTTTGTAAACAGATCAAACGACCTTTATTAGAGGATGGTGACTGTGGGAGAAGCAGCATTTTATTAACATTCAAGTGTGTATATCTTCCATTCATTATATTTAATCAAAGTGTGTGTTTGACAGCAACCTAGTGACTAGAGTTAAACTTTCCTGCTTTCATGTGGATTAGACACTGCCAACTTTTAACTGCAAAAAATACCTTTTTGTCTTCCTGTTACTGATGAGTAATATGAAGGAGCTAAAAGAATAAAAAAAGTGGAAGGGTGTGAACCTCAGGGGAGCTTAGCAGCTGTGTAGTCTGAGGTAGTAATTTCAGGAGCTAACTAACTAAGGATTTCCTTGGGGGAAAACCTGTGAGCAAAGAGGAGGAGGACTGCTGCATGGGAGTGTGCATTAAGGAGGGGCTGGTGTGTCCTAGAATTTCTGCACGGTTTCTGTAAGGGTTGCACATTGCATTTGTGATTGTAAAGTTGTGTGTTTAAGAGCAGAAATTTTATTCCCACACCTATGCCAAATTCAGATAATACCATTCTGTCTCCAGTAAGCTATACTAGATTTTTTAATTAGTTTTCCTTTCCAAAATCTTTGGAAAAATTATGCTGTGACCTTACATGTGAGGCACAGGCCATGACTGTAAGTGCAAATAGCCTAGCATTTTAATTCAAAGTCTGGTAACAGCCCTATGGGGTGCTCTCCAGTTGATATCTGAATTGCATATCTCTACTCTAAATGTTCCTTGGGCTGAGGAGTCAGTTGTTACTAGATTTTAGCCTCTTTGGCAGATGTGTGTCTGTTACTGTCTCCTAGTTGGCTCCATTAAGCCCCTTGGGTCAATGACAAACTTTCAAGATACTCCAGTAGCTTAAATACTACATTTGTCCTCAACAGCCTTGAGGATATTTTGATTTTCAGGGACACATGCAAGTTGAAATAGGCAACATGTTGGATTTATGATGGCTTCATACAAAATTCCTCTAATTTCAATTGGGCAAAAGAGGTGACTGCAAGTGAGAGCTAGGTGAAACTGACTTTCCATAGACTATTTGCTCACCCATCTGCTGGGTCTCTGGGATGTGATCAGAGACTTTAGGAGTAATGTGTCCTCTTTGTGGACTGTTACAGAATCATAACACATTTGTGTGTGTTTCAGTGAATTGGATTTCTTTTACCTTGGCTGATCCTGTAGCCAAATGAAAGTATTTTTTGCTAGGACAATTAGCCCATTTGTTTCTCACTTTCCCAGGAGCTGCTTCCTCTCTGAGTGCTTCTCAGAACTGCAGAAACAGCGGGGACACCCCTTGTCCAGTTCCCAGTTATTTCACTCTCCATGATTTGGTTGGTTCTTAAATTACGGTGTAGTCATGGAAAAGACATCTGCTTCTTATGCCCTTGACAGGCATATGAGGCAGAGGGCAGAAAAAAGGTAGTTGTAAGGCATAGGGATATGCAATTTCTCAAGTCAAGTTAATATTCTTAGCTTGAATATAGGTTCACAAAGTTTTCACAGCTCCTCAAACTGCAAAAAGGTCTTATCAGTTTAGCCCATTTGCATTTGGAAACTGGTATAAAATTTCCAACGTTGCTATCAGCCCAGCACCCCTTACTTTCTTGTGAGGGAAAGGCAGATTGAGCCATGCTGTTAACCGCAACAACATCAAAATAGGGCATTGGAGGCAACTGTGTATAATTACAGAATAAATAGGAGGTTGTCATTTGGGTACTTCAATTTGCAATCTTCACACTTTCTCAGTGTGAAGATTTACTTTTATTGAGTAATGTTATGTAGGTTGCAGCCTTCCAGTGGTGAATACATTGAGACAGGAATAAATATGGGGGCAACCAGTAGTGATCTCTCTATTTGTTTCCTGGTGCACTGCATTACAAAAGCAAAAGAAATCTTAATGTAAATATATGTAGTGACTGCTTCATGAACACTTTTATGAAATCCCATGGTTTGCAGGAAGAACTACGGTGGAATAGAGAAGTGTCTTCTTATGGTGCTTCTACCCCATAGTTTGGTTTCACTGGACTTTGAACACTTTAGAGGTGAGAAATGGTAACTTGTGCTTTCATTTTTCCTCCAAAGTTCAGCAACATCTCAAAGCATCACAGCGTTTGAGTACTGAGACTGATCTTGTGCCACCACTGAAGCAGGTTCAGAGTTCCTGTGCTGCAAACACCTGGAGTCCTGTGGCAGCAGTCACAAGGCCCCAGGGACTCAGGATTTCCAGACATCACCAAGTCCAGGCTGTTTCCAGACATTGCCAAGTCCAAGTAATCCAGTCCCTGTCTGGAGCTGCAACTGTTTTATTGCCAAGTTCAGTATGTAGTGCTTGCTATGATCAATTATTTTTCTTTTCCCTGAAAAGCGTGTAGGGTACAGCACATATTTGAAAAAGAAGTTCAAGGCTGCAAAATCTAGGTCTTAATGGTGGGGAAACGCATCCTTGTAGCTTTGCTAGATCCTTTACATGCTCTTTAATGCCATTGTCACATTACACTTACCCTGGTAAGTACTCAGTCCCACAGCAGTCAGAGGCACACAGGATCATAAACAGTGTTAGATAGATGTTGTTTCCTGATTTTAAGTAAACTCTCCTGCATGGTTTAAAAATTTTAATATGAGGATTTACTGTCCAGGCATGTAATCTTTATAAGCTAATATACAAACCACCAATATACTACAAAGTATCTCTCACATTAATTCACACACCCCAATTTCCCTGATCAGGCAATTAAAAATAGGAAAATTTAGACATACCTGATTCTGAGGGGGTTTATTTGCATGTTTCAATCCAGTGGTTCTGAGCTGCTTTCTGAAGTTCAGAGTACTAAAAAAACCCCCCCAAACGCAAAACAATAAAATTAAACTGTTATGCTTAATTCAATAGATTTTTCTTGTCTGGGAGCATTATCTATATACCTGGCCATTACTGTTTTCCATCCTGCCTTAAAAAAAGTTTATTTTGAAGAGGAACAAAACTGGTTTTAGTAGTAAATTGGAAGTCAACCAACTGAGTATTTATCAAAGGGATCTGCCAGGTGTTGTTTTTCCCTTCAGACTGGTGCATGAGTAGTACTGAATTCTTCTATTCCTTACACTAGTGAGAATAGACTCAGAGAAAAAAAACAACCCACACAACAAACCCAAAACAAAACCACTTTTGACTAAAAAGGACAGGATTGTGCCTTGTGTGAGATGGGCTTTTGCAGTTTGTGGTGTTGAATCCTTCATGTGCACAAACAGACCAGGCTGCAAAGCTGAATTTTGTGTTTCCATGCAGGGAAGAGGCCAGACAAAGTGAGTAAATGATGCGCTCTGGAAGCACAGAGCCTACGGCATCTGTCGTTTCATTTCCTCTCCTCCCCTGTGCTTCCGAAGTCTATACCCACCTTCACTTTGTTAATTGTTGCTTTATTTCAGCTCAATACTTACTGTAAATTGACAGCTGTAGGAGTAGAGACTTTTAGACACGATTGAGCTAATCAGATTAGGGACACACATACTGCTGTGACCAAGTAGCGTGTGTGTGAAAAGACAAATGGAAAAATGCTCCCTTAACAGTGCTCGTAATGAGCTGTTGCAGTAAATGTGTGACTTGTCAAGACTCTGGCAAGAGACTGATCTTTATTTCTTGTCTCCAGCCACACACTGTGATTCAGGGTTATAAAAGGCTCCATCTGTCACGTGGCAGGAACCATTTTTTGGGGGGTTACTACTACACATGTTTAAATAAACAGCTTTATACCTGACCTGGTGTGGGTTTTTTGCTGCTGATGGCTCTTTGGTGGGATATTTTTATTAGGCAGAATTTTATGAAATTAATATCTTTCAAAAGGCACCAGCAGACTAAAATACATTTAAATCCTAAGCATGCTGTTCCTTGAAAATTCAATTAATTTATTGAAAGTGCCCTTGCAACTGTCAGTTACCTAAACTGGTTCATTTTGTAAAGTGGGCTTGTATAAGGCTAATGAATTTGACTGTCCGGATTGTCAGGGAGCAGGTGAGTGAAACTGCCGTTTCCTTGCCTCCAATGGTCTGATTTGTGCAAGATGGTGTTGAAGACCATGTCAGCAGATCAGGTTTTATCCTTCTATGCTTCCTTGACTATTTCAGCTGTTGCTACCTTGAAATGCGTAAAGGATTAGAATTGAAAAAAATAGCGTGAGTTGCTCTGTAGGACCTTAAACCTGTTTTGGAACAGAATATGGATCATTCCTGTCCTGACATATTGCTGGTAATTTGTAGTATTAACTTATTTAAAAAGGCATTGCTGTCTTTGTGCAATGCAAGGGGAATGGTACTTCCTGTGCAAAACACTCCCTGCAATTATCTTGATCAGTCATATGCTTGATACATTGACACTGTTACTGGTAATGATCTAGGAATTCAGAAAACACATACCAGGAATAACCCAGTAGATTCTCCATATCAGTGTTTAGTGTCCTAGCTTCTCAAAAAAACTACTGTCCCAGTCTAAGGCAATTCTTTCTTCACTTCTTCCTTATTGGAAAAAAAAAAATTGTATGAGTGGAAGAAGGTAATGAATTTGTTTTCATAGACATATTCCTTTTTTTTTTTTCATAACATATTCCTTTCGAGTAGTGATTCTTTCAAAGTACTGAAACCTGCAGACAAAACCAGGAAAAAAAAAAATGTTAACCAACATTGTGATACAGTTCTAAGTTGTTAAATACTTCTGTTGAGCTGATTCAAGGACAACAGTTTTTGAGACTTAGATGGTAGTTTTTTAATTAGGACTGTTTCCCACAACAGCCCAATAACAGACAAATTATGAAACAATGAATGACATCTTCTATCTCTATTTTGGCCACCAGTCAAATAGCAGAGAACACAGAGGAGCTTTACAACATATCAGCTTATCCATGGTCTTCCAAGCTGGGACTGGAAGAAACAGTTAGTTCCAGAGCCAAGATGATAAGTAAGATGAGAACACAAATTCAGCATCAGCCTTCTAAACTATATGTCCTCCTTGGAGAAAGCTGTATACTTGTTAGAAACTATTAGAGACTATTACTCTCATTTCCTCTGATGATGTTACTAAACAAAATATTATGGCCAATAAGGTGACATGAATGAGTGATCAAATGTCAGACTTTAGTGCTCACGTGTTCAAGGACCTTGCTGTGGAATGCACTTTTAGCTGCACAGTTGCCATCCCCCATAAGCCCTGGTCCCGCAGAATAAAGGAATGCTGTAATTTAGAGCTGTTAAATCTGCAGAAGGGTGCTGATAAGGCATGAGTTGTTCAAACATTGATGCTAGTAAATGCAACTTTGAGAACATTTACGATAACCAAGTACAAAGGGACATGAATGCGTTACAAGCAAAAAAGCTGGAGACGGCGTGGGGTGGAGGGGGTGGTGGGGAGGAAGACACCAGAATGCTAATTACTCATCTGGTCAGTGTCATCATTCATTTTGTTAGATACTTTATTTGTTCCTCTTACTCATGCATCACCTTGATGCTGCTACATAAAGAACTTGAGCTTTCTATGCTATTAAAGTATCTCAACTAAGGTGTTCTGGAATTTCGGGACTATATTTGAGCATATTCCACCTCACATTTGTGTTTGTGTCCCCATTTCTACAAGCAAAAAGAGAGCCAAGAGGTATAAACATTCATCCGTTGGCACAAAAAAATTGCCCATGTAGCTTATTTACTCGCAACTCGCCGACAACAAACACAGTTTGTGTAAAAATAAATCACAAAGCATGGGAAATTATCTGGAGATTATATTTCTCTACAGAATTATTTGCTTTTGCAATGTTTTTGCAGTGTGTTTGATAAAAGCAGTGAGTAGATCTCATTCTGTAATTTTATCTTCTATCCTCATTTCACCCCAACTTTATTCATGTCTGCCTCTCACTGTAAAAAATTGGAATGAAAAGTCTCACTTCAGATATAATTTTTGGGCTTTGAACTCCTTCTTGAGGCAAAGGTAACTATTTTCCATTGCAGTACTGTTTTAAAGTAGTTAAAATTGTCATTTACATACATTTGCTGGGCTTACATAAAATATTATGTATTAAAGTTTCTAAATATTATTATCCACCCAATTCTTTTGAGTGTATTTTCTGTGACAGAAAGGTTATAGTTTCATTTGCTATCATCTTCTCTTCTTTTCCTTCTGTTCCCAACTATTTGCCACTTTTTTTGATTATATAGGTAGTAAATGGAAAAACTGAGTCTGTGTCCTGCAAACCAAAAGTCTACTTAAAACATGAAAAATTTTGGGGTTTGCTGATTTTTTTTTTCTTTTTTTCTGCTAAATAGGATGTGAGACAAAACCTATAATACATCAGTTCAGCTCCGTTTTGTTGGCTGGTGGCTTTATTGAAATAAAACTAGTAAGAGAGAGTAGAAATCAGCTTCATTATCTGGTTGAGGTTTGAGGGAAAAAAATCTGATGGTCTCATTTTAAATGCCTGGATCACAATTTTTAGTGCTGGGAATTGTGTTCCATTGTCCATTAAAGTATATCTTACTGATTGTATGAGTATTAAAAAAAAAGTCTGCTCCTTTCTGACAGAAAAACTAAAGATAAACAGCATTCTCTGAGTATGTTTTCTTTAATCCTTTTTTATTATTAAATCAAAAATTCTTGTTTTTGTTAAAGTCAGCATCTTTCTTAGAAAGACAGAAACCACGTCCTACCTTTACTGTTCCATTTTTCTCTGCTATTGTATATATGCTTTTTATATCCTGTGTCTTTTTTTAATTAAAATAGAAAATTTTGATCATGTACACTCTTACATCAATTTTTCCTCTGCAAATGATCTTTTCGTTACCTCTTTTGCTGGCCCATCTGTCCTGGGCTCACTTTGTGTGACCTCTTGGGTTTTTGATCTCATTATACTCTTTGAAGAGTTTCTTGATATCTGCTGTCTCAGTAACATGAGGATTGAACACCTTCTATTTATCAACATTTTCTAATATCCTTCTTTTTTATGCTAGATCTTGTAGGTATCCTCCTGGATACCTTTCAAAAGATGCCAGGGTCCCCATATTTGCTAGTAAACTTGGGAAAGATGGTGGTTCATCTGTAGCAGGGATAAACAATATATTTGTCTTTTTCTTCTTTTAGATTGTAGGTGCATAAAGAATATTCTTAATATGTCAAGCTAAGCCAAATTTTCTTGGCTTCAGGTTTTGTAACAAATTAATATTGGCTTTTTTAACAGTTGCTGGAACACAAGTCAATTTTGTATGCATATAGTTAGGCTGGTATTTTAAAAATTGCAAAATTAAATGTTTCTTTGCTACCCAGGCTTGGCTAAGGCATACCTGTGTTTGCAGATGCAAATTCCACAGTCTTGCAGTGATGTCTGTTTACAGTGTTTTTAAGTCTCTCTCACCAGTATGCACAAGTGAATCGAGTGCTTTCAATAGGAATGCCTAACAAACTGTGTGGGAAAAAAGGGCTCCCCTTTTCTTGTGAATAGAGAACCTTCTATATGCCTATATTTTTTCTCTGGATGTACTGAATTATTGCCAGGGTGTGAGAGGAGGTGGTGTTGGACATCAGTGGCTCCAGTTAAGTAAAGTGATGGAGAGCCCACCTACGCTCACCTACACTGGTCTAGTCCTCTCTGGGATGTGACAACTTCATCGCTGAGCTGTTTGGTTTTGAATATGAACACTTGTAAGTATGTGTTATGCTCCGGCAAGCAACCTGTAAGTTGTGACTATCAGTACTTTCATTTTTGCAAATATATGTTCTATAATACCCTGCTGAACTGAGGTTTAGACAGGTAGAAAAGTTTGCTTCTTGCAAACTTTATAGCTTGGATGCTGTAACATATCAAGGTTTATCCCACTGAATACACCTTCTGATCTCTTTTAGGAAGTCCTAACAAATCCACTATGCTAGTCATGCACCACTTTTCACTTAGAAGGTTTTGTGAGGCATTTGAGAGGTAAACTATACAAATTAGATAGCTGTTGACCTAGCAAGGTCCCTACATGGGCATAATGTCACATCCTACTACTTGTATTAACTGACTGTAACTTTTAAGTCTCCCTTCAACTGGTGATATCTTAGCCATACTAGCTATGCCTCAATAACTAGCATTTGATTTTGAAACCAAAATGAAGTTTATGATTAAGCACCAAACTTTGGCACTTACAAAGCTAGGACTATGTTGTTGGCTGAAGTGCAGCTTTAAAACCCTGTATCTTATCCCCATAGTGCTTGCAGCCTGCTGATTTCAGTTAGCTGTGATTTTGTACCTAAAACTGTGTAACAAGGAGAACTGGTACACTAGCAAACTCTGTCTTTGTTGTGATTTTTCTTTGGCTGCCTAGGTGACTGCCACTGCCTTCAACCAATTACATACACATAAACCAATCCTATTTTCAACTCTGAAAGAAAGGAGAAATAGTAATTTGTCTTACAATTCTTTTTTCTACTCATCATTATAAAGTTGACTTCTTGTAGCAGAAAGTTGGTATAAAGCATTGGAGGTAAATCAACACACAATGCAAAGGTGTTAAGTTTATTACAAACAGCTGAGTAATTACATCTGTAACTTTGAATAAGTATTTCTTTACCTAATGGCAGACCTACGTGTTATCACTTATGTTAGGTTCTCCCATGTAAAAAGAACATTTTATTTTCCCTTAATTTGAAAACATGTGTCTTTAGACTGTATTTATATCATTATTTTTCTACATTTAATATGCATATCTATATTTAATATGCATATGCTTAATATACATAAGACATATACTTATGTAAATAAAAGCTTCTCCTCCAAAACAGTATGTTTGTTAGCAATGACTAATTGCATTGGAGCTGAGCATAAACTGGCATCTCTCTTTCAGAAAGCAGGTCAACAGAAATATTTTAAAAATGCATTCAAAGGAACCAAAACTTTATCCTAAATCCTGGTGTATTTTTACTGAAAAAAGTGCCATGTCTTCTTTAGAGAATTCTGAAAAGTTGCATGTTTATTTTACATTTTAATATGTCTAGACTAATTTGTCTACAAGGACTGATTTTAATTTTTGTCTCTTATGTCTAGTTATAGTCTTTCTTTTTAAATAGAAACTAAGTATCTTATCTCAGATTTGCTGAATTGCGGTACCCTATAATTATTGTAAGTCACCAAACTAAAAGAGAGGATACCTTAGCCCAAGAGGGGATGGAGTAGGCACGTACTGAAAGCAGACCTAACAAGAGGTTCTTTGTTTTCTCAATCTGGGACACACGAAAATTATTAAATACATTTTGGAATTAAAGCCTGTATGTGAACCTGGGAAAAAATTCCAGACCTCTTCTGGCTATATTATTTAAAAGAGAATGTTTTGGGGAAAGGTAGTATAGTGCATTTGTGTAGTGTTACCCTTTTTATAGCACCTTGATGACCTGATGCAATTGCAGTCTTTTTGTATCTTCTGCCACATTTATGAAACTAGTTCTATTGCTTTCTTTGATCGCTGCAGGGTTGTTGTTTCATTCACCTTTTTGGGCATCCATTTGTCTTTAGTTTTCTTAAGTGTTTAGGTTCTGTGCCCTGGATTTTTGCAATGGGTTAACTTACTTTCATCTCTCTAAATTTCTCTCAGTTGTGACTTGCTGGAAAGTGTACTTACTGAGAAGCATTCTCTTTTTTTTTTAAGGAAAATATATTTAAGGCAGCTTATTTTAGGAGAAAAAAAACCTTTATCTTTTCTTATTCTGATCATCCTGAAAGGGTCATATTCATATTTACTAAATCCAGTCTGGAAAAATGAATTAGGTAGCCCTTACCAGAATGAATTATGGTGTTTCTGTGGGGTTTGCTTCATTCTTAGCAAACACGGTTATTCTTGTGCAAATGCTCCTACTTGTTTCTGGAAGTGAAGGACTGTGAAACATGCAGACACAGAAATAGAAAAGTGGAGGAGAGCTCACTGCACATCATGTTTCTGTAAACTCTGTTCTGCCTGTTACGGAATGGCATATGCCATCGGGCAGAGCTAGTCTGAAGGATGTCTTGGTGCTGCCTCCATCTTTTTCGGTCCAGTGATCTTTGTGATGCCAGCTTAATGTTGATGACAGGCTGAATTAATGCCCTACCTTTACCATATTGCTGTTTCCCTGAAGATTTAGTAATTCTGTGATTAATATCTCTGGATGACTTTTAATGTTATGTATTCTTTGCTGTTGAAGAATGAGGTTTCATATGTGTACAGTGAAAGGTGCAAGTCCTCAAGGTGCCGGGCCATTGCTTTCTTGGAACAAACTAGTTATATATTTAATCAGCTTTGCCAGGGCTTGAGGATCCTTTGTTAAGGAATAAGAGATCGGCATGGTTGCATCTACTCTGTTATATTCCTTGAGGTCTCATAAACACAGTACATACTTTTTTTCTCTGTGTCATTTCTTTTCAATGATGTGGTTATAAATCTATAGCATTTTTTAAAGGAAAAAAATGAATATTTGATATTAGAATAGAATATGTAATTACCATATTAATAGGATAGGATATGGGTAGGTGAAAAGTGTGAAAGTTGCTCTGAGATGCAATGAGTATTCCTCAAGCAAATCTCTGCAAAAATAATGACAAAAGAGGCATAGGTGAGGATCTTACAAAACAATGTAGTATGCCATATATGGAAACCTAACTGATTCAGTGTATAATTTAATACTTCTTTCCAGCTTGATAATCCATATTTTGAACACAAGGATAAATTCTTTTGTGTAGATACAGCAGTAGTAAATGTGAGAATGGGAATGGACCAGAAAAAGTAGTAACTTTGTGTTGTCTCATGTTCTTGTGGTGCAAGATCAACAGGTAAACCAAACTGAGGATATTCTGCAGAAACAAGGAAGGCTCAAGTCATCTTCTGTGGTTTGACCTGGAAGATTATTTTGCAGCTTCCATTCCTAATAATTAGTCAATCAGGTGTCTGCTGGAATTGACAACACAGATTTTAAAACAGCTTCAGATGATCCTGGGCTGGGAAATTGGTCCCACTGAGCTTTCTTAGGATTATGAGCTAAACTGTCCCAGCTAAACTTAAAGAATTTAGGTGAGGAATTTACAGGTTCCAGCTTAATCTTCTCAACCCATTTGCCACTGTTTGCTCCCAAAGCTACCCTACCTACCTTGACCGACAATTACAACATCTTGGCCTCCTCCCCCAGGACACAGTGTCACAACATCTGGAAACAGTGGCTCCCAGGCACCTGGTACAGTGGGGCAGTGTTTCAGTGGAGCAAGGGCTAACTCTCACAATGCAGAGCATTTCTGCTAAGCTAGTCTTTGTCCATTTCTAGAACATAATTGGTGCATGAGGGAAGTCAGCAGAAATCTACCTCTATGGTAATTTCCGGCTGCCTTCTATAAATGGCAATGATTTTCCTTTCTGCTTGCCAAATCCATGTGTCTCAGAACCATTTGTTTCCAAACATTGTCTTTGATAACAGGACAGACTCTTCAAATTCACTTGTTAATAGGACCTTCAAAAACTTTTCTCATTTTTAAGCATAAGCTGGGAAAAAAATTCTGTTTGAGCACCTTGTATGTATCAGATTAACCTCACAGTGCTGAGTGAAGCTGCATTATATTTATGGCATAATTACTAAAAGATAATTTGGTCTCTGGCCACCAAGAATGTAATGTATCATGGAACAAAGCCAGTAGGGAGATTCACTAGAACCCATCTCCGTTTGAAGCAGAAATTCATGTAGAAGGTGGCAAATGCCAAATGAAGTTTAGGGTCTTCCTAAAATATTTTGGCTTTGGGCCATATTTATATTCTTAATTTCCAAGTGTTACATTTACTGAGAAAATAATATGGACAGATATTTCCAAATAATTTGTTCTGTCCTTTGCATGTGCTTAATACTTTAAAGGCAGCTGCTATATAAAGTATCCTGGCTTTCTAGTTTTGTTAACCACAAGAACAATACAACACTCTTTTCTCTGTTCCCAGGTAGATCCTGTTGTACCAATATGGAAATACTTCTTGTACTGAAGTAGATCTACTAGTGCACAGAATAATTTGTAACATCACCCTATATTTCAGTATAATTATGACAACTTTAGGGCTTTTTGCTTATTGGTAGAAAAGCACAATTAGAACCCTAAATTAAATAATTACTTGCATCCTGGTATAACTTCCAAAGGTAGATGAAGCCTTGAAAGTTTAGCATGCTTGTTCACTGTAATTTCCATGTCATTGTAAACAAACATGTAAGGCAAAGTCAACTATTTGGCTATTCATTCTTTATTACACTAGCTAAATGAAGGAATATATGTTATTTGAGTGATCATTTCTCATTTGAAGAACTTTGCATACCATACTCTGGTTACTAGTTAACGAAGGGAAAATTGTAAATCAGCAGATGTTTTGCTTATTCTGAAGTACCTTTGAAGTACATGATTAGTCATCAGGTTTCTGAATCAAAATTTCCAGTAGATTCCATTTCAAAACTGCATGCTGTCATCTTTTATTCAATACCCAAAATTTTTCCTGTCTCTTTTTTTTGTTAAATATTCTGAACTAGCAAAGTAGATGACATTCTGACTTAATAGTCTCAGGGTCTGGTTTCATTTTTCCTGTAGATTTGAAACAAAAACTTGGAAAATCACAAGCTTCCTCAATGTAGTATTGCACTGTTAGTTTATTCAAGTTTCAGTGCCCTGCTCCAAAGCTCCACTGGCTGTAAGACTGTATGGAACCTGAGCTATCGCACCATAGGGAATTGCAGTTCTGTTCTTAAGAAAAGGGGTTGCATGTTAAGTAGACTGGACGTATGCACTCTGTATCCATTTTCTGGAGAGTGGATACCTGTTTCAGGAGAGAGCTGGATGACATCTTCAAGCAGGCTGCTGAATTGGAAAAAGATAGGCAAAGTGTCACCTGAGGATAGTAGTATCTTCTTTTGTCAAGTTTATAATGACAACTCTGAAAGCCATTTAGGACATCTCCTACTTTGCTTTTTGTAATAAAAATAAAAAGTTACATGGTAGATCTGTGGCTGATTTTCCTGTAACCTAGCCTGGCTAATGAGTTTTCTTACTGAGTCTGCAAACTGGTTCCCTCGTCATTATGAATCTGGACCTAGAAGAAAATATGTCACTGCCTTGTGTCCTGTCAAATGCTTATGCAATGCCTGTGTAATCTTCTTCTTGAAGCAGTGTTAATATATGTAAGCATACATCCACAAAAAAAACCAAAAAGCCATGCATGCCATCTCTACATCTCTGTGGCTGATGTTTCTTTTATGACATTTTTCTTCAGTGACCTTCTGCTGTTACTTGCCTCTGAAGGATTTCTGTAAAATCTGCAATTGAAAAATGAAGCTCAGAAGAATACCTTGGAGAGGGTACACTGGAGATTTGCTGGTCAATCTTTTAAGCTTTGTGCAATAGAAAAACAAATGTTGCACCCGTAGAGTGTGGAACTTCTACCTGTATCAGAGATGAAATGCTAGTGATGATGTGATAGAATGACTATGCAACACGGGTCTGAGTTTTGCATGGCTATTTTTCTGTGAATTTGTGTAAGCTAAGAACATGCAGCTGTGAAAGCAGATAACCCAACAGATATTAGTGTTTAAATAAGGGTTTAAAAGGTGAAGTTAATGTTTCCATTGTAATGGAGACTGCATTATATATGGAGGGTTGATCAATCTAGACTTTCATGTGTAACAAGTGTGAAGTCTAACCTTGCATTTCATACAGACAGAAACATTTGTGAAGAAGTGGTGAAGGAGCAAAGCAGTGGTGAATTAGCACAGGCAGCATGCATGTCTGTCTACCTCAGGTATTTAAGTCCTCTGCACTGTGGTAGCCAATGTTTTCTTTGTCACTTACTAGTCTGCTTTTGCAACACTTATTCTGGGCTTGACTATGCAAAGAAATGATACATGTAAGATTAATTATGGGTATAATTACAGTTACAGGCACATTAGTTCAGCAATAAGACTGTTCCTACAAAGAGTTGGTGCATTTGAATTCCTCTGTGATAGGCAGAGGTACAGGGACAACAGAGAGGTTTTTGTAGTTATGTCAAAAAATGCCCCAGTACAGGAACACTGCAAGTCAGTGCTTCTCAAGTGATGAGATGACAAGAATGAGCAATGTGGTATGAAATAGATGTGCGCATGCACACGCACAGACACTCACACAGCTCTCGGAGGATGGATTGTTCACCGATCAATGGGTTAACATGCCTGAGAGGTGCTGCCACAACTTCTTCAAGGTCAAGTGGCTGAACTGGATAGAAATGCAAGATATAAACAGAAAACTCAGCTCTTGCTATCTTGGTTTTATGGCAGAATCACTAGATTTCACAAAACATTGGCATGCATAGGTACATTTTCTACCAAGCCCTGAACACATTTTGCCTGCAGGCATGCTAAATAACATACCTGGGAGTTTTCTGAAGTAATTTGGTGATGAATTCTCTTCCTTCTGCTCTGTACAACATCTGGATGAACATGTCTACCTTTTTTTTTTCCTTTTTTTTGGTGCTGGACACACTACTTAGCAACAAGTAATAAGGTTTTGTAGTTTGATATTTTGAATGACTTCATAATTATAGCCTGAACATTTAATGCCTGTCTGTAACCTGGGGTGTGTGAATGTAAGTTCATATAGCTATGATATATTAATATGTGTGAGGCATATATGGATGCCCCCGGAAAAGTGCCTGTAAAATTTGTTTGTATGAGATTGCAGGACAGGCTAACAAAAAAAGAAACAACACAATATTTTATATGAGTGCAGAGGATCATGGCAATGACAAGCAAAAATGGTTTTCTCTTGAATGAGGCAACCTCTGCCTCAGTGTAAGTTCTAGCTATTGTGTGATTGTCAAAATTTGCCACATGACTTTTGAAAAAGATACTTTCCTATTGTTGTTTTTGTATTTTCACATGACTGAGAAGGTTCATATATTTGCCAACGCTTGGTCTGTTAGCAATTTCTTCTGGATTTGAAGAAATCCATGCAATGATCTTTGCAGATCAATGTGTAAATACTTTTGCCCCATTTTGGAAGAGGTTAAATACCTGCAATAAATTCCTTCAGTGTGCTGTTCTTCTACTGATGCCTACAAAGAGATACATTTGGCAGTTGGTCTAGAGAATGCTGATTCTTTATTGAAAAAGAGGAAGATCAGGAACACAGTAACTTATTTCCCTTTCTTGCCCTTCCTGTCTATGCACTGCTTTGCTTTTAGAGCTGCATGTTATTGGGGGGGCAGGGAGAAAGGAAGAATGTGAATTCTAGCTTTTTTTGCTATCTATCAATCAAGGTGCACCTAGAGGCTCACCGGAGACTCTCAGTTTTATGGCCTTTGACTCTGTCAGCTTTAACTTTCTCAGCTTCTCTTGTTTTCTTCCATGCCTAAACCACTGTACAAGTGTCAGTACATCCTCCTATTTTTGCTTAAGAAAGTTCTACAAAATATTTTGTTACAAGTTAGGTTGAGATGTTTTCCCTGGAGGTGTTATTTACATTTTATTACTGAGGTTTCAATCCATTCTGTTTAGTGGCTTAGGCATTTTTTTTAATGTGTTTTCTTGCATCTCCAGAAAAAAAAAAATATTTAAGTCTTGTGCAGAAAAGTAAGCTTTTGTCACTTTTATGCCCAAGAAAACAGTGACTCTTCAGAACAGTTGAGAATAGTATGAAGATGGTGTCATTCTAGCCCTGTAGAAAATCCCTGTAAATATAAATTCAAAATGTTAGTTTCAGTGGTTTTATATACGAGCTTTGGTAGCTTAATAGAAAGAAAAGTATCTCTTTGCCACTTAAAAGCTGTGGATGAAAGAGGCTTAAAAATATGAAGGGGGTTGTTCTCCATTTAAAATCTGTACTGCCCAACAGGTAATTTCCAGACACCCCTTTTAGTTTTGTTCCCATTGAAATTCTAGAGCGTTTTTTGTCCTCTCTGCCAATAAAAGTCTGACTGCCAGTCCAGACCATGAAATAGTGAGGAAAGGAAGGGATTTCCCATAAAACCAACATGGAAGGGCTCTTTGTCTCCTGTGAGCACCCATTTGTATCAGTCATGCAGAGTGCTATTGAAATTGGTGGGATGAAAGCAAAGGTCCTGGCAAGGGAATATCTGAAGGATTTGTCTTCATGGATGGCCTATTCCCACAGACACTTTCCATTTAGTTGTAATGATATTAACATTGATAGCTCTTTGCCAGAAACCCACAAACCTCTGTCATTTGACATTCATCAACAGCATTAAATGTTTCCAAGACTGATACAGCCCATTGTGGGCTATGTCACTGATTTTGTACATAGATAGCAGTCTGAACCAGTAGCAACAACATACAGATAGTTAGAAGGCTGATTCTTTCCATCCCATTTTTTCCTCTTCCATCTGAGAGACGGATTGCCTAGGAACTTCTTAAAAACACAGGAGTGTCTTTCCTTAGCTCTCTGAAATGCGCTCCAGGTTTGACATTGGGCTGATATTTTGCTACCCCTAGATAAGAAAAATTGATGTGGGGAGGCTGGTTCCCTGTACTGCTCGTAGAGCTTGCTGCTAGTGGGATGAATGTACACTTTGTTTTACACCTTCAGTCTTATTTTATCTTTGCAAAACAATAGAACCTAGATAACAGCAATGTCAAAGCAAATTAATTCCCCAGTTATTTTCTAATTCTGAACTTGCACAGAGTGCATTTGGTGAGAGAATGTAAGTAGGGAGTGTATCAAGGACTAATACTTATGTCTGTACAGCAGGATGTGCGGTTGCCATAGCAGCAATCAATCTGCTAAATAGAGAATAACATAAACTGATTCAAAGGTAAAGACTGATTTAGGTCAGGGTATAACACTTCATAAAAAGAGAGACTTCTCTGTGACTTGTGATGCTTGTTTTGCTTTTGTGAATGCACTTGCAAAACATATGGAGAAAACACCCGACTGCCACAATAAGTGTGTTAGGACTCAAGAGCCCTTGAACACAGTGAAGAACCAACCCACTTAGAGCACTCCTGGCAGCTCCAGTGTCAGCTGTAGAAAAGTGTAGATAAGGTGATGAGGTCTTGCTCGTTTTACGTTATTTATGGATTCCTTCCTCTCTAACTGATGAAAAAAACATTCCCAAGATGTTACGTGAGTGCTGTCCTCTGCTAGAAGTTCGATGAGCTCACACTAA
Organism: Buteo buteo; assembly: GCF_964188355.1. NCBI lineage: Eukaryota > Metazoa > Chordata > Aves > Accipitriformes > Accipitridae > Buteo > Buteo buteo. The sequence continues at coordinate 75,248,825 of NC_134204.1, forward strand.
AATGTTCAACTGCCCTGAATTGTGGTAGTACCTGCTTGCCTCTCGGAAGTGCCAGTGGTATTTTTGGCAGGTATGCACATACACGTGTGTGTGTATGTGTGTATGTGTGTGTGTGTGTATGTACACAGATTTTTAAGGAGATAATTTACTTTTGGAGAAATTAAGTTGAGTCACAGGGAAATCAAAATGGCACTGATTAAATAAAAAAAAAAATCCACCTGTTTATATAAAGTCTAGAGATGCGAGTGCTGAGGAGTTGCTGATTGTCTTAAATTTCACTGTGGTTCGGAGTGCAGAGGTTAGTTCTAGCTTCATGCTACTAAGCACTTGTGAATGAGCAGGCGAATGTTCAGTAGAAAAGACTGCAGTTCCTGAGGATTTGGCTGTGATGTGACAGCCACTGCATTGTGACATAAGGTTCTGGTGCCCACAGTTCAAGGCAGAGGTCAATAAATGGGACTGCTGAAGCCTCAGCAGTGACATGTGACTATTTAAGGAACCTCCTTTATAAGGAAACAATAAATTCAATCTGTTTAGATTATGAAAGGGAAGATTAACAAGTGTCTTGGTCAGACTTTTAATTTAGTATTTACATGGGGAACAGAAACTTAATAAGAAGGGCTCCTTACTGTGATAACCAGAACTATAGTAGTAACTGATGGAAGTTGAAGCTAGAAAAATTCTGATTAAAATAAGACACATCGTTTGGGCAATGAAGAGAATTAATCACAGGAATAATTTGTAAAATGCTCCATGAGATGCTTCATCAATGGGAAGTTTTATGTAGATACTGTAGATTCCTCTAGAGCTTATACTTCAGATTAAGCCCTTGCTACAGAAATCAAGGTGGTAGGACTTAAAACCATGGCATGGGTTAGACCCTTCTCAGCCCATGTGCCCAAGAGCTGCTTGTTCAAGGTTCTCTACAAAACCAAAGGCAGCCAGCACTGCAAAGACGGGCACATCCAGTAGCTTGCCTGGAAACTCCTACTGTGGTGATGTTTCTGGGATCTAGTTCAGCTTCCTTGACAACTCAACCTCTGCCCAAGGTGAAAGGAAGGACTCCCATTATGATGATGGTTTTTTTTCTTTTTTATTTAAGCTAAGATCATCTGCCCAGTAGACTTGAGGCTGCAGCTACTGACTTGGGTCACAATGGTTCAAAACCAGCTGACAAATAGCAGCGACTTTAGGCCTGGTTGACCTGACTTGGTATCAAACCACTGACCTAGTGTGCAAGCTTGCTGTCTATATCTTATTAACTGCACCCACAACCATCAGTGCCACATGTTGTTTTCTTTAGGAACTATCCCTCATTTCATTTTCGTATCACATCATGGCTGTGGTGCGCCTTTCCCTGTACACACACATAATAGCAATACAGCAAAATGAAGATTCATCTCCAATGTAATATATTTTCATAAGAGCAGTACTATTTAGTACTATTCTTTTGGGTAGCCTAAGTATAGATTTGACACAGAGATTCAACTGAGAGTATAGCATGCTATTTGAGAGCACCTCCAATTCGGTTATTCACCTGTCCCTATAAGCTGGCCTCCACAGAATTTATCTCTGAGTTCACTGGCAATGTGATGAATTTTGTGGGATAATAAAATTACCTGGGCTCCAAAGTTACTGACAGAAGTCTTCCTGGACACAGACTGATTTCTTCCGCAGCGCAAGGAGTGTGAAAAAATGGTGCCTTCTTCCAGCATCTGTGGTGGTAGCTGAAATGTGAGATAGCTGTATGAAATGTCAGCCTGTACTTTTCACCCAATGATCAGTTCTGGTGCTGAAGTTATTTTTTTTACTCCCTCATTTATGTGTGCCAACTCCTGGTTGTGTTTATTAATTTTTACTTTGTCAAACAAAAATACAATGTTCTTAAGAAGAAAATAAAATGAATGGCAAGGTGGGGGTAAATTAAGTCACAGAAAAACTAGAGCTGGGAGATGATATTGCTCTTTACTGTTGGTTCCATCTCCTTTTTCCCAGATTTAAGCATTAGTACAGAAGGCATTAGTACAGAAGAAGGCATGGTTTATGCTAAGGCACTTTCCTAAATTTAAATCATACTGTGAAGCCAAATATTCATCCACATTTACTGATCTTAGAGCGAAGATACCGCTAGATTGCCCCCCCATGCACACACCATAGACCAATGTTATGCCTATGCCTTTAGAATGAACACATTCCCTATTCTAAAAAATTTCTGATACACATGCTCTTGACAAGTGAGGGAAATGGCTGTGGAGAAATGATGCCCTGCTCTGCAGACTGTCAGTCTGGGGAACATAATCTCTTTTTTGGTCTGCTCAGCATTCCTTGTCTATCCCCTTTTAAAAAAGTATTATTTCACAACAACTTGGGGTAGAAAGGTTTGGGATTAGTATCCTCCGCCTCTGGTGGGGAGATTGGTTTGGTGAGAGCTCTCACTGCTCTTGTCACTGTGTCCCGCATGCTGTACTTCAAACATTTTCCTTGCCCTTGCTGCCTCAAGTCACTCTCTCAAAACTGTTTATGACAGCTATTAATGAAAGAGGTGACACTGTGCTGCTGGCTCAGTGAACAATAGAGACATCCTTTTGGGGGATGAATTTACTCACATTATGTAGCCTATAGGGATGAAATATTGGTTGCTTTTGAGATTCACAAGCCATCTCCCTGCCATTGCAGTGTCTACTGTGTATGAACAATAGTTTTTCTGCTTACATGGACCTGGTCAGTCCTTGTCTCCTGACTGTGCCATTTAGCTGATTACCCTTTCATTTGTTATGATAGGTGACAGACACAACATTGCAAAAAATTTGTTTCAGCTCCATGGTCAGAGTTCCCAGAAGGCTCAGGTGTTTATCAATTGATTACAGTCATGTTCTGGTAGTTGAAGAGCCACCCTTAATCCTGACAGTGAATAATTCTGTTCGTTTTTAACATGCTGTTTGTTTACCTCTGTCCCTCCCCCATCTCTTGGGGGAAAAAAAAGCTTGACTGGCTCCCTACAGAGCAGGAAGAATCAACAGCAGTTTCCCCAAACTCCTGGAGAACTTGTAAGCAAACCCCCTCTTAACAGCAAGTTTTCAGCCATGACCTGAGCTGGGGGTGAGGGGACGGATTGGAAAGCTTCCAGGCAGCTCTTAAAAACTGAGGGGAAAAGAATTCATTTCTTCTAATATATAGGTAGGTCATCCAAGCATGAGATTTTCTCACTGTGGAGAAAATTACCTGTCCACAAAAGCAGTATTCTGATATTTGAAATTGAAGAATAGGCAGGGATTTAAATCTTTATCACCAGGATCATTTGCTCTGTGCTGTTAAGCTTGCAAGACTCTTAACATAACTCAAGTTTATAAAGTACTCTTGAGCTGGTGATGTTTTAGGCAATCTAATCATTTGAATTCAGGTGCAGATTGTACATTGTGTTATGCAAATTGCATGTGTGTTATGCTGAGTGTTGGCACTCTCTCCCATATCCCATGTAGCCCCATCAACAATGTAAAACCACCTCTCCCACCTGAGAAACCCCAAAAAAGCAGTTTACGTTCTTGTGGGAACCATCTGTTCTGCAAGATCAAGTCCTTTCTAAATTTGTGTAAAAATGATACAAGGCCAAATTTACAACTGAATTTTTTCCTTGCTTTCATGTTTTGATGATGTGTTTGCCATATGATGTTACCTGCAAAGTGAAGACGACCCATTAGTTATAGTTTCCCAATATAGTAAATTCCTGCAAGTGGATGTGCAGTTGAACAGAGGCAAAATGTTCTACTAGTATTAAGCAACATACCATTATACTTACCTGCAGCAGTTTTAGCCTGTATTAATTTTTTTTGTTGCATAAATGAAACATAGTGGCTTCAGTGCTAACTGAACTGATTGAACTAATTGAAAATTGTTCCTGCCAGTCTTTGTGGGTGGGAGAAGGTGGGGCTTGATGGTACCAATTTTTCCCTGTAGTAATGCTGGAAATTTCGAAGAAATAAGATTTCTAAATTTGGGAATTTTTTTTTTTTGTTTCCTCTACTGCTAAGAAAAAATTGTTTTGGTCATAACTTGGTATAGTTTAGGATAAATGGAGTTAAAAAACATATAATGTTGGAAATTGCTGTTATCTTCTTTCCTATTAAGCAACACAGCCAACTTTTGCAGCGTTATAGTTGTGAAGCCGTTTTGTAGCTAGAAGTATGATTGGGTTTTCTGGGTGGTGTTTTATGGTTTCAGGTTTTGGCATTTGGACAATCCAAATTTATTCACTGCATCTGACCTTGGACAAATCTGAACCTGTGATAACGATCTATAATCCTTAATGGTTTGAGCAGTATTTTTCACTACAATGCAGGTCTTCCATTTTGCATTTTGGATTTTTTGAAAGCTTATTTTTCCTGTGGTACCCAAGGAAAGTTATGTCTTTCTGGATTTGTGTGCCTCCACCAGGTGAATAGGGAGAACTCTCTATTTTGTAAAGACATCATAAGGTTTGGGACCATAGGATCTGAGGACAATTCAGGCCCATGGGGACCTCAGGAGGTCTCCAGTCCAATCCCCTGCCAGGAGCAGTGTCAGACCAGATTGCTCAGGGATATATCCTGTGGGGGCTGGAAACCCTCCAAGAAGGGAGATGGCACCACCTCCCTGGACCTGGCCCCACTGAGGGAAAAAGACTTTCCCTGAAAACCATACTGAACCTCTCTAGTCTCTCACACTCCTGTCAGGTACCTCTGTGATGGGCCTGTCCCCATCCCCTTGATCTCCTCCCTGGAGGTACTGGGGTCTCAGTCACTGCAGCAAAGCCATAGTTTTGCAGCTGCACGTGGAGCTCCAGTCCCTGCTGGCTGTTTCCCTTCTGTGTGCGTTTGTGTGCATGCCCTGGGGTGGGAGCCTTTCGCCTCCAATACCCTTCTTGAGGTCTCTTGCTCCTGCCACCCTGCACCCTATGCTTTCCAAGCAAATCGCTCTGTGATTTTTCATGCCCTTCATGACCTTCATGTGCTTCTCATGTGCCAGTTTCTTCTCTAACCCTAGCACAGTTTTGCGGGGAGGCTCAGTTTGGTTATCTGTATATCAACGTTATAGTGCTGGCTTGAGTGCAGGAGAAAATATACCTGTGACTTTTGACTATTAGGCCTTTTGTTTTCTGTCAGTTGCTCATCTCTCTAGAGCATCCTCTGCCTAGCCCTGGGGAGCTTGAAGTTTCCTAACCTCAGTGGTGGAGTGTGGCCATCCATGTTCAATCCTATGACATGGCCAACCATGCCACAAGCTGTGTCAAGTTTTGCAGCAATGCTTTTCAGCAGACCAAGAAAAGCGATGAAGTTGACACATCCATGTATTACTTTAGAAGAGAGCAGTTTATCAGTGACGCTGAGTCTTGAGGTTAAGTAAACAAGACTGAAGTGGGAGAGGTGAGTAAGAGTGAAGTGACAGAATAAATCATAAACATGGTGCTCTGTGTAAATGCATCTCTTTTACAGGAAAGAGATTGTGCCCTGGGGACTGCTTTGTGCCAGAGGAGCGGCTGATACCCTGCTGGCTGTCAGACACTGCTGCGGCACCAGGGACACCCAGCCTCCCCCTCACACCTCATCCTGGGGCTGCATCCCCTGCACTTGGCAGTCCCGTGCACCACACAGCTATGATAAATTGCTGTTCCTGTTCGGCAAAACCAGCTGTGTCAATTTCAGGTCGTTTTGGAACACAAGCTAGAACCGCCACCCCCCGAACCCACCACCTGAAGGGACAATGTGCTTAGGGGAAAAAAGTATTTTCAGGTTTCTAGGAGAATAACACAAACAATCAGAACTAGAGAAATGCACATAAAAATAAAACGGTACAGTGTCTTTTAGTGGGTTTGGGTTTGGGTTTTGTTTTTTTCTTTTTATAAAGCTACCAAAAAAGTAGGGCTAACAAAGCTGATCTGCAATAGTTATTTTTAACCTGAAATTTAATCTTCCCACTTCTGGTTTCGTGACTGTCACAAAGCAGAAAGAAACACTCTATTTGGCTGCTTTTCATTAGTATGACTAAGTAAAAAATCACAAGAGAAATAGTAAAACTGTTTGTGTGGCTGTACGCCTACTTTTTATCCAGAAGGGGGGCCACTTAGAAAAAGGCTGTTGTGAATTATATTTTTATATCAAGTTTATTTCTCTATTTCAGGTAGAAGGAAAAATATCTGGTATTTTAATACCATCATATCAAAATGGTATTGAAAATTGCTGTTTCTGATTAATGTTCTCTTTTTTACCTTATCTTTTTTACTATAAAAGTATGTAGTAGACAACTTTTAAAATTCACTCCAAGCAGTGTAACCAAATCAAAAAAGCCCTTCATTTCATTGGCTTATAATTTCATTATTATTGCGATGCTGTGTTTGTACACTCACGTGATGGCAATGCACACAACCCCAGAATGGATTGGGGTCAAAGGCTGAATGTTGTAAAATCAGGACAGAGAGAATTCATGCCCCTTGGAGAAAATGGGCATTCTCACTGCTCTCATCCAGACAAAATAATGCAGTGACATTGAGTAGAACAAAGTTGTTTCCATAGGTCTGGTTCAGATCTCACAGCAGTAGAAGAAACAAAAGCTAACAGAAGAAATTACACTATTTCCACACACTGCTCTGTACCTGCAATTTGCTCACCAAGGACATTGTAAATCTCTAATTAATTTGTTTGTGTTCCCAGTGATATGAAAAAGGCAACAGAAATCTCTCCCAGTAAAGAGAAATACTGTCACAGGCAACTACAATGCTGTTATCCTTCAAGAAATACAAAGAATATTCATTTGGTGTACTTCTGGATTCCTGGTAGTGGTAAGTTAGTAGGTAACCAGTAGGACCACGATGACCATTATGAATTATGAAACCAACCTGGTTTCCTTTTAGTATGAATTGGAAAAATACTGAATTAAATTAAAATCAGCCACTGTTAGTATTTCAAAAGATTTCTCCTTAATTTGCCTGTGACTGAATTAATGCTGCCAATTAAGGCTTTAATTTCTTCTTTTTTTCTTCTTCCATTTTTTTATTGTGTTGCATCCTTTTCTGTAGAAAAGCCATATGGCTTATTGAAAAGTGAAATTTTACACATTGTAAATGACCACAGTACACATGGCAGAGTTACTTATACTGCAGATGTCAGTTAAAAGTTAGTGCCTAGAGCTTTCAGTAAATAACGCAGAGGCAGCAGCTATATTTGAGAGCTGGACACTCCTGTTGAAATCCATATAATCCAAACTACCTGCTCTCTATTACTTTAAAGCAAATAAACATGAGGTTGCATATCATTTTTCTAATGCATACTCTTTGATGGCAGAGAGTGTCAGGTCTTAGTTCCAGTGCCTTCAAAAAGAGGTTCATCACATATTGATAATTCAATCAGACAGTGATAATTTATTCCTAGAAAGTAGCTTTGTCATTAGATGTTGGGGAGGGAATTTTATCTTTTAACAATATATCTGAGTTTGTCAGGGAAGTGATTTTTCTTCTTCTTGGTTCCTGCTAGCAGGTAGTAAGATACCTGCTCTGCTTTTCAGGCCTATTCAGTTTATTGCATCTGAGCATACCTGTCAAATGGCTCTTCAAGCACATTTTCTGTTCTTCTGAGAAGGATAAATGTGACCTTCTGTTCTGTCAACGAATGAAAAGAAGTGTCTGGAGCTCTGTTGTACAGCTACTTCTTATACTTTTGCCTAGCCTTGGATTTTCAATTTCTCAGACGTATATCAGACTTCCACACTTTGCAGCCTGTATATTTGAGATCTGTGAAAACCGGTTCTTTAGAATATGTAATGAATTACAGGGTGACAACAAACCTTAGAAAGCTCCTACTTGTCCTTTCATTGTCTCATCTATAATATGACAAATTAACAGTTTGATTGTTATGGATCAGAAAAGATGTCCAGGCAGAAAGCAAGCTGCAGAAGGTTGTGCAGTATTTCTAGTAAAACTTACAAAGAACAATCTGCAGAGCTTAGCTTTGATCCCATAGAGCTGGGTCTAGTTTCCTCCTCCATGTGTACAAGGAGTGCATTTGAAGTCAAAAGTTGAGCCGATGTTTCACAGTAGATTCTGTGAAATGATTATTAATTTGTAGAAAGGTGAAAGCTGATGATTGCTAGATTATGTTAGCCAGAATAATCACATACAAGGGTTGAAAGGAAGCAATCTGAAAATCATGGACATGTTTTGATGACTGATATGCCATTTCTATTCTCATTCTGGATATGTAACTTTTTTCTTGTTTACAACTGATAGGACAATGTATCATTGCTGTTAAGCTAAGCTTTTCTTTGTCTGCGTTTTGACCCTAGTGAATTTTTTTGTTGTTTAGCTTTCATGATGGTTTTGTATCCCTCTCTAGGATGTCCATTGTTTCCTATTTCTGTTCACAGTACAGTATGCAATTTAATTAGCAATAAACCATTAACTGTACTTCTTTGGTAATCTTACAATACATTGAGACAATTTTCTTTCCAATTGGCCAAGGTTTTCATCCACCAGCTGACTAGAATTTCTCTGGCCAGCAAGCTCTGCAATCAAGTTTTTGGTGTTGCACTTAACATCACCTCCCTGCACATGGTATTTCTCCATTTGACTTTGTCCTCTTGATCAGTTTTCTCCCTTATGTTGGTATTTTCCAGAGATAAACTACACTCAGGTATTTAGTAAAACACAGAATTACTACCTCTATACATACAACATGTTCTACATGTGTAAGGCAGGTAATAAGAGCTGAATCTGTAGCACAGTCTCAAGATATTTTGCTCATAAAGTTTATTGACAATAAATTTGTTCTCTGCAGTGACATATACAACTGGCTGTTGTTTTCTGTATTAATTGTTCTCTTCCATTTCTGCTCATGAGTCTGTTTTATCAGGCATCAGATGGTGATGATACCCAGCAGGAATCCATACGAGCAACATAATGTTTCTGGAGAATTTAATGTAAAAATGTTTTCATTTCAATATGTTTTGTCTTTCTGCCTTAAAATTTTCCTCCATTGAATTTCATCTGAATTGTTTTCGACTGTGGAGTATGTAGCAAACTTAATAAGTTTTCCACTTTTTAGTGTATAGATTAACTTATTTGCTTGGTTATGCTGTGCAGCTGTCAGTGGTATTTTCAGAAGGGAATGTGGATGAAAAGGAATGGGAATGAATTTAAACTCACCCGAGCATTTCTTGGCAAATATTTATCTGGCAAAAAAGAAGAAATTTTAATTTTGCTATAAGCATTCTCCATCTGCGTCAGACTGGTCAAATAATTTGAGCTGGGAAAAGTATTACAGGTCCATTTGCCACTTTTAACCAAGAGGCTCCTCTATGATTTGGGAAAGTACTGACTTCGGTGCTGAGCATCTGAGAGAGTCTGAAGTACAATCTTTTTCCCTTGTGAGGAGAATTTAAACCTATGTCTCTTTATAAGACACTCTGTGAGACACATAGAGACGTAGTTTCTCCCTGTCTCAGAACAGTTTCCTAGCTTCAGGCTGTGGGTGATTTTGATCTGGGGCTGCCAAAGTCCTTGCTATTGAAACCTCTCACTCATAAGGCATACTGCAATATCAGTTGAATCAGGGAAAGACCCTAGGATTAGGTAGTGAGGTTGTAATCTATGTTCCACTAAATATATAGTTATGTACCTAAAAATAAACACAACTGCTTTGATGAAAGAGAATGAGAAGTTTCTCCTCTGCTGTCTTCTAGCAGGGTGGTTGAGGCATAGTTCTGCAAGCTGAACAGCTCCATTCCTCTTATAAAGGAGATGTTAACACCCCATATCTAGGCTGAGTATCTAAGCTTGAAGCAAATGGGCTTAAAGGGATACTGATGTCTCAGCATAGGCTTATTTCTCTTCCCCTTTCCATTTTTAACAAACATGTCAGAATATTTTGCTCTAAGTGCCAAAGGAATATTTGTTCAATATGGAAAAGATGTTTTCATTACAGTGAGAGAAAGCAAGCAGTCAGTTTGAACTGAATTCAGTGTTTATTTTACCTGAGTGAGCAACAAAGATAAATACGTTGTTCAGCTAGTCTTCAGGTCCTTCTCAGATGAAATAATGAGGAAAAGGACTTAATGCATTAAGCATTGATTTCACCTTGCCTGTATTTGGCCCATTCATTTAAATATTTAATTTTCTGAAAGACCTTGGAACAGCTGTTTATCACATCTGCCAAACATTTGCCCTTTCGACTCCTTTTGAGGATGTGGTAGCTCATACTTTAATTCATACCTAATACTTTTTATAGTACCCAATCTTTAATGTGTCAGTGTATGGCTCACGTAATTGTTTACCTTTTTGACGTAGTGCTAGTTAACTGACTTTTCTTGAGGACCAGAATGATGATGTTAGCCACCTACTAGTGCATCTGTTGGCAATTTTATCTCTGTAGTGTCTTTTATCATTATCATCATCTAATAGAATATTTTAGTTTGTGTATGTGGCTCACAACACTATATTAGCAAGCTCACTTTAGTATGATTCCAAGGCCAGAAAATTTGGAGCTACTAATTAACTTGTACAGCTAACAAAGGCAATGCACAGTGGTAAGAAAACAGAAATCATGTGAAGCAATATAACTCTGTAGCTGGAATGACTTGCTAAACTTAGTTGATTTTGAATAAGAAACTTTGATTTTATTCATTGTTGTTACATAACACTGCCCGTCATACTTGCATGATAAACATTCAAATATATATTTTTTAAAATATAATTTGGGGCCTTTTAATTTCTGATAGCTCGATCAGAAATGCTTATTTAAAAAACAAAACAAAACAAAACAAGAAGTGAATGTAAAAATTAGCAAAATATTTCTGGAGATTTCCTAAAATTGTGTAAGCTTTTGGCTACTTGTCATGTGATCAAAACATCTTGGACATTCTCTATCCTTTTGCAATTCCCTGTGCTCTCACTTTTCTTTCGTATTTATGTCTTATAAAGGTAGGAAATAGCATCCAGATGACAACTAGAGTAGTTGCTGAGCAGAGCTGGCAGAACATTTTCCTTTTAACAAAGAGTGGATTTTTTTCTAACCAAAATGAATATTTTCATGAATGAATGAAGATGGAATGGAGTGGAATGGAAATGTTTTGGATTTAAAAGATGAATTAATAAACCTAACCTGAAAGGGGAAAATGGCTGGCTGTTTTTTGTTGTGGTTTTTTTTTCTTTTTTTTTTTTCTTTTTTTTTAACCTTTTCCAAAGAAGAGGAGAGAGAAGTAAAAATAAATAAATTATTAATTAAAGAAGTGTTGTGTTTTATCCAGTAATTTAATGTGGCAGGGAAGTGTAACAGGATGTGTGAAGTTGAGACTGTCTGGCTGATGTTTTCAAAGCTATGCCGTGATTTGAATGTTCAATTCCCATCAGAATTTGATGGGAGTTTTGCTTCAGGCAGCTTTTGATATTCTCCCCTACTGGTAGCAAAAGCAAGACTGTATACAAATTAAAATCTCTTTGAAACCCTAATTTTTCACCCTGCTTCACCTCTTTAAAAGGTATTGTATCTGTAGGCTTTCCAAGAAAACCTGTACAGTTTTAAAGTTATATTTAACTTCTGCTAAGCAGATGCCCTGAAACCATGCAAAAACGTTGTGAGTACTACTGCAATAATACAGAGATGGATTTTAACACAGCCCTACCCTATATACAGTCACTGATTCATCAGATGCATGTTCCAATTCTTTTCTTTAGTTATATCTGAGCTTTCTTTCCACATTGTGGTAGCTTTTATTTGCAGTATTTACCTCCTGAGTTTTATATATGAGAAAAGATGTTATCGTTTTCTGTGTAACCTCTCCGGATAAATAGGCTAGTCCAGCCTTTCTCTGTTGAGGTATCTATGGAAGAACTGGCCAAGGACCTTTACTGGGATTTTTCCTCAACTCCATCACTGACCATGGCTCTTTTCCTAATTTGCTTAGTTAGGACATTAGCAAATCAGCCTCCTACTCTGTGCCCTCTGAATGTGCCTTCCTCTGGCTAAAATATGCAACTTCTGAACCACTCCTATTGTGCGCCCAGACTGCAGTGCTGCTGTGGCCCCACTGTCAGGTCCCCTGTTCCCCAACAGTACCTTTCCCTTACAGAAGAACAGCTGTAGTCACACTCCTTCCCTTTTGTCAGAGCTTCAAAGCAAACACCTGAGATGTGTCCAGCAGGGTCAGGTTGTTCCTGGGGCGATGTTTTATTAGAATAACAAAATCCAAAGTTTGTTCCCAATCACACAGTTGCTCCCTTTTTTTTTTCCTTTGCCAGAGGTAGCATCTATAGTCACCCAAGTATTTTCCTGATTTGACCAGCTCATCAGATCTCATCATGCTCGATTGACTACCATATACAATTCAAATTTATCTGTGGATGTTTTACTTGACTCAGTAAAGTGCTGAGTTACAAAGTTTGGATTCAGATCAGAGTTTCTTGAATTTGAGGAGTTTTAAAACTCTTTTTTTTCATGAAGGTGTTCCTTATTCTACCTGCAGAAGCATGAAAACAGCATTTAAACATCCAACTATTTGGGTGGACTGTTTGGTCCATGACAGAGATACTCATCACTCCTGAGTGGAGAAGAATTTAATTGCAGAGATTATACTGCAAAAGTTTGCCACTATGTTTCTCGGAACTCCTAGAGCTGCTGAGACTTGGACACTATATAGGTCAAGGTCTAATGAACAGCATTGTTCATGGTATTAAGTAAACTGTGGGTAATATGCATGCAAAGTAGAGGCTAACTGTGCTTCAGCTAGCATTCAGCATTTACAATGAGTCACATTGGTATGGATTACAGTGGTCAGATTTTAAGTCTTAGAATACAAACCTGATGTTTTAAAAATCATATTATTATGGCTTATGTGGAATAAGCATGATTCATATGTTTATATAAATATTGGCATGGTTATAAATACAAACACACATTTAATGCAGCTTTTCTGTAAAGCTTCTGTATAACAGCAGCCTCAGCCTTTTAAGCATCATCTTCTTTTCAGCAATCTGTTTGATTCCATCACACCAGACCAGCCTATACACATCGCTAAAATTAGGGATATGATGCTGTCCAAGTAAGCATAAGTATCTTGGAAATGCAGGAAGCTGCAGAATAGGGTGTATTTGGCCTAAGTGAGGGTCTTCTATTTTCTCTTCTGCTTCACCTCAGCATATTCCTAACCAACAGGACAGCTAAACCCACCAGGAAAAGAAGACAAGTTAGTGGCAGTTATGATCTCTTTCCCTGAAAAGTAAATAATCCCCTGCATTCTTAAAAGGTGATTAGGGGAAGATATTCCTGTAGAAATACTCATCAGCCAGTCCCTTCCTCCTTCCCTTGCTTTCTCTGCCAGGTGCTGGATTTAGTCTTGTACTTTTATTACAGAGAACCCCAAAGAATTATATGTTGCTCATCTTGCTCCCAAATATCTTTTGCTAAAAATCTCTGTAAAAGTTAATGGTATCTGAGGTGCATTAGGAATATAGGAACTACCTTTGTAGGACTCTGACTTTAGCTAATGTGTGGAATCTGCATTCCCCTTCCAGAGAAGTCTGTAGCAAATCTGCAGTTGACTTCAATAGGAACGTGCTTGGTCCAATATTATTTACAGCCCAGTACCACCGTCAATGTTATGGTAGCATTTCTTATAGAAATCACAAGGGTTTAGAGCAGTGTAGTAGTTAAAACCAGTTTTTTGCTAGACACATACATATATATTGTACATCATCTTTAAATACAGTTAACATACATTATTAAAAATAGGACAGATCCAGAAATGCAAATCAAGTGAGTTTTCTTTATGTCTCCAGGACATTTAGCATCACCTATGCAATACACATGAAATGTGCTTGATAAGACAGTTCACTTTGAAGTTTGATAGGAAATTAATATATATTAAATAAAACATTAATATATTCAAATCTATAAGACTTGCAAAATTGAAAAGTCAGGCTATTTACAGCTTGTGCTACAGTAATTGATATCTGATGTGTCTTTTTCTCCCTTTTTAGCCTAATAATATACCAGAACACTAATGGCATCCTAAAAGTGCTACATTAACTATGTGCTTTAAGAGCCATTTCCTGCTAGACTTGAATCAAATCACATTGATTCCAGTAAGATTTGAGTGTACTTGGTCTTTCACAGTTTCTGCAATGGCTACCTTGCTATTTCCTTTATGATAAGGCACAGAGTCTGCCAAAGTGGCTCTTTACTGATTCTCTGTCCTATTTAATCCTGTGTTGCCTTGACCAAAGGCGCATCCTACCTGCAGCTGCTGGACATCACACAGAAATGAGGGGAGGATGCAGAGTTGGAGCCTTTCTTCCCACTCCACATCTCTTCTGAGCAGAAGCCGGACACAGGAAAAATAGCGTGCCCTGTGCCAATGGATGCAGAAGATAACCTGAGCAACTACTGCACCCTGAGCAACTACAACAGCTGGAGTCAGGACCTGGAATAATTGTCCCTATTGCGAGAAGGTGAACAGAACCCTTATTACACATAAAATCTGCTATGGCTGCTAGAAACCAGATTTCATTAATATTGCGGTTTCTGGGGAGAAGGCTGGGGAGATTCGTGTAATGAACCACTCAAGATGTCACTTTGTTTTCTTCGGTTTTGGTGAGTAAGTTTCTTCTCCGCCCCCCCCCCCGCCCCCGCCACAATATGGCTGGTGCAGCTGAGTCGCTCCCTCCCTGACAGCTGTCTAGAGCTCAAGCACCTTGAAAGTATCAGCCCCACACTAAGAACCATGTGTGTGTTACTACCTCATTTCTGCTCTAAGTGCTGTGTGTTAGGTAGAGCTGGAGGAAAGCAGGTAGGATTTTCAAGGCAGGTCTGCAGTGCAAAATAAACATGCCACTGACTTGGTTGGTCTGGGCAGGACTGGAACCAGTAGACAACCATTGCAGCTGCAGCAGAAAGGAGTGCTGTGCTGGTAATGGAGCTCTCTCCAGAGCCTACTCCAATTCGAGATAAAATGATTACTCTGAAGCCAAATCTGTTTTTCCCTTCAGTTTTCAGGCTGCCCTTTAGGGGCCCAGATTGAGTGACCGAGAACTAAATAGCACTGAAGATGGCTGAGACTGCCTCATTCATCTGCCTAAAGACTGAAATGAATTCAGAATTGCCAGGAATCTCAGGGGAAAAAAAAAAATTTTTCCAGTGTATTTCTGTTCAAAATAGGTTTTCCAATCTTTGTAGCTTCCTATTTTGGTTGGAAGTATACAT
Organism: Buteo buteo; assembly: GCF_964188355.1. NCBI lineage: Eukaryota > Metazoa > Chordata > Aves > Accipitriformes > Accipitridae > Buteo > Buteo buteo. The sequence continues at coordinate 75,264,043 of NC_134204.1, forward strand.
ACTGAGATGGTTGAAATTCTTGCTGTTTCTAGAACTTGAAATGAAGCAATACAGAAAACCTAGTATTTCAACATCCACAGACCAAAGAGAAGCCATCAACCAGTATATTACCCAATGATTTTGGTCTGTTTCAGCTCTTAACCTCCACAAGAAAGTAGCCAGGCTCTATTTGCTTTTTCTCTGCAATCTGCTCAGGAGCTTGAAGGATCACCTAATAGTTCCAGTAGGTTAATTTTTTTTTATCTCTACATTTGCATTTAGAATATTGCAAGTTGTTTGCTGCTGGGCTGCAAGACTTTGCTTCATATTTTAAGTCATGCAGCATGTATATACTAAAAATATTGTGAGTTGCATTGGAAGATTATTGCAATTGGTTTTTGGTTTGGTTTTTTTTTTTTTTTTGGTTTTGGGGGGTTAAGGTGGGGGTTTTTTTCTGATTTATTTTAACATGACTAATGAGGACCTTTATGTCTCCTAAAAGGTACCAACTGTAACTGAATTCTTTGGTGTCAGAGTACCATTCCTTCATCTCTCTTTCTTGTGCTTTAAAAGATATTTCTAGAGACTGATGGATGTGTCCCCGTTTTCTCAGAAACTTCTTCACTGCTGATGATTGTTTAACAGAACAGACTTGGGCTGCTGTCAATTTTGCACATACAGTAAATCCTGCTGCACTACTGGAAGCCTGATGGAATAATGGCAGCTTGCAGAACAAAACCTATCAAGAAGGGGTTAATATTAACTCTGTCTGGTATGCTACTCAGCAGGATGCTGTGAAATCCCCAGCCAGCTGAAATTCAAGGCAAATCTACAATAGCTTTCAACTGCACCAGAATTTCACCTTTGGATTTATTTTTATCTGCTTAAGGGTAGATATAGATGTGCAAATGTATATTCACAATAAAGCAGTCAAAGTATAAAAGCTAATTATTGACACATAATGGCAGATATAATGACAGCTGAGCAATTTAAATTTGGTTCTGTGTCTGTTTTGCACACAGACACCATGACTATCCTTAATCACACAATTTTGCAAAGGTCTCAGAAAGCTTTTTCAATCCATCTGTTGGTCCGAAGAATTGGCTTTTCTGTCCCTAATCAGACCAAAATATAGCCTTATTTTCCCAGTCCAGCATCTTCCTCACTCCTACCACTCTTGGGCTTTGACTTCCTTCACCTCTTCTCCCAGCCATTTATCCAGATTTGTTCTTTTTGCCACTTCTGTGCAAGTCCAGGTATCGTCTAAATCAAAATTAAACCATTCCTTGCTTAGGTGGGTTGAGGCCTGCATCGTGGTGGGGTGGTCATTCAAAGCAATAAGATAAGTTCCCTGCTCTTCTGTTACGTTTGAACATGAATCCAATGTGGCTCTGGAAGCATGGAGTTGTGATCATGGGAAAGTGAAAAGATTGGAGCATTCATGAATTAGGCAGCTACACTCACTTCTGGGCATGTCTTTGCTGAGCAAGTGGAAACTGCTATTTTTCAAAGGTATGGTGGCAATAAAGAGAACATTCTTGTCAAAAAGTTAACTCCCTTACAAAATTGTGTGTCCTTGTTCCAAAGCACAAGAGGATGATGTTCTCTGTTCAAAGATGAGTCATAGAGAGGTTTTGGTTTTGTTTTTTGTTTTTTTGTTTTTGTTGTTTTTAAATTGGCTGAAGGACTTATTTTTTTCCTTTGCCTCTTTCTCAGAACTGGCTGAAACACTTAAACTTTCCAAAATCATTCAGCCTGAGGGAAATCCCCGAGGATGGAAAACTTCAGTCCAAGATCTAAGCAACAGAAAACGATCTTAAAATAATCATTTCTGGGATCGTGTGTGTGTATTTGTGACCAATACACCAATTCATTAAGAGGATTTCATATACTCATGTGATTAAAGAAAGCATGTATGTACATATAAATGCATATATATTTGTTCAAGACCAGAAATTCTTACTACAAACAGTAATTTTTAGGTCTATCACATGCACATCTTTCAGAAAGATACTACCCACAGATTCATATTCTTGTGAGGAAATTTACAAAGATGAAGTGGGAATCAGAGTTTAAGTGTCTAGCCAAATAAAGAATGCGAGAAAAATAGTTTCTGCAGGTCTAAATACTGCTAATTTGTCAATATGGATGTTCCTAACACATATTCTTAGTTGTATTACCTATGAAAAGGAGAATTTTATTGACAGAAAATACTATTATGACTCTTCTTAAAAAGAATGACACTTTTGTAAGAACCTCCGTTATTGTTAATTACTATTACCGTTTTTCCCTAGACTATTCTCACTCACAGCCCACACACAAAGTCTGAAGATAATTTCAAATTAAATTATGATAGTTGAAAATTTAAAACACTTGAAAGGAAAAGAAAAATGAAACACAGTTTGACAGTACTAGAAGTGTTGATTGGAAATCCACCACAGAGAAACTAAAGAGGGGCAGTAAGAAGCTGCTTTTAGGGCTCTGAAATATACCAAGGGGACATTATGGAGGATTCCTCTGCATGCAGTGATTTTCTTTTCTTAATTGCCCAGTGAGGAGTCAGCACCGTGCAGGAAGCTTAATTCACATTTTTCAAGTTCATCATGTCCCACAGTGCATTCTTAACCTTTATTAAGGCAATCCCCCAAAGATCCCACCCAGTCATATTTCAAAGAACAGAGCCTTGCTGGTACTTCATACCTAGAACTGAGAGATTCTGCCCTCCTCTCCTCTCCTCTCCTCCTCTCCTCTCCTCCTCTCCCCTCCCCTCCCCTCCCCTCTCCTCTCCTCTCCTCCCATTTGCGTTTTTGTAATGCATCTATTCAATTTCACATACTCCTCTTCATTTTGCGCAGTGTAGAGTTGGTCTTTACTTCTAACATCATGAAAAGGTTTTATGTAGATCCTGGTTGCATGGGTAAGAGTTGCACAATTTGTGCTACAACATTCAGCCAAATGAGTTGCTATTACAGCAGGATTTTCTGTGAAGTTTGAAGCCTCTCTGTACCAGGTACTCACAAGAGAAATACCAATATCTTTATAGACATGAAGATAGGATCCCCACCTCAATTACTTGGGGGGAGAAATACAAGATAAATAATGGGTGAGTGGAATATGCAATGCAGCTGAGTTTGGAATGAATGAGGGATGAACAGGACAGTGGAAGATTTGCTGCACCTTACAATGCTGTCACACTTTGCCTGTATGATGGCTATGGGCAACCACACTATAATTGCTCCCATTAAGCACTTAAACATGAAGTCACTTTGTTTCAGAGAAATATAAACATGGATGTTAATACAAGCTCCAAAGTGTATCAAACTCTGGATAATCTAGAAGAGGACAGCAATTAGGAGGAAAATGCCTGTAAACAAACATTCAAATTCTGCATCTATGCCATTGGAGAAATCAGACCATAGCTCTCCCTCAGGTTTTGGGCTGATCAAGCTCAGCCTGGGGCTTTTTTTTGTTACCTCTTCCCTCTTCCTGGCACTGGATGGAACTCTCCAGCTCTTCTGTTTGCACTCTTGTAGCCTTGAACCATAGAGGATATACTATTTATCAGCCTTGGATGTTGCTGAAGTAAAGAGTGCTCCTTCCCTTCCCTGGTGTGATGTTTCAGAATTACTTCCTTGCTTAATGGCCTCACAACAGTACAACTAATTTCTGTAGCACTCTGGGTGGATGAAGTGAGAAATCTTATTTGGAGAGGGCTCATTGCAGGTGGGAGGTAGTGTCTTCTCTGAGGAGATGTGTGGTGGTGGGGTTTCATTCTATGTCTTCTAAGTGGCATGTGAGTCTTACAAAGCTACAGCTGCCAAGCCTATTTGCTGTGTGAAGCACTAACTGCTGTGTGTAATGTTTTGTCAAGATTATGCTTTTATGGTCAACAAGATCTGTGAGATCAAAATGGTCTTGGTAGGCAGGAGGTGATAATACATAACAAATAACTTATTCAATTGATTGATACACTTCTTTATACATCACAGGTGTTACCTACAAGGCCATTATGTTTTCTTTTTCTTAAATGCATTTGTTTCTCAAACTTTCTTCCAGGACAATTCTTTGAAGGCAATCTGTGAAGGCTCAGGTAGTGTGTGGCATACCTGGAGCTGCTGAAAAGTGAGTTACCTCAGCTGGGCATTAGTCCCATGGCATGACTTAGCAAGCAGGCTTTGGATGTAAAGCACTTAGTGTTCTGATTGCATTAAAAAAGAGAAGCAGAACAAGTAGTGCTTCAGAATGATGGTGTTTAATGTAAACAGGAAAAATCAGCAGCCTGATCTTAGGACTGATCACTAGGAGATGAAGGAAAAGAGAGCAATCTTCTACAGTGCATGAACTGAGCAGTTTCTGTATAGCTGGCAAAACAAGAGAAGGGTGGCAGTGTGGAGCAGAGTACAGTGGCAATGAGTGGGCCAGGAGGGGAGTCTGTGTACTTAGTAGAGGCTGAATAAAGTAGAGGAAAAAATCTAACATCAAATTTTTGTAACATGAGAGCTCCAGGGGATCTGGTTTTCTGAAAATTATTTTAATGATAACTTCTTGTCAAAAAGTTTTTCATAGAAAAATAATTTTAAAATGAAATGTTGCAGATTTTGTTTTTCAGAAAAAAATGAATTTTTATCAAATGTGGCTTTAGGAACAGATTTTTTTTTTTTTCCAACTTGTCTTTATTTTTCCCTTTTTTTTAACCCTGCCAAACAGAAAAGCATTCAGGGAAATATTTGTTTAAATCTCAATGTGGCATTAAAAATTTTTACTCCATAACAGGGCAGGGAAAAATAAGTGATCAAAGAAAAAGAGAGATGAACTTTAAACAGCGTGATGTAGAGTTGATGATTATCAATGAAAATTTCGTGCTTTTAGTTCAACATTTACTTATTTTTTTCAAGAACAGGAAGTCTTTTCTGAATTGAAATCTGAAAGTTGAATTTTTTTCTTTTTCAGTTTAATTATTTCTCAGCAACTCTTCCTAGCTCTGAATGAAGCCTCTAATAAGTTGAGCCCTTAAGCTCACATGAGAAGTAAAATTTTGTGTACTGTGACATTGACAAGTGGAGTTTTGGAGGATTTTTTTCTCAGTGAGAAGTTATGCCTGTTGTGGGACTTTACATAAATACTGCATAAGTGCTGGATACCTTTTAGGCAACAGAAGGCAAGCTTTTAATTGTAAAAAGTGTCAAATGTCAGAGTAATGGTTCTGCCCAAGAAAAGATAAGAACCAGGAGGATTTTGACGCACTGCACTCTGTTGCCAACTAGGTGATAAAGTTACTTGAAAGAGTGCAACACTGTCAGTGTAAAGATTCTTGTTTTCTCTAAAATAGTGTTTCACATTCCTGGGTCCATGGTTTTCGCTGTTTGGTTAGAATAAAGCCATTAGAGGACTTTTCAAAATTATTCCAAATCAAATTTCCAGTGGTCAGAGAGAAGCTATGATTCTCAATTCTAGTCTGCCTTCAACATCACCGTAGGGAATGAAGATGTCCATGGAGCTAACATTGAGCTAAGCCCACTGGCGGCATTGGTGTTTGCATGACATTTTGGCTGAACCACTTGAGACGAGCAGGTGTGAGCATCTGAGGCTGAAAACACAGCCTGGGAGGGACACAGTTCATGATATTCCAATTTTGTATTCTTGGTTCTATCTCACACGCAACGTAAACACAATGCAGTGATTTGCTACATACAGAGCTCTGCTATGTGTGTTTGTTTGTGTAATCAGAACTAAATGATGTTAAATGAAGTTTTCTTGCCCTCCCGAGGACTCTGGATTCAACACTTCCAGCCAGCTCAGTGCTGGAGACGGAAGAAAGTGTAACCATAGTGATGGAATGGAAATGATTCCTTTGTTCCTAGGCTGCAGTATCCTACAGACACTGCCATTTTCAAGGTCAAAAATATATTAGGAAGAGATAAAAATTAAAGAAAAATGTGCTGGCTTAGCTACAAAAGCCAATTTAGTTTATGCATTATAAATTATGTTAAAAATGACTAAAATGAGATTTCTCAGCAAGAACTAAATGTGTGGTTTCACAAAACTAATTTCCAAAGATGAACACGATTACAGAATTTAGCTTTAAAAGCCTTTCAGGCCATCAGAGAAAACAGCAAAGCTATCAATTACCAGACTTTAGTGGTGCTTCTGTCAGAAATATAATGGTAATTTTAGCATTCTCCTCAGCATTTACTAAATTAAGAATGTCTGCAAACAGATCAATTAATTGGAACATTATTTAATTTAATGAAACATGTGATCTGTCAAGGAAAGTTAACCAGGCTTTAAACCAACATTTTGGCATCTCTTTCCAAATGGTAGAAATAGTAGGGCCCTGACATGATGAAGTGATAGTCATAATTTTGAGGATTTGAGGGTAAGATTGAGCATTGTTCTGAACAAGCAGAACACCTTGTGGTTAAGGTATTGCCCGATGTTGACCTCTGACACGTAGTGTTGCTAAGCTCTCCTGAAAATATCTTGTAGCTGGTAACTCTGCCACTCTTTCAATCAACCTGGTTTTTTTGCTCTCTGCCTTTACTTTTCCAAAGATGGATGAATGTGCACAAAATGCTGTTCCAGTTATGATGGTCAAAGTCAGTGTGAAAAACTCTGAGGATCAGAAGATTTATAAGACTGCAGATCTTCAGAGTCTCTCCTTTCTATCCTGGGGAAGTATACAAAGCTGGTTTTCCATTTCTTGTGCTTTGTAGTACTGCAGTAGGCTTGGCAGCAGACAAAGCAGTATTTTTTGTGGAGAGAGCATCGTATAAGGTGCCTGCTGGCAAACTGGCCTTGCAGTGAGTTTGAGGGAGTGTAGACGTGGCAGTTAAGATCAAATTCCCTGTTTGCAACTGAAGACTAAAAGGATTCTTCTACATGATTCACAGCTTTACCCAGAATGAGTCACTCCAGAAAGCCCATCCTCCTCCAGCTCCATAGTACAGTCATGGGCCAAAGCTGCTACGTCTGCTATGGCGTGCCAAGAGACAGCCAAATGGAAGAAGCAGAGGCTGCTTGCAGAACGAGCAAGGAGATCCCAGAATAAGCAATCAACTAAATCAATTTTATGAGTCTTTTCAGTCAAACATGCCTCCTTTCTTTGAGCTTTTCCCATTGCTGCCTTTGCAGCCTCATGGTGGGGAAAGCATCTTTGCACAAGCCAGGGTGAAATTACAGGAACAAGTCTAATCAAATAATCCAGTTCCCAAGCAAAAATGACAAACAGTAGGAGGCCACGGTTACAGAGGCCTTGAGGCTGTGTTCCCCATTGACAGCTATTACTGAAACAGTGTTGTAGGCATTGACTCCTGGTCCTAAACAGATGCAAGAGTCTGATGTGAGTGCAAATGGGAAAGCTGAACTTGTGTTTTAATAAATCAGGGATGTTAAAGATTCAGTTAAAGCATTGTGTGTTTATTTTCTCCATTACACTAACACAGCTCTAATTTGAAACTGCAGGCCCCTGATATACCCATTAGGAGAACAAAAATTGCTATAAGGGCTGAGGGTCTGGATTTTTTTATAACACTTTAACTGAAGCACAGTTTTCATGTTACCAAATTATTTAGTGACTTTGCTTCTCATCAGGAAAAGGCATTTGCTATTTCATGGAGGTGAGACATGACCAATAAGACAACAGTTACCAAAAGAAGGTGAAGGTAGCAAGCGAGATGAGGTGACTGAGGAAGGGAGGAAGGGACAGCTAAGGGACAAAACAAGCAAAAGAAGCAGCCAATGCTTGTTCTTCCTGCTGTACTTGGGAATAAGGACTCCAGTGATGAGAGCTGCTGCCAGGGATGGTACTGCCTCCATGACTCTCGGAATGGAAACAAACTGATCTTGTACCAAAAATGTCAGCCTTTCTCTTTGGGGTAATGGTGATTTTTCATCTTCTGCATCTCTGTCTAGGACATTTCAAGATCTTTGGAAACAGCTATTTTTAAGTGGAAAGCATTCACCCTGAGTTGGGTAGCTGAGACATTTTCTGCTTTCTGAAGAGAGTGTTAGCCAATGTCGCAACCTGCCTCCATGCTGCGTTTTTTTTGGGGGATTTTTGTGCTTCAATCTCTGTCAAGCTTGCATCATCTCTTAATAAGCTTCCTTCTTCAAATTGTTAGTGCCTAGTCACTTGTGAGGAAGAAAGGGTACAGAGGACTGAAGGAGTTGTAATAACATTATCTACATCTGAAGCGGCTCCCCTTATTAAGCTCCAAATAGTCTGAGATGCAATCATAAGATTTTGTGACCTTTTTACATCCTCAGATGTATCTTTTCTCTCTGTGATGTGTATTCACTGTGCTGCCAGGAAGACCTGCTCAGGTCCCTGGTGCTTTGCTGATGGCTGCTACTTGCACAGGATGTGGGAATGGCACTGGCAAAAACCTGGGAAATATCCAGTGTCCCAGCTGCCTCCGTAATTCACAAAAACATATCCTTCTCAGGATCAGTTCCCTCTTTCATAATGTGACTGTCTAAAACAGCTGAACTGAGGTCAGCTGAACTGAGCTTCCAAAAAACTACTTCACTCCACCGACTATGAAGAGCATCTAAACATTAATGTAAAAATGTAAACTTTACTGTCTAAAGTTTGGTGAGATGAATTCCTTTCCAGTGACTGCCCTGCAGAGACAATTCAGGCTCAGTTCCTCATGGCACATTCAGATAATCACAGTTCAGTTCTGGAGTAGGGTTTAATGTGATTTTTTAGTACTGAGACTGCCACCTGATCCTTCATGGTATTGATTTCCTAAATCAAAAAGAGTTTTCCCCTTTCTGCATACTTCACTAAAATTCAACATGTTTTGTTTAAATAGTATTTTAGAAGTAGAAGAAACAGATGTTTTAAGTCATACATATTTTCAGGAAATGTAGTAAATGGCTTTTGAAGTAGATATGACTCTCTTTGCACTCTAAACAGCTTTTACATTGGATAGGTTTGTTACACCGTGGATGCACATTTGCTTGGAAGACAATGTGGATGTGGAGGTTGGTGCTGGGCTGTATAAGGGCAGCACAAAAGCAGACCAGCCACATTTCATCGCAGTCTGGCATTGATCAAATGGTCAGAGATTGTCTGAAACAGACTGATGGTCTATCTATTACTAGCCAACCTGCCATTTCAAAAGCAAATAAAGGCCACAGGTGCCTCACATTTGTGGCTAGCCAAGCTAAAACTTCATAAAAAAACCCAAATGGTTTGGCAGCTGGACCATGGGAGCTACAAGGACAGACTGAGAAACCTGGGTTGGTTCAGGTGTGCAGAAGTGAGGTAGAAGGGAACCCAGCTGGTGGTTCTCACCATATTCATGTGCAAGAGGTTGATGATAACTGCTATTTGTAGAAAAGCTGCCCTGAACACAAAGAGGCTGTATTTATTTCAGTGGACTGTATGAGCTCTAAGGCTATCTGTGTGTGCAACCAGTCAGGATGATGCAGCCACTACCTGACTTTTTTTCTGCCTCTTTCCTGAAATTCATATACCTGTGTTCATTTCAAGGTGCTGGACAGAAGTTGCCTACATGTCTTTGTGGGTCTTAGCAGTGTTAATTGCCTGTTACTTAGCCAGATAAGAAGTTGGATAATATCGTGGGGTTTAGTATGCTCTAAACTTAACTTATTTTTATGTTAAAAACTCAGTTCTTTTTCTCCACAAAGAGATTTAAAACAGAAATACATAATCCTTTCACAATTTAATTAGAGTAACTCCTTCGTTAAAATAATTTACCACCATAATAATCAATTAATCCTAGGATTAATACAGAAGCAGACAGGAGTGAGAGAATTCTACATCCATCCTCTGTGCCGTCTCTCCTGGGGGTCCCCTCACGGCCCTCCATTGAGACCTGCTTGATGGCACAAACAAAAAGTTTTGCTCTGCCTCAAGGAGACTGCCATCCACCCGAGAGATAGGAGGGGATCACTCTGGCAGGAAAGGATAGGAAGAAGCAGCAATAGGGTAAGATTTTTCTAAAACATCGTAATAGAGGAGTATTTTAGGGACAGATTCAGAGGCAATAGGATGTATTTCTTCTCTTCATCAGCTATCAGCCAGTACTCAACAGTGCTGTTAGTTTCCTAGCAAGTTGGCTGGTCCCATTACCACTTCAAAATAATGATTCACTTTCTAAATGTGTTATAAAGACACTGACAGTGCCATCAAAGAATGATTAATCTTAGACTGTGTTCGGAGAAATTGCTACTGGTGCTTCAACCTTCATGTGGTGTCAGCAGATAGACCACTATCAGTTTTGTTTACAAGACCTGGGCCACTGTGCTGCAAAATCACCTCCTCTGAGGTATAAGCTTCAGCAGCAAAGAGGACTGTGCCAAGGCCGACAGCAATGGAGTGGGAAAAGATGTAAAGAGTTCAGTTCAGCCACACGAAGTTTAAGATGATTGTGGGATATTAAGAAAGGTTCGTCATGAAGGGATGATGGAGTGGGAATGTCTACAGATAAGGTAGGGTGGTGGTTGTTCTCCTATGGCTTTTGGGGGTTTGTGCAGGCATTATGAAGGGTAGCTGTAAATGTCTGCAACATATTCTCAGACCATGAGAAAGTTCTAGAAGAGTTAGATTAAAGTCAGCATTTCAGTTCAAATTCATTAAAGGCATCCAGGATGGTGTTTGAAGTCGATGTCTCCAAAAGAAATCTGATGAGATTTCAAACCTTCAAGGTCAGCTTCTTTCTCCAGAATGAAAAGAAAAACAGAACTAAACAAAACAAAAGCACAAAAAAAGAGGCTGAGAATCAAAGCCAGACCCTGGTCTGGCTGCAAGTTCTGGGTCTGTGAACAGTAGTAGTGCAGGCTTCCTCATGCCCAGTGGGACCCTTGGTGGTCCCAGCAGCCTGGCTGTAAAACAAGGCAGCAACAAGATTTGGGCATAACTCAGGAAAAATAGAAGAAAAAAATAGGGCAAACTCATCTTGCTAATGAGTAAAGCCATCCTTAAACATTTATTTCCCTCCATATCATTGACTTAACAGGACTGGCTTGTTAACTTCTTTGCAAGTTACTATTAAAAATGAAATGCAGGTCAGTTAAACATGCCTTATCAGGATTATAGTTGGTCAGATTCATTCAAAATCATATGCTCTTCTAGTGAAATTGAAGTAGATGGTCAATTACCCATTTATTTGAACCGTAAAATCACTGCTGAATGTGCTACACCCTTGTCCCTCACACTCACACACTTCCTCTCATGTTATGGACCATTCATAGCTAAACCAAAATGAGTTCATTTTGATATCATTCTAGATATCATTTGGCTATGGAAAGATTTTTTTTTTTTTTTTTTTCCCTTGAGAAAAGGCCAGTCACGAAGGCTCCAGCCTGTTTGACTGGCCATGACTGTTGATGCATGTCTAGTTTTAATTCTGCCTCAGGCTGGAAGAGTATGAGACTGTCTCTCCTTTTCTCCTATTTTTTGGTGTTTTCAGATAAAGACTGAGAGATCCCATGGCATGGCAGTATTATTGACAGGTGTATAGACTAGCACAGGGAGGACATAAGTTCTAAGTAAGACTGGGAAGGGATGAATTCATAAGGACGTTCATGTTGCAGTGAGATCTCACAGATGCTGTACTAGCACATCTCGAATTTCTGCAAAGGGAGGATTATGATGGTGAAAAACAGTTCTTACATTGCTGCTGAAATGGAACCCATACTCCTGCATGCTTTGAGGGGTACAAAGACTGTTTTTATAGAGCCTGAAGAAAGCCAATTCAGTTATTTTCGAAAAGAAGAGGAAAGAGTTCTGAAGTGGGGGATAACTGTTCCATTACTTTACATGAAAAAGTTCACAGATTTCTTTTTTAATGATGGTTATATTGCCCAGCTCACTGAACACTACCTCCATGAGACTAACAGAGAGAAACATTTTGGCACTGTTGCTGGGGCAAACAAGTCAGCCAAATCTCAATGCTGGATTTTCTACAGGGGTTTCTATCTATTCCCACATTCTTTGTTAGGTTTAAAGAATTGGCTTCGGGACTGAGAATGGATTTCTCTGAATCAATGATGCAGTTTCTGAACACAAGCACTTTTCTAACTAGTTTTCAAAATGGAAACACAAGTCATTTGGGATATACAAAGCAGCACTGAGTGTTATTTTAAAGAACTATGTAGCAATGTGGAGAACTTGAAGAGGTTGGTGGGGATCAAAATTACAGATTTAATAATGGCATGTATTGACTTTTTCATCTCTCATCTGAATGTAGCTGGTGTTTTATTGGTGACTGTCTCAGTATTGCTTGTCAGCCTTTCTGAAATGAGCCTGTGGTATTAGATTGTGTCTTCAAGTAGAACATCTGTCTTGAACAAGTCACTTGGCTCCCAGGATAGCTGTGCTTTGTTTTTATTCTTGCTAGGCCTGTTCATTGGACCAGAGCTAAACAAGACAGCAGGAGGATGGCATGAGAATTGAGGGTGCAGAACTGTACAAGATTCTCCTTATTATCTGCTCAGGTCCTACCACACCACATGAAATGTTTTTATGTTCATTTCCATTCATGGCTTCGTTCATATGTTCAGCCATGTGCAGCAACGTGGCAGATTGCTTCATGCCACAGACACACAGGACAAGGCTGACTTTACACTTCTTTGCCTACATGCACTGTCTTCATGACCACTTGAATGGAAATATTGACAATGAAGTGTGGCCAACATCGTCAGCTCACACCAGAACACAAAAGCATGTGCTGGTACTGGCTGGGCTGAAAAGAGGCTGGTAATAAAGGGTGACATTTGTTGGAAGATTTTAGACTGTTTTAGTTACTCTTGAATGAAGTAGCTCTGCTATCCTTGCTTATACATGAGTTAATACAAAAAAACATAATTATTTTTTCTGAAATACTTTGTCAGGGAAAAACCTCAAGACTCATGGACCTGGAAAGAGAATGCATGAACAACACCTGGTGCTGGAGGGAAAATAAATTCTCTTAGGTTGTCCGAAACAGCTCAAAAAAATGCAGACAAGCAGTGTATAACCTGCACTGAAACTCCTAACAATCACAGTGTGGTACATTGTTTGCATTTTCATTACAGCTTTTTTTTTAAATTTATGCCTTCCCACAGCATGCTATTTCATAGACCAATAGATATTACTATCATTGTGATAATCAGCTTTCCATTTCCTTTACCAAAATGTATTCTAGTTATAATTTCTTGTACATATTAAATAGTTCCTTTCTCTCAATGGAATTAAACGTTCAGATACTTGTAGAGTATTAGTTAAGCAGATAAGAGAGAGAGAAAAAAAAAAAGCAGATGCTTTTATAGTAGTTTATATATATCTTTAAGATATTAAGTCCTGGCAGTTGTGCTCATATCTGCAAATTCTCATCCCTGATACATTTGTTGTCTCCCTTCTCTTTCTCTCTCTCTCGGTACTCTTAACTTGCAGTTAGAATGCCAAAACAATTTGCAATAAGCACGCCAGCATCCCTTTGGTGGTAGAAGTTTGTTTTTTTAAGGCTCCAATGGCTGGATGGTGTTAGGACTGGATAGCTCATTCATTCTCATTCCCTCCTTCCAGGGAATATCAGCAGAAATTAAGTGAGGGAAAGATCAAAAGATCCTCAATGGGTGGAATATTTGAAAGCTTTTCTTCCTATGCTTTTTCCTTGGCCTTCTGTATTCTTAACACCTTGTCTTTAAGTGATTTTCATACTGGGAAAGTGCTATAAATAAAAGTGACACGTTGTTTCCAGAAACTCTACTGTGTGGAGTCTTCCCCACTAATAAGAAATTGCTGGAGCCAAGAAGCACAGAAGCAGCGTGAAAACCTGGGATAATCTGGGTTAACTTGACCTTCATAAGTACCACTAAAGCAGAACAGTGTTATTTTAAAAACTAAATGTAGATGCAGATGGCAGGTGTGTTACCTGCAGATACTGCACTGTGATCTGCCAGTGAAGGCACCAGTATCCCACACAAAGCCGATGAAAGTCCCTGTGAGTGCGAGAGCCCATGCTAGCAGACTCGATGGCAGGGCTGAGTTCCAGCTTTTAACCTAAGGCCCTGTAGTTTTATTCTCAAAACTTGCCAAAACCTGTTGTTAACTGACTTGTTCAACATTTGGAGTAAGGTATGAGTCAGCATAAACAAAGGTGTCGAGAAAGGCCTTTAGGAAGCTTAATGAAGAGCATTCCTCCTATCCTGGCTTTAAGTGCTGGAAGTAGGTGGCTATGGGGTCATCGAAGGCTGTTCTCATCTTTGATATCACGGTTCTGGTCCTGATTCCTCTACAAGGCCCTCACTGCCTTATAGACTATCATGTCTGTCAGGAACGAGGGTGTTAGGAGGGTTTTTTTTTTTCTTTATAAAAATAAGCCTGTTCATTTTTGTCACTCTAAAATGAAACAAAAAATGCATTTCAAAACTTCTTGTAGAAACACAAAACTTCCCATACATCCTATGCAATCAATCAAAACATTCAACCCATCTCAATGTCTTACAAAGTAGTATTTAGAAAAAAAAAAAATATTACTTGGGACAGCAATTCTGATTTTTTTTTCTTTTTTTTTTTTAAGAAGTCCCTTTGTCTTTTTGTTTCCACCACATCACAGACTCTGGGCATTAAAATCATTCCCCGGAGGCAGAACTTGCTGGGCACTTGTCTTAAATATGGACCTTGAAGACCAGCTGCTAGCCCTAGCCCTTCAGCAAAGACTGAATCCCTGGGTGGTACCTACTAATCCATCTGTAGAAATTAATCTCTTAAAACAACAACCTATCTGTGAGTTCTCTTTCCTTCAGACCAGAGGGATGCTTTGCCACAACATATAATGCCACAGGGAGGATTCTGTACCACAACAGTATAGCCACAAGAAAGGGAGATGCAAAATATGCTATGTAAAAAGAAACAAAGCTTTTATTTTATTTTCCAGATTTAAAACCTCCCTTGCTCCAACTCTGCAATAAAATAGATCTGTTATAAGCAGAGTTTTAAAGAGAAGTGAGTTCAGCTGTGCTCTATGAGGGAAAATTAAGGATTATCTGTAAGGAAAACATACATATTTACTCAGACATCAGGTTCTGTCTCTCACTTTCTGGAAAACAAATTAAAGCTGACAAGGAATTAGATTGGCTTGAATCATTTGGCTAAGCAAGAAGAGTAACTCATCAGCATTTGTAGAATACAGAAGGTATTTCTGTACTTCTTAGTAGTACTCTTCACTCTATCTTTGAAACCAAAACAGAGCAAAAATTGTTTCATTCATGTTTATATCAGGTTGAATGTTTATGTTGCATTTTAAGTAAATCTCTGTTTATTACCTCCTCCTCCTGAATTAGAAGCCAAGCAAAATTGCCAAAAGGTGTCTTTGGATATCTTCAGATACTTGCTTTGTCTCTAAAAAACCAAGCTAATATGCTTAGATTATAAAACACTTACTGTACCTTTTTTAAACTCCAGTTTCAAAGTATCTGCTTTGCTGCACACTATTAAATCACTCTGTGTTTATCTTATCAAGCTAATCTGTCAAGATGAAATCTGTCATTTTATGCATTTATAATGTATTTGTCACCATGGTAGCTGGGAAGTCATTACACAATTTAAATGAGAAAGACCCCAAAGCAGCCATGCTTCCCAGTCTTGATTGGGTTTTGACTGTTTATTTTTTAAGATCAAGATTCTTCCAATGTTTCCTGAAGAATTTATGGGTTTTCTGTGGTTGCTTGCAGAGCAGGGCTTTTACAACAAAACGAATTTTCACTGCAGCCTGACAGAAGCAAAGCCTGAACAGATCATTCTTATCTCTAGTCGTATATGAATGAAGTATCTGCATTTCACCGCAAGCTCTGCTATGCTTAGTGTTTCACTGAATATGGTTGCTGTTAAGGAAAGAAATCTTTATGATTGACTTAAACAGTAAATCAGGATCTTTCAATGATATCTACCCTGGGTTGGGTGTGGTTGAAAAGCTTTGTACCAGGTGTGCATGATTTAATTCAGAGGTGAGGGAGACCTGGACAATGGTCATAACTAGACTAAAAGGGAACCAGCTGTACCTTGGTTTTCAGCAGTAAATTGTGAAGAAAATCAAGATGTTAATAACTGCTGTGCAAACAATAGCAGTGGGAATGAAAGCTAGAGTTGCCTGCACCTTTCAAGTACTTTCCAGCTTCTTTTGGCAGCCTTTTTTTTTAAATATAGGCTAGGATTGGAACTGAGACAAATGTCTTTAGAAAAAGCTGATGAGGCAGCTGCATTTTAAAGTCTGTTTCCAAGAGTTTTTCAATTTTCTGATTCTTTTCAACTGACATGAATTCAGGAACGGTTTCTTTCTGGAAGTCTTCAATGTGCATGTTTGTGAGAGTATGTTACATTCATAAAGCTGGAACAGTTCTGGTTCAGCCTATTGTGATAATGTGAAAGAACACAGCTTTTTGCCAGCTCTTTTGTCCCAACAGGCCTGTATTTGATAATGCATTTTCAACTGTAGTATTTTAAACCCATTCTGCTTTGATGGAATAAAAGCGTATCATGTATTCATGGTGAATACATTTTCATAGAATCATAGAATGGGTTGGGTTGGGAGGAACCTTAAAGGTCATCTAGTTCCAACCCCCCTGCCATGGGCAAGGACACCTTCCACTAGGCCAGGTTGCTCAAAGACCCATCTAACCTGGCGCTGAACACTTCCAGGGATGAGGCATCCACAACCTCTCTGTGCAACATGTTCCGTTGTCTCACCACCCTCACAGTAAAGAATTTCTTCCTAATATCTAATCTATATCTACCCTCTTTCTCTTTAAAACTCTTACCCTTTGTCCTATCACTACACTCCCTCTGATCAAGAGTCCCTCCCCATCTTTCCTGTAGGCTCCCTTTAGGTACTAGAAGGCTGCTATCAGGTCTCCCTGGAGTCCTCCTTTCTTCAGGCTGAACAACCTCAACGCTCAACCTACCCTCATAGGGGAGGTGCTCCAGCCCCCTGATCATCTTTCGTGCCCCTCCTCTGAACTCACTCATGCAGGTCCATGTCTTTCTTATGTTGGGGGCCCCAGAGCTGAACACAGTACTCCAGGTGGGGTCTCATGAGAGCTGACTAGAGGGGGAGAGTCACCTCCCTCAACCTGCTGGTTATGCTTCTTTTGATGCAGAGTAAGGTTGGCTTTCTGGGCTGCGAGTGCACATTACTGGCTCATATTCAGTTTCTCATCCACTAATACCCCCAAGTCCTTCTCCGCAGGGCTGCTCTCAATCCACTCACCACCCAGCCTGTATCTGTGCTTGGGATTGCCCCAACTCACGTGAAGGACCTTGCACTTGGCCTTGTTGAACTTCATGAGGCTGCCATGGGCCCACCACCTCTCAAGCCTGTCTAGGTCCCTCTGGATGGCATTCCTTCCCTCCAGCGTGTCGACCGCACCATACAGCTTGCTGTTGGCAGCAGACTTGCTGAGGGTGCACTCAATATCACTGTCCATGTCACTGGCAAAGATGTTAAACAGAGCCAGTCCCAAGACCAAACCCTGAGGAACACCACTTGTCACAGCTCTCCACTCAGTCATTGGGATGGTGACCGCAATGCTTTGAGTGCGACCATCAGGCCAATTCCTTATCCACTGAGGGGTCCATCCATCAAATCCATGTGTCTCCAATTTGGAGAGAATTTTATTGTGCAGGACAGTGTCAAATGCATTGCACAAGTCCAGGTAGATGATGTCTGTTGCTCTTCCCTTATCCACCAATATTGTAACCCCGTTGTAGAAGGTCACCAAATTTATCTGGCATGATTTGCCTTGAGTGAAGCCATGTTGGCTGTCACCAAACACCTCCTTTTTTTCCATATGCCTTAGCATAGTTTCAAGGAGAATATGGTCCATGATCTTGCCAGGCACAGAGTTGAGACTGACTGGCCTGTAGTTCCCCAGGTCTTCCTTTCATCCCCTTTTAAAAATGGGGGTTATGTTTCCCCTTTTCCAGTCAGCAGGAACTTCCCCAGACTGCCACAACTTCTCAAATATGATGGATAGTGTCTTAACCAACTTCATCTGGCAGTACCCTCAGGACCCACAGATGCATCTGGTCAGGTCCCATAGACTTGTGCACCTTCAAGTTCCTTACATGGTCTCAAACCTGATCTCCTACAGTGGGAGGTTCTTCATTCTCTCAGTCCCTGCCTTTGCCTTCTTTGACTTGGGTGGTGTGGCTGGAGCACTTGCTGGTGAAGACTGGGGCAAAAAAGTCGTTGAGTACCTCAGCCTTCTCCGTGTCCTGGGTACCCAGGTCTCCCGCCTCCTTCCGGAGAGGGCCCACATTTTCCCTAGTCTTCCTTTTATCACCAACATAGCTATAGAAGCTTTTCTTGTTGCCCTTGATGTCCCTGGCTAGATTTAAGTCTATCAGGGCTTTGACTTTCCTAACCTGATCCCTGGCCATTTGGACAATTTCTCTGTATTCCTCCCAGGCTACCCGTCCTTGCTTCCATGCTCTGTATGTTTCCTTATTGTGTTTGTGTTTGTCCAGGAGCATCTTGCTCATCCATGCAGGCCTCCTGGCATTTGTGCCTGACTTCCTCTTTGTTGGGATGAACTGCTTCTGAGCTTGGACGAGGTGATCCTTGAATATTAACCAGCTTTCTTGACCCCTCTTCCCTCCAGGGCTTTATCCCATGGTACTCTGCCAAGCACATCCCTGAAGAGGCTAAAATCTGCTCTCCTGAAGTCCAGGGTAGTGGGCTTGCTCTGTACTCTCCTCCCTGCCCTAAGGATCTTGAACTCCACCATTTCATGGTCACTGCAGCCAAGGCTGCACTTGAGCTTCACATTCCCCACCAGTCCCTCCTTGTTGGTAAGAACGAGGTCCAGCACAGTACCCTTCCTCATGGCCTCTCTATCACTTGGAGAAGGAAGTTGTCATCAACACATTCCAGGAACCTTCTGGATTGCGTATGTCCTGCTGTGTTGTCCCTCCAACAGGTATCAGGGTGGTTGAAGTCCCCCATGAGGACCAGGGCTTGTGTATGTGAGGCTGCTCTTATCTGTCTATAGAGGACCTCATCCACTTGGTCTTCCTGGTCGGGTGGCCTGTAGGAGACACCCACTATAATGTCACCTGTCCCTGCCCTCCCTTTAATCCTGACCCTGAGGAGAATATTTGAATAGTTATATTTCAGATCCCAGGATCTACTAAAAAAATTGCTAGAACAAACAATTGCCAGGCATATCTACTGATGAAGAACGGGGAATAATTACTTTTTTGCTTTCTTGTACGCGCCAAAACTTTCCATATTTGGCATTTTATTTTTCCATCTGCA
This sequence comes from Buteo buteo, assembly GCF_964188355.1. Taxonomy (NCBI): domain Eukaryota; kingdom Metazoa; phylum Chordata; class Aves; order Accipitriformes; family Accipitridae; genus Buteo; species Buteo buteo. The sequence goes on from NC_134204.1 coordinate 75,283,290, forward strand.
CTTGGGATCGCACCTTTAAATTAGGAAAATCAGGCTTAATTTTCTAGTCTTTAATGTAAAGTCTTTCAACAGACTCCTAACTGGCTTAGGATATATTCATTCGCAAACATCTCTACTTTTCCCAATCCACTTTAATAAACTACCAAGACAGTAATTAAGAATCCCTACCAGCTAAATGTGGCAATACTGAAAGTGGTAATCAGAGTGGGAGACTTCAGTTTTGGCTAACAAGGGGCTAAATGAAGTCAAAGTCTTTTCCAGTTTCAGCTTGCTCTGGGCTCTGCAGAACAGGCTGCCACACAGTAGACATGAGGAATTTGAGTATGTACAGTGTCTTGATGGGTTCTTCAGCAGATTTCAGAGCTGTCTCTGCCTTTCACATCAATATGACCTAGAAAGGAAAGAAGGCCAAGTCAGCTCAGGTCATCATCAGAGCTATAGACTTCAATGAGATCTCCTGTTTCCCTAAGGTTATCCTAAATATAAATTCCACTTTCTTGAGCAAAGTGCATCAGGTTTTATTTTCTTCATGTTTTGTCAAAACACATTATTGAAAACTTTGTCTACAGCAGTGTCATGAAGTTCATAATGATGGACCAATGAGAAACACAGTCTGGGATCAATTGTATGGAAGGACAGTCTTAATAAGTGCAGGAAAAGTTGAGTCATTTTGATTGGTGGATGCTACAGAAGAGAATGAATATTTAAACTCTACATGATTTTATAGAGGACAACAATTGTCAATTATTATTCTTTTCTGAAGATCATGCTATTTGTCAACTGTTTCTACTTAGCTCTTCCAGACTGACAAATGCTGTGAATAAAATATGGTCTGAAGTGTCCTGGAGCAGTTAGTACAATTTTCACATTGCTTTACTAGCTAGTCTTGCTGGATGTGGGGGACAATCCCACAGTTGTGAAGAACTGGAGAGACAACACAAAGTCCTGTAGAGGAACTTCCTTATAGCTTCCTCCAACAGACTTTTTTAGTGTCTGATATTAGCAAAATATTGCTTCCTCTGACATATTAGGTTAGCATAGTTGTAGAAGAAATTATGTGATATAACAGACAAGCTAAGTATTTAAATCAGTCTTGCCGCTATCATGTTTAGATTTGAGCAACATATTTTTTTCATTTTGCACCATACAGTCATGGAAATATGTTCAGTATTAGCCTTACATCCTTTCCCTGCAGAAATTTGACTGGAGTCTGCAATGGCTTGGCATCTCAATATCTCTTGCAAAACAACAAACATTTAGTACATTGTACTTTTCCCCTCTCTCAAAGATTAATGTGTACATTTCCCAGCTTTCCTAGCTTTTCCGTAGCATCCACTGTCTCTAGAGCTACTTTATTCCTAGTGTCATGGTTGATGTGCCTACAATAATAGAGTGTCTCTGACAGCAAAGTAATGAGAGCTGAGGAGTCCCCAGGATCCCCATCACCACCAGTGTGGGAAGTGAATAAAGAGAGCGTGATCTTTCTTTGTACTTAATTTTATAGCTAATGTTTTTCAGAAATATTTCAAAATTTTACATAAAGAGCTTGAGACATCTCGAAAGCTTGCTTTCAGATTCGCTAAAAGTGCCTTATGAAAACAAAGCCTTTTTTAAATGTCACAATTGTTACCTGCTCAGAAATGACTCTTGTAAATGCCCCATCCAGAGATCTTTGGGAATCCCCAATTAGAGTACATTACAGCTGTGTGCACAAAGTACTTGTTCAGCATTTGGAGCCATTTTTTGTCTGAAAGCAAGAGCTATAGGGAGTGCTGAGTTCTCAAATGGTTTGCTGGTAGAAACCACCTGTTCCGTCCCTTTTATAGCTCACCTGCCCCTGAGCTACCCTTGAAAGCTCATTACACAGTTTAATTGTGGATTCACTGACATAGTATTGTATGTGCCAAAGTATGGAATCAAAACTCTAGTGCAGACTTCATGTTCAGACCCTTCTGGTAAACAACATAATAGTCTGTATCACAAAGGATTTCTGGGGAGTGAGAGAAACAACCCGGGATTTCAAAAAACATTGCAAGATGGAAACAGGTACTTAAGCATCCTGTGTGAAGACAATGCCATGGAAGACAGTGGAAATGAATACTATTAACAGTATGTGAGGGAATCTAACTTGAATCTAACATCAATCATGGAGAAAATCAGTTTCTATACAGTCCTGCCAGCTCTAACTGAGTGTGAAGAATTGGTTTTGTGGATTAGCTGTTAAGTGCAAAGAGAGGAAATTTCTGTCCTTGTTACAGCCGAGAACAGAAGCTGGAAGAAGCTGCCTACTTTACTTTTCTGCTTATTTCAACTGTAAAACTGTTCAGAAGAGGCTGAAAATATGTTCTTTAATTGTTAGAAAGGGGTTGTTAAATAAAACAAGTTTCTAGATTACTTGTTTTTATCTGGACTTAAAAACCACCCACATTCATGTGGAGGTAAGTCTGGACTCTTTCAGCCAGAAGAAATCTGATGAAAGAATCAGGAGATGGGAAGTTTTGTGGTGTTTGTAATATTTTAGGTATGACTGTATTAACTAAAGTGAACACGAGGCAGGGAATAGATTGCAGGGAAATGAACTGGTAAAAATAACACATAGAAGTAGGTCAATAAAAGGAGACAGAAGAATAGGTAGACAAAAGAAGGATGTGTAGATTTAGGAGTCTTCAAAAGTGGATGGGAGTAAGGCACCAGCAGTATTGTGAGAAAAAAAGTTTAATGATATCATTCCTAGCAGAAGATCCTAGTTTCAACAGTCTGCCTGCTCCTGCTGACTCGAGTCTCTTCCCTCTGCCTTCCATCTAAACTCTCAAAGCACCTACTGCTGTGAAGCTGGCTAGTTATTTTAATAACTGTATCTTCACTGTAATATGTGCTGCCAGAAAGATCCTCCTGCACTGCTAGATTTCCCTTCTTTCTGAAGTGCATAATTATTAAAGAAATCTTTTTAGGCCTTTGTATGGTTTTGTTTGTGGCCACGTTTCAATATTTCTACATACTCATTCCCAGGAGCTTCACCCCCTGAAATCCATTTACTGTTTTGAGAAGAGGGAAAGAGTGGAAAAATTTGAAGTGAAGTTGTTCTGTTGATCACCTTGAGGCCATTTTAATAATAAATGACTTAGAATGGTATGATTCAGATAGTAATTAGAATAAACAAACTAAGTTAATGAAAAGAATTTAGCTGTACAAACTCTCTGAAGTACTTAGGGTAATAGTAAACTGTGATTAAATTTAAAAAAAGCTTTCTTATGTACAGTACTAAATGAAGCTAAGATGTATTTAAACGAAGAGACTCTCTGAATATGAGTCAAGGTAGAAAAATCTGGATTTACAGCAGCAGATATTCGGCAGTCCCAATGCCAATATAGCATCCTGAGGACTGGGAAGGAAGCCCAGGAGCAGGACAGTTACCCCTGCTGCTCCGAAGGCTGGTTGCTCTTTCTGTCTCTAAGGTCAGCCTAGGTAAAGGCTTCTATCTAAAATTTATCTGAGCCTCCAGCCTTGTTTCTTATGTGCATAGACAGTCTGTCTGTTAAAGATATTCTTGTTCTGATAATTACTTTGTACAGATGAAAATTAAGCCAGGTGCAGGCCACTCCAGATGGTATAGTGTGAGCATCACACCTAAGGATTACACCTTACTTTTAGTACTACATTGACAGTACACTAACTTTTACTTTTCTGGTTGTTTCTCTTCTTAGTCTTCACGTCAGTCACAAACTGCACCTCACATACAGATTTGTACTGCCGGCTGCCTGCCCTGTGAGTTCCCTGACTTACGCTAGCTATCCTTGGATATGGGGGGAGGTGACTCTGGACCAAGAATGAAGGATGAGCAGGTTTCAACATCAAGAGTGACTCTGACTAAGAGGTGTGTATGTATGTTGTGCCATAGACATTGTTCTGTAGAGGAATAAACTGCTTCTGGCAAAGGAAAAAACATTTTTATAAATAAATATAAGAGCAGATAGTTTTATAAAATGTGTATTAGTTACTCAAGTAAATTTGTAATGTCAAGTAAATATGTAATGAGACATTTTAAAACTCGGTGTCTATCATCCAAATCAAACATTCCTTCAGTGTCTTTTTAGAAGCAATACAATTTCTAACCATTTTTCTGGAAAGGCTATGCTGCCTGAACAGACAAATATTTATTTCCTTAAGTTGCAGTCATTTTTAATGATTTATTTTATTGTATAATCCTCTGAGTGATTATCAACTCATCTTCCCATCAATCGTTATTGACCCATCACTCTCTTCTAGCTTCCTTTTACTTGTCTTAACTACACTTTTTTATTACTGGAGCCTCCAGGTTTTGGACTGCTATCTCTTTATCAGTGAGTTGGTTTTAATGAAGGAGAAAGAAATAAAGTAGGTCTTTGATATTCATCCAAAATTTAAAGAGAATCCATTTATTTTTTAAAAATTCAGATAGTTGGATAAATATTTATTCATTCAACTGTTACTAAACTTACCAGTTTCTTCTGACATTCAGAGCAAAAAGATTGAGTAACATTAGGGAAAATATGAGGTTTATTTCTGATTTGACTGAGTACAGATGAAGCTGGAAAAAACCTTCATACTGTCACTGATAATTCCTGCTTTCTAACTTACTAGTCCTCTGACTTTATCTTAGACAAATTTGTGAGCTATTCTGTTAAGTCTTGGGCATACCTCAGTTCACGTTTGAGTTGACTAGTTGGTAGTTCAATGTCACAGAGAGATAAAAAAGCAAGGTTATAACCTGCACTAATAAAACCAAACCATTTGTTCTACTTAGCATTGGCTAAGTGGCCAGGCTTGTGCACTCCCTCTGCATAGCATCTCTTGTTGTTACTGTTGGAGCCAGAATACAGGGCTAGATGGCCGTGATCAGTCTAAGCCTGCAGGGCAACACTTTTTTCATCTTTTTTGAGGCATTGAGATTTAAGAAAGACTAGAGACAAGAGAGTGACAAGAATGATCACAGGTCTAGAAAGCATGACTTCTGAAAAAAACAGTGAATTAACTGGTGTTGCATCACTCACAAAAATGAAAACTGGGCAGAGAAGGGGAAAACATGGTAACAGCCTTCAGGTATGTACTTGGCTGCAGCCAAGAAAAGTGATAATCTCTTCATGATGACTGTGTTAGCTAGGAGACAAACAATATGCTTACATTTTTGTGAAAGCATTGAGGACTTGGTATCAGGTAAACTGTTCTAGTAGTACAGGGCTGCTGAGAGCAGCTGCATAATACCAGCTATTGCAGACTAGTTTAGAACAGGGAATGCAAAAATACAGCAAGAACAACATAGACATAGCTTTAGATATGTCTAGGGGGTTAGAAATGTAGAGTGGTTAGTTGTCATTAGCTCAGATGTTCCTTTGTGTTTTTTTGAGTTTAGGGAGATCAAATTCGCCTTCCTAAAGCAATGCAAACTTACATGGGAGTTACTAGGCTAATGCAGACATTCAAGATGTTCTCACAACCTTACACCATGTTGAGGTAACAACTATCAAGGAATCACATGTTGAAAGACAAAAGACTGACTACTCATATTAGCTAAATAAGCAACAAGCAAGCTAGTTTTGATACTGGAAACAGCCTCATTTTCCATGAAATTGTGGTTTTGTTGCCAGACAGTAGTGAGTACTTGATCTACCATTTTCCTTCAGTTTTATGGCATTTCTGCAGTAGACTTGCACCCCACTAACTGACCTAGCTGAAATGGAGGCTTCTGTGTTGTGGCTGCTTTAGCTCCCTGTGTGAGCTCAGTAACTCAGATATCTCTGTGCAAGAGGTTTCTTTATCACTGAGGTGGAGAGGGTGTACTGGATCTGGCTGAGATGGAGTTAATTTTCTTCATAGGATCCCATATAGTGCTGTGTTTTGGATTGGTGTCTACAATATTGCTGATAACAAATCAATGCTATCTTTCTTTCTATCATTCGAAGGTAGGTTTTGCTCAAGGACTGGCAGGGCATTGGTCTGCTTGTGGGAGGTGGTGAGTGATTGCCTTTGCATGACTTGTTTGTTTGGGTTTTTTCTCTTCCTTCACTTATTGTCTTGATCTCAACCGACAAGTTTTTTCTCATTTTTGTTATTCTGACTCTCTCCCCTACCCTGCTGGGGGGGGTAGAGGAGAATGAATGAACGACTGGGTTGGTGCTTAGTTGCTGGCCAGGATCAAGCCACCACAAGAGGTGTGAACACAGTCTGACTCCTGGATGATGTGGATGGACCCTGAGCTGGGTCAGTGCTGTCTATCAGGGACATGTAGTAGCACAAAACGTGGCTGATCTACTCAGGTGGATCATGGGTGGAAAATAGTTTGGCTGTTGATGTTCTGCACTGCAGTATGCAATGGGGATCCATCCTTGGACGTGATTTGCTAGTCAAAGCCAAGAGAGAAAATGATTTCAGAATCCTTGATAATACCTACTTTATTGTGGTAAAACAAGCAAGCAAACAGACAAAGCACATGACCGTCCCCCCAAAACCCAAACCTGTGTCCTATAACAATGATACAAGTTTTGAATGCATATATCGTTTGACTAGCCTGTCCAAACTAGAATTTATGTAAGACCTTCTGAGTCAGCTGAGCTATAGATAGAAGTGTTGCAACGTGGAGAAAACATAATTTGTCTTCCTGTCTGAGAAGGGCTATGAACATCTGAGGGCTGAAAACATATTCCCAGATATTATGAAACATTAATTGCTTGTCTAAGAAGACTTGTTTTATTTCTGTGCCAGCTCTGCACAGCAGAGAACATTAGAGTGAACTGTGGAGCCCCATTCCCACTAGAAGCTGTTGATTTGGGTTTGTTTTTCTGTTTGAGAGTTTCCACAATGTCAGAGTGACCCTGAACAGTGTGTACTAGCAGGTGTTTGTGTAAGATTGCATGAAATGAACACAAATGCTGTGAAATTTCTGAATAATTACTGCTTGAATGAGTAAAACTGCCTGCCTGAATTGCTTCTCACAGTTAGAGTGGAAAGAAAACTTCAGGGAGCATCAGCAAAAAGAATGAAATCATAGAATCATAGGATCATTTAGGTTCGAAAAGACCTCTAAGATCATCAAGTCCAACCATCAACCATGCCCACTAAACCATGTTCTGAAGTGCCTTATCTATATGCTTTTTTGAATACCTCCAGGGTTGGTGACTCAACCACTTCCCTGGGCAGCCTGTTCCAATGCCTGACAACCCTTTCAGTACAGAAATTTTTCCTAATAGCCAATCTAAACCTCCCCTACCACAACTTGAGGCCATTTCCTCTCGTCCTGTCACTAGTTACCTGACAGAAGAGACCAGCACCCACCTCACTACAGCCCCCTTTCAGGTAGTTGTAAAGAGCGATAAGGTCTCCCCTCAGCCTCCTTTTCTCTAAACTAAACAACCCCAGTTCCCTCAGCCGCTCCTCATAAGACTTGTGCTCCAGGCCCCTCACCAACTCGGTTGCCCTTCTCTGGACACGCTCCAGCACCTCCATGTCTTTCCTGCAGTGAGGGGCCCAAAACTGAACACAGCACTCGAGGTGCGGCCTCACCAGTGCCCAGTACAGGGGGACGATCACCTCCCTGCTCCTGCTGGCCACACCATTTCTGATACAGGCCAGGATGCCGTTGGCCTTCTTGGCCACCTGGGCACACTGCCGGCTCATATTCAGCCGGCTGTCAACCAGCACGTCCAGGTCTTTCTCTGCTGGGCAGCTTTCCAGCCACTCTTCCCCAAGCCTGTAGCATTGTATTGGGTTGCTGTGACTGAAGTGCAGGACCCTGCACTTGGCCTTGTTGAACCTCATACAATTGGCCTCAGCCCATAGATCCAGCCTGTCCAGATCCCTCTGTAGAGCCTCCCTACCCCTGAGCAGATCAACCCTCCCTCCCAACTTGGTGTCATCTGCAAATTTACTGAGGGTGCACTCGATCCCCTCATCCACATCATTGATAAAGATATTAAACAGAACTGGCCCCAATACTGAGCCCAAGGGGAACACCACTTGTGACTGGCCACCAACTGGGCTTAATTCCATTCACCACAACCCTGTGGTCTCATCCATCCAGCCAGTTTTTCACCCAGCAAAGAGCAGACTTGTCCAAGCCATGAGATGCCAGCTTCTCAAGGAGTATGCCATGAGAGACAGTGTCAAAGGCCTTGCTGAAGTCCAGGTAGATAACATCCACAGCCTTTCCCTCATCCACTGGGTGGGTCACCTGCTCATAGAAGGAGATCAGGTTGGTCAAGCAGGACCTGCCTTTCATGAACCCATGCTGGCTGGGCCTGATCCCCTAGTTGTCCTGCACATGCCATGTGAGCGCACTCAAGATGAACTGTTCCATAATATTCCCCAATACCAAGGTCAAGCTGACAGGCCTGTAGTTCCCTGCATCCTCCCTCTGACACTTTTTGTAAATGTGCATCACATTGGCAAGACTCCAGTTGTCTGGGACCTCCCCTGTTGACCAGGATTGCTGATAAATGATGGAAAGTGGCTTGGCAAGCTCCTCTGCCAGGTCCCTCAGTTCTCTTGGATGGATCCCATCTGGTCCCATAGGCCTGTGAGTGTCCAGGTGACGTAACAGGTCATTAACTGTTTTCTCCTGGATTATGGGGGGGTATATTCTGCTCTCTGCCCCTGTCTTCCAGCTCAGGGGGCTGAGTACCCTGAGGATAACTGGTCTCACTATTAAAGACTGAAGCAAAGAAGGCATTAAGTACCTCAGCCTTTTCCTCAACTTTGGTGGCAATGTTCCCCTCTGCATCCAGTAAAGGATTGATATTCTCCTTGGCTGTCTTTTTATTGTTAACATATTTGTAAAAACATTTTTTGTTGTCCCTTACAATAGTGGCCAGATTTAGTTCTAGCTGAGCTTTTGCATTTCTAATTTCCTCTCTGTATGATCTAACAAGATCACCGTACTCCTCCCAAGTTGGCCACCCTTTCTTCCAGAGATGATAAACTCTCCTTTTTTTCTTGAGTCCCAACAAAAGCTCCCTGTTCAGCCAGGCTGGTCGTCTTCCCTGACAGTTCATCTTGTAGCGCATGGGAATAGCCTGGTCTTGAGCCTTAAGATTTCCTTTGTGAAGAATGTCCAGCCTTCCTGGGCCTCTTTGCCCTTCAGGACCATCTCCCAAGGGACTCACTCAACCAATGCCTTGAAGAGGTGAAAGTTTGCCCTCTGGAAGTCCATAGTGGTGGTTTTGATGACCCCTTTCCTTGCCTCACCAAGAATTGAGAATTCTATCATTTTATGGTCACTAAGCCCAAGACAGCCTCTGACCATCACACCTCCCACCAGTCCTTCCCTGTTTGTAAACAGTAGGTCTAGCAAGGCTCCTCCCCTAGTAGGCTCACCTACCAGCTGTGTCAGGAATTTATCTTCCACACACTCCAGGAACCTCCTAGACTGCTTGCTCTCTGCTGTATTTCCAGCAGACATCTGGAATCAGATCTTAAAATCACAAAATGTGCACATAAATCTTACTTGGATTTTCCAAATACGCAGATGAATCATTAGAGATATTGCTTTCTCCAAATTTTACACAGTTCCCCCACTCTTAGTTTCTTCCAAGAAGGAGCTGGGCAGGCCAGCAGAGTGTGATCATTAATTCAGATGTGTGAGACTCTACCTGTTGCATGGACTTCCTCCAAAAAGAGACAAGTAATTATAATAAGTTCATCATCTCTTGTAAGGGAAAGATTCTTCCCTCCTAAACAGGAAGAACAGAATTACATACCAAGACAAAAGGTTGGGAGAGAAAATAACACTGTCCTATAATATCTGTGTTATACCTACATGTCTACGTAAGAGCACCAGTGTTCTCAGTTGTTTTTATTCATTGTTTAAAAGTTTGGATGTTCACATTTCCACAGACCTAAGAGGCTTTTGTCATGTATGCTTGTTTGCATTAATATATAAAATTCTTCATAACCTGAGGCTCTGTCTTGAAATTCCAGAACTCAGCAATTTCCAGCAGTGAAATAAAAGCCAACTGGTAGAATTTATTCGTAACATGTGGAGGATGTGGACCAATGACAGGTGAGGAAGCGAAAATATCCTTGCCTTCCAAATAGAAGAGGATAAAAATGTGTTTCCTGTAGTAAGGCCACTGTTATCCTGGAGCTCACACTTGTTGCCTCAAACTCACTATGACCATATGCAGAAAATAATACAAAATTATTTATAGACAATGATGATGCATGTTTTACTTGTTCAGCCTTTTTTCAGTTTATGGTGCCACTGAGGGACAGGCAGGACCTGGTAGCCAGCGTCCATCCCACCACCCTCAGCCAGGTATCAGGGCAGGCTGGAGGTAGAATTTTTTCAGGATGTTTCTGTGAAGAAGGAAAAAAAAAAAGATTAACATTGTGAAGAAGGAAGGGAGTAAAGCCATGGGATGGAAGACTTGAGGGTGACCCGCATTGCCCATATTATAGATTTATTTACAACTGCAAGATGGACAAGAGCCTGTGGGGTTTTACATCTGGCAGGCTTGGCAAAGCCTACTGGATGTAAATTAGACTCCCCAGTCTAGAGAAATGAGGAACACAGAAAACATTTCTTTTTGTCTATCTGTACCGTTGCACAAACTGAAAACTTTTTTCCTCTTCTTCCTCCCTTTGTATTGGGCAGAGTGTCACTCAATTGTGAAATTCCTTCTGACAGCAGGAATTTTCTGAAAGATGCATGTTTTATCCACCAGCCTCTGTTCTGCTGTCACAGTGCCTGTGCTCTGGGAAGAAAATGTACCTTGCTTCTGTGAGCAGTGCTGCAGGCACCTGTGATTTGGTGCTCACCTTGGTCAGTTTAAACATGCAATTGTCAACAGAGAATGGGCCTGCAAGATACATGGTCCATGTACTTTGTGCTCTTCGGCATTGTTGAAGACTGCCTGCTTCTTAGCCAGCATTGATACAGCTTTTTGTTGTTGTTGTTGTGTTAGAAAGGTCTCTTGCTTTCCATTTCTGTAACTGCTGTCTTCTAGGTAGCTGTCAATGAATGTTTTTTTTGTTGCTGTCTCTCCTCAAGTGCTGCTTGAAGCTGAGCCACCTGCTGGTGACATACATATGTTTCTTACTTCTGAAAAGTGCAAAGGGGGCACCTTGTCCCTGGTCTAATGTTAGCAAATGGACTTTGACTTTCTGGTCAAAAGTATTTGCAGTGGGTACTTGCAAACTCTACTGACAGCATTAAAAGAAGTTTCATACCACTTCCACTCACCAAACTAGGATGCAGTTCACCTTAATTGAATCTTGCATACAGCAATACTGATGATGCAAGGATAGAAGTTTTCTTCTTATGTCTTCCTTGTTTTCACCTTTCAGTGGCTATTCTTTCCTTTACTTTCTTCTCCTCCTCAATGACTTAGTGTTTAGAACTTACTTTTCAGATACACACTTATCCAAAGTTACACTGTAAAATATTATGTCTACTTACCTTCCTATTGTGCAGAACTGGTGTTTTTATGAAAAGTTATAGAAAATCTAATATGTTTTTGTTCAAAAAGATGCTAGTGGACTAGAGAGGCCATTAGTTCAAAGAGCCTGCAATATGTTCATGTTTTGAATGGGAGATAAGACCTTTGAAATGAAATGCGATCACTTAATCTTTTTATGGAAGGACTTGCTTAAAGTCAGTTCTGAAATTAACTCCCATGTGATAGCTGCATTATGGATTTCTTATGATTTATGGTTAAGCTCCAGTTTGCAAGAGTGCTATGTGATTATTTGATTGTCTGTATGAAATAGTTTTCCATTTTTTAGCCAAGAGGCAATACTGAGTGCAGTGGGTAGGTGGGGTGTTGCAGGAATGAGATCTCAAAGGGACAAGCATTTGGAAAAGTGCTATTTTTCTATTGTTGCACATGCTCTACACAGTGAAAAGTGAAATAGCATTTGTGACTTCTCTGTCTCAGTATGTGGCACGTTTAAAAAATGAAGCCAACCCATCATATGGAATCTGGAGGGGGCTATGTGTGTGTGAAGAACATCCCCTGTGAATAGATATCTGAAACAGGGAATTACTGATGCCTCAGCATTTCACTGATATTTGCAGGAACACAGAGCACAGCTGTGCTGACAGTGGCTTTACACAGCTGAAATCTCATCCCTCTCAGTGGTGCAGGATGAAAATGTTTGCACCCAGAAATGAATCTGAAACTTCAGAGAGCCAAGCGGGTGCCCTTTTTTCTTTAGAAAACTCCAGAGAAGGGGCAAAGCTTTAGGAAACCCAGAATATGGGCCATAAGCAGTTTGATTGATGGACTCTCACTTACTGAACCTTCGTTGTGGGTTGTTGGTGTGAAACTTCCATAACTCCAGGGGAATAAGTGTCATTGCTACAGGCTCTTGCTACATAAAAGACAATTTAGTTTGACTCTGCACACATCATACACCTTGATTTATGGCAAATGCCATTCAAGGGATTATTTTCTTTTCTGCAAGGATGTACACATATGTCATAAATGGCTAATTTTTTTTCAGAATGGGAGACCATTCTGCACTTTAAAAATCTCCTTCCTCCCAGTTCTCAAAATACAGGCAAAATAAATACAAGCAAAACAAAGCTTTTTCCTCTGCTTTCCCACTTGGCAAGTTCTTCTTTCTTATATCTGATGGGAGACAAACATTTCTCATATGCAGCTGTCTGAATCAGTAAAATCTTGTTGCCAATAAGTCGTCATGCTATCAAGGTTTAAACACCTAAAATGTGAACAATCCAGCCAATGTGCATGTTTTTAATGCCCTGGAAATTGCTTTTTTTTCCCCCATGTGTCCTTAGTTTCTGGTTTCACTTTAATAAATTACATTATTTTTAGGTACCTTAAGGTCCTGCAAACATTTAGATTATTAACTTTTGGCATTTGTAGATTGCTGTTATTACCTGGTTGATACCCACATGGTTGATTTTTAAAGTGTTTCTTAAAATTTAGGCTGATTTAATTTTTCTCAAGAAGAAAGAGAATATAAATGTTTTGTCAGCATAGCTGCAGCAAGGCATACACATGGAAGAGATTCATATTATTAATGAGTAGCTTAAAATAATAATCATAAACATGACAGCAACTTAATAGTGTTCATGAGGGCTTACTGTTTATAATCACGACAGCTGTGATAATATAAAATTCTATGGCTGAGATGAGGATGAACATTTGACAGTGAGGTGAGTATGGAGGTTTGAATGTCTAAGTTTTTTGCACAGAAAATTGCTGTTTGTTGGTTAGGTGAATTCAGAGAGCCAGTGAGCACAGAGCTGTAGTGCATTATAGGCCATATACTAACGCCCATTTTGCCTTTAGTCTGCCATCAGGGTGAGCCCCTGGCAGCAGGGGATGGGAGAAAGAGGCAGAAGTGACAGCTGGGCACTGTGCCTCAGCTCAGGGTGCACTCCTTGCCATGCTGCCCCATGTCCAGAAACTCCCTTGACCTCACATGGTTAATGGATTTCCCATCCAGCAGCCCACCTCTACCCCAAAGTAGCGATAAACAGGGTTTGGTCAGGTCTGAGGGTGTACCAGAAGCAAGGAGAGCTGGGTTGTGACTATTTGTCTCCCTTTGCCTCCTAGACATGTTTGTTTAATTAGCAATCTCTTCAGCACACACTCCTTACATCTACCTATCACTGGTGGTAAGAAGAATCCAAGACTGCTGTCTTTTGCTTAAATTTGAGAACAAATATCACAACTCAGGAGCCTCTTTTTGATGTAACATGGAAATCTTCCTAATGAAACCAGTTTCATTTTCCTTTCACTCTGACACCACTACCTTTTCTTGGGAAGGACTAAGCTCATTGTTTTACCTCAGCCCTCAGAGTTTTTTGCTCTGTTGAAAGATTAGTAATACTTTGGACTATGACAAAGTCTCGAAATGTCAACTTGCAGACCACCTAGCCAGAGGGAGGTGAGACATTACCAATGAGCCTCCAACACTTGACTTTTCACTGTGACTGTGCATTTCACTTGGTGTTTCAGAAATGCAGTAGAACATAGTTAGCTTTCTCTGTGTCATCCTTTATTTTACATCTTGACCATATCTCCTATAATCATCTTGCCTCCATACAAACTGCTGCTTATCTCTAACATCCCCTCAAGGTACTTCATCAAGCTTGTTGCACTTCCATGAATATCTGTGTTTATTTTTGTGCTCTTTTTTGTTCATAGTGAGAAGGATGTAGTAGACCAAGGGGGAATAGAGTATGCTAGGAAAACTGATGAACAGAAAGGTGCTATAGTGTGGGGTTTTAAAATTATATTTATTAACCTGTGATGTATTTGACTATGTTTAACATGACACCCTTCAGATCACAATATAAATATAGGGAGAGTAGAGCCAAAAGTTTCAGATGCACATGGGTAAGAATGAAAACACTTAAATCCATTTTTGGATGTGGAACTTTATAACCCCAGCTTCCACCAAAGTCAGATCACAAAGTCAGGTTAGTTATTTGTTACTTGTACACAAGGTCACTGGGGACAGGAAAGTTGTTTTTCTTTACACCAAAAAAGGTACGAAAATGTACAAAGCTGTTGTATAACTGTGTGTCTTTGAAATTATGGTAACTGGTGGGAACAAAGACATCTACCTCCTCAGAAAATAAGTCCCCTGTGCTTACTTGCCTAAATTTGGACAATCCAGGAGACTAACCCAGGTACATAGTATTGCAGAGTCTTACCATGTTTGCTACATGTCCTTCAGTAAGCTGAGTGGAGAAAATAATCCTGAACAGATGGTATATTTCCCAAAGCAAAGCTATTTCCTTGTGGTTTGCTCATATAGCCTGGCACACTTTCTCTAGGTGAAGAAACCTAACCATCTTCCTCTTATGGACAGGACTAATAACAGCACCTAAACACACACTTACCTAGTAAGAAGACTGAGGCAGCTGGGAGGGCATACGAACAGGGTTGCCAGCAAACCTCAGTACCATGGTAAGGCTTACAGGAGGCAATGTTTGCTCTGTGGCAAGGGGTGTATCTTGCTCAGGCAGCAGTATGTGGCAGCAGCAGAGGTGCTGCAGAGAAACAGTGTTCTTGGAAGGTCATTTTTGGTGGCTACCAACAGAAGGCAGAGCTTGACCAAGCTCACCTGTTCCCCTTGTCAAAACCAGAGCAGTGTTTCACTGAAGGCAGAGATGCCTTTCTCCACTGGGTTAATACTCAAAACATGGATGGCTCAAGGAGCATGGCCCATTTTACTGACAACAGCCATTTATTATGGGCTAGCCAGTGGATACAGATAAATCGTGTGAGGTCAAATCAGAAGCAGTGAGTCCACTCAAATCCATATCAAGCAACTACAGATGAAACAAATTCATACAAATTGTGCCCTCACAGAAGGTCTGTAGAGTGCAGAATTAATGTGATTAATGGTCTCTGGTATATAAAAACTGGAGCAGATGAAGGAGTGAAATATGGTTGATTATTAAACAGTTCAGAAATCAGAAGTTCAGTCCAAGGTCAAACCTGAGACAAACAGAAAAAGAATTAAGCACCATTTGATACACCATAACAAAAGCTGTTCTGACTTCTTGAAAGCCAGTTCTGTCAATTAGCAGGTACTGTGTGTTCATGGCTTAGAAAATATGATGGGAGATTACAATAATAGCCTTGAGTGACTTCAGAAAAATGTACCCCATGGAGCAGCTGGATAAGTTCAAAGTGTAAATAACGTTTCTCATGAAGACAAAAATCCATGTCCTGATTATATAAATTGTCCTAATTGATGAAGGGGAAAAAAAAAACAACAAACCAAACCAAACCAAAAAAAAAACAAGAGAGAAGGAAATCAAAGCTGTAATGCAAGTAAATTGGTTTTATTGTTTGTCTAGTGGCCAAGTAGGATTTGAGGAAGGAACTATATAGTCCTTGACTGTTATGTGATAATGCAACAAAATATAATCTTCCTCTGAGGCTGAAATGCTCTGCAGAAGTGTATCAAAAGTATACTGGCTAAATTTCCACCAGAAATATTTTTATGTTGTCTAAGCAATGGAAGTGACTGAAATTTATATTCTGTTGACATAAATTCCACGTAATTTATTTGACTAGGTATAGCCATGAAACCCTCAGAATCAGCCAATAAGACTACCTGGATTTTAGGACCCTGGTCTGATTTCCTGTCAGAGATGCAGGTTCAAGGTACCTGCCCTGTCTTGGACACAATGAACAGGACTGAGCAACTGTCTGATTAAATGAGTGAAGGAAAGGCTTGAATGTCCATTGTGCATACTCTAGGCATCCCTGCTAGAGAGAGACATGACATGGTTGTACTTTGTGACAAAATGTTCAAAACGTTTTGTTTTATTCTTATATTAAAAAGAGACCAAACTTATTTTCAAAAGTTAAAAGCTAGTCTCCATGTACATTCTTCCTCCTTCATCTTCAGTAAATAAACTTCAATCATTGTGGCATTTTCCCTGTTTCAAATTAAATGTCAGGCTAATAATTAGTTTGTGTTTGCCCATGCTTTTCTGCTATAATGCAAGAGTACTTTTTTAATGTCAGAATTTTAATCTTGATGGGTACTTTTGGCCACTGATTCACATAAACACAACAGGCTCCAAAAAATGTAATGAATGAAAAACTTTTTATGAGTCTGAACCAAACTAAACTTCTGAATCTTTTGAACTGACAGTGAAAGCTAGTTTTAGATCTGTACAAGGAACTTTCCTTATTGGTAAAATGTTTCCTAGGCAAAACAGCCATACCTGTTTTCTGGTCACAATTAATGGCTTTATCTTCTATAGAAAAAGTGCAAATTTTACCAGAATTGTCTGATGTGCAAGGATTTGGTAATATAATAGGAAAAATAATGGTCATGACATGAAGACTTGCCTTTGTTGTCAGTGAAATCCTGTTATCCAGTCATTTCTACTTAGGTGCCAGAGACACTGTAGCCCCCAAAATCTACAGGTGATAAGTGACACGTTGGCAGTCTATTACAGGAGAGCCAAATGCAAACAGCTGCAGAATTTTTACCGAAGGGCAGAGCATTTCCCCTGCCCAAGCTGAGTGTTTGCAGGTGTAGGAATGAGGTGCAAGTCAATGCTCAGAGAGGGAAACAGATCAGAGGTCTATTCTGCATTTGTGGGTGCAGACCTGTGAACAACAGAGCAGTAAACTAACTTGTGATTAGGATTTCCAATGCTTCCAAGGATGTGAGGGGCAGAAGGGGCTGTTACGTGTAATTGCTTCAAGTAATCTAACATACCTGACAGATTTTGGAGAAGAATGATGCTGAAATAATGTGTCAATTCATAAACTCTTGCTTGTGGGAGAGACAGCACTTCACAGAGCAGTGAGGCATTTTCCTCTTCTTTCTGGCTGCAGCAAGACAGTCGTTACTGTACCCTTTCCCTGAAACTATACTCTGTCTCACTTAGACAAGGACTGCTGAGCTAGAAAATGTACAGAGAAGATCAATGAAAGTGGGAGAGTCTGGGGAATATGACCTCTGGGGAAAGATTAAAGACCACATATTCAAAAAGTACACTTGCATTTTAGGTCTATACCCAACAGAGGTGAGCAGATGCCCTCAAATATGTTTGCGAGCCCATGACTGCATGTCCCCATTTGTCTCTGCATCACAACTTGCAAACACACACTGAAACAGTCGTGCAGCTAGATCAGATGTGAACTTCACATAGCATGCATTTCCTTAATGGAAGAAAGAGTTACCTCTACATAGATAAAAGGATAAAGACTGGTAATGAAGAACTGTTAATTAGAACACTAGAAGGAAAAAAATACAAGGACAGGGTGAAGAGAATGCCAGATAAGGTAAGTTTACCACATGGGTTGCATGAACAGTATGTCCCAAAACCCCCTCTGTGAACTCTCTATTGCTTGACACACTGAACCTTTCTCCAGGTAAATTATATGAAAGCCATGCTATAGAAAATAATCCCTGGTGTGAAAGGAGAAGGAAGAAATGACATCTTGTTTCTATTTCTTGCTTCCATAAGGTGTACAGTGTGCTTCTCCCCTGTCTGATCCACACAAGCTCAGTACTGAAACCTACTTCCCTTTGTAAAGCAGTTGCAGGTCTGCAGAAGAAAATTGCTGTATAGGAGTTGGGTGGTGTGATGTAGCAGAATGAAATTGCTTTTCATGTGGAATTGGTAAATTGTAGATAGGAGATGAAGGAAATGAAGAGAAGACTGAAAATGAAATGTTAAAAAAATGAAATATTCTTAAGTAGAGACTTCGAAATACTTTTGACAGAGAAGCAGCAGGCAAGACTATGAAGGAGAGGGTTAGAGCCCTAGAATCATCTCTGGGTTTTGTTTGTTTGTTTTTCCCCAGAATGAACACATGACTCTTCCTAATCTTCTTGTTATGGAGAATGGATTAAAAATTGCCAGGAAAAATTAAATGCCACGTTTCCATATTATGAGCTTGAGCACCAAGCTTACTTCATTTTCCCCTCTATTGTTTTAGCCAAACCACATGCCCACTGTGTCTAAAGTAAAGCAAACTTGTGATTTTGCTTTGGGTCTATTTCATGTATCTTATACAGCAGGCAGTGGATCTGGTGATAATCTTGTCTCAAATCCCATTTTAGGTGGTGAATTTAGAGAAATCCTTCAGGTTGGACTGTTTATTAGAGCAAGTTCTTCCTTCAAAATATGCATTTTGGAATAAGAAATGGGGGGGGGGGGGGCTTCTTCCCTGAAAAATGCAATGCTACATCTCCAGAAAAGATAACATTGCAAGAAGTAATTTTATGATTGCAGTCTGTGTCGTGGTTTAACCCCAGCCAGCAACTAAGAACCACGCAGCTGCTCACTCACTTCCCCCCTCCAGCCCCCCCGTGGGATGGGGGAGAAAATCGGGAAAAGAAGTAAAACTGATGGTTTGAGATAAGAATGGTTTAATAGAACAGAAAAGAAGAAACTAATAATGATAATGATAACACTAGTAAAATGACAATAGTAATAATAAAAGGATTGGAATATACAAATAGTACACAATGCAATTGCTCACCACCCACCAATCAATACCCAGTTAGTCCCCAAGCAGCAATCCCTCCACCCCCACTCCCCCCAGTTTATATACTGGGCATGATGTCACACGGTATGGAATACCCCTTTGGCCAGTTTGGGTCAGCTGCCCTGGCTGTGTCCTGTCCCAACTTCTTGTGCCCCTCCAGCCTTCTTGCTGGCTGGGCATGAGGAGCTGAAAAATCCTTGACTTAGTCTAAACATTATTTAGGAACAACTGAAAACATCAGTGTTATCAACTTTCTTATACCAAACTCAAAACAGCACCGTACCAGCTACTAGGAAGACAATTAAGTCTATCCCAGCTGAAACAAGGACAGTCTGAAAAACATATGAAGGAGACCATTATCACCCAAATGGCAACTGTTACGACTGTGTAGTGAAAGGGGCTGCTTCCTTACAGGATCTGCACTGTGGTTAACAGTGCAAGCTTTAGTAGAGATCTACCTCAGATAGTAAGAGGGATTTCTACTTTCCCTGGTTTGAAATTCTTGGCAAGTCCAGAGGCAAATGCAGCCCCCCAGCCTTTATGTGTGGTTACACAGAGACTGTTTTGTTGGTTTTGTATAGAGCTTCTTTTGCTAAACTTCCTGCAACCAGAATATCCAACTATTCAGAGAAACACCTCTAGCAAAAGCAAACAACGATCAATGGGGGTACAATATAAGTAGGTCTGGAACTGGACTAACCTCCAACCAACCAGAAACAGGAATTTTTAGCACTGCCTTTCTTCTTTGGTAAGGTGATCAATGAAAGAAGTCAGCACAATTCTACCTTGCAGGTTTTTCAGCTTACAGACATTTCTGGTTAACCGTAAAGGGCCAACACAGGAAAGAAGAAAGAATATTTTTGTTAGCAAAGGCAAGAGAAAAAAATCAATTAATTAAACATGTTGTAAAAACATTATTTGTCACAGCTCCTGAAGACAGTGAGAGTATTTTTTTGTTCTATTTGTCAGTAATCTATTGCAGGCTTATGATGGCATATGAAATGATGGAGGTTTTATTGAATTTATTAAATGTCCTGTTAGTTTCCATTGAATATTATTAGTTTTAGCCCTATTCAAACCTATATATTACAGATTTCTTTTTTTTACACCATTTGAAGAAATTGTCTTATCTTTGGCCTTTCCAGCGTTGAAAGTGACATTTTCCTGCTTTAGCAGCTCTTAAAGTACCAACAGAAATGCTTGGATGCATTACAGCTGCCAAAGTCCCCCTGGGATGAATAATCTGGAGTGAAAACTCTGTCCTCCTCAGTCACAGGTACTTATGTGAAAAGTGTCAGCGATATATGATAAAAATGCAGTGTGGCACTCACCAAAGTTCAGAAGTTGTTCTGTACTAGCACCTTTTTTTCCTGAATTTGAATTTCTTCATATTTTCTTTTACATGGCTGTTCTAATGACCTTATGATTGTAGAAGTGCTAGTTCTGTGTACCCTGCTGAGTTGCTATGAGAACCTCAAATTTTAACTTGCCTTTATTCCATGAGCCCAGCTTCTCTTCTCTTCATAATGTGGCATGAATGTAAGGCTTATGTATAATTGTCCTATATACAAGAATCATTTTCTAAAACCTAACTTTCTGTTTTCAAGTGTGCTAAATAGAAATGGAAGCAGTAGAAGATTATATACCAATCAATAAAACAGCATAGATGCCTAGTATATGGACAGTCAAAATATCTCATTTCAGAAGCCTTGAGCAGACATCCCATAAAGGCTTTCAATAACTAATAAATATTTCTGGCTTTCTATTTTCTGTCAGAATGCATACTGTGCCACTCCATGAAGTCTGTGCAGGTGCATTAACTGACTGTATGCTAGTGAAGAGTTTTGTTGCTAAGTAAATGTTAAATAATGTTGATTAAATACTGATTATTCCAATGGGCTTCAGTTGAGGTCCCTGGTAAAAATGTTTCTGCAACTGCAACTTGTTTGGAAAACATGAACATTTAAAGATCAGGGGCTGGGTGTGTGTTCAAATCTGATATAGCTAGCTGTAGTACATAGTTTTAAGTGTTCTAACTTTGAACAGTGTTATTTTACAATTAAAGTCTAATTTCAGATTTAATTGCATCAACTTGTTGATTTCCCCACAGTATCCATAAACAAAAAAAATTCCATTTGTAAAGTGATGTTGATATGAAATCTCATTTCAAAACCCAAATTAATCCTCAAATGTGTAAGTATCTCCCTGTGTATATGTGTGTGTGTACTTGTCTGTATATAAATAAAATGAATGTAGTTTCTGAGTAGGAACAAACTGCCTAGTTTTGGAGAGGGAAGATTTCAGTCTATTCTTTCTACTAACTTATAGTGGGTGCCAGGAATGGGTGCACTAATAGGAAAAAAAGAAAGCATAAGGTTGAGCCAGATGGATGGGTCTCAGGCAGGAAGTGTAAGATCAATGGGTCGGGTGTTATAAAACATTGCTGCAGATTTTTGGAGTGGTCTAGCAGCAGGCATGGATTTATTACAGCTGTAGTAGGTCACAGTACACTTATGACCTTCTTTCTAACCATAGACTGGTATTTTCTTTTGCCACTTAGTAAATGCATGGGTCTCTTCATGGTCTTGTGGTGCGTCTGGCTGAAACCCTAAGGAACACTGAGAAAATTGATACCCCTGTGAGTGGCTTTGTAGTGGTCTCAGACCCTCGTGGGATCTCCAGAAACAGATTTCACTGTTTCCAAGCTATTCAAAAGCACAGGGGTAACAATGAACAAGACCATGAAGTATGTTGAAGGACTATAACTAACAAGGGTTATAAAATCCCCCCAAAAAGGGAGAAAAAAGTTTGAGAAAGACCACCATATAGCAGAGAGACAAGATGTTATCTTTTTCTGTCCTGATGTAGAGTATATGAAGAAAACATTTACCTCTATTTCTTTCTCCTCTTTATTCTCAAAGAGATTTCTTCCCTTTGAGCATTAAATGACTTGTATTTCTTATGGTTGTAGTGGATAATGAGCAAATATTTTGACAATATGTGTAGATACATGTAGAGGTTGAGTATTTTTACCCTAATGTTCTAGGTTTGAGATGGAATGCTTAACTTTAATTTATTGCACAGTAATACTTTAATATATGCTCATCTTAAAGAAGCCTAAATATAGCAAATACAATGAGAATATAAATTAGTGAGGTAGAAGAAAATAACTTCTGGATATGGTGAACAAAAGTACTATGTCAAACACAGAACACTAGAGAAACTGCAACCTCTGTAAAAGACTTTTTTTTTTTTTTTTTTTTTTTTTTTTTTAACTTATGGTATTGTTTAAATTGTCCAGTCAACTGCGAAGGTGCTCAGCGTACCCAGCTTAGAAACACTCTGGGGTTGTGTTCTTACTTAAAAAAAATAAAATAGGGGGAATAGAGAAGAAAAATTACAGCGATTCATGAAATTTAGCAGAAAAAAAAATCATCTCTCAGCTGTGAATACATATTGGGAAGCATTAACATTTGCATTGCACTGTTTCTTAGAAAAAGACATGTCTAAGCTACATCATTTAATTAATATTTAGGTCTAATCTGTATAAAGAATAATTGGCTTATTTAAAAGCTGATTAGATTAATGTTATTATGGTGACAATAGAACAGTCCTAAGCACATCCCATTTAAAAAAAAAGAAGTGTTTCAGTGTGTGGGGATGCTAGCGCAAAGGGAAGTGGGTGGAGTTTTTCTTAGGATGTAGCAAGCAGAAGGATATTTGGATCACAGAGCTATTGTGCTTTCTATGATATGGCACTTCATCAGTATGGTGAATAGGTAAAGGGTACCTAAAAAGGTACCCTCATGCTGAGCTGGGACATGCACATCTCCATGCCTTTGTGCTAGGAGGAGGGACATTTCAAAATTTCTCTTATGTGGCAGCTGAGGGAGGAGACGGTTTGTAAGCAGCCTGTCAGAGTTCAGTTTCAGCGTAAAAGCCCCACAGAGTGGAAGTTTAGAAACATGGAGATTTATGAGACCTGGCAAGCGGTAAAGAGAAAGGGAGGCTGTACTAATCCGGGAGCTGATGTTACCCAAAACTCTGTGGTGGTTTTCTCTAAACTAAGAGCTTAAATGTATTATGCAGTATTCATGTGTGCAAAAATCACAAGGCAGATCACCACTACTCCTTCCTGACCTAGGTGAGACTAACTAAAAATGATATTTTGAGAATAATACCTGGTATTCCTTACTGTTTACTTTTTTTTTTTTCCATTTAGCTGCAAAGATTTAGCTGCAAGTCATATTTCTGAGCTCTTCCCAAAATCATAGTAGCAAAACCCCCTTATTTCCTCAGTAGCTACAATTTGGGTTTTTTTTCAGATGTTAAGAAAAACACCTAGTATTTCAAGAGCTGTGATAAAACTGCAGTGGTGTCGCTGCAATTTATAGGGCCATCTCCTCCTGTGAGGAAGGAGACAACATCCTCTGTGAAGCAGCTCTCCATGTGCCAGAAGTACCTGTGTGACTTTGGTTTTGTGTGTTGCAGTCAGACTGCTTTGGTGTCTAGAAAAATTGTTAGTTTTGCTCCGTGTGGAGACACTAGCCCATGCTCTAGCCTTTCTCCTCAATAGGAAGAACTTACAGCTCCTCAGTTCTCAATTTGGCGGCTATTTTTGCAAAACCTGTAGGGGATTAATGACCTTCAACATCTGTGTTAAATCTGACTGAAACTGGCAAGCAGGATAAAGAAGTTAATGGGAACATTCACAGACAGAGGATGATTCCAAAAATCTTTTTTACATGTGAAAACAAACCAAAACTGGAGAGGAGCTGAGTGACCTATGTAAAAATGACGTATTTCATTAAGCTGCTAGGTCTTTTCTGGGAGCTGGAGAACCAAAGTTTTTTGTGAGTAGGACTAGAGGTACCTTTTATGTTTTCTGCATGTTTGTAGCTCTTTCCCTGAGAAAACTTAGTGCAATCACCTTAAGTCAACTGAAGTTCATTAGTAATATAAGTCCACTTAAGTCTACAGGGAAAGAACCCACAGACTTTGTAGGCAAGGTGAACCAGCTTCTGCTATAACTTGCTTTGCCCACAGAGAACAGCAGAAATGAACCTGATCCCCACTGCCTTAGCTAATGCTTCTCTGGAAGTAGCAGTCATGCACAAACGCCACAGCAGCACCACTGGGCATGTGAAATTGTATCTCCAAATGATTTGTCATCAGCCACTGTTTGCTCCTGAGGATCCTTTATGTCCCCCTGCTCCTGCCACTGCTGCTGTTGGGGCGGAAGGCAAATCTGACTTTGGGAGGGGTGGCATTGCACTGCTCTGCAGCTCCTGGGGACACAGCCCCTCTCTGGCCACCTCATGGTCATATCACAGGGTTCCCCACCCCGTCCTGGCCATGGCAGAGGGGTCTGCTCACTGCAGACAGTGTGCCTGAGGCTTTGCTCTTCCACCTGCAGCGTGTGCTAACAGGAGACCTGACAGGCAGGCGGGAGACCCAGCCTGAGGATGGCACTCGTCTCGTCACTCTGCTCCAGCAGACTTGCAAATGGGATGGCTGTATTTTTCATGGATCCTGCTGCCTTATTAATATTAGTGCTGGGCCCTAATTTTGAATTCCTTGCCTACGTTTAATATGTCGGTCAGGGGACTGCAATCCCACAGGGAGAAGTGGTGTTTGTATTCCAGTTGATCAGCTATGTCTATTATGAATTGTGCTAGCAAGCTACTTATTACAGACGCTTACTTCATTTCATGGGTGCAGCAGGATGGATGTTTGCAGTACT
The DNA here is from genome assembly GCF_964188355.1 of Buteo buteo. Classification (NCBI taxonomy): domain Eukaryota; kingdom Metazoa; phylum Chordata; class Aves; order Accipitriformes; family Accipitridae; genus Buteo; species Buteo buteo. Next base: position 75,308,013 of record NC_134204.1, read on the forward strand.
GCCACCAGTTTAAAGCAAGGAATTACACTGATTTTTTCTCTGTCTTGCCCTCAGACTGCTGTACATGTTTTTCAACTGGTTTTCCCACTGGGCAAAGTAAGCTCCCTGAAGTTGAGCAGACATATTGTTACTGGGACTGAAGAAAAACAGCATTTCTTTGTCTCTGCATGTACTGCTTTCTCATCAGAATTTACCTTGGCTCACACAATTTCTTTTTGTTCACATTTCCAGTCATTCAGAGAAATACTGTGGCTGGCTGTCTTTTGAATGGTTGGTGTACTTTATGGCTCTGGCTAGTGAGATCTCTTTGCAAAAACTAACAAGTGCAGAAGAAATAAAAAAGAACCAGGAAAAGAAAGTAAAAAAAAAATAATCTGCCTATTCCAGGGTATGCTTCAAAACTGAGTTGTATCTTTCTACTCTCACCTGTTACCAAGCACAGATATACTGTGCAACAGACTGGCAAAGGATGCTGAAATTAATCTTTTGTCCTCTAGAAATAGACAGCAGCACTCCATATGCTGTCAGCTAGCAGTATCAGCTGTAAATTGCAATGAATATTTTCCTCTGTGTGTGACTTTTTATATATTTGTGAGTTTTACATGCATACATATGGATACAGTTACATAGTCAAGTACACTCATGTACGAACACACAAACTCCACCAACGAGTCAGCTGGTAAGAGTTATTTCCAGTTCCTAGCCCATACAGTGTAGCGTGAATTAGCTAAATACACTCTGTATGTGTGGGGTTAGGGAGGAAGACACAGTTTTTGTCTTCTGGTAGACAAAAATGTACTTGAATTTCACAATGTACAATTACAGGACACCAGCACAAAAATCAGTAACAAAAGTAACATGCTAAGTATTCCCTTAAACATAAGGGATTGTGTACTATCTATAGAAATTTTTTGCTCTCATTTAAGAAGACCCTTAATAGAATGAAGAAATAAATCCTTAGGAAAGAAATCAGTCTGAGTGTGTACTCTGATATGGTTTATCTTTTTGATTCAAAAGCAGTTGCTGACTCTGTAGAAGGGCAGAATTGGAAACTGAATGACTCTGAACTGGTGAAAAAGATGTGCGATACTTAATCTACACTGCAGTTGGCTGCTGACAGGTTCTCTAGCTATCATTTCCTTCTTGAGGGAATATAATGCAACCACTGACAATCTCTGTACCCATGTTCTTCAACTGTAAGAAGGGAATAATAACCTCCCCTTTGTTTACAGGGTTTGATGAGGGACAGTTGAGCTAAAAAAGACAGATGCTTAAGAACTCAAAGTCCAAAATGCATTTGTATTTGTAAAACAAAGCCAGAAAACCTCTATTGTCTAAAAGGAACATGCAACAAAATTTCTGCATTTTGAAAAGATATCTGTTTAGCTAAATCTGAAGTGTCTGACAGTACTCTGAGGGCTTGAAAATCAAACATACATGTTTCTACTCCTCATGAGAAAGAGAAGGTCTAAATTGTGACATGAAAATGAACGCAGCACAGTGCCTTGCTTGTAACCACACTACTGCCTTCAATACAAACATGAGCAAAAAAAACCCAGAATAAATACAGTAAGGGGAAACATTTAAATCCTCCCCACAAACTTTATGTCCTTTTTTTTCATCTTATTGCAATGACTCCAAAAAATGCCAATGAATATGAAGCTTTCTAGCCTGGGGACCTGCAAAACTTCAAGCCAGCCATAGTCACAATTTGACTTTTGATTCATATTTAAGCAATTGTCACTCTTCATATAGCCTCTTCAGCAATGCCATCATCCAGGAGGGACCCAGCTATTCTGAGGTAAGAACATCCTAACTTAAAAACACTTATTTCACATCCTGTACAGGACCAGAGACTACAACTTCAGCCCCTAGCTCTCTGCTCTTACAGAACATGAAGCCACTTCTGCTTTTCTTCTCTGTAGCCATGTTTTATTCCTTGTTGCCTTGACAATGTCAGATAGAGACAGGAGCTGCTATTAGTCAGCACTGTTCCTGTAAGTATTAAGGTGTTGTGATGTTTCTTGGGATCTTGGCTTTAGTGTCCCCACCATCATGGATTGTTCTATAGTATGGTATCTTTCTGCCCTCATCTCTTCTGCCTTCCCTTTGGGGAATCACCATTTGGAGGAAATTAGATGCCATCATGAAATATTGTGGTATGGTTTTCACTTCAGCATAGTGCCAATGCAATTGGTCATGGTTTCCAAGACACAGCTTTTTCCCTGTAAGGAGTCAAGCTGTTCTTGTGCTGCCTCCTTGATGCCTGCAAGCGCAGACATAATTTCAGAGTTGTGAGGGACAGAAAGGTAGTGTTGAGGGGCATATCATTACCAGTGCATTAACACAAGTTTGTATCTTCGTGTGCTGGGTGGAAGTACCTGGACATTTAGACTGAACCCCATGATATTCTTCTCAGTACCCCAGGTATCTCACTGCGCCACAGTCAGCTCCACTGCACAGCATTGCAGTGTGCTGCAGTGCAATTCCTGCAAACATTAGTGCATTACACAGTCAAATTCCCATTTTCAGGAAAATTAAAAGAAGAGCAAGATGGTGGTTTTAGCTGATTTGTCTCCAATGTTAAAGTAAAACTTTCCACAGAGCGAACAAAAGAGCAGGAGGACATTGTAGTTGGTGGGGAAACGTAAGGAAAGAACCTGACTGTGACTGAAATCCTCTCCATGCAGGTGGAGAAGATCCACCACCAGATTTGCCACCAGCAGGAACTTGGTTGCAACTAGGGCTCACACTAGCCAGTTCAGGAGTATGGCTCTTTTACTACATAACCTATTAAATGTGCTCGGTGCTGGAAGAATGAAGACATGAAATGCAGTTACAGCTGTGACAGTGTGATACTTGCAAGTAAAGCAAGAGGTATAGCAATATTTTAGTTTAGGAGGCAGGAAAAACTGAGCCACTGTTTTATTTCTCTACATGCTGCAGAAAGTTTCCAGATAGAAAGCAGACAGGACATTCACTCCCCATTATGGAGTGAGTAAAATCTGAACTTCATTCAGTTGAAAGAACAGGATCAAATGTTTTCAAAACAGGATTATATTCCAAGAGCTGATCTCTGTCAAAAACTGCTGGTGTATGTTTCAGTTGCAGCTTTTCTCTGATGAACATGAATAATTACCTGCCTGAGCCTCTGGATAGCTAATTGAGTGAAAAAATGGCACAGAAAACATGGGCATCATGCACTTCTTATATATTTCTGAGAAAAGTGTATAACCCTTTTTCAGAGTCTGGGTACTACACAATCACATTTTATTGCAGAGATCTTTCCACTGACCCAGGCAGAGATATCCCTAATTTACACTGGTATAATTAACCAGTGAAGCTGGTTACCAGATACATGCTTTCTTGTATCAATGATTACTTCCCCCTTGTAAAGGGGGGAAGGACAGGTGGCCAGTTTGGAGGGAGGGTGAGCTTTTCATCCTGTTGGAAAGACTCACAGTTTAGTGATAATTATAATTTTATTCAGTACAGGGTTGCTGTGGAAAAATGCAGATGTTAAACTGTTATTTATCTCTGGCTATTAGCCAAGATAAAATTGCAAAAGGAGAAAAAAAAATCTTTTGTTATATATCTAATTAGACATTAAGACTAAAACAGCATATGAAAGGAGGTATTTAGGAAGCATTTTTTGAATTGCAATAGTAACAACATTTGTTCTGTGTGGTAAACAGAAGCCTTTTGGCAGTGGGATTCTTTAGTTTGAAAACTGCCAAAAATTATTTGCTTATGTACAGAACTGCAACTACTCACTGTGCCTGTGAGTCATACAGAAGCAGGACCAGGGTAAACATGATGCTGTAGTAAAAAGGTAGGTGTGCAGGAAACTTGTACTATTATGCTGGCAAGCTAAGCTACAGGCAGTACTCTGTCATGTAAGAAAGGGGAGGTGGGGGGGGAAGAGTTGAAGTCAAGCTGGGATATTCTAATGTAATTTGGAAGGGACTGCAGAGTAGTCTAAATGATAATGTTTTTTGACAGTTTGATACGTATTTATAGCTGTTGCCAGCCCTGCCTGAATATTATATAGGATTATCTGGGATTTTCTGGGTTTATCACCACAGGCATGCAGGATTAACAGCTTGATGAAGTCAAAAAGAATTACTCAGCCAATCCAATCCCTATACTTATATAGCGCCCTTCACACAAGGTCCCAGAGCGCTGCATGAGAAATACAATGACTGCCAGAAAGGATGGTGAAATCAAAATCTGCCAGCTAGGCTTGAAATCCACTGCGGAGCTGGGCTACTGGGTATCTCCTAATGAAAGCTTCCAAAGAGTCACTGCCCAGCACAGCAAAGCAGAGATGGGGGACAGGCTCCCCATTGGTAGCATTAAAGACATTTAGGACTTTTTTAGTGCTCAGTACTTTCATAGTGGGAGTATACAGGATGATACAAATTCCCAGAGGCAGCTAGAAGCTCGGGGAAGGGAGCTTCAATTAAAACTGGGTATCAGGTACATAGGAATTCCCTGTGACACAAAACCACTGCTCCATCTTACCTGCAGCTTTTATCTAGTGTTGTCCAATCCCTGTTATTTTTTCATGTGAAGTGTTCCTAAAAATTTTGTCTTCAAACTGTGCTGTAGCATCCATGATGCAGATACTTGAGGTTCTCTGATTTTGCATGAGTCGCGGTGAACTCAGCTCTGCTGTGTTAAAAGATTTGCTAACCCTTCAAATGCACTTAATTTCTTCAAACAGAAAAAAAAGCATCCAAAGAACAATGAAGTAAATAAATTTGAGTTAAAGTACAGATTAAGGGCTTACCACTCACAACAGGGCAGTGGTGGAGACCCTGCCCACATTCCCCAGCATAGGCCTGGTAGAAGAATCTTGTATCGCACATTAGCCAGCTATCAGAGTTTATCTTGTCTAAGACAGAGTTTCTGAAGTCATCGGTCATAAATTGTAAGGCTTAGGGGAAGGGTAAAGGGCTGCCTATGTTGCAGTTAAAGGTGAGGACTAACTGAAAACCAGCAGTTTCTTTCTGCTGCTATCAGTACTTCAGCTCATTGACTTGAAATTTATTGAGGTCCATCTGCACACACTTCAGCCATTCAGAAAACCAAATAAAGCTCCAGGCTGCCTGCGGTGAAGAGGAACAGGCTTCAAGAAACAGTATTAAGCACTGTGTGGGTTGGAGGAGGATGTCTTGGAAGTGATCCTAAGGGGTAAGGGACCCATAAAGCTCAATAAAAGCATGTACCTGGCTTAATGTTTGGAGCTTTTCCAGTCACATGGAGCAGGAGCTGCTGGTAGGTATACAAAATGTAAGGTGTTTGCCCAGGGTTTTGCAGGATGGAGGACAGGTGTAATTACAAGATGATCTCAGCTCTGTAATTAGAATGTGTGTTTTACAGGAATGCTGTGGGGACTATAGCCTCTTTACTGCAAAATCACGTTAGGACACTTAATGCTCATCAGCGTCACTTCTGCCACAGTAGTCTATCTTCAGCTTTTCAATTTTTTACCTAGACAGAGTTTGATATGTTTTTAAAGTCAGTAGTACAGAGCACAACAAAATGAGACAATAGTTGTATACAATGCATGTGTTATGGGATGAAATACACATGTCACAGTAAAGTCAAGGCTTGAGAAAGGGTACCAATGGTGGCATTATTGCTGATACAAGAAAACAATATCTTTGCTGCTCAGTAATTACTGTGATTACTGCATATGGAGGTGAAGGCTGGCAGGCCAATTGTTCCTGTAAAATAAATCCCTTTTTTTTTTTTTTTTAACATGCAGGTTTTGACATACAGTTTAAAACAATAATGGATTAAATGTTTCCCTTAAGAGTTATTTTTGACTGCTTTCAATACAAATTTTTCTTGTAGCTGTGTGTAAATAGATGAATTTACACACAACTTAATGGAAGAATGAAACAGCCTCATAAACGCATTCACTTACAAAAAGAAGTTCAAGAGCAGGTTTTCCCCAGGTTGCCAGGTAATGATGTTCTGGGAGTGTGGCATGGTCGTGCTGACTCAAGGAGGTGTGAAAAGTCTTCTCTGCTGAGCACACCTGGGTAACTGGTTTTGGTCATTCTCCTTCTGCCTGCCCTACATGCCATGCTGAGAGGAGTTTGCAATCTGGTCAATAGAAGGACAGTATCTCAGGATCTGTATCCACTTGCCTCACTGTATATATTAGGGCAGAACACATTAGGAATTTTAACTCTAGATATAAGTCTATGGAGCAAAATGAAGGTTATTCATGGCATGAGTTCAATAATTGTAATCTAGATGCAAAGGGTAAAAATAGCTACGAATTTGGGGGATTGAAAATTTCCTGTAAAATGAAATAGTAGGGGAAAAAAACACTTCAGTTTTTAATCAAAATGTTTCATTTAAGTAGTATTGTAACATTGCCTTCTGATTCTTTCCATCTTCACAAGGTCAAGTGAAATAAAAAAGTTCAAAACATCCCATTCAATCATATTTAGTCTTTTTCATTTTTTTTCAAAAGAGAAGGTTGTTACAATTGAATTATTTCAGCACGAATCTTTGCTTTTGATGGATTGCCATTTTTGATATAAAAATGTTAGTTAGATACTGAACAGGTTGTCTGCTGTGTCTATAAGAGGAAACTGGCTCTTATTTCAGCTCAGGACTATTTTTGTAAATTTTTCAATACTTAAAGATCTTTCAGGAAAATTTTCTCCAGTAACAATTCTTCTTTTGCCTCATTGTCACAATTTCAGTGCACACAACACAGGGAAGGACTAAGTAATATCCATCTTCCATTTGTCTTCATCCACTGTCTTTCAGGAAGGCATTTGTTGGATTTGTTCCCTTATTTATGCTAGAGTGAGCAAGGATAAGTAGGTGGCTTTTGTGCTTCAAGTAGGATGGTCTGGGGCTGAGCTGCTCCTTAGTGCCTGTGTGAAAATGCCAGCCCCTGAGAAAACTTGTCTCATACTGATGAGCTTTAGCGTTGTGGTCCTTGTTGCTGATGTATCTGTGCGCTCTTCTATCCACAACGTAGTTTTGTGTATGTACTGTACAGTAAAAATGATTAGACAGCCTTTGTTTTTAATCTGAGTATGCATACACAAACATACACTGAGATACTTGAACACAAAACCCCACGTGTGCACATGCATACACATGCACACAGTTCTTCAGTGCCTCATGAAAAAGAAAAAAAGTATTCTCATTTTTATGAGGCCAGCAATAGGGTTACCAGGCTAATAAATGAAGCATGAATTATTCATCAGTGTGCATGTCATATGAATCTTTTAAATCACAGCCAAAGAAATGGTAAAACTGTAAGCTTCTACCATTCTTACAAAACCAATTTAATTGCAAAGACACAATAAAGTTTCTCCCTCCCCCCCCCCTTTTAACCATTTGCTATTTAAATGAAACTAGAGGTAGCAGCTTAGGTAAATTTCCATAATATACAGCTAATAAGATACAAGGTACATTAATAATTTACAGGCCTGAAGTGTGCTGGACCCTCGTGAAAGGACCTTTTGCAAAGAATATAATCACACAAAAATTGTTCTCATATTTCCTGTACACTTTATTTAACAGAGACATTGCCTGTATTTATGAATTTTGTATATTACCAGATGAATTTTGTGAATATTCTGGAGCATACTAAGCCAAGCCAAGATATACTTTTTTAATACTTCTAAGAAATGAATTTTATTCAAGGCAAACAAAGGGAGATAGAAGAATAATATTTAAAGGTATGAGATTGTTTTAGAAAGAAACCATTCTGAAATATCTGATATTACCTTGTGACTCCCACAGTTCAACCTTCTCTGTCAGGATATGTATTTTTCTTAATTTTATTGAAAGTGTTTATACAATCACAAAAAAGGCTGTATAAACAGTTCTTATACAACTGTGTGAAGAACTATTTATACAGTTGTTTGTTTCAATGTATATAGTAAATTGTTAATGATTTTTCTATCCTTTTCCCCACTGAGCAACAAGATATAACGGCAAGGCTACGTTGAAAAAGAAAATTAATGAGGCAAATCTCAAATGAGGTAACCAGGTCTTTCATAACAGTGTAAAAGAATTACCTTTGTTTACACCAATAGAGTCTAAGAATTTGTAATGGGGGAAAAACATAATTAGGACAAAATGATGGTATAAATTAAAGTTCTGTTCTGCCTTCTTTCCTCCTTCTGTAAGCTCATATTAAGATTTATATTTATCCTATCACCTTCTCTGCTTTATCAGAGACATGAAAATAATCTCCACAACTAGATATACCAAAGGGAACTATAGCAAAAAATACAGAGCAGAAAAATTTTCCTTCCATGAATTACTCTCAATGGGTAAGTCCCATTTTTGGGCGGAAAACATGCTACATTTTTAAAGATGTGCCTAAATCCACCCTTTACGCAGACCTCAGAGTTACTGCTGGTGTCTGGGCTCTTCCAGGGTGAATTCTTGGTACATCTCAGTAGTACCAGCCAAATCCATTTATTCTGGGAACCCTGAATCAGCAGCAGAATTATACTCTTTTAGGAGGCTCAGCTTCTTTTCTGGGTTAATTCTGTCTTTGTTGGGATTCCTTCCTTATGCTTTTAAGCTTCTGGAACACTAGATGTCCTCTCCATAAGGAAGGACTAACTTGCAATTTCTCCCTGAATTAGTCCACTTTAACTCTCTACCTAGCACACCATAAAGTACTCTCCAGAACTAGTGGTTTAATAAATGAAACACACCCATTTTGCCTATTCCACCATTTTAAAATAATTCTCAAGGTCCCAACCGTAAACAATTTCATAGCCATGTCTGAAATGGCCAAAAAATAATCATATACTATATGCAGCTTGAGATGGAAAAAACCCCAAAAACCATGCCAAAAGACTCCCTGTTGATCAGAACTGATGGAAATTACATCTCCTTTTATGTTGGTTACAAGGACACCATTTTGTCCCAGTGCCCATGGCAGGCACCTTCAGAAGTTGCTGAAGCATCCAGCATGAACAGTAAAACAACAGGGATGTGGGGGATGGACAAAAAGCCACTGTGATAAAAACCCACTGCAAACACAAGTGATACCATCAGTATTTTCATACAATTTGTGCTTCTGCAGTGGTTTGCTTACCTCTAAACACTCAAACAAAAAAGATATTCTCCAGTCAGCATAAACTCATTATCAAGAAGCACACAGGAAACTGTCTTTGGAAGCCACTGGTTTAGGATAAACAGAAGAAAAACTGCATTTTCATAGCTGCCAATCTATACAATTTGCTAGCACAAAATTTTCACCAGAAGAACAGACTAACGAGCTGGGTGTCACCCCACCTTACATATCATCAACTGAATTGTCAGTTGAATTCAAGCTGCCAAGTTTGTAACAGCAGATAACTTAAGAGGCAAAAAGATCTCAGCTTGATTTTTCAGGTCCCTGGCTGAGCTTGCTGTCTGGCAGCAGGAAAATGCATCTTCTAGCTTTTAAGTTGAGCAAATTAGATATGAAAGAACATTGAAGTAGAACAAATATGGAAGCTGTCACACACAATCATTTTTAGGGAGTTATTTTTGTGACAGTTACTGAACTGAAATCAAGGCCGAAAACCCCATAAAACCACCACTCTTTAATTTTATGATTTTTTGAAGTTGCATGTCTCTAGAAAAGATAAGGAAGCAATTCTAAAGCCTACAGAAATCCATGGGGAAGTGTTAAAAGGCAGCACAATACTGCAGTGAAAGCAGCTGATGCTGAAATGGATCATACTAGAGGTCTGTCAGCTGAATTGCTGCTTCATGGAAGTGAGAATTAATAGTGGCATCATCAGTGGTATTTACTCTTCTTTTGGCCTGTTTTTTTTTTTTTTTTTTCTCCTTGGAATATGTCTTCAGCAGAGAGCAGGAATCAAGAAGCACTTCTTCCTCCACTTTGCATCCCCTCACTTTGAGACCTGACACAAATATAGTCCAACAATTACAGTATTGCTTCAGCAGAATACAGTGCTTTTGTGGTATTGTGCACCCAAGAGGGTGTAGCACCGTGCTGTTCTCAGAGAAGAATTATTTTGGGATACTAAACTAATCCTGGTGCTATCTGGGTATGTCTCCACAGCCAAAGCATAAGTATATCTGCACAAACTTTAACCTAGCTATGGTAATAGCAATACATGCAGAATAGCAAGGGCTTTGACGCAACTCAGAAAACACAGTATTTGGGCATATTTAGGGTCTTTAGGGATTTTGTAGGCTGATAGTTGATACAAAGTCCTGTGTTGATGTTTTCATTACTTTTGTTATCTTGCTCTCTATATTAAGGCAAGGGTTGCTAGGCTTATGTTTGTTGCAAATTTACCTTCACTTTGCTGTGCAGGAGCATGTAGCAGACAATCTGTTTTATATAATTCATTCATCTCTCATCTGCAGGCTGTATGTCTGGAGGACCAGTGCCAAAGCCAGCATGCAAAAATGCCAAAATGGGAAAATGGCATTTGTTGCAGTTCTTTGGTAAGTACCCCTTTATCCTGGAGCCTTTGTCATTGAACACCTTTTAAAAGCCATCAAACGGCTCTGAAAATGTCGCTAAACTGACTTTTGCTCAAGATGGTGTCAGGTCCAAATTTCTCAGGACAATGACTCAGGTTTGCCGATTCCCAGGTCAAGATTAAGGTGAAACGACACCAGGAATTCTTTGATTCACAGAACTCAATTTTTATTTGCTCATAACAAGAATTGACATGCTCACCACCAAAACTGGTATGCTCACAACAAAAATTGGCATGAAACTATGTCAGTAAACTGCGTAATGTGCTAACCATACAACACCACACATATACTACAGGCCTTGCTTATTTGGGAATCAGTTCAGGGAAGACAGTAAGGAGATCCCTCCCGTTGGGTCAGGAGGTTCAGAGCAGACCCCCCTTGCTTTCTAGACTCCTTCTCAGAGAGGAGCCTAGGGGCAGCTGGATCCACTCCTAGTCCCAGACTGGGTCAATGGTTTTATGTCTAAAGGGATGAGGTGTAGGGATTATGAAAAAAGAAAAAGAGAGAAATGAGAAGAGAAGAGAAGAGAAGAGAAGAGAAGAGAAGAGAAGAGAAGAGAAGAGAAGAGAAGAGAAGAGAGAAAAGATTTCACCAGTCCTGAGCCCAGCGTTGGTTCAGTCAGTCAAGGGGTCCAGTTCCAGTAGGCTTGCGGGTCCAGGGCTTCAGTTTGTGTCCTTTTATCATCCTTGCCCCTCCTTTGGGCAGGTACTCAAACTCATTAGACTAATTAGGTAGCCTTTGGGCCGTGGGCTTGGGGGTTATCTGGGGAGTAGCTTCCCCTTCCCTGCAGCCATGGTCTTTGGCCATGCGTGGTGAGCTGCCCTGCTCAGCACATCAGAACAGCACCCCAGAACAGGGAGCTGTGCACCCACCAGCAAGACCTCCCCCTCCTGTTGCTGATGGGCGCTGATGGGCTTCTTTTCACCTGGGGTTCCTTGCTAGGCAGAGCTCCTTCTTATGCAGAATTAGTCATTAAGCAGAACTGGCCCCACCACAATGTTTGAGACATCAACTCCTTCAGGCTCTCACAGATGGCCAATTTTGCTTGGTGTGATTCAGGTGGCAAGTGGAGTACAGGCAGCCCTTCTAACATTTAATGTTTGAATTCCTCCTTTAAGACAGCACAAGCCAGAAATCTCTGTAGAGCTAGTGACACCAGTTTTGGTAAGGACAGATTTGCCTTTTGAGAGAAAAAAGGCTGTGCAGAAAATCACAATGGAAATGCAAAAAAATTAGTGAAAATTAAGTTTGAGAACATGTAATCTTTTCAATAATTTTTTTCAGTAAAATAGCAATCCCTTTCCCTATAAGAAATTCGAACTATTATTTCACTGAAAAATTTGGCAACTATTAAACAGGTCACAATTTCTGTCTGTGGCTCTCTGCTGCAACATTATTCCTTTTCTTTCCCCTTTCCCCTGAATATGTGTTTGTAGACCTGTCATATCCATCTAAACTGAAAGAGCTTACCAAAAGAGCTTACCTCATAAGTCTTCTTGAAGCAAATGAGCAAGCAAGCCAAACATTACTGCAACTATTTGAGCAAAGGCATCTTTGGTCACCCACAATATCTTGACATATATGTGTCAAAGCAGATGAAGAATGCCAGTAAAGGGAAAAAACAGATTTTCTCCTTGAAGATATCCCCAATCTGCTTCTGGATTTGTTTGTTTTATTAACACAAAAACATATACAGGTAAGTAAAAGCAACTTGGGCTTCACCTTCCCTGGAGAGGTGGCTACTTCACACACACAGCTGTCTGTGCCAGTGACTTAGTGGGAATTCCTGGTCTGACCCTGTGGCTGAGCCAGGTTTGGGCAGGAGGTTAGATTAGAGACTCCCAGAGGTTGCTTCCAGAGTGAACTATCCTGTGACATGTGAAAGTGAAATGGTGGGAAATTTTACAATAAAGTCCCTCCAGGAATATAAGAAATGTGGCAGATGATATTCCTAAATTCTCCCTGCCTGTTTCTCCACTGTTTCCTCATCTGGTAATCCCTATTACCATTGTGGCCTCCCAAATTTTCCTTCATAAATGCACTAATGAGCTCTTCCTCCTCCTCCCACTTTCCTCAGGAAAAAGGTAGGCAGGTGAAGCCAGAAGACACTTTTGCATTGATTAGGTCTAGAGATTTTAAGATGATAAAACTGTGCCTTTGGCTGTCTGGAAACACTTTTTTTTTTTTTTTTTTTAAAGTAGTATTGACACAGTAACATTTAGTTTGCTTTCATATCACGTTTGATTTTTTTCAGATATTTGTGCTATTTTTCACATACCTGTTAAACAATTTTGTGTTACTGCTTCACACTATGTTACTAACATGAGGCCATTATCTCACCGCTCCGGGGTGGCACGTGATTTATCCAAGATTCCCTATGACATTAGATGGGAGCAGGGAAAAGCAGCTTTGTTCCCTTTCTTCTGCAATGTGCATGCAGGTGACATTGCCTTACTTTGAATTTTGCCTCAGTGCAGTATTTGCTTGCACAGCTTTGCATCTGTGCTCAGTCTTGGCTAGTTGTGTGCAATCTGCCAGGGGAGCTGGAGGAAGGGAAGCTTCTTTTCAGCTGGGGGAAGCTGCCTTTATTATTTGCCAGCAGAGGATAGTGAAAATTTGCCATATATATACTACGTTCATGTGTGAGATATCAGGGGGAGGAATCTGATAAGAAATACATGACTCTGTCAGTTGTTCCCTCTCTCCTATTTTCAGCTGTCCTTCTGAGCTGCTCCTTATCCCTCTATACCCCCCACCAACACAAAAATGAAGAGTAAAAGCAAAATGTCCCTCCAAAGGTGCCTCTGGCTTTGTCAGCCTGCCCACTGCCCCCCAAAATGCATAGAGGGGACCTGGTCCTGTAGTGTGTGGTGTGAATCCCATGTCCCCCACTGAAAAGGACTTTGTTTTGAGGAGCTCCCCGACAAGGTGAAGCCCAAGTTTCTAGCCCACACCCAGCAGACACATTTTTGTGTTTTGATCCTCTCCTTTTGAATCACAAGACTGGCCTCTGAGAGCCATTAGCCCTCATGCAACAGGCAACCCTTTCCTAGGAGACTCCTTGCCCCTCTATTTTCCCCATCGCATCCTTTGCTCACCCTGTCCACCTTACTTGTGTCATTTTACTGCATCCCCCAGAGCTGGAACACTACATCCTGGCTGAGCCACACAGCTTCTTTCCTTCCTTTACGACATCAATTGCAGGCAACCAGCTACCTGCTTGTGTGTTTGATCCCTGACCGAATACCGACACTGTGAAGCTGGTGTTTGTGAGGTTGGCATTGGTGAGGTAATAAATTCCTTGTAATACACATGCAATTTACTTATATAGTGTTTATATTATATTTTAAAATTATATAAGTATACTTATCATCACTTTTATCACTAAACTTACCCTTCGGAGGCATTTTTCTAACCTTTGATTCACCTTTAGGCAAGTCCTCTGATCTGTTTGCAAAATAATCTTGCCTAGGTATTACTACCAGCATGTGGATGATGAACTTATTCTCAGCAGCTGTGACTGTGTCTGCCCACTTGCAATCATTCTGAAACAAAGACAGTGTGAAACTTCAGGGTCAGCCTTTGCAGCGCCAGAAAAGAGGAACTCTGAAGTTTCTGAGTATTTTAATCTCAATACTGTTACCAGTATTACTGATGTGCTTCTGCCATTACCGTCAGGACCATTTGCAGAATTTGGATGGAGAAGGGGGAATGAAGAAGAAAGTGGACATACTGAAGAGCTGGGACAAACTCCATCCTCAGCAATCTTGGCCTTCAGCCATGCAAAATATTATGTTTACATTGTAACTGTACTTGAAAGAAAATACGCCCTCTTCATAAGACCACTCTGCACTCAGATTCTGTCGATTCTTGCTTGCTTCTTTGGGAGTAGCAGTTACTGGGAATAAGGAATAATTTGGAGTAGGGACTGATCCTTTCCCAAACTTGCAAATATCATGCTTTTTTTTTTTATTCCTAGCTGACCTTGAGAGGAGACATTGAGAAGGAAGGGACTGAAACAGATGTTTCTTTTTCTTATTTGTAAAGGAGCTGTTGGTTCTTTTTAGGAAGGTGCATAATAAAAGAAGGATATCAAAGTATTAGTTGAAAAATAGCCTTTTGCATCTAAAATGGAAGTAGAAATCAGTCACTCAAAGGCTGTGAATATAGATTTCTCAAACCAATGTATCCTATTTAATACATTTCATAGACAAATAAGAACAGAAATTTCCAATTTTAATGGATGTTTCTGGATATTGATGAACATTACCAGTAAAGGCTAAATGGGCAAGGAAATATTGACACTAAAATTGAGACAATGACAGATTTTTCTTCCCTTTTACTAAGAGCTTTACTAGAACAAGTGACTGTATTCTCTCCTTCCCACCATTAGAAATGTCAGCAAACAGCAAATATTGTTAAGAACTGGGTGTATGATGGAGATTGTGGGAATATTTATAGTGAGGTAGTTGATTTCATTTGCAAATTCTTGCTTTCTGTACTTGTTTCATTTGGGTTTGGGGCTGAACAGGACCTCAAGAGGTCATTTAATCTGTGCTCCTGGCTGCACTTCTCTATATCTTTCATGAGAGGTATTCATAAAGAACTAAGTTATGAAAACTTTGCAAGTATTTCAGGCAGTCAACTGCAGCACTTCCTTGTCCTTACCTTTCAAAGGAAATTACAGTAGTCTTACATGTATTCTTACATACAGTACTCTTATATTTAACCTGAATGGTACTTCATTGGAACCCCACTTGCTTTTTGCCCTAGGCACTATAGGTATAAAAAAGACACTTTTTCCTCCTTTTCCCAAAAAGCTCTACTAAGGAATATGTAGAACATTTCACAATAAACAAAACTGTGGAGAAGGTCAGCACATGCATTTTCTAAGCACATACATGATAGAGCACACAAAAATTCTAGCAAACACGTAACAATGCACACATTATTTCATTCATGTTCATACAATTATTTCATTCTTAATACATTGAACATATATGAACATTAAATATTCTTGAACATATGAAACACCAAAACTTTTATAACACTACAAAATACTTAAGAAGGTGTAAATGAAAGATATGGATGCTCTAATGCACCATTACAGTTCAATCTCAGCATTAGAAAGAAGTTTCTATAGGCACTCAGCCAGACACATGCAGAATAGATATTTTTTTCCCCTTCACTCTGTGGCAATTAGAAAACACCAGGTGTTGTTACTGAGCTGTTATTTATTAGAAGCTGCAAATAGTTGAACAAAGATTCTTTTCACAAATCACAATTATTTCATTGTATAGATTTAAAAGTATAATAACTCTCAGTTGCATCTTGGAGGGGGTCCAAAAATGAAACTCAACAATTTTCATTTTCCTTGTCTTAATTTCAATTTTTGCCACTTGTTTCCCCTATTTTTTTCTCTATTGTGATAGAGAGAAAATAGCAGAAGTGGAGGACAAGCTGAAAGCAGGAAAATTTCATTTTATGCAGTGAAAGTTTCAATGTATTGGGCAAAATTTCTGTGGGTCTGTTCTTGTAGGAAGACCATTTTTAACCTCCCACCTTTAATTTAAATAAGAACATTTTATCCAAAGCTATTATTTATAAACATTTGCATCCACAAGATGTTTTCAGGTTAAAAGGATCATCTCTGCTCCACTTTTAAGCATTTTAAAGAGACCAGCAAATGGATAGGGTAGAAAGAGAATAACTGGTCATATAGAAATCATCGTGATTCACTATATATATCTCAGCAAAAATGAAATTTTGAGAAAGACAAGAAATCTGGACAAGGAAGGGAATATGCAGATGAGCACAGGAAAGTTATAACCATGAGGAAGAAAAGTGATTATGTGAAAAATTGATAAATTTATTGGACTTTCACAGGCTGATGGGTATTAATACTTAAATACCTTCCAAAGTGCCAAGTCAGTAGTTTTGCTAAAGCATTTTGTACTGTGTGAAAATTAGATCACTGCACAAAATTTAAAAATACTCAGCTTTGTCAAGCAATTTGTGATCAGTCTCAAACTTTCCTTTCTCACACAGACCATCAGTGTTACTTTGTTCTCCAACATCACGCAATCTTAGTTATATATGAGAATAACAAATCTCTGCATGTTTTGAAATTGCCTGTTACGAAATGCATGCACAATATTTTAAGAAAAACTGAGAACAGATCAACTGTGCATGGAAATGCAGCCTTGGATAGCTTTTTGTGCATTTCTTCTTTTTTTTTATGGGACCTAAAACCTCTTCAGATAGCTGGAGGTTGGAGCAGGTAATGATTTGCAAAAAAATGCATCACATATTTGTGGTGTACCATTCAAGTCTGTACACCTTCTAATTTAAATTCTGAAAGGTTTCATAACTTTGGGGGCTGAAAAGAGAGACTGCAGGAAAGTATGGCTCATTCCAAAGAAAAATTGTTTTAAATATATGCCAGTCTGCAAGTTTGAGCATTTTCTTACTCCAAGATTTTGATTAAACTCCTAAGAAACAAAATACAGAGATCTATGAAGAGGTCTAGCAGAAGCACATAACGTTCCTACAAAAATACTTTCATAACACTACTCTTTTTCTACTGTGTTAATTGTCTTTTCTTGAATCCTTTCACCTGGATAACAAGTCTCACAAACCATAAAAGAATATTAAATAGCCACTCAGTTTACTCATGTGCCACCAGCAGAGTTTTTATGCAATATAGTTAAAGGATCCATTAATACTGCAGCAAAAGCTTAAGAATATGATTTCCAAGCCCTAACTTTTGGATTTTTGGTACCATTTAAAAAAAAAATAAAATTGTGAAGGTTGTCTATAATAGAAAATTTCATGATTCGAGCTATTTGTGGATTTCTTCATAAAGAAATGAACCATGAGCTCACTCTGGTAACAAAATTCCCTTTGGCTTAATGGGGAAAGCTGCTATTAAAAAGCCAGAAGTCATGTGGAACTACCCATTATAAAGTAATTAACTGGGAAGTTACTGGGTTTTAAATATCTTGCAGTTCTTTCCTGTGGTTAACATGATCCATGAAATGATTGCTGAATCTGTATTATGCCTTGGGAAGGAGCCTGGTAGGGTAACAAACAATGAGGAAATCCTGTGGAGATTGTTACTTCCTAGTAAGACTGTCAAATGCTCTGTGACTGAAGGGGACATTACCCCACAGAATAAGAAATAACATCCTCTCTGTACATGCAGAAAGAATGTGGACAGAAATCTCTCACAGAATATTGGTTCCTACTGTTCCATGACGGGTTTTTGTGTTTGTTTCTGCAGCCTTCAAGTATATTTATGATGACAAGATTATTTTAACCCTGACAGTGATTAACATAACGTTACCGACGTTTTAGTTCCACCTGCAAAATGAATGTTAGGTTCTCTCTGGATTTGTTTTGAGCACTGTGAGAAAGCTCTGCTTACTCCCTTTTTTCCTTTGCTGTGCATCAGCTTTTCTTCATAATAAATGTATTTCTGCCAGCTCAAGGACTCTTGCTTTCTGAGATTGCTAAGAATGTGCTGGGTGCTACTACAGTCTTACCGAGAGGCATGCCAGTAAGCCACTTTGTTTTCAGAAATGTTCAAAATATGCTGCATGCCTAACTTCGTGAAGTTACTGAAAATCTCAGGCTGAATTATTAGTGATCTTTTATGATGGCTCTTTTCACGTAATTGGCCATGTCTCCAGGAAGCAGCTTGGTTCTTGCTCGCTGTCTGTAGCTGCTCTATTTAATACTTCAAAGCAGGCAGAATTACCCTATGGATCACCACTGCATCTCATCACCCAAGTTTAAGGCAGTTGGAAGGTCCCTTCTAACTGTTTTGTTTATTTACTCCCTTTTCCATTTAGATGTGGAAGTTTGTACTGACAGATGTGCCACTTCTCTGTTTAACTCCAGGAAAAAGCAGATGAGGCTGTGCCATGCAGAACAGCACTTCCCTGCCTTTTAACTGAAATATCCCAGAAATGAGAGAATGAAAGCTGCCAAAAAAGATATGGTTCACCTGGAAGCTGCAGGAAATAAGTCATCTCGAAATAAGAGAAGAAATCCAGCTTTTTGGCCCACTCATGATACACTCTAAGGTTTGGGAAAGAAAACCATCAACCCTACAAAAAGTAGAAAAACCCAAGACCTCAACCTCCCAGTATTAATGAACTAGTATTTTCAAAAAGCATGAATGACAAAGAGTTGGCAAAATAAGCTATCCACATCATTTTCTTGTGCATAGCTTTATGAGTGATGGATACCTAAAATGGTTTGACAGTCAATATTGCACATAAAATTTGCAGGTAGTGTTTAAAAAGCTAGGCTTCAGTTTAGTTCAGTTCTTGTTTCTTTTTCCAAGACTTTTTTTTAATTCATACTATTGACCTATGCTTATCAGAGGTGGACTTGAAAAGTTAAACAAAAATGATTGTTGCACCCAAATACATGTATTTTTTGTGCTCGGCGAATCCAAAGATGATGTTTTGTTGCATTATAATGTGTTTTGTGTAATTTTTATTTCTGATTCAGAAATAGCTTTACTGGATACCTGTTTTCTTTATTGTAAAGGTCAAAGAAAAAAGACAAATTTGTTGTGTAGACAATGTCCACACAATTGTTGTGTGGACAGAAGTGTTACAGTGCTTGTAACACTTCCAGGCAAAATAAATGTTTTCATGAGAGAAATTCTGCTACTACACAGTATTCCTGATGAATTCCCTTATGTCTTGTTCTAATTTACTGCCTGGGGTAAAACAGTTGATGTTGCATCCCTCTTATTCAGTTTTGGGTCTATTCTTTGCTTTGATATTGCCTGTTTTGCCAGGCCATTGAGCCACTTTTTTACTTATTGGGAAATAACCCAATCACAGATGGGACAGGAGTAAAAGGGAGAGAGGGAAAAAAAAAAAAAAAAGGAAAAGGGAAATCAAATTGAATAGCAGGTGGGAGTTATTCTGTTTTGATCATGCCCATAAACAAGTCTTAGCAGCTAGGATGATGTTATGTGTGAGGAAAGAGAAACTCCCTTGTTTCCTTAGCTAGCCTCTGAAAAAATGAAAGATAGAAACAGTGGATTGCGTACCTATACCAGCTTCTACTACTGCATCTTCCCAGGCTAGTACTGCTCTTTACTTCAAGCTTCTTGCCAAAACAGCCACAACAATGGTAAAGAAAAAGAATAGGAAATTCTTAGATGTATAATTAGATCCATTTTCTAGTCTTTATATGTATAAATGCTGGTTTCCTCTTTTAGGCGCATATGTATACTCAAATATATAAATACCTATGCCTATTGTCTGTGCATGCATTCATGTGTGTGTGTCTATGCACATGTCCTCAAAGAGTGATTTCCACAAATGTGGACACCATTTTAAAATGTACTCTGCTGACTGATTTTCAGACAATCTGCATCTAGTTAAAGGAGTCATGGCCCTTAATCACTCCATGTTTCAGCACTCCATTCTTATTCACATAATTTTTTTATTTTAAACATAATCTGTACTCCTGCTGAAACCCATGGGTTTTGAGCACATGCTAAAATTCACCAATAAGCTTAACTGTTTTGCTGAATAGAGAGGAACTTCATCTAAAAAGAATAAATTATATTAATGTAATGAAAAAGAAAAACAAAATGAACTGTTATTAAAAACAAACAGGGGTGAAATCTATTTACTCTGTGGAATTTACTGTTGCAGAACACATGAAAAAAGAAGAAAAGTCCACAGGCCATTTTTTCCAGTTTTAATTGGGTACTTTGCAAGTAGCTTAACAATATCAAAGGGATGGTTCAGTAATTAAATATCATACCCAGCTGGGTACTGAAATGCCATCAAAACTGCTAGGGTAATCAGCAAGCTAGATTTAGTACATTAAAATACATTGGTTATGTGTTTAAACCTGAAAGAGAGAAGGGTGAACAAATGTGGTTGTTTTTGCAAAAATACCTAAAGCAATAAGACGCTTGGGGAGCAGTCCATTGTTAAAAGTGGCCGCTTGAACATTTTATGACAATACGCACATTGCTCATCTGATAAAGCCCGTGTTGTGGTACACCACCATGCATGTGAAACAGCTGCCAGAACTAAAAGCCAGAGTGAGCCAGAGCAAAACTTGGCCAGATGCTGATGGGGTGAGTCTACAGAGGACCTGCCTGCTTCCCTGCCTGCTGCCCTGCCTGCTGCTGCCGGCGCTGGAGGGGCCCCACGTGGCAGGGGATATGCAGAACATACGTCAAGCTAAAGAAAGGGTTTAGCAGTTAAGATACACCAGTTTTTCTTTGAGACTCAAACAATTCTCACTTTTATGGCCATAAGCAGATGTTACTTACCTTGTTTCAGAATTGCCATCTGTAAGTCCATAGTCATAAAATATAAAAATTTTGCAACTTTTCAATATATGTTTTACAAAAGAGCCTGAACACATTATTATCTCTAATTATTTTAAGTACAATGGTGTGCAAACACAACAAGTAAAAAGACCAGGAAAGGATCTTAAACAGCGGTTCATGACCAGTTACCTACAGTGGCTTCTCCACACACCAGCCCTTCAGGACAGCAGACTCTTTGCCTCCAACCTTCAATACATGTCAGGATTTTTTCAGTTCTGTTGCCAGCTAATGTATAGTGTTACGCAGACTGCCAGCTTGTACTGTTCTCTGTGGAAGAGATGATCTTCAGAGACGCCATATTTTTCCTTGGGTTTTTTTTGGTTTTGGTTTTTTTGTTTTGTTTTGTTTTTTAATTGCTTTGTTCATCAGTTTTGATTTCTTTTACTCTTTTGACATCTGTTTGTGTCCCAGAAACTTTAAAGAGCCAATTGCTGCTCACTGAGGAATCACACAGAAAACACCTTCTTTATTCTGAGTAGTCTAAAAGAGAATTGAAAGGGAATGAGCCTAAGTAACCAGTAGTATATACTGATTAAAAATATAATTTCAGATGCTAAGGGAGAATGCACATTTGTTTCTGTTTAGTTAAGTTTCAGGTATGGAGCAAGATATTGTCCAAGATTTTCAAAATTCTAGAATGAGTCAGGTCTCCTGATTAAAAAGAATATGACAATATTTTTATATCAAAACTGCTGATCCTCAAATTTTTAAAGAACTATATTGATTTTAATAAGGTGTTGTTGAACTACTGCAATGATTTTCTTTCCCCCAAAAAAATCAGTTATAACTTTTAAGTCTTATAGGGTTTGATGGGATATGAGTCTTTCAATTAAATCATTCTAGTAATTTTTAAAGGAAATGTTTCATAAAGACTTTCACAGAAATGTCAACATTTTGCCTTTATATGCTTATTTGGGAGGAAAGAAAAATGCTAAATATCAGAATTGTGGCATACATTACTTTGAGCATTCTTACAGTTTACTATCCAACCTGACATGCCTGAAAGATGCCTGATCACAGATACTGGGTGCTCAAAGTTTGGCCTCTTAGTTACAAAACATGAAGATCCCTGTTTTCCCCTGGGATGCTGTGGTATCCATGAGGAAATGCATCAGTGATGAAAACCCGCATAAGCTGTTTGATCCTGTTTCACCTTTTGCTTCACAGAGGTGCCTGTGCTTACACATATCATACCTCAAGACAAGCCGGGCAGACACTGCCTTGTACCAGTTTTTTTTTAATTATTTTGTCTTGGCTGGCCACTGAAGAGTAAAGGAGTGGTGGCATTTCTTCTCCTCTGTCATCTCCAGTCAGATTTTGACCCTTCCTTACAGTGGGACTTGCATTCAGGTCTTTCTAGTCATGCTGCTGTTGTGTTTTCATTTTCTGTTAAGCCACGGATATTCAAAGCTTTTAAGTCACAAGAAACCATCATTTCTGGTTAACAGACCTTTCCTATGCTTTGTGATTACCAGGTCTCATGATGAAGACCAAACGTTAGTATCCCCTTTAATAGATGTTTCCAGAGTGACATACTTTGATTCAAAAACACAGCTGCAACAGTATTGTATTAGCACTATTCACTGAAAGCAGACACTGCTAAATATTCTGCAAAGGAAGTATATGACATGCAGACTGAGTTGTATTTGCTTCCCACCTTCAAGCAAGAACTGAATTAAATCTGTCATGTACACTTGCCTTATTTGTATCTTACGTTGTATGCGTTTGCATGTGTACATAGCCATCTCATACTGAGACATCTCAGATTTTGACATAAAATATTATGCAAAATGATACAAAAATACTGTACTAATTCCTTCTTCAGCCTAAGAAATAGCTGCTTACAAAATAAATGGAGCAATTAAAAGCAGAAATAAAAAGAAGTTCCCAAACTGCTGGTCCTTATCCTGCTCACTTCCATCCAAGTAGGATAATGAAACAGGAAAGTAAACATTAAGGCTGTGCAACCGGAGTGCTGGATTTGTCTGCTGTCCAATGCAGGATCTCACGTCTTCCATGAAAGCTGAGCAGAAACTTCTGGTCTTCCTGGGGAGCTGCAGTGAACTGGCAGAAGAGTATCTCTTCACAGCATATGGCACTGGTGCCACCCCTAGGCAGAGAGGAGCCTGATCCGTATGTCACACCATGGCTCCAGACAGCCCAGAAGACTGATTAGAAGGAAAAAATAGATTTTGATAACAGCTTAGGCTCAGGATAGATACATCTATTTGCCATCAAGACTGGGTGTGTTTGGATGAAGCAACATGGTATGTTCAGGGATATTTCATAGGGTATTTCTTAACAATAATCTCTCTGCTTGGACCTCTTGAGCACTTCATTCTATTTCAGCAGCGTGATGGACAGTGAATATCTCAAATAAATGAATATTCACCTTCTTAAGGATCATAGTATGCAACAATTATTAGTCTGCATGCTGTGTAGAGCCCTCTGGGTCAGGAAAAAATAAATGTTTCAGCAGCAAGCTGAGGTTGTGTCTTACTCCTTAATAGTAAAAGGCAACTCTGGTTTTTGTTATTAGTTTTAATGAAACTGAACCGGAAGCAATGTGTTTGTTGCTTCGTAGCTAGTCAGTGTGCAGCAAACCAGGAAAAGAACAACAAAATCACAATCTGTAAAAAAGGAAATATGCTTGAAGTATTCTGCTTTTGCCCACTTTGTTAATTTCCATAGTCTTTATCTATAATAGATGTTCACTGGCACCACGTATTTAAAAATGGCAGGAATTTTACAAAATTGGAAACTTGAGCATTACTTCATGCAAAATAACTCCTTAAATTGAGTGGCAGCAAATGCCTACAAAAGGACTGGAGGAATTTCTTGTTGAAATTCAACTTTTTTCTTTAACTTCAGTTTTGAGACTCTTTAGAAGAAGAAACAATATCCATGCTCTAAAATCTTGTAACTTCACTGACCTTCACAGAATGGTAAAAGATTAGAATTTATACCAGGTTGTTAGCACAGTTTCAAGAACATATTGGCTCTTTCTTTGGTCAAAATTTTCACATGTTGAATGAGAGTGGCTAACATACTCTGATAAAGCTTCAGATTGCTCATAAATCCTGAACCCTCCAGCAACAATCGGTGTGTACTCATGTGGCAAAGGCTCAGCCTTTTTATCAACTCTCTTGACAGAAATGCTGTCACATCGTATCTGTTCTTTTCTTAATCCTGTGAATTTATTTCAAGAGGCTGGTAGTTATACCTCACATCTGTCTATGATGTGGCATATCAGCCTAAAGGCACCATATCTTCTCTGTCTTGTCCTTGCTTCTACAGAGTGTGGGAGAGAAGTGTCAGTCACCAGTTCAAGTCATGTACACAAAGCAGGAGGATGAGATGACTGAAAACAACTTGTACCCACAAGTTATCTGGAATACCATCAAGTGCCCTGGTGCTCCTTGGGCTTTCAGTACAGGAATCAAGAGGCACCTGTTGTCCTAGGCTCTCCTTGGCTCATCAGAAGGGCAGTGTCAGTCACTGTGTGCCCTGTACAGCTTGAATCTCTGTCTGAAATGCCACAGAAATCAGTGGAAGTAACCAGTGTGAGAGGCACATACAATGAAGGTGAATGAGATCCTCCTGAAGATCGTCTCTACCTATTAATGTGATTTACAAGCTAACCAAATTTCTTTCATCACACCTTATCACCTTCTGTTCCTCCAGCAAAATAATAATTGTTAATCTGATAGCTACAATGTCTGTCGGTTGCTGGTATCTATGAGGACCTTGGTTTGGACAGCTCCATCTAAATGAGGTTGTTCTCCTAAAAAGATGACAGTTTGATCAGAAGCCAGGTAGATGGTCTATGGCTTCAGAGTCCACAGTAGTGGGCTGAGTCTGGACTGAGGGACAAGGCAAACCTGCAGCAAGGTGAGAAAGGAGCTGATGTCCAGAGAAGTAGTAATTAAGAATCAGAAGTTGAAAGCCATGATCCAAGGTCCAAGGCATTTTGGAAATTTCTGTGCTGAGTAAGCCCTTCAGTGTGACAGAAGAGCTTGTCCTCAGACTTCTATGAGACAGGCCTGTGTTGGGTTGGTCAATACATGCTTCCTGATAATGTTTGGAAAGGGAAGTTTCAATACATTGGCCAGACTATGAGTTCTTACAAGACACCAGCAATTTTTAAAAGAAGGAAGGATGCAGAATGGCTTGATTAATATTAAAACTTGAGGAATATTCAAGGATTGGAGTGGGGTTTTTTTCTTTCAAGATGGAAACTGTGCTAGGAGCATGGAATTCCTTTTTAGTTCTTAAGAATTCTTATGTTGCTCAGTGCAGATGACTGTTGAAAGAGAAATGTGGAATGCCAGTATGAAAAAGCAGACATTTTGGTAAAAAATGTAGTATTTTTCATTAAGAAAGCTTCCACCTACCAGCACAGCTCTGAAAAGTTCAAGCAGACATATTTAGGTGCTTGTAGAAACAAAACCAGCAGAACTACACGCTACTGTGTAACAGTACATTTTGACCACTGGCTGAATTCACAGTTAGCTTGAGTGTCTGCATCCCTTATCTGCTTGATTTGGCTTGTTTCTTTTTCTTTCTTTCTTTTTTTTTTTTTTTTTTCATTTAGCTGTTGGAAGTATTACTGCAGAATTTAGAACTTTGCCGCTAAAACTTTCTTCTAGTAGTGGATTTGGTTTGTTATACCTGAGGAGTAGATGATGTAAATTTACTTGCTCTTTTTGTCAATCTCATGCTAATAATCTAAAATGGAGAAGTTTGGAGAAGAATGGAGCTGAAATTTTATTCACAGAATAAGATTATTTATACAACAACTCCTTCCCTAATTTTTAGGGTATGATCCTTTTTTTGTCCTGTGTGTTTCAGTTGGGAAATCATTAAGATTAGTTACCATGTTTTTAGGGTTACATTGCTTTTGCTATTTCATCATTTGCACTACTACATTGGTTTCAGCATTACATTACATAGAACTTTTATCATACATAAGTTATGCAAGTCTATCTTTCTCACTGCTTCCATTACAGGTTTTATTCACATTTGCATGCAGTATCCTATTTCATTTATTCATTAGGAAGAATTAGTATATTTTTATTTATTTATTTAATTGCCCTTTCTTTAGAAAAGTAGCAACAGTAACATCCTGGAGTCAATTAATTCAGTAAGAGGCTAATAACCTGCCTTAAGTTTTTGATGAATCCAATGCACCTACCTTTGCTGAAACACAATAAATAAACTGTTTTCTGTACACAAATGTAAGCTCATTTCATGAAGACATAGTTTCTGTCCCCTTTCCTTCTTGCATGTCTTAAAAATGCGTTCACTTTTTAGACTTTGACTCCTGCCCACAGCCTTAAGGACATCACTGCATGCACTCTGGAGTCCTCCATGATGCCTGACACGGTAAGTCAACTTTGAGAGAAGTGTGATCACAAGGCCAGTTTTGCATTCAGCTACCAGCCTGTCACAAACAGGGTCTGTTTTCTTGTCTGTTCTCAGTTTCTGCTTTTTCACTCTAGGAAGAGGTCAGATTGACCATGTGTTGCAAGAAGGGATGGTCCTTCTGTTAAAAGAGAAATTGGAGGAAGGAAGGCAAAAGCATCACCATCTATAACTGATAGAGAAGACAAGAGATGGCTGGTGAGGTTCAAAGAGCAGCTGGCTGTGTCTGAGAGATGATGGAAGGAGCTTCCCAACTGGGCAATGTCTGTTGCAATCCAGAAAATCACAGTTATGTGGAAATGAGTCTGGTAACAAGGACTTGCAATGCAAAGGCACAGTGAGCAGGGAAAGAGATTTTTTACAGTTTTACTCTTGAGCTAGTTTATTTTTCATCGGTGATATTTTGCACTTGTAGAGATATTATTCCCCAGGCCACATAATTGTCATTCACAGGGTGTGGAGTTCTTATGAAGCCCTTGAACCAACAGAACATGGTACAGTAAATACATTTCATGTGTCACAGACACATACTAACTAATGTATGTTTCTTATCTGTCAGTACGTTTTGGGGGGGGGGAGGTGTTTATATGCTTTTTTTAGAAGAATGGAAGGGTAAAGATTAGACTACTGCATTTTCCTATTCCGAATTATTTCTTAGTGTGCTAAAACCAGCTTCCAGTAGTTTAGTTGACACTGGGCTAATATGCCATAATTTTAGACCATTCCTATACTCTTCACTATGCTTTTTTCACCGTGGCTACCTAGCTATCTTTCTCTGGTGTGATAATCCCTTGGTTAACCAAAAAAACATGGACAATCTGAAAACTGGACAGTCCATGTGTGAGTTTTGTGGAGATCTTATTAACTCAGATGTTGCATTTTCTGATGTTATTGTAACATTTTTATAAATATTTTTTTTTGCTGCCTTTACTGTATGCATACCCAAAGATAGTATAGTTCTGTATATTGATGGTGACATTCTCCTTACAATTATTAGGCAAAGTATAAAATAATTTACTGGAATTTGTATTCTAGGATGGTCAATAGTACAGACCAGTTAACAGCCATATATCTTAGATATATAGTTCCCTTCATTGTTGTATTTTTAGCATCTAGTGATCTGCAGTACATGGACCTTTATAGCGCCATCCTTTGGCACTGAAGTGTTATAATTTTAAAAATAGAAGAACAAGAAAGCATATATCAAATAGTATTTTGTTGGAAACTAGCAAATGCAAGTATCTTGAGCATAAGACTAATAATTTAATTATGGGTTTAATATTCTTTTGTGGATACTGCTCAGCAGAGTTATAATTTTAAAAATTTCTCTGTGGTATGGAGTATTACAGACACTTTTTCATGTTTTTTGTTTGTTGGCTTGGTTTTTTATTTTATTTTATGAAGACAGCAAAGTCTGTGTTACAGGAACTGTATTGAAGTGTCAAGCAAAAGGACAACTACTGTCGTTAAGGAAGAGGCTCCAACTTCTACTGCTCAGCAGGCTTTCTGCATCACTTCATAATAGGCACTTTCAGCTTCTGCAAGTTGGCAAGTCAAAAAAACACTCCTTTACTCCTTTCCAGAAGTGAATTTGTCAAAAACTCACGGGGCAATTTATATGTGTACGCCTACTCCCATTCAGTACCTCTTCTGTGTGCATTATGTTGTTTAGGCATCAATTATGTACTGCCTATGGTCTGGGGAGACATGGGATTGTAGAGTAACCGGAATGCTAGCATAGTCTCAGTTTTTTCCCTGTAAGGCTTTTGTTGGTAGTGGGGTTTTGTAGTTCAGCTCTGTTACCCTTGGGAAATGCAAATGAAGGCTGTTGCTCTCACTTCCATATTGTGTGCCACAGAAATCTGCTTTCACCTTGGAAACAATGCTAAAATCTCAACTCCTTCAAACCAGGAGAAATGAGATCACCTCACTGGGAGAGGAGAAAAAGCAAATATTTTCAAAGTGAGCTCCAGAAAAGCAGACCTCTTCATTAAGGACCTAGTGACTTGGTGGTGTAACCTGGGTAACTCCAAGCAGTGTTAATTTAAGTTGTAAACACTCAGCTAGGGGAAGGATAGGCAATCTAAGTGAGGATACTGTCCTTAATGTCATTTTGCTGTTACAATGCAAAAACTTAGGCTGTGCAGCCTGGTGAATTAGTTTTCTTGGGATATTCAGCTAGACTTTACCAACATGTCCGGAGGTGTAACAGAAGGAAACACTTAATTTTTCCCAGCAGGCAAACAACTCTACATAAAGAGAATTTGATTATTTACCTTGTGCAAAGAAGACACTTAGTATAGAATAAAACCTAAATGTGAAAATCTAACAGCACTTGCTTTCCTAAAGGAAGAATAACTTTGTTAGCACTGCTAACATTATTGTGCTTTGAGGAGCTTAAGCATGTTATATCTAAACATGGATTAACTTTCTTCCTTGGTCACAGGCATTTGCATACAAAAAAAACCCATAAAAATGCCACTCTTTTGCTCACAAGTAAGGGAATAATCATCAGCAAATAAAATAAAAGCTGTAGTTTTAACACACATTTTATTAACTCTGAGCAGATTTGATTCCTGAAGCTGTGGATGTTGGAGAATTAAAGCAGCATAGGGCATAGCCAGTCTAAAACATGGCAACACTGCTGACAATTTGAACCCAGGCAGTTTTATTTGCTGATGAGTGACAAGGTATTTGTGATATACAAGTGGTGGAAGATGAACTTGTCAGCAAACATGTAGAAAAATCAGAGGGACTTAACTTCAGTTTGGAAAAGAGATCAGTAGCATGCTGCAAGGAGGAATTTGGGAGTGGTTATATCATCTAGTTTTGCTTTATTTGTGACTGGTGCAGTTACCTTGAAGAAGTTGGTAACTTTGCTCCTCGTTCCCCTGGCTGTAGATGACACTGGCCACACTCTGTGGATGAAGACTGGGAAGGTGACGCACATGCGGCTTCACATGGGGGAACCTTCAAGGAGAATTAACCCAAACATTTCTCAGCCGTGTTGTGCCAGCTCTCAGTAAGCAGTAGGAGATCAAGCTACAACAGAGGACAGAAAGCGTAAATGCTTACCAAACTTGATTTTATGCTTTGACTTTCTTGGCAGGGGAGGGAGGGGGCAGAGGGGGTGGGCAGAAGCAGAAAGGTTGACCAGACCTTATTGCCAAGGCTTAATTTCATCCCATCCCCCCCCCCCCCCCCCCCAAGCCAGACTTATCAAAGAAATCAAATAGCTGGGAAAGACCTAATACTGAATATATCACAATATACTATCTCTTTTATCCATTGTAACTGTGATGCAGCTTGCATCTTTGTTTCAGCTATCAATCAGAAATGTCAGATAGGACAGTGGAGCAGGCTTGTTTGAGAACATACTACCCTATGCATATTACCCTGAATATCTATCTGTCTACTTCTGTTTGCAAATAAAGGTAGGACTAATAAACTACAGAGTCCTAACAGGTCTGTGCTGTATTTATCTTTCCCTCTGCAGGCCTATGCCAGTGACAACAAAAAAAAGGGTTCTTGGTACTCATTTCCAGATGTGAATTCTCAAGAAAAAAAGCAGAAGCAACAACAAAAACAAAAAAAAACCAATGTGGTTTTGGATTAATAAGAGAATTAGAAAAAGGATTTGCTATAAAGTTTATGTTTCTTGCCTATTGCATGAAAAACAGTTTTGACAGAAGACAGAAAAAGCAATTACATTTGGCAACAAAAGTAATCCATAAGGTAGCTTTCTAAAGCCAGCACTTAAAAAAAAAATTTACACAGTGCAAAGAAACTGTGATTTAAAAACCCTTTTGCTTCAAATGCAGATATCTTGTAAGAAAGGTCAAAGGTTATTTGTTCATTTCTTTGTTTGTTTGTTTAGGGTATTTTCCTCATATCCCCTTCTTTTAGCTAGGAGCAAGATGTGACTTTATTATTAGGAGGGGTTAAACCTTAACAGACCTGAGAATCTGTCTTGACAGACCTAAGCCTTCTAAAGCAGTGATGCTTTTCTCAGCCTTCTCCCTACTATCTAGCACTGAAAAAGAAGCAACATGATGCACTACCATCATCTTCAGAGCCTCAGATTTTGGGATATTAATGACTGATGGTAATTAAATGCTTCTAAGTTTGCAAGGGAGAAAGCTGTGGACTTCATACTAACAGGAATTTGGCTTATGTCTCTCCTTCCCCATGATTTACAAAGTCCCTACCCCACAAATGCCTATAGCAGTGCTGTACTGCATTTTTGGAAATCTTCAGAGCTCTACCAAAAGCAAGCTTAGCTTCGAACTTTGCAGGGTCACACAATCACAGAGTTGTTGATGTTGCCAGGCACCTCTGGACATCATCTACTCCAGGACCTGCTCAGACCAGGGTCACCTAGACCAGGTTGACTAGGACTGTGTCCAATGGGGTTTTGAATACCTTCAGGGATGGAAAGTCCACAACCTCTCTGGCAATCTGCTCCACTGCTTGACCACCCTCACAGTAAAAAAAGGGGGGATTGTGTTCAAGTGGAATTTCTTGTATTTCAGTTTGTGCCTGTAGTCTCTCATCCTGTCACTGAATACCACTGAAAAGTTTTGGCTCTGTCATCTCTACTCCCCCACATCAGATATTTATGGATAAGATCCCTCTGAGCTTCCCTTCTCCATGCTTAAGCAGTCTCATCACTCTTAGCCTTTCCTCATACGACAGATGCTCTGGTCCCTTGGTGTCCCTTCACTAGATTCCAGTAAGTCCATGTCTCTCTTGTACTGGGGAGCCCAGGACTGGACTGAGCACTTCAGATATGTCTCACCAAGGCTGAGTAGAGTTGGAGGATCACCTTAAATTCTTGTGCTGGCAACATTCCTCCTAATGCAACACAAAAGGCTGTTGGACTTCTTTGCTTCAAAGCCACATTGCTGGCTCTCGTTCAAATTTTTGTCCACCAGGTCCCACATGGCATTTTCTGCAAGAAAAAGTGCTCCCCAGCATGTATGGGTGCCAGGGATTATTTCTGAAGGTGTAGGGCTCTGCACTTCACTTTGTTCAACTTCATGACATTCCTGTCAACCCATTTTTCCAGCCTCTCCAGGTCTTTCTGGATGGCAGCACATTCTTCTGGCCCATCAACCTTTCTCTCCAGTTTTGTATAATCTGTGAGCTTGCTGAAGGTGCAATCTGTCCCATTGTCCAGGTCTTTAATGAGGATGTTAAACAATATTGGCCTTGGTATCAACCCCTGGGGTACATCACTAGTGACTGACTTCCAACTGGTGCTTTGTGCCACAGTCTTTTGAGCCCAGTAGTTCAGCAGTTCATCTCACTGCCCACATATCTAATCTATCTATCATCACATCTCTATAATCAGTTTGTCTGTGAGGATGTTATGAGAGACAGTATCAAAAGCCTTACTAAAGATAAGCAACATCCACTAAGCACACTTCAAACACCAGGCCAGTCACCTCATTGTAGAAGGCTGTCAGTTTGATTAAGTATGATTTTTCTCATCATAAATCCATGCCAACTATTCCCAATCACCTTCTTGTCCTTCCTGTGTCTGGAAAAGGTGTCCATGATTAGTTGTTCCATCACCTGCCCAGGGACTGAGGTGAGGCTGACTGGCCTGTAGATCCCCACATCTTTCCTTTTTGCTCTTCTTGAAGATAAAAGTGACACTTGTTTTCTCCCAGTCATCAGGATCCTCTCCCACTCACCATGACCTTTCAAAGCTAACCAAGAGCAGCCTCACAATGCCATCAGCTAGCTGTCAGCACTTGTGGGTGCTGCCCATCAGGCCCCATGGACTTATTATGCATGTCCAGTTTGTTTAAGTGCTTCATAACCAGATCCTCCACTACTAAGGGCATGTCTTTCTTCCTGCAGACTATCTCAGTGGTCTCAGGACTTGGGATTGCTGAAGGCTGGTGTTAACAGTAAAGACTGAGGTGAAAAAGGCAATGAGCGCCTTGGCCTTTTCTATGTCCTTTCTCACCATGACTCCTGTCCCATTCAGCTGTGGGACCACATTTTCCTTAGTCATCCTCTACTATTCATGTACTTGTGGAAACTGTCATTGTTGCCTTTGATAACCCTTGCCAGATTCAACTCCAAGTGGGCCTTGGCTTTCTTAACCCCATTCCTGCACAATCAATGCCTTGATACTCCTCCTGGGTTGCCTGCCCTGCTGCCACCTCTTGTACGCTTCATTTTTATGTCTGAGTTAGTCAGGAACCATTTGGGCCTCCTGCCATGTTTGCTTCATTCTCAGCTCACTGAGATAGATCACTCTTGAGCTTGGAGGAGGTGTTTCTTGAGCATCAACCAGTTCTCCTGGATCCCTCTTCTTTCCAAGGCCATGTATCATAAGGAGTCGTTAGGGGTCACCAGACCAAAATGTACAGGTTACTACAAGTAACCCTTAATTTTTTGGTTACCAGAAGTTTCCAGGAGTACCACTCTGATTAGATATTTTAGTGATTTGATTATTAGTGATAGACTTTCAAGGCACACATTCTCCTGAACTTGTTGATGCTGGAGAAGGAAAAAACAAGGGGAGTCACTGAATTCAGGCACTAATTAACAATCATAGCTTTGTAAATCTGTTCTAAGATAACTATTGCTGAGATGGAAATGTTAAAAAAGAATCCATTTAGAGTCTTCTCACTGCTGTGCTCCAAAAATAAAGCACGTACAAAGATCAAAATTAGGAGGCACTTTAACTGTTAGATGGATTATATCTGTTGAAGCTGGAATTATACTCTGTAATTGCATACCACTGATACATATTAATGTGGGCTGCCTTGCAATTAAACTTTCCAAATTCAGTATTCAAATGGTAGTTTTGACAAAATATATTCCTTTTTTTGGACTGTACTTCTAAAATCTCATATATCCTCACCCATCAGGAAAGCTTTCAGTTAATAAACAGACTCTGCAACCTACAATAACAGATCTTCTGTGCTGTAGAACATTCAAATGAAAAGTATTATCCTTACAGTCTTGATAAGGTCACATCTGCCAGGATAAATTGTTACTTCGTGCCAGTCTCCAAAGATTTCAATATACTTTCAAGTATAAAACAAGAATAACCCTACATGAACATGTCATAAATATAACTCAAATCTAATAAATATAAATTGTCCTTTTACTATAAGGAATGACACCTAGTTTGAAGAAGAATTAATAAAAGATGAACTAAAATCAATGCTCTTTTTTTTTTTTTCTTTTTAATTTTATCTGACATGTGAAGTTTGCCAGACTCAAGAGAAGGGATTTTTTTCAGTGATGGGCTTTCAGAAATGGCATTTAGAATAGACAATTTACTGAGAAGAACTTACAGAGAATTCTTTTTTTAATCAGTCTCCAGGCATCATGTCATTAATGACAATGGGAAATACAGACAAGATTTGTATTTTCAGGTTTTGGGGTATGCCAGTAACCACAAAATATAGCAATGAAAGTGTCTTTCTGAACTATAAATGTTACCGTGAAGACATTGCATTTTTTAATTTTCTTTTCAAGGACCTAAAGTTCTGTAAAAAATGTTACCTGAAGGGAGAGTCTATTGAGCAAAGGTGAGGGATTTGTATGTTCCCTTTTCAATGACATTAATAAAAGTGAGACATGCAAATCCCTTCCCTGCCAATTGTAGTTTTCCAGCTCAGGCTCTCACACAGTGCTGTTAGGTCAGGCAATGTAGTAAAAGAAACAGGCAAAAGTACAAATTTCTGGACTTTAATAAATTGCATGGATCAGTATGTGGACTGAATGCCACTGTGCTTAATTTATCTTCTATCCTAGCAACTACTGGATGTACTAATAACATTGGAATTTTTCCTCCACTCAATCAGCAAGATAGCTGACACTGAGATTTTATAATCTTAGACAGGAGAACTTGTTAAGAAAAAAGGAAAATAGTGACATTTTAAATCCAGACCAATAATCCATTACTATCTGTGCCATATCTTGAACACATCTGATGAAATGAGTGTATCATTGCTAGTTTTCTTGGACGACCTGAAAATTCAGTTGTGGTTTTACCATTTATGAATCATGTAAATTGCTGTAAATTACTTCGGTAAAATCATTAACCTCTCTGTTACACTGGGCTGTGGAAGATGTTATCATTTTGCCTGTGTAATGTAGTAGCAATGAACCCGTCACCATCAGTGGACACATTACTGTAAAGAGTGGAAATATATAAAATTACTAAGGTTTCCATTGCTTTATCTCAGACTTTAAATAAGCAAGCTAATGCGAGTAGCTGATATGAAATCCAGACGAAAGGCAAACTGAATGTTGTGCTTTTTCAGTCAGGACACATTTGAGACAGCCAGGCTCCACCTCCACAGCTCATGAGTGTTGGCTCTGGGAGCTCCCTGGCAGCATGAGTGCCAGTCCCGAGGAGGCACAAGGCAAGGGAATGTTTTTCAGCATGGAGAAGTCCTCTCCTGGCTGTGCCTTTAGAAATAAGCCTCCTGTTAGTTGCATCCTCTCTCAAAATTGTCTCCCTGTGTGTGTATCTGTGTAAGTAGAGTAGATGAAAAGAAACACAGTTAATACACATGTGTTCTGTACATTTCACTCTAAAGTATAAACCTGACAAATTCGTGCCTAGTCTCATTGGATATCTGCATCATTTACCTGCTTGCTTCTGAAGGCAAACTGGCATCCCTGTCTCTTTGTTGCTGAGCATGTTCTGTCCCTCATTTTTCCCTGCATGCCCATATCCAGTTTTATGTTGTTCCTTCTACTTCCCTAGCCTTTTTTCCAGGTACAGAAAAGGGATTTCTCTAGTGCAGGGTGGTATTTCCTGGGCTGGCAAAAGCAGCCAAGCATCACTGCATCTGTAATTGCACACTGCTTCTGTGTTTGTATTGCATGCCCATGTAGCAATATTTGTGTTTGCAAATCCAGAATATTAAAGAGTTGTATTTCTAGTATCTTCACATCAGCTTAGTATCTTTTGGTACCCTGTAGATGGTTTCCATCTAGCATGTTTAGAGAAAGCATGTCTACTTCTTACATGGAAGCTGCAGCTTTGAGGCAGTCATAACACTTCCTTCTTTTCCTTAAAAATTTCCAGTGGGGTGTTCATTGCTCATGCTTGAGGTTGCAACAGCATGTGAACTCAATTTTCTTTACTCTTTCTCTTTTCGTTCCGACAGCAGTTTTTGTCGGGACTAGTAGCGAGATTGCTCCAGTAGGGATTAAACTGAGTCCTTCGAGTGATCTCTTCTCTGTGGCACAACAGCAGTGAGTAAAAGGCTGCAAGGGAAGATCGGCATGAGTTGGAAGTGTAGATGAATTTCCTTCCCTATTCCAGGACTAACAGAAGAAGAAAAAGGGGCTTCATTCTCAGAGGTGGAGCCAGATGTTGGAGTGGGGACTTGACATGTCCACAGCAGCCGGGAACAGCCTTGAGCTTGAGCACTGGGAGAACAGAGCCTTGCTCTCAGGTGGGACTCCTTCCTCAGCAAGGGTGGGAGTGTCTTGGGCATTCCATGGGCAGACACAAATTACAAGCTGGCTTCCTGAGATGATTTTGAGGTCTTTCAATTCCTGCCACTTGCACCTTCATGGAAAAGGGTAGACAGTCAAAACCCATTCTTCTCACATTCCTGTGGCTTTTCTTGTTTCCTCTTTGTTTACCCAATTCTGATCATTGAGCCTGGCCAAAGCACCAGCATCTGCACTTGGTGGTGGTACAGCAGTTTCCTGGTCTCATTTATTCATTGCTCCCTCCTGGGCAGAACAGGTTTCCTCTTCACTGCCTTGGCTCCTCCATGACTAAGAAAGGCAGCACTGCCTCCCTCCTCACATTTGGTTCCTTTGGTTTCCATTAAGAAAACTACTTGCAACACCCTGCACAGTCCTGATGACCCTGGGAGTGTTAGGTGTGCACTTCCAGGGTCTGGCTGGCAGCTTAGGGTCCTGAGTCCCTCCCTTGAGAATACCATGCAGCCCACTGGGGGTGGAAGATGTGGGGAGAGGTGTTCAGGACTCAGGAGACAAGCCACCATGGTGCTATCCACCTTGGCACAGCCCCAAATGATCAAAGTGTTCACCACTGAAGAAGGGCCAAGAAAGCTGGTTAATATTCAAGGATCACCTCGTCCAAGCTCAGAAGCAGTTCATCCCAACAAAGAGGAAGTCAGGCACAAATGCCAGGAGGCCTGCATGGATGAGCAAGATGCTCCTGGACAAACACAAACACAATAAGGAAACATACAGAGCATGGAAGCAAGGACGGGTAGCCTGGGAGGAATGCAGAGAAATTGTCCAAATGGCCAGGGATCAGGTTAGGAAAGTCAAAGCCCTGATAGACTTAAATCTAGCCAGGGACATCAAGGGCAACAAGAAAAGCTTCTATAGCTATGTTGGTGATAAAAGGAAGACTAGGGAAAATGTGGGCCCTCTCCGGAAGGAGGCGGGAGACCTGGGTACCCAGGACACGGAGAAGGCTGAGGTACTCAACGACTTTTTTGCCCCAGTCTTCACCAGCAAGTGCTCCAGCCACACCACCCAAGTCAAAGAAGGCAAAGGCAGGGACTGAGAGAATGAAGAACCTCCCACTGTAGGAGATCAGGTTTGAGACCATGTAAGGAACTTGAAGGTGCACAAGTCTATGGGACCTGACCAGATGCATCTGTGGGTCCTGAGGGTACTGCCAGATGAAGTTGGTTAAGACACTATCCATCATATTTGAGAAGTTGTGGCAGTCTGGGGAAGTTCCTGCTGACTGGAAAAGGGGAAACATAACCCCCATTTTTAAAAGGGGATGAAAGGAAGACCTGGGGAACTACAGGCCAGTCAGTCTCAACTCTGTGCCTGGCAAGATCATGGACCATATTCTCCTTGAAACTATGCTAAGGCATATGGAAAAAAAGGAGGTGTTTGGTGACAGCCAACATGGCTTCACTCAAGGCAAATCATGCCAGATAAATTTGGTGACCTTCTACAACGGGGTTACAATATTGGTGGATAAGGGAAGAGCAACAGACATCATCTACCTGGACTTGTGCAATGCATTTGACACTGTCCTGCACAATAAAATTCTCTCCAAATTGGAGACACGTGGATTTGATGGATGGACCACTCAGTGGATAAGGAATTGGCCTGATGGTCGCACTCAAAGCATTGCGGTCACCATCCCAATGACTGAGTGGAGAGCTGTGACAAGTGGTGTTCCTCAGGGTTTGGTCTTGGGACTGGCTCTGTTTAACATCTTTGTCAGTGACATGGACAGTGATATTGAGTGCACCCTCAGCAAGTCTGCTGCCAACAGCAAGCTGTATGGTGCGGTCGACACGCTGGAGGGAAGGAATGCCATCCAGAGGGACCTAGACAGGCTTGAGAGGTGGTGGGCCCATGGCAGCCTCATGAAGTTCAACAAGGCCAAGTGCAAGGTCCTTCACGTGAGTTGGGGCAATCCCAAGCACAGATACAGGCTGGGTGGTGAGTGGATTGAGAGCAGCCCTGCGGAGAAGGACTTGGGGGTATTAGTGGATGAGAAACTGAATATGAGCCAGTAATGTGCACTCGCAGCCCAGAAAGCCAACCTTACTCTGCATCAAAAGAAGCATAACCAGCAGGTTGAGGGAGGTGACTCTCCCCCTCTAGTCAGCTCTCATGAGACCCCACCTGGAGTACTGTGTTCAGCTCTGGGGCCCCCAACATAAGAAAGACATGGACCTGCATGAGTGAGTCCAGAGGAGGGACACGAAAGATGGTCAGGGGGCTGGAGCACCTCCCCTATGAGGGTAGGTTGAGCATTGAGGTTGTTCAGCCTGAAGAAAGGAGGACTCCAGGGAGACCTGATAGCAGCCTTCTAGTACCTAAAGGGAGCCTACAGGAAAGATGGGGAGGGACTCTTGATCAGAGGGAGTGTAGTGATAGGACAAAGGGTAAGAGTTTTAAAGAGAAAGAGGGTAGATATAGATTAGATATTAGGAAGAAATTCTTTACTGTGAGGGTGGCGAGACAACGGAACATGTTGCACAGAGAGGTTGTGGATGCCTCATCCCTGGAAGTGTTCAGCGCCAGGTTAGATGGGTCTTTGAGCAACCTGGCCTAGTGGAAGGTGTCCTTGCCCATGGCAGGGGGGTTGGAACTAGATGATCTTTAAGGTTCCTCCCAACCCAACCCATTCTATGATTCTATTGTTAAAGCTGTCCTTTCTGCAAGAGGACCCAGATGCTGGTCTTGAGCTGTGTGCACAGCAAGAGGTCAGCAACAGGAAGAAAAATGAGAGTACAAGTAAGTAAAAGACAAATGCTGTTATAGTAACTGCTGACTTTCTACCTGTCTGTGTTGAGACTGTCTTTGCCCCTGCTATTGCTGCATCTGATTTTCCCACACCCATGAGCTGTGGTGATAGTTATGTGTAGTACTATTAGAGCCTTCACACATTCATCTAATATGTTCAAAAGCCAGGTTTGACTGGTGAGAAGGAAGATGCAGCATTTCTTTTTATGAAATATTTTTGTTCATTTCTGGGACAGCATCATTCAAAGAAAGGACAGCAATGTTCAAAGAGGGGAAAAAACATGTCTGAAGATGCCAAGCAGGCAACCCCTCTCGCACCTGTCTGATACCTCATTAATAAAGATTCTTCGACCACAAGTTAAACTGATTCTCTGAAATAGCAGGGTGTTAATAGCTGTGTCTATGCTGGATTGCCTGTTGAAAGAGATTGACAGTGTTCCTGGAGTGGTGGAGATCTTGGATAGTGTAAATTCACTTTTTGAAGCAGCTACAAGATAGAGTTGATGTAAACAGAAAGCAGGGAGGGCAACAAAGGCTGGACAGAGGTGGTGCTTACATCTTACGGAAGGTAAGAAAGTACCTTCAGAGAAACACAATGATTGTGTAGGAAGTGGATGCTCAATGGCAGTGAGATTTTGTGGATATACAACATTTTTACAAACAAAATGATGTCAGTAAAAACATCTTCACAGTAATAAATGTATTATCCAAACACATCTGGTTGGTGTGTCCAATAGGCAGAATGAGCTCTGCAATAATTGTGGCCATTAGAAGCAGTTTTAGCAGGGTGTACAGACCACAGACTGGGTCTAAAAGGTTTTCTAAAACAGCCTTCACACAAGCAGTTAAAGCAGGATAATGTTTACCGCTTCGTTCCTAATAATGAAAAAAGGTCTCCATTGTAGAGTGTTTTACCAGTACTCTACGATCAGAGATATGGAGGTGTTTTAAAGCACACAACACCTCTTGATATGCATTATTGGAGTTTATAAAGAGCTGTAACCACAGTTTCCCTTGAACTGTCAGAGGCAGACCTGCTGATGTGAACCTCCTTGATGTTGTGAGGCTTTGGAAAACTATGTATGAGGATTGGCTTAAAAGTAAAGAAACTAGGCCTCTGCTGAGAAAGGGAGAACACACCTTGGTATCTAAAAGAGATGTCTAGTAAGGTTGGGAGCAGACTTTCATAGCAAAATTTTCACAGCTGATGAAACTGCAGAACAGATCAGATGCTTCTAAATGCTTACAGATGCTTAAAAGTCTATAGTCTTGATTACTTGGTGTTGGGATCACAGTGGAAGATCAACCCAGAGAAAGAAAAAGGGAAGGAAAGACAGAGGCCAGTCTCGGAGTCTCTTTTCTAGAACAAATGCTGAACAAATCTTAGCACGTGTGGGGTGGGAAGGGGCTGCAGAGGGTGGGGGCAAAATGATTAATGGCAGCTATTAAAAGCTGGGACAAAGAGGGTACAGCATGTCAGCCAGGATAAGAAGAAGGACAAGAACAACAAGTTGAGGCAAGCCAAAACCAAGCTAAAGGGTCCCCAGTCCATACAGAAATGGTAAGCGAGAGCAAATTCACAGTAACATGTACATGGTGACCCTGAGGAAAAGCCTCAAGGGAGTGTCCAAAAAAGGCAATGAGCAGCAGAAGAAATGAAGTTTGATCTGGAAAATAAGAAACAGACTGGGCACAAAGCGATGTTGATTTGTTAGACCATATTTATTTTGGAAGTGACAAGACAGCATCTTTGGGATGCACCCTCATTGAATATGCTCTTGGTGAGCGCAGATACTGCAAAAACAGCACAGGCACAGCCTCAGTGCTCAAAGGTCCTAATTATTACCTTTACAGGTACAGAGGTGTGGCAGTCAGGATGGAGTTCGGAAGAGCAATGAATTGAGTTGGTTCAGTCCTTGAGTTGCAGGGCTGTGAGCTAGCATATGTGAGAGTTTAAGATGCCTTAAATTCATTGTAGGCCTGGGAAACATTTAGACAATTAAAAAAGCCCTTACTATTAAAAAGTAAATGGATTGTCCACTTGTAATTTTGTGTGAGAGGTGTAAAGCCTATGTGGAAAAGCCTCACAAATGTAAAGGTTGTAAATGCATTTAATGTCATGGAGATATCTTGAATATGAAACTGAATTAGTGTCTCATGCCCAAGATAAAAAGGCACAAATCATGGAAAGGCTATATTTTTATAATAGGGAATGTATGCAGGAAACTGGGACAACTTTTATCTCAGCAGTTAGCACAAGGAGCTACCTGAGAGGGTAGAAAGAAAAGTGGAAAAAGACAGAATTTAGACACTATTGTCTCATGGACTGTATTGACCTTTTTATGGACGCAAAGTTTCTGGGTTATTTACAGAGCATAATGTTAAAGACTGTGAGGGCTAGTGTTTTGTTAATCAGCTTCTGAAAGAAAAAATGGACATGCAATTACTCATCCAAGGTGGCAGAGTCATGTGTAGAGAAGTCCCCAGCCTGAGTATACATTTCATATACTCTCTAATTTTTTACCTATGAAACTAAGTAGCCTTCTGCAAGCATAGAGATCTGAGGCTTGCAAAGATTATTTTCCCCATTTTCCTCACACTACTGAAAATCAAAATTCTGTAGGCCATCTTCCATTATGAGTTGGATAATATGCTGCTAGAGGAGAAAAAAGCAGCTATTAGCATGGTACAGAGCAAATGAAAGGAAGATCTCTGCATTGTAAAAATAACTATTATTCCTACCATCAAAATGTGAAAATGTTAAGGGAGGCCTCTTTGTTACACTGGACTGAGCTTGTGAAGACTTGTTGCATATTCCATGAGGAAGATGGTGATGAAAATATGAACATGTATCAATGTATACTTCCCTTTCAGGCTATTATACTGGCCACCGCTTGCATGGCTAGGCACCTGTTTATGTTCCTCAGGCCTAAGATTGTTTGTCTCTTACCTCTGAAAAACTACCACCAGAAGAAAAGTATTTAGAAACCCTTTATTCAGTGGGATATTCATCATATACGTGTTGTGAAAAGAGAAATTATCCAGATCCATCAAGCATTACAAGGTGCTAGACCTCAAATATGGAGATGATTGATGATCAAATACTTTTCAGATGACTGTGTGGTGCCTGGTAACATATGAGTGTGGCCCTTGAGAAGTTTTTTTCCAAATCCTCAGAGAGCCTGAAGGGCTACCTATTTAGGACAGTTCAAGGGCAGCTCTGGATCTAGCCCTTTTTAAACTTGAGTGACACATAGACATAGAAATTGCTCTCTCCCTACTCATCTAGATATAATGCTACTGCTGTTCCTCATTCTCAAATCCAGCCAGTGGCGAAGCCTGATGCAAATTCCCAGTAGACGGGCACTCCCTGTGCAGACATGGATTGACACAGATCAGGAAAGACAGGAGAACAGTGCCTTTGCAGTCATCCACGTAAGCACAAACAGCACTCATGTAAACATAAGCAATGTAGATGGCCTGACCTTACTCTTACTCACCAGCTAATAAGGCCCAAAATTTACTAGCTGGATCTCATGGGTACACTGGCACCCGCATGCCTGCACACACAAGCTCACATAGGTGTCTGCAGTAGCTGGCTCTCAGACCTGTGGTATCTCCACTGCCTCGGTCCTAGGTTCCTGGTCTCTCTGGTAGCTTGCCTTTCCTTTTCCCTTTCCCTTTCTCTCTTCCTTTCCCTTTCCCTTTCTCTTTCCCTTTTCCCTTTCTTTTTTCCTGCCAAGTCTCCAGTAGCTTGGAGAGGAAAGAAGACGTAGGTGCACAAGCTCTACCTTCCCCTTCTCGGCTTTTTCCTGGGCCAGAGATAATCCCTGAAGGGGCCATCAAGTTTCCCAGACTGACACCAGAGGGAGTGTTGTGCAGCTGACAAGTGTACCGGGACCAGGGACTGGTGAGCGATGGTCCTCAAGTGGTTGGTGTCTGAGAGGCTGATGGCAGCCACGCTGCCCCTGCCCTCCTCGCAGGCAAGGGCAGAAGGGGAAAAGGAAAAACATGCCACGGAGACAGAGACCCATTGCCATGCTGCTTTCTGGGCTCCTCCTGTGCTTTGGCTGAGGCTCCTGCTGCTATCTCTGCCCATCCCCATGCTCTGAGCTGTGGAGCCCATGGTGGCCCTGACTGGCACAGCCATGGGTGCAGGCTAGAGCCAAGTGTTTTCCCCACAAGGTGTTTATATAGTAATAAGCATTAAAAGAGAAGGAACCCAACAGAATAGGGCAGACTGGCATGTGAGCGAACATAGTTTGTGGCCATTGTGTGTTTTGAACAAGAAAGGCCTAGAATGAAGCTTTTTTTCAAAAGGAAGCAATGGCATAAATTCAGCTGTGGGGCATTGAGCTTTTCTACCTGTTTAGATAAAGACCCCATGGTTTGGAAAGGGATCTTTAGTGCATTACTATGGACTAGATTTTTTGTTCATTGCATGTCAAGCATTTTATATTCCATGTGTGGCTGCAAATCATGCTTTTCACATTACAACTGTCTTCATGTAAAGTGATTAGCACTAGTGAAGGCTCTAATTTTCTTATTCCAGTGATCTGGTTTTTCATTAAGTCCTTT
This sequence comes from Buteo buteo, assembly GCF_964188355.1. NCBI lineage: Eukaryota > Metazoa > Chordata > Aves > Accipitriformes > Accipitridae > Buteo > Buteo buteo. The sequence continues at coordinate 75,351,154 of NC_134204.1, forward strand.
CCTGAGACTTTTTCTATAGTCTTCTTCATGTCTCCCTTTTATTCTCCCTCCCTATTATTTTCACAGCTTTTCTGTGCTTTACTGTTGTCCATAAGCTCAAAAAAATTGCTTTCCTTAATTAATTCTGAAATACAAGAAAAATTATATTGTACTGTCCATTAAGAGAATCGTGTTGCCTTCTTCATGAATCTGGGACATCAGCTGAGGTCAAGACTCAGTGCAGGCATTCCATGATTTGAAGCTTTTCCCTTTGGATATATGGATATGCCTTAATTCTGTTTTTAAATACTGTTATGGTCAGATATCAAGCTGCAACCAACAGTTTCTGATACAAGAGAATTGTCTAAATAACAACCTTACATTTTGCCTCTTATGTAAAAGAAGTGCTTTATCTGTGCTTGTTCTCCTCTGAACCTTCTCACATTCATTGATCCAGAAGACAAGGGCAAAGTGCTCATGAAGCTCAAGAAAGGAGAGTGACTGGCCATAGAAGATGCAAAGAAGCTGAACTTACAAAGGGAGCTCTTCATGGATGGGTAAGGATGACCCTTAGGTAAACAGCTTTATCTGTTGAGTGGATCTGCTGGCTATGCCAGCTGTGTCAATCAACCAATTGTATCACTTAAGTGATTCAACCAGCTGTGACATTAAGCTTATTATAGAAATCTGCAATAAGAATCACATTTGTATTGTGATTCAGCTATGTATTGCAATTGTTACACTCTGCTAAGAGCAATTTGTACTTGTATTGTGATTTACATCCATTGCTTTATCAGTCTGCTAATTCAAAATCCTGCGTAACATAACTTCAGATAAGTAAGTCAGATATTGAAGATTAAATCCTCCACATGTGTAATATCGGAAAGAATCTGGTCAGAGAGTGTTGGACTCCAACATTAGCTGGTGTCATGGACAGGATATTCCTGAGGTTTAATGTTACCAGTTATTCTACTAGCAATTTGGCAATAACAAGATTTCTGATTTAGCATTATAGCTTAAAAATAAAAGATAAAAAAAGTACCTAATAGAGGTTATTGTTGCGATTCAAAAAGGTTAGTGACAAGACTTTTTAAAAGAGAGGATAAATATTTGCAAACGTTAGCAAAGACTGGAAGAAGCTAGCTCATAAATTTGAAAAGGACGGATGGAAAAATCCTGAGTAGGAATTTTCTTGGATAGAAGAACATTGTACCAATCACAGAAATACTTAGAAGGAATTGAAGAAGTGAAAAGGTTCTAACAAGTTGAAGTCGGAAAAGGGAAAACCAGGCTTGTGCTGGCTGCTAGAAAGTTGCTTGCAGCAGTAGTGGAGAAGCTAGAAGTGTAAGATTATGTAAGATTAACATGATAGAACCATAGAATAAACAGTAATAAATGATAATATGTTGTATAAAATGTGACATACATAGCTAGAATATCAGAACAGGTTATTAGAATGAAAACTGCAGTACTAGATCACAGCCAGTGCCCACATACACAGAGATCACGTATGATGGTCTAGTCAAATAGAGCCTGTTAGTGAAATGGCTGCTACGTGTACTGAGAACGATGAATGCTGAGGACGGTATCTGGTTTGATCCCAGTTCTCCCAATCATCCTCACAGTGATGATGCACATGAACAGTGAGAAGAAAATAAGGTGAAAGTGGTTCCTTCCATGATAAAAATCAAACAAATACTGGATGCCCACCCTCAGACAACTGCAAAAGATCAAACTTTCTTGGAGGTAACTGACCTCCAAATAAGTTTTCAACTAAACATGGGGAATACAACCCTAGAATAAGTGTCCAGTTTATGGGGAAAAGAAGCAAATCAGATAGTCTCACTGTCGATGAGGCTCAAAATTTAGTATTAGGACCACCGGCACTCCTACAGACCCCTACTCACAGCAGGCTGCCTCACTGTGGGGGTCTGCTGTCCACCAGGCCAGGCAGCTTCCCCCAACAAGGAAATGAGGGGGAATCGTTACTTTCAAAATCTTGCTTATGGACAAAAATTAAACACCTGTATCGTATTACTGCATAAGACATGAAATTGAATGTCTTATTGGTAATGAATGAATGCATTTGCTTTTCTGCTTCTTAAATGTCAGTGTTCCAGTACCACTGGAATTGGAAGGAATTTGTGTATGTTGAAGAATCAGTTTAAGGAAGGCAAATGGCCTAATTGCTGTTGTGCATGTGCACAGCTACAGCCACAAAACAACTGAATTGCATTTACTTTTCCAGGGCTGAATTTGTTTCAGTGGGAAAATTATATACAAAAAGAGATGCCACCACATACTAATCCTAGCTGTAGGCATGCTCAGAAATACAAACCTAAACTGAAGGGCAAAAAAGAAAACATTTTCAAGATGCACTGACTGCTTCTATCATTCAAGTGCATGGGTCCCGAACTGGAGTCAGTAATATTGTTTATTGCTGCACACTTGAATCACAGATGCTGCATATCTACAGCTGTTATTTTGCGAAGTAATCTGTACAGAGTAATTTTCAAGCTATCACATGTACTTTACAGGAATCAGAAACAACAGTAAAAGAAAACTTGGGAAAATCCTTGATAGCTCCTGCAGAATATTCTCCAGTTACTTGGGAAACTGCACCTAGTGAAGTGCAGCAAGTTCCATGTATAAGTCTTTCAGTGTTGATTTCAAACTTTTATCAGACAGAAGGCTTGACAGTAGATGAGGAGGAGGGAAAATTGGCCATGCAATATTCCTCTGGCAGTTACCATGTCAAAGTTGTTTCCTTCTTGTCTGCGTATGATTTTGCTCAGGGACCAACCTATGAGGCTGGGTACTAGTCTTCAAACCTGGCCATGCAGAAACCAGCTGGAAGACTGCCATCATTTTCAGTGGAGTCAGATTTTCACCCCTGCTGTTTTATTGCAAAAGCCAACATATGCATAAAGAAAAGATCTCACTGGTGTCTTGGCCCCTTGGGGAGGAATGTAATAATAAAAAATGAGACAAGTAAAGGTAGGCATCACTGAAGCATCGAAGTGCAAAATACAACATAACACTAGTCAAGGAAGTCTTCTTAGGCCTGTCCTCTGATATGAAAGGAGGAGAGTTCAGCTGCAGTCATTTCACTTCTTTGAAATATGCATCTGGCTTTACGCCTAGGTCTGCCGGCTTGCAGCAGATACAGCCTTTAGTGTCTCTGTCTTTAAGATTTGCTTTAGGCTCCTTTCAAATGTGAGAAAGGTGAAAACTCTCAGAGGTGATCTCACTTCTGAATGTGAGCACTTCACCCTTTAACATGGGTGGCCCTGACCCACGCATGGCTAATGCTACAGCATTTCACTGCTGGTTGCATCCATCAGAAGCTCTAAACTAAAATTACATTGGATGGAGACTGCTGCTTTCTATCCATCCTGTTGTGATAAGGGAGAATAAAAGGGCATGGTCTGTGTGGCAAAAGCATGCACTCTACCCAGCAGCAGACAGTGTAAATGACAGAAGCTACAGGGGGTTTTGCTGGAAAACTAAGTCATATGCATACATCAGAGATTGTAAGAAAAAAAAGAAAAGAAAACAGGCAACCAGTTGAAAACAAAAATCAGATAGGTGATATATAGGACAGCAGTTCTGATGAAGAGGCAGCTGCCTTACTCAGCAACAAAAACATTAGAATTTTACATCCAATCTCAACTCTTGTTGGAAGTCAAATAAAGCTCTGGGGGAAGCCAGTTACCCACAGTCCAGTAATATCCTTGATTATCTTCATCTGAGCTTTTTCAGTGGTTATCTAAAATGACTAGTTTTCAGGTCTGCCCTTGTTTTTGTTTTCTAGTAACCCCCACCCACCCTGCAGATTGTCTATTTGCCCAAGAAAATGGAGGAGTTAATTACAAGGATGATTAACAAAGTCAAGCAGGACTGACGAAATCTGTGTTTCTTGTTAGAACTGGCAATAATCCCATAATAACATGGGACTGATAGGCTACATGATTATAATTTCCAGCTACTTGTGGCCAAGTCAGAAGGAGCAATGTGACTAGATGTGTACGAGCACTTGAGAAGAGAGGGGCTCTGCCTAGGAAACGTGATGACATGCTGTGTGTGATATCCCACAGAAGACTCAATGACAACTGGATTCTTACACTTTTTGTGCCTATTATTTATAAAATAATTTTCAGTTGGAAGGGACATAATGATCATCTAATCAAACTGAGGAAGCGCTCTGCCTGTTTCAATATATATTGTAGTGAATCATTCCTCTTACAAAGGACTTTGGTGGCAAATGGAAAGAGGCACATGTTAGTATATTATAACTGAAATGCAATTTATTTTAAGAACTAGAATGTGTATGCAGCTTTAGGAGCCTTCAACACTTGCATGGCTATAGGCCCTACACAAAGACTTGGGAAACTATTTTTTTGGCTTTGGTTGCTATTAATCACCAATGCAATTAATTATTCATTCATTTTCCAATGCCAATGTCTGCTAATATTTAAAAAATAAAGAGCATTGACTATGGCTGTTTTCTGTGAAGGCAAGTTAAATTTACTATAGTGGCCTTGTGTCTTTTTAATAATTGGCTGATAAAAGGAGCAAAAACCTAATGATTTTCAGAGCTGTCAGATGTTACTCCACTGGTTTAATTTTTCTCTGCCCTTCAGGTCTGCCCCACCTTTCCACGGAGTCACCTGGTGCTACCATGGCAATGAGCTCAGCCTGAGCTCACATCAGCTGATGGTGGTTGATGACACAACCGTACATGGTGATCTCAGGTGATGTCAGGTATCTACAAAATGTTTCCTAACTCTAGCATGTCCCATCTCTGGAATGAATGATATCAAAACTTTTTTGTAAAAATACTGTTTCAGAGTTTAATTATCTGTAACAAAGTGTGTATCTCTTACCGTATCACGTATATATGTATCATATATCTTTATATGGTATTATATTCTTCTTCTTTCTCTGTCTCTCTCTCTCTCTTTTTTTTTTTAATTAATATACTCTAGTTCCCTGAAGGTATCCAGTAACAGGCTGAAGTGTTTGAGAACCTATCCATTTGCTAATAAAATCAAACAGAGAGATGTGAAAAGACCAGAAGAGCAACCAGAATATGAGTGTAGGGAATTCAACAGAAAGTCTTTTACCTGCTGATTTGGGACTGCTGTTTGGCTCTAAAATATTCAGCTAATAAATCCTTCCCAATCCTTCCTAATAAGTTCTTCCCTATGTGCTTACATGGTCCAAGGAAATTAAATGCTGTACTTCTACTCAAGAGAACAACAAAGTGTTTACCACACATAAGTATAAGAATTTAAAATGTCTATCAAACCTACTTTTTAGTGCAGATTAACTAAAGAGAGCTGATGGACTCTTGGCAATGCCAGTTAAATAAATTAAGTCAAGTAGAATCATATTGCAGCATTTGATCTCTGGCTGTATATCTCTGGCTGAAGGATCAGATGTAGAATTAGAATGCATAAATTTCTCTCTTTCATTTTTGTCAAGTAAAGACAGGTTTATTGAAAAGGGATTATCACCCCCAAAAGTTAAAGAAGCATCACTGACCATTGCAGGCTTTGCAGTAATGAAAATGTTGAACTGTGGACCTTTGGGCAAAACTGACAACTATAGCCCAAATGGTGTTACCCTGGAAAGGATCTGCCTTTATTTGCTATTAGATCCAGTGGCAACCTTACAAAGGTAACTGATACTCTTGCCACCTGTTTCTGGAGAACTTTGTTTAATAGCACTAGAGCTACACATTACTTCTGCCTTTTTTCATTGCTGAATGAGGGGTAATTTTATAGTACTGCTCAGGTTTATCCACTTAGGTTTGATGTAATTTTATAATCAGTACCCACTGCTGCTTGCGCTGACATCCCCGCTGGTACAGCTCAGGAAAACAGGAGGATGACACTTCTTTAACTGGCTTTCAGTACTACTGTTGGTTTTGACTGTCTTTTTCCATTGTGTATTTCCAGTACACAGGTGGGATGTTTTGCATTCTGTGTATCTGCAAGATATAATTAACTTTCCAGAAGTTAATAAAATAAGCTTGTACCTTTTTTTTTTTTTTTTTTGTAAATGGACTTCACAAAAGTTAGTACCAACAAGCCTTATGCAGTGTTATCTATTTCCTTAAGACATTAAGCTTATTTCAGCATCCAGTGAACTCCCAACGTCTAATGTGACTGTGAAGGTTAGGAAATGACTGACCAAAACAATATTTCTTTTTAAGGTTCTGGTGATATTTCAAAATGACTCTACAGCACAGGCAGAAAACACTGGGTATTATACAGGGTGAAATATCCTTGTCATTTGTATGAGAACAAACTTCCCAGTACTAATCAGGCAGTCCAGTCTGCAGGAGAAGTACAATGCTGTCACAAAAAATAAAAATAATATTAAGTGAAATCCTCACAGAGTAAATGTAGTATTTTTAAAATTTCAACAAATTTTGCTGAGTTTGTTTTCATGTAACCTGAGTCAAAACCCCTTCATGCTGCAGAATCTGTGTTTTTTTCTTTGCCTGCGGGGGTCACTAGAACGGGACGACAGTGGCAGACCAAGATTGTTAGTCCTGCCCTGCACTGTGTCAGTGCTGTTCATATGCACAAAAACGTACCAAGAACATGTGCAATAGTTGGCAGAGATTGTGGGGTAAAAGGACATTGACTGCTGAAGAGAAATGGCTGAGCAACACTATCCTACAGCCAAAAAATACCCCAAACAAACCTTCTCTGAAGAAGAGATATCCTTCAGTCAAAAACTCTTAGAACAAAGACCAACAAATAATGTACATATTAAATAAGATACAAGTTACACATCGGGGCTTATTTTGAAAATAAGCTTCCTGCAAAAGTAGGAAATGTCTAATTGGTAACAGCTTCTTTGTTAAGGGATGTGCTGTAGAGAACTGTGCACTTTTCAGTCATAAAATAATTAGCATCTCTAGACATTTCTACACATTAGTTGCCAAAGGACTCCATAAAGCACGTAAGATCCAGTGAAGACTGCCCTTGGCTACAATTTTTTTCACCTAATTCTTAATACTGTAAGGAAAGGGACATTTTATTCCTGGTTTCATTTGGCTTTGGATGTGATTAACTGGAGGCACCACCTTTTCTTTCATCCTTTCTTTGGGTTCTCTGTGGAATGTGTTGAAATCCGCTTCTGAAACTCATAAATATGAAACTTTTTTTTTTTTTTAAATTTAATCTGATGTCAAGATTTTCAGTCTAGCCTAAGAAAAACCCCATAGATTTCCTCTTTTATACCAACATCTGTGCTCTGTCAACCTCACCACCAGGATAAATGCAATTGCTCTGGTAAGCCTTTGAAAATCATACACTGAAATAGTTTAGGAGTAACTCTTTCATATTCTCCTCTATTGAGGAGCAGAGACTCACTGCTGGGGTCTCTGAATGCCCTACGCAGTGTTTCAGTGTCCACCACCAGACCTTAGCTGTAGGTTCAAGGGCTAGAAAAAAAAGAAAACTCAAATATAAGGATTACTTTGTGGTGAACTGGACATCCCTGTAATGGACTCAGGACTGAGGGCCCTGGTGGCGACAGAGTAAGACAAGGGAGCAGGAGAGAACTGAATGTGGCTTTCTACTGTGGCCACTTTGAAAACAATATAACGAAGAAGAGCATGCAGGGAAAAGAAGAGACATCCACAGGGAAAGGGAGTCACCAAGATACTAGCAGGATGCTCAGAAAAATATCAAATTCACATACGATATGTTTGAGGGTCTTTTTCCTACAGCTCTGTTCTGTCTGCAGTAAAAACATACCTCTGGATCACTGGTATTGCTGATCACTCTTTCCAACTTGGAGTCAAGGAGCTCAGTGCGCTCTGCAATTATTTAATAAAGCTCTGGAAAATTCATTGGGTGGGATGGATATGCAGACAAGGCTTATCTACACTTTACAAAGTGGAAAAGTTAAGTGTTTTGAGTCAAGGACTCACTGAGCATATAACCCTGAGGTCCATCTTTTCTAGGCCTAAGCATGTTGGTTTGTTATTATTATCTTATCAAATACAAATCACCAAAGCTTCTTCAAAAGGAAGTGTCAATCCCTATACTCACAGGGAAATGAAAACACGTGTTTTTCTAAAACACAGAAGTGTGAGAGGGAAATTAGAAAATGTCAATGCCAGGGCATCACAGGGCCCAGGGGCTGGTGGGTGCCAGGAGTGTCAGGGTCTCTCCCCAGAGTGGCAGGGCAGGACCTGGCAGCCAGGACCATTCCACTGCCCCATCCAGGGAACAGGGCAGGTGGGGGGACACCAGGGGCAGCCCCAGGCACCTCCATGCCATGGGTTTGATAGCAGTCCAGGGGGAAGATAGGCAGGGACATCTGTGGGTGCCCATCAGATAGTCATCCTGGTGTGCTGATGTTACTTTGAAGAAACTATTTTTTTTTTAAATGAATACTCCATGTTGATTTTTGTTTCAAAGTGATGGGGCCTTAAGAGACATGATCTAGTACAGTAACTTGAAAATGAAAAATTATGTCTCCTGTCTGGTCAAATGAAACATTTTATTTGGCCTGAAATGGAATAAAACATTTTGTCTTGAGTCAACAAAATATTTTGTGTTGACACAAATCAATTTTTTTGTTTCCATTTTTTTGGTTCAGCTAAAATAACCAAAAAATCCATTATTCATTGTGCACTGGTCTTTATCCTATGCCTGCCAAACTACAGAGCCGATGACATTTGTAATAATTTAAATGAAATTATATAACACATTCTGGCATACTGGAGCTCTTCCATTTGTTTATGGCTTGCTTTCTTTACTGACCTTGACCGGATTGGAATTACCGACTGAAAGCACAGTGATAACCATCTCTTGATTTTTCCAGGCTTCAAATCAGAAGTTTTGTGCTGAGCTGTTGAATCATCTGAATAAAATAGCAAAACTCAAACCCAAATGAACTTAACTTTCAGGGGGGTTTTAGTACTTTTATTTGTATTATGATAATGTTTAGGAGTCCAGATAATGAACCAAGTATCCCTAATACCTGCCACTGGCAGTGTAGTCCCTAAAGCTAGTATTTCCCACCCAAACCAATGCTCCAGAACTTTTCAAGTAATTAATAAAAGAACAGGAGATAATTATGTGGTTACTTCTATGGTTCCCAGTATTGCTACAGAAATTGTACTGAGTGGTTTTGAAATTTGTTGTCCAGACTATTGGACTGATGAATACTTATCCTTAAAGAAGTCATGCATTCTTTACTAGGTTTAGATTATATTTAAATCAAACTACAAACATATGATTGCCACTCAGTTTCAAAGATTTCTGAGTTGACAAATCCCAGAGTTTAAATATGGTTAGGCGATATTAGGGCCCCACTATGAGAAAAATATTCACAAGCTCTTTTTCTGCTAGCATCAGGCCAGCTAACCTGGGATGTACTCCACTGTCATTTTAAATCAATTTAAGTGTTTCACTGGGCTACCAGAGCAGAATAAAGCCTTCCAGAAGCCCTGTCTTGAATTAAGGTTCAGTTTCTGCAGGGTTTGCATGTGAGATTAAACCAGGGCTTTTTTCCTTCTAATTAGAAGCAGCAGTCCTGAGACTTTGATCCCAACTTCTATGAACAAGGTAAGAAGAGTCAAAAGATTTCTACCATGTTGAAAAAAGCATGCACATTGATATCCCTTGGTTTTGGGTGTAAACATGTCAACCAAAATGGACAGCTCAAGCAAATTTGAAGATTGCTCTTTGGCAAACTTTGATTTGATTTGAAGTTTCAAATGAAACGTTCCTTCTGCAGTATGAAAGGGTTAAGAAAGAAAATTTCTTCTTTAACCCATATTTAAATGTTTATGAATGGTTTTAAAAGAAGGTGAGGAAGTTGTCTCAGTGGGTATTCTCACAGTCTGCATAAAAAAATTAATAGAACACTCATACTCATATTCCAAAGCTTCACAGTCTCACCTCTGTATCATAATGAGATTGTGAAGTCACCAGGTGACTGATTATAATTAGAAAGATATACGTAATGCTGTTTTGTCTGGAGAGGGGGAAAAAAAAAAAACAAAAAAAAACAAACAGAAGAAGAAGAGCAATGCTTCTGAAAGTGTTAATGCAGCACTGCAATATCATTTTCTATTTGAGTGTGGCATACCCTAGCCCTGACAATAAAGAACCATCCCACATGAAAGTGATAGCACAGTTAGCTTGCTGCTGAAGGGAAAATGGTATGACTTCTGACACCAGTTGTACAGGACTCAGTGTCAGAGATTTTAAACCAATTTATATCCTGCTTTCAAACTGGCTTAACAGTCAAGAGAAAAACAGTACTGTTTAATATTTAAACAAAATGTTCAATGTTTGAACAGTAAAATTATTTTTTTGCGTGGTAAAATAGGTGGAAGAATTGTTTAGAGCAGTTTAGGGAGAAATAACAAGAAGTAATGGGGTAAAATTCAGTGGAAGAAGAATGGAGGATGAAAACCAGACAAAATGTGTAACTGTGGTCAATTAGAACATGAAATAGTTTCTGGAGAGCGAAGGAGTAACTGGAGCACTGGGGTTCATCATGTTTAGGCTAAATACAGCAGCTGGAAATGTCCTGTGCAGTGTAATTCTGTCTGAATTGTAAGAGGAATCAACTTGACATACTATTTAGCAAGTTTGAGGCTTGTTTCATGTCTTTGAAGTTTGATTTCAGTCCCATGATCAACACAGGTTTCAGCAACATTGGCAATTTGCTAAACTAGGGAGTTTTTTCTCCCCTAAATGCTCCATGTTTGTGCATATGGTGTCAGCATTACAGAGAAGAAGCCCTTAGTACTGCCCAAACTTTAGATTAGGAAAAGTGTTTAATGTTCATTACTACTTAATCTTTCAGAATGAGATTTTCAAAATGGTATAGCCCCAGAATTTCAAAAGAAATTTAGTGTTTGAATTCCCAGGACTGTGTCGAATATCTCTTTTTAAGTGGAGGAGTGACAGTGACAAGTGGTCCTGGCAAACTAGAAAACTTAGGCTTAACTCCGTTTGCTGATGTACCTGTAGACATCCAAAGCCTACCTTGCCCCTGTTAAAGCTCTTCCTTTATGTGGGGCAAGAAGGTAACCAAATCTCTGAAAGATGTCTTTAGACACAGTTTGGTAATCTGGGTGACTGAACAAACAACTGCCAGATATATCCTTCTACATCAGCAAATATTGACATTCTGTCTTTCTCACCGTGGTGCATTTTAATTCATCATGTCCATTTTGCCTTGCAGAAATCTGTGCCAGTCATTTGGGGTCTTCAGTCCATACCGTTTACTTCTTTAAAAATTTGCCTTAATGTGTCTGGTTCATTGAATCTTCTGATGTCAGGGTTTGGGGTCTTTTTTTTTTTGTGGTCAAATACAGAATTTCTCAGGACAGCTTCTAATCAACCTGGGACTCATGCAGAAGACAGATCTTTTTTTCCTCCTTTTGCTGTTGCTTTTCAAGTTTTTGTTGAGCTCCCAACAGGATGAATTACAAAGTAGTTTTGTTTTGTTTTGTGTTGCTTTGGGTTTTTTTGTTTTCCAAACATGTACAATGTTACAGAAACTTGGCTCTGGCCTTAATTATTACCACTTAACATATCCATACGTGCTGTCTTCCACACGGGGCATTAGGAAAAAGGTATTATATATGTGCTAAATGGGGCTTTCAAGGATCACAATAGGTTCTCATTATTTTTACTCCTCCACTGGACCTTTTATACTATCCTTATGTATTTTCATCTTTTCATTGCAGAGTCCTGCTTTGGCACTGTATTCATGGCTTAGTGAATCACTTAAGCAGGTGTTCTCCTTTCATAGTGGAGGGTTATCTGTAACCAAATTTCAACATTTGCTTTGTAACAACCTTGAAATCTTGCATGGTAAATAACATGTTCCATTAGTTCTTCACTGTTCTTGGAATCCTTGTTTGGGATACTATTTTGCTATAGGTGAAAATGAAGACACCAACAGTTTCAGCCTTACAGTAGTTATTAGTATCTTTTCTTGTCAGTGTGAAATGCCCCAGATTTCTCTTAAGTGCATTACTCTCAAATTAGGTGTCAGGCAATTATTGTCCACTGGAAGGTCGAATCTGAAGCTTTTGTGATGGATAGGACTCAGAGACAAGGCTTCTTACTTGTGCTTTCACTGGACAACGTAAGAAGATGCCTCTAGCCTTGTGAAATATTTTGTTGATGGTTTTTATACATCTTTCAGTTGCAACTAGAAACCATAGCTGCTGTGTAAAGAGGGGCAAGTACATTATTTAGGAGTAGGGATGGAATGATTTTCTGAATCTTAATATTGAATTTGTTTGCTTCTTAGGTGAAGAGCTGTGAGTAAAGGAGAACTTCTTGTTCTAGTCAAAGTTTAATTGTCCTCTCCCATTACATACTTCTTTAATTACTTTACCTCTATGGATTGTATTTGGCATGTGAATATTTGCTACTTTCTCCTGTGTATAAAATTAGTCTCACTATTACATTATCTTCTATTGTAATGAGATAATACTTAATGAAAAGCAGAACCCATTTTGACAGATCCCTGGACATGGAACTACATACTGACTCATGTATGAGTCAGAGATATATTCGGGTAGAGGTTTTCAGAGGTACAAATGGATGTTTTGGATTGGAAATCACGTACTGAAGAGAGCTGCATTTGAATATTTTAGCTTCCCACAAGTAAAGAATGTACTCAAATGGGGTTTATGGAGACTCTGCGCCTCTTTCTGGCAGGAAAATTTATCATCACAGAGGCTCTAATGGGACAAGAAAGGTAGTAAAGTCATATTGAAGAATGATTTTTTTTATGCTTTTTGGATTTCTGTACAGTAACTTTTCTTCATTTCTACTAGTACAGCCATTGCTGTGGTGATGCAGGTACAGTGAGCCTGATCCCTCTCTGTTATTCAGTTGTGAATTATTTGTGCTATAATAGTCTTGGCAGAGCAAATGAGGGAACAGTGGTGCCTCTAGGTGTCTTCTGCAGGACACAGAGAACTGTCCCAGATAATGTCAGCTTCCATATAAGTATCAAGGGTGCAGCGCACAGCCTTCCAGAGAGGTGGAAATGCTGACCTCCCCTTTTCCACCTTCTCAGGGGTCACCATGTTGTAGGAAACAGCCTTCTGAAAGGCAGGGGAAAAGAAAGGAGAGCGAGTGTTTCCCTCCTCAGACTGGGCTTCTGTTAAATCTGGGCGTCCCTGTATGACGATGCAGGTACGTGTATGAAGCTGGGCAGCTGGCAAAGGGAAAGTACTGACTATGCATATCCACAGCCCTCTCCTGATAGGGAATTACCCCCCCCCCCGCCCCCCGAACCAAACCTCCCTTGTAGGAGAGGCAAAGGCTGGCCTGGGATCAGATGCAATGACAGTGGCCTGTTCAATAGAGGAGAAACTTGCCCACTGTGACAGCATCTTATGCAAGAAAAGAGCACTGATGGTCTCTTGTGTCACAACAGCAAGAAAAGAGTGGGAAGAAAAATTCAAAAAACTCCCTTCTAAGGTTTTATGCATAAAGCAACTCTCTCCTCTTGTGCCTGGCCAGACAAAAACATCATCTAAATGCATCTCTTTGCCAACTATCTCCTACCAACAGTGAGGACCAAGATATGATTCATTGTCACTTAAGACTATGCAGTGCAACAAACCAAAATAATGGAAAGAATCCTTCTGAAAAGCTGATTTTCCTGCTACTTTCCTCAAAGCCATCAAGTAAGACCTTTTCCCACCAGTAACATTATACAAAGTCATTCTTTATGGAGCTGATAAGTACTGCTTTTTAACCATAGACATATTCAAGAGGAAAATGTATTTTATTCAAAACCGCATTTCCTTCACCTTCTCTGTTTCTTGTTGTTCAGCTATCTAAGCAATACTTTTAGGACTGAGCAACAGCAGAGTGGTAGCCCCTTGGGCAAGCAGGGAAGGGAAATGTAAAAGCTATGCAGGGGTTGCGAACTAATCCAGAGAGGTGCTGTCAGCAAGCTGCTTCTCCATCACCAGTCTATTCTCTGAATACAGCTGTCTTGTTTAAATATTTTATGCTATAACAGCATCACACATGGCAACACATACACAGAGCTGTGTGTACGGTATGCCTTGGACTAACATGTCCATGACTTGCTAAGCTAGGGAACACCCCTCCAGTTTCAAGGTGTTCAAGGCAAGCATGGAGGTAAGTATGCAATGAAAAGCCCTTTGCCTTTTTTTGTTGATGGAGGTGGTGGTTGCCCCTGGGTAAAGGAAAACTTGCACCTGTCTTACTCCATACACCCTGCCATCTTCAGCAAAGCAGGAGCACTGTAATGCTCCTGGCCATTTCAGACTCCTGGCAGGTTCTGCCAGACCCCTTTCAAGCAGCGGAAACAAGGAGGTGAAGGCACAGCATAAACACGCCACAATAATGAATGCCAGAGCGGGAAAGGAAGGAGAGAGAGGCAGCAATTACAACAGCAACAAAATGTCAAAGGGAACAAGTTTTGAAACAAAAGAAAAATAGGTCAGGCTTTATCTTTATGGGAGTCTGCAACAATGTAAGTGACATCTGAAAGAAGTTTTATTCGAATTGCTCCAGGCATTGTGTTATTTGGCAGTGGATTGTTTCTCCAGTCAGATTTTAATTCTGTCCTGTTTCCCAAACCTTCAAAAGACATCCCTCTAGGATCATTTTCAGAAATAGCAGCTCTTGGGTTAAAGTCACAAACAGCCACAATGTGTCTTGCCTCCAAATGGATGGGGCTGCTTATGAGTCAATCCCTGCAATGTGTGATGCTGGTACAAGTGCACTGTGTTTCACAGTGCCAGGTTCCTTAATCCTTGGGACGAAACCTTTGCAAAATCAGGTTCTTACTGTGCATTTTCAAGTACCATTTTTACCTCCAATGATGCTCTGTAGCCAGTGGCTTATAAACTAGCTTGCGGTGAATATTCTTTGAATGTACAAATATGCCTGCAAAGTCAGTGTCCTCAAAATGATAATTACAGTTCTGATGGTGTTTCTTTTACATGGTAAACTTTCATTTTTGTCTGGAGGGAAAAAAGGGACTCTGTTTTGGATTACACTTTATCACTAAGTAATGTGTTACTTTCATTTTTTATTACAGTTTGGCTGTCATTAATATACCAGACGAAGTCCTGGAACCACTGAAAATTGAGGTAAGCCTCCATGGCTCACACAGGGCCAGAATTTCACTCCTTTTTGATCTATTATGCCCATTGCCTCCAGTTAATAAATCTTTGTTTCACTTCCACACATTATTTTGGGTTTTTTTCCCCCAAGTTTTCTGTCCTTTTTGACTGGAATATGTAACATTCTTTAGAACTAGAATTGCTGAAGAAAGTAAATATGACGTCTCTTCCTTTATAACCTCCCAACTCAATATCTTCGTTACTTGATTAGCAAACTCTTCTAGCATATACCTTCTCCTCACTCAGTGAACTTTCTTTGGGAAAGATTGGGTGCAGAAGAATGCTACTATTTTATGCTTACCATTAGTTAAAAAAAAAAAAAAGTTTTGTCCTTTTTGTCCTCCAATCAGCAGCCCATAAACAATTTATTTAACTTACAATAAAAAGTTAATTAGAGGGATACTTTTTCACCTCTGTAAGGCAGTTGCAAACTTACCTCCACTAAGACAGATAAAACAAGACAATGAATGTATAACATTGAGAACAAAAATACAGGTGAGGAAGTCTACCTACTGCTGTTTGTTTATGTTGGTGACTGCAGTGCCTTACTTGCTTTTGACCCACTTCATATCTTTCTCCACTCTAAATAATTTCTAGTACCTGATGGTAATCACTGATATTTCAGATTTTACAGGCCCCTTGTCAGGAGATAAAGCTACCCAGCTGAAAAGCCAAATAATCTTGTCAGTGGAAATGCAACTTCTTCTTCTTCCTCATGGACAAAGGAAATCTCAGCAGTATGAAAGGCTCCATTTGAATGAACAAATCCAGTGTCACCCTGTCTAGCGTAGTGCTGCAGTACTCTAACCCATTAAAGGAGATAAATGATGTTTTCTGCTATGAACTATAAGATTTCCTTTACCTTCATTCTATGTGGTATGTAACAAAAGTTTTTAAAAAAAATCACCTCCACTTACATTCACAAATTCAGCCATCATGTCATTATAAAATTTGTTATGGTCTACAAAGTAAGTTGTCAGCTTTTCAGAAGGTCCTTATAACTCCCTCCACCCCACCCACCCCAAAAAAGGGAGATAATGACTTGAAACATTTAGACAGTTTAAAAATATATACTGTGAGGAGTATTTTTCTGTGCTGCTACAGCTACTATATAACGTATAGAAATATTGCATGTGTATTTACAGAATCTCTCTTCCTTTTTGTCACATACACATAATTGCCATTCTCCTTCAAAAACAAACAAAAAAACCACCCCCACCCCCCAAAAATCCCAGAAACAAAAAGTCCTTATAATATTTTAAGAGCCCACACAAATGTGAAATCAATCACATAATCACAGCTCATGATCAAAATCCTACAAAAATGAGGCTAATTAGTCTTCTGTCTTTCTGTATAGCATGACATTCCTTCTGCTGCCCAGAATCTTGCCAGGCTTCTCTTCTTAACAATTTCTTTAGATTTCTGTAGAATAAAAAGGATTGGATGAAAAAATGTATGACTTAATTATTACCTTGGATACCAAAAATATAAACTCTTTTTTCTCTTTCTCTATCTTGTGTTTTTTCTTGTTTGGCTTTTTTTTTTTTTTTCTCCTCCCAGTTCATCTTGATCAAGGATATTACTCAGGACCAGTACACTCCTACCTGTGAGACTGTGCCTGTGTCTGGTGAAAGGCAATGTTCTTTTGTGGTGATTATACACCTCTCCTTGGTCTGACAACTATTGGCATCCTAAGCTCAAATCTCACCTCAAATCGTATGGGTCTTTCTGTTCCTAGAAACTAGGTTTGATAGTTTCTTTTGATAGATAGGACTTTTTAGCCCCCAAACCTGTGAAATTTACATATTTACTCGGTCATTGGAACATGTATTGGCACCAGCCCAGGAGGAAGTGGGGAACCTGACCTGACTGTTCCACAGGCTTTGCTAGATAGCTGTTTTCAGATAGATGCTGCCTTCCGGCTAAATCTTAGCAAAAGCTGTATAGGTATACTTAAATTTTGTCCTGTGAATAGCTAACTTTCAATGCATATGTATTGGGTTTGTGTGGCAAGGTTTTGGTAGTGGGGGTTTTACAGAGGTGGCTTCTGTAAGAAGTTGCTGGAAGCTTCCCCTGTGTCCGACAGAGCCAATGCCAGCTGGCTCCAAGTTGGACCTGCCGCTGTCCAAGGCCGAGCCCATCAGTGACGGTGGTAGTGCCACTGGGAGAATAGATTCAAGAAGGGAAAAAAAGTTGCAGGGGGCACAGAAACTGTAGCTGGAGAGAGGAGTGAGAACACAAAAGAGAAACCACCCTGCAGACCCCCAGGTCAGTGCAGAAGGAGGTGGAGGAGATGCTCCAGGCACCAGAGCAGAGATTCCCCTGCAGCCCGTGAGGAAGACCATGGTGAGGCAGGCTGTCCCCCTGCAGCCCAGGGAGGTCCACAGGGGAGCAGATCTCCACCTGCAGCCTGGGGAGGACCCCATGCCGGAGCAGGTGGGTGCCCAAAGGAGGCTGTGAGCCCGTAGGAACCCCACACTGGAGCAAGTTTTCTGGCAGGACTTGTGACCCCACAGGAGATCCACGCTGGAGCAGTCTGTGCCTGAAGGACTGCAGCCCATGGAAAAGACCCACGCTGGAGCAGTTTGTGAAGAACTGCAGCCTGTGGGAAGGACCCACGCTGGCGAAGTTCATGGAGAACTGTTTCCTGCGGGAAGGACCCCATGCTGGAGCAGGGGAAGAGTGTGATGAGTCCTGCTCCTGTAGAGGAGGAAGCGGCAGAGAAAATGTGTGATGAACTGACTGTAAACCCCATCCCCATCCCCCTGTGTCGCTGGAGGGGAGGGGTAGGTAGATAATCCGGGAGTGAAGTTGTGCCCAGGAAGAAGGGAGGGGTGGAGGGAAGGTGTTCTGAGATTTGGGTTTATTTCTCATTACTCTACTCTGGTTGATTTGTAATAAATTGAGTTAATTTTCCCCAAGTTGAGTCTGTTTTGCCCGTGATGGTAATTGGGAGTGATCTCTCCTGTCCTTATCTCGACCCACAAGCCCTTTGTTATATTTTCTCTCCCTTGTCCATCTGAGGAGGGGGAGTGATAGAATGGCTTTGGTGGGCACCTGGCCTCCAGCCAGGGTCGACCCACCACACCTTTTATGGGACAGCCCTTCATGGCAGACTGGTAACTTTCACTAAGGGAACTCATCTTAGGGGCTCTTTTCACTGTTTATCTTCCTAAGCTGCCATTTCAATATTTCTTCTTTCTCAGCAATTAAAGCCTTTTAGTTTTTGATTTCTTCCACCCTTCCCTCTTCCCAAAGCAATCTGGAAGAAAGGCACTCCTGTGAAGAAAGCAGAGCTGGTACAAAATGTTACAGTTTGTTGTTGTGGTAAGTTTATATATGTGCATGACACATGCTTTCCCCTGACAACTGCTGTCATATCTGCTCAGTTTGACAGTCAAAATAATGTTTTTATTACTTTCTGCTTTGCAGATTAATCTGAATTTAGGAGAATCAAACTGACTTTATTTGCTTTGTTCAACAACAGCGCTATCAAGATACTACAAAACATGTTCAATTTCAGGAATTATTATAGTTGTTGAAGATGTGAGAGGCTCACAGAAGGCAGCTTGACTTTGACTAAGCTAAATTGCCCCTGTAAGGCTTATATTAGCTGAAAAAACATAACAGAGAATTCAGGGAGGCTCTGTGCACAGTATATACACAGTATGCCATTTCACTAACTTTTCTTCTCAACAGATTAAAGTGAAATATGGAATTTTTACTGCAAAATGATTTCAGACTCCAGATTTTTCATATGCTATGCAAAGTTCAGAGTTGACTCATTTATGTGGCAAATATAACTAAGGTTTATGTGAACTTCCTTTAAAAAGGAATTTGGTTGTAGGGGAAAGCTAGCTCTTTTTCAAAGGCAGACTTTCCTACTGTTAAGGTGCACATGCAAAATAGGCACTTTGAGGCACTTTTCCTGCAGATTCATAGAAAGGAGAAAGTAGGAATCTAGCTAGGAGGGAAAATGAAATGGGGAAGTGTGCTAATGCAGATGTTTCTGTGTGGAAAATTCTTGTGACAAGAATTTCTTTACCTCTTGCACAATCACAATTCCGTTTTTGTTTTTTTTTCTTTACATAAATTGCTCATTTCCTGTGACAAATTACAGTTTGGAATATTTTATCTTGTCACTTTGGGTAACCAGTGCAGACTTTTATCTAAATATAATGCTTCAGTGTTACAGAGCTACCTGAAGCAAGACAGAGAATCACCTGTGCTATCACAGGGGTTTCAAGGGCTTGAATATGTCTCTTTCATATTGTTACTGTAAGACATGATATAGGTACCTACCTTGCTATCTCCAAACCCCATTAACAAAGTCATCCCTCTAAGAGAAGGATGCTTTTCAATGTCATTTTAGTAAATTATATTAAGAACCTTTGATACTAAATGAAGGGGTTACAGACTGTCAGTGTCTTGAGACTGCTTTTATAAAGAATAAAAGAAGCATCTGTGAGTGATCCTATGTGAGATATCAAAGGGAACTCTTCCCAACTGGTAGAGGATCATAGGAAAAAGATGAAATAGGGAAATGGCAGCTTCTATTTCCTAAACTACAACAGAGAACTACTTTCAAATGACACCTATGACTGCTTAATGCATCCCAGTCTTTCACTGAAATACATCAGAGCGAAATGTACCATAATATGCATGGGGACTTGTTGTTTGTTTGTTTACCTGCTAACTTCATTCATTTTATGTGCTTGGGGGAATCAAGAGCTGGAATCTGGGAAAGCAGATACCTTGAAATACCATTAAATCAGTAGCTTCCTGAAAATGAACTCATTATCTTAGCTTGCTGCTACTTGGCAATTAAGAAAAACATGGCCATGGAATCATTTTGAAAAAGTCAGTATCAAATACCATTTTCCTTGCCTTCAGAATAGAGAAATGGATGCATTCGTTTCTTTTCTGCACTATTTTCCAGCTGAAAACCCCTCTCTTTCTAGCTGTCAACAGTGTCACTTCCCCTTTCCCTTGTGATGGGTTTCTGCTCCTTCTTATTTTGAAACAGAGGTGCTAATTAATCTTCCCACATTCAAGCACTGCAAACATATTTCAATTTCAAATGAGATAAGACCCACGCTTGAAACGCCCACACTTATAATTTTAGATAGCTTTGTACCACATATTGTAACTGGCCTGAATTTTCTTCATGACATTGACATTATCAACAATGAGTTTGTAAAGCTTTATATCTAATAGGCAGCCTCTACATAATAGCTCACCAACTCATATGGGAGTTAGAGAGTTGGAAATGTACAAGAAAGAAAAAATTAAGAAAACCAATTACTGTTAGCCTGCATATTGGGCTCCTGCTTTTCAATACCCACATACATTAGCCTATTCAGATGCATGCCACTCACTTCATTTTCCAAAATCTGTAGGATTGTCATGCCTCATTTAATTATTTACTTAGTTATTTACTTAACTCATATTTAAGGCCAAAAGGCACAAACTGAAGTGCAGGAAATTCCCTTTAAATGGACGAAAACACTTTTTTACTGTGAAGTTGATTGGGCGCTGGAGCATGTTGCCCTGAGAGGCTGTGTGTTCTCCATCCTTGGAGAAATTAAAAACCCAACTGGATATTGCTTTGGGCAACCTTGATCCTCCTCTGAGCAAGGGGTAGGACAAGATGATTGCTAGAGGTGTCTGTGACTTGAGAATTATATTATTTGCTGAGTGAGTTGCAGGTTGACTTCAGGGTCTTGCTGGCATTTTGTTAAGCTCCTGAAGACTACAACCCTATTCCCTTCAAGGGAGAATTAAATGTACTCCTTAGCACTCTTTACATCATACATCATTCCTCATCACTTGGTTGGCATGAATATTCATAGCAAGGTAACAGCTCAATGCAGGGTCCTAACCTGAGCAGCTGAAGACTCCAGTTCTGCTGTACTTGCATTTCAATATCTGATTTGCTTATTTTCACCTCTGCTCAGAATCCCTCTGTTTCTGTCTTCTCCTTTAACCTTCACCTCTGACAACATATTTATTATTCATGTTCATGTGGCACTGAGTATCTCAGGTGAGTTCAAGTCTTCATTGTGCTGGATACTGTGATAGTCCCTGAGTTTTCCATCCAGCAAACTAATTTCATTTCTTCTCTCATTAGGTTATCCTGTTACACCACAGGAGCTACATACCTTTTTCTATCTTGTGAATTACTATTGATCAAGACTGGGTCTCAAAATCTAGTCCCAGATATAAACAGAATAACAGAAAGGAACTGCTAGTGTTACAACACATATGGAGAAATGAGGTAGAGACAGAGAACACATTTCTGAAGAATGCATGAGGCACAATCCATCTCCAGAATCCCACTCCAGGGCCATCACTGCCAGGCAGGCTTTCCTCTTTCTTCTTTCCTTCACCAGAACTCAGCTCACTGCTTGTGATGTTTCCACAAGGTAGAATATTCCCACTCAACACCTGTACCAGTGTACTGGGTACCGGTAAGTGCTTTGTTGAGTTGTGGACTAAGCTGTGCTCCCAGTTACACTGGTGTAAATATAATGAGATTAACTCTTTAAATCAGTATTATTGAAGTTAATGGGATTGCATCAAATTCACATCACTGTCATTCAGAGGTAAATTTAAGTTTTTTAGTTTCAGCACAGTGTTATTAGACTTCAGTATTACTTTTGCTGCTGTGAAAAAAAAACCACTTTACTAAAGGAATAGTAAGATTCATTACATAAAGCATTTTCAAAGGTACCTTCACTTCTTTTTTTTATTTTTTCATTCTGAAAAGGGATCCTCTTCTTTTTCATGCTCTGATTGCCATACTGGGCATGATAGCAGTGCCTGGCAATGTGCAAATACAAAGTTGTCATGCCATGGTCTTCCAATTTAGTAAGATGCTGTTCCCCTTCACTAGACATGAAAACAGTCCAGTCAGTGAATAATAGTAATAGCTCTTCAGGTTTAACAGGGTGATACTATGGTCATTGAGGTTAATCAGTGTTTGTTATTACAAACACTATGGCTTTTGAGTCAAATAACTTAGAATGTGTTTTTAAAGATTGCATTTTATACTCAGGTAAACTGAGGCAAGCAGCAGTGATAATTTAGAAGGCCATACAAAACAGCAAATAAAATCCAGACATTGTAAACAGCTAGAAGGGCTTAGGGCTAGTTACTGGAGCAGCAGGAGCACTATTGATCTCGTTTGACTTTGCACCTAAAAGTCACAAGGACAGGTTTGCTGCCTCTGTTGTCATGGCTCTGTTTGCTTAAATGTCTTCCTGAGTGATTATCCACCTGAGCACCAGTCCCAAGAGCTCTCCCTCCAAGTCAGTAGGATTTCCAAGGATGGTCTTAGAAATAGAAAAGGGTGAAGGTAAACACCGAGGATCTAAAGGTACACTGGATTTTGCTGCACTTTTGTTTTGGTGTATAATTTGGGATAAGGTTTCCTAAATATTGGTTATGATACTTAATTTAAAGTATTTGTTTATCGCTACATAAGAAAACAATGAATGCTTCGCACACCATCTGCTTACATTTTCCCCAAAGAGCTTTGCATATCTTCAGGAAGAAATTACTCTAAATATCTTGCAGTTTTCTCTGAAATGTTTCATAATTTCACAGTGTCCCTGTTGATGAAGTACAGTATGTGTCCTTGTAATATGACAAAATGATTCTAAATTGCTGACAGAATCCTCCAATGTTGTGAAAACATAGCAAAAGCTTCTGAAAAGGAGAGGTCCTTTCTGTCTTTGGTCAAGAGGCCCAAAGACTGCAAGAGTTTTTCTTACTGTACTGTTATATAAAGTAAGACTTGTGAACATGGGAATAGTGATTCAGACTCTACTATGAGTAGGAAATGGAGAGGAAATGAACTACCGGTATTTCAGTTTTAACAGCCTACAGCGTCAAGTAATTGCCAGCTTCTAAATGTCTTTTCCTGGCAGTTTCTAGGTAGCCTTAGGAAGTTCCTTCTTTAGGTTTATACCTAAATGCTACGGTTTGCCATGCAGCCTTTTTATATTGTTTTTAAACACCTTCTCTTTACCACTGCATGCTCAAATAATTCCCGCTGTTAATACAGCTCTCCACACAAAGCACAACTGCTCATCTCAAGACCTAATAAAAAGGTCACATAGGTGAGTAAGAAAGAGTGAGCAGTGCCAGATGTAAGTTGCAGTTGAATAAACCAGTAGAAGAGAGCAGAAAACCCCAGTTAAGCTGAGTAGTTTTAAAGTTGTGCTTAATTTTAACCATGTGACTTGTGTGATATTTCTGGGGCTATTTAGGTGATTGAGTAAATGTTTTACAGGAGTGGGGCTATATCTTCAGAAGGCCTGGTTTAGACTAGTCTCTTACAGAAGGACTCACTGATGTATTTGTCCGCGTACATCACAGTACAAGCTGTAGGTATAATAAGGACAGTAGGAGCAATCATACTTTTTCATTTTTTTGCTTATTTTTGTTTGCGAAAAACAAAACATGAGGTTTCTCTGCACTTGGGGCACCTCAAATCTTCAAAGCGCAATTGCATGCATTTGTTAAAAGGGATACCAATAGCAGTCCTGGACCTGGAAAACCAAGGTCCAGGTGCAAAATGAAGGGTAGATAAAATAACCAGTGCCAACCCTTAATTAGGGAGCATCCCTGACCCTGAGTCCTTCAGGATATTATGCTCCCTTTAGAAATGATGAAGGGCCACACAGAGTGCCAGATTTGAGTTATTTTGACCCTTGATAGAAGGCCCTTCCAAAGTAACAACATTTCCTATATTTTCCTAGTAGTATCCTATTTATTTACTTTTAGCTAGCGGGCATGGCTTTTTCTGTCTAATTCATCCATGAAGTATGCATATTAAATAACAGATTAATTTTCCAGGGTATATCCTCAGTGCCTGCATTAGGAGGCTAGTTTCCTTAAGTTATTCCTGTGGTCTGTGGAGACAGAGGTTTATTTAAGGACATTGAGAGCACCTGGAGCAGATTTCTACCCCAGATCATTTTCTGGGGGAGCATTTTTCTTTGACTACATAAGGAATCACAGAGACAAGTCTTTGAACACAAACACCTGCTTAGGTGCCTAAAAGTAGGTAGTGTGAGTGCCCCTATCAGCTCCCAGTTAGCAACTTTTCATCACTGAGTAAGTTTCTCTGCATGGATGGAAAAATGGACTGTAGATTTCCAGAAGTGATGGGATCCTGACTGGAAAGACAAATTCCCATTGCACCTCTGGGTATTAGCTCTAAAAAGTCCCTATAAATCCATCTTGCTACAAATGGGGATGAAATTTACAAAGCTAGTATCTACAATGGGGAGTGGATTTGTCCCCTGGAAGCAGTGGGTAACTACATTTCTCCAGGAGTCCTATGAAGAAAAGCCAGTTTCCCTTCTTGTGCAGCATGCTGGAGGTGCCTGGCTAGTCCTGGCTGTCTTCTCCATGAGTCTCCCAGGAAGTTAATCCCACTCCAACAGCTCTGAGATGCTTCTCTATACAGATTGCTGTTCTCTGAAGGTGGGAACAAACACAGGCTTCTTTCTTGCTCCTCCATCCTCCGACATTGTTCATGATCCAGCCTGTAAGATCTAACTGCAGTTAACCCTGGGGTGTTTCAGAGGAACAGCTGTAGCTGCAGTGGGGAATTGACTAAAAAGACAGTAGGCTAACCAGTGCATTAGCCCTCTGTAGCATGGTCTGAAATCATATGTGGAAAAGAAAGTTAATTATTGCTGCTGTCCTCTGACAACAATGTCAAGGGTGAGGCGAGCTGCTTTTCATAATGTATGTTTCTATGGCTGTCATCCTGCAAAGGCACTGTGGGGAGAAAAGGAAGTAAAGTGGCTGCAAATTGTGGTGCCTCTTTTAAATTTTTCTAATCACAATGAAGTAAAATGTGTTTAAGAGCTCTGTAATGCCTAGATACTCCATGAAGTATGCCTTCCATCAAGGTGCTAATTTCCCTGCCTGTAGTGACAAAAAATAAAAGCGACACTTTTTTAAACCCAGCTGTTAGGGTATCAAAGGAAACAAAATGAAAGGAAGAAATGAAGTGAATGCAGTGTATAAAGGGAAAACACACAGAGTGATAATGAAATGAAAAATTACATCAGAAAATGGAAATTAGTACGTGAATGGAAATGGTGAGATGACAATTTTGAGTAACTATCTAAAATTCCTGTAAATATATGACTTACGTGCATGTCAATCAATGTTAAGACCTGGTTTCCACTCGAACAGAAGCAGAGAATGATGATATATACCTATACTACTTTCACATGTTTACAATGTTTGAAGCCTGTCTTTGAAGAATTTATTTCTCAGTAAGATTCTTTTTAAACAATTGTTAGCAAGGAACAACTGTCTTTCCATCTAGCCTTATCCAGCACATCCTCTATTTTTAACATCTATTTCACTCCCACCAAAAGCCTCTGTAAGTCAGAGTTTGGTTATCCAGTATATGTGGAGGAGCATCTCTGGTTTTACAGTTTTGATTATGGTTTGAAATCTAAAAGAAGGCAGAAGAATTGGCACATTTCTTTCCACTAATGAAGAGAAATATACTCCTGTTCCTTCTCCAGAACTGTTTAGAAAAGTCTTATCCCTCTCGGGGACAGCCTGTGATTCAGCAAGTGACTGCAGAAGGGGAGGGTCCCAGACCTTAAGAGGACGTAACGAGGACTGTGTGGGTTTAAAGGGCTCTAGGAGAACTGAGTCTTCCTTAATGAGCAGAGGAAGAACATATCTGCTGTGCATTCCCCAAACAGGGTGACAGGAAAAGGAAGACACTTTGCTCCTCTCATCATTTGCAGGTTGTAGTAAGAGCCATTTCATGCTTTATATTCTGTAGCAATGAATGGGAGTGAAAAACATTGTGTGAGATCTTCAGTTTCTCTGTTGCTGGATGGTAGATTCCAGAGGAACATGATTTTGACTGAGCCTGTAGCTGTCAGATGGTGAAAAAGATAGATGTTCTGACTGCCTAAGGGAAATGCTAGACCCCTGTGACATAGTGTCTCAAACTCACTTCCTCCACTGTTTTCACCAGGGTTTAGTGGACAGCTCCTGTTTGGACTTCTCAGAACAAGACACTGAAACTAGCAGCTGGTCTATAGCAAGATCCTCAAGAAAGGCTGCCAGACTTCCCTTCTTACTTGAACATGGAGTCGTGGATGTCTGAAAATGAAAGGGTCTGGGAGCTGTGATCTGTGTTTAATGAGAGAAAGAGGCAAAAGATCTTTTAATTTGATTATAATTGTCACATAATTCCTTCTCATTTATCTTCATGTTGGTGGCCTGAAGACTTTTTTCAAAATCTTGGTCCAGGCCATGAACTACCATTGTAATATTAAGTAAAAACAACTTACATTCTAATTTGGAACAACACAAACCAAATGAACTCTTTCTCATATGCACAGTCTCTCACCTCACCTGCACTGGGGAAGAAAACTGACTATTTCAAATACTTTCATGGGAGGTAACTGTGCCTCTTTCAGATTGCAACAGTCTTTTCTTCCCTAGCTGGAGAAGAGCAGAAAGCATCCCCTCTCAGCATTGGAAAGCTTCCTCTTGAAAAAGTGACCAAAATCAATACAACTCTGCAATAAACTTAATTGAAACATTTCACCTAGTTCCAAATGTGACAACCAAGAGAAATCGGAAAGTTGTGAACACAACTTGCCAGGGGCATCTGTACCTAGGACTGAATATCATACAGATGATGCCTCTCCTCAGCTTTCCCCATTCCCAACACCATCTTTGGGAAAAGGCAAGTGTCAAAATTTGGAACACAGATATTATATGCAGAAAGCACTAATAAAATATAAAGAAAATACAGAATTTTAATTCCCACAACAAGTTAAAGGCTTCAGGCTCCCTCTTAGAGACACAATTTAAACTGAAATGTCAGAGCTAGTGAGTTTCCTGCTTATCAAAGGTTGCTCCTTAATTAAAATAAGAGATCTCATTTTTATACTGTGGTGAATTTAGCTCCCATTTCTTGAGCAGTATTATTTGATACAGTGAATAGAATTAAATCTTTTCCATATTATGAGCCAGAATATCAGTCTCTTGAAATAGTGAGCAGATAGGCACATGAGTAATCTGATCGCTGTCAGGGGGACTGAATGTACTGGGGGTAGGCAAAAGTAAGATGATTATTTATCTCATCTTAATATCTCATTGCTATTGTTATTGAGGCCAAATCTTACAATGCTTAGTCTAAAATACCACTGAAGATCATGGGACTGTATTTGTCATGATCAAAGCCTAAGAAGGCTCCACAGTTTGGCCCATTATAATTTTATATTCATTTAAATAGCTTCTCAGAACTCCCTGCTGCCCTTCCCTAAAACTCATTCTTTCACAAAACAAAAATACATGGTGCTGGCTCCAAAAAGCCAACAGTCTAAGACCTGCTAACACTCACTGAATGCTTAACTTGCAGCACATCAATAATCCCACAAGTTTTCATTGGATTGTCTTCTGTACTTTGGCAAATCTTGCCCTTTGTATGGGAAGGTGAGAATAATATTATGCAGCAACTTAACCACGAGGGTGATGTCTGAGCAGGAAGATTTGGGTGATTTTCATAGGTTTGGCTGCTGCTTTTGGTTATCTTTCATTTCTCGCTATACTAAGAAACAAATAGAAAAAAATGTCAAAATCTGCATTGAAGACAAGGTTCATCTCTTTCTTAAGACAGTTTCTTGTTTCACTTGAAATTGGAAAAAGCACATGATCACCAGAAATATTTAGATTTTAGGGTGCAATGGGTGGGAGATGTGCTTAAGTCCAGCAAAGAAGAGAAAGGAAGTTGATGAAGAAGTGATAGTTCAGGAAGAAAAGGTGCAATATTGTAACTGAGAGCATTCCTGGAAAACTGTAAGAGAGATAACATGATCATTATCAGTTTTTCTTCTTCTTTTTTTTTTTTTTTTAATACTTGTTTCCTTTATGAATAATTTATTGCTATGGACTTGTGTGGATGCATGTAAAGAGACAAATTCTGAATTGTGCCTGCATGAATGATGAAGTGGGAGTAAGAGCAACTTACTCTCTTGCTTGAAGACCATAGCTGTGAAGGGAGTGAAGTATGAGAAGTACCCACAGGCTGTATCTATAGTGTTTCGTAAGAGCATCCCTGCCTAAACATCCTCAAGGTAAGATTTCCTGACCACCCTTAGTGTCTTTACAGTGGATCACTTGGGAAAGCAGCCCAGACTAAGAGGTTGCCTGGGCTTTACATGACTCCCTCACCTCCCTCCAGGCAGTGTGGCTGTCCCAGGGGGAGAGCAGTCATCCCTGCTGATGTAGGTGTCTGCCAGCACGAGTCCCACCACAGCAATGTGCTGACCTGCCCAATGATGTTGTGTTGGACTACCCCTCTTCGGACACCCCATGGGATGTGGAGAGCTGTGCTCCCTCACCAGGAGCATTGCGTCAGCTGGGAGGGATGAATCCTCTGGGAGGGTGCTTGTCTTGGTCAGCCCAGGGAACCTGCCTCCCTCCTTACGTGTAAGCTGTGTTTGCCCTGATGGACTGGAGCAGCCCTGATTGTATTCCAGAACCAGTCCTGTTTGCTTATGTCCTGAAGGAAGCTGGATGAATTTTGGTCTGAGGGTTGCCAGGCAACACAAAATTACCTAGCAACTACTAGCCTGCGATGCAAGTGGGCAGCCTAGGAAGCCCTGCTGCCAGGGTCACATGGATGTGGACATCTGCTGCTCTTTCACACTTCTGTGGTCCTACACACCTTTACCTCTCAGCCAGCTCAGCCTGGCTTGCTGTCTCATTTCTGAGCCACCATTACCTCTGTCCCACAGCCTTTCCCACAGACACAGAGAAAAGCCAGGAGGGAAGGTCTGTTATTTGTTTTCAGGACACCTCCCAGGCTGCACAGGTCCCTCTATCCCTGACCCTCTTGCCTGCCTTTGCCCTTCTCTCACTCCTTTCCTGCATTTTAGCCCCATGTGCTGCAGAGGAAGGAGCACATACAGCTCCATGTGAGTGGCACAGAGCTGCTGCCTTGGATACAAAGCTGGCCAGATCAGGTGTCTGAGTGCATGTCAAAAACACTATTCAGAGCAGCCTACAATGTATACAATGCTGTATGTTCAAGCCACACAAGGAGGCATATCCTCAACTCTCTCTTTGTGCTTTCGGTTGTCTCCAACTCCCACAGGCAGTGCCCACCACCACTTGCCCACCTTTCATGTGGCCATGTCTCCAAACAGTCTGGCTTTTCTGGGTGAACCAGACTGGTGACTCCATCAGGACAGAACTGCTGGGCAAGAGTGCTGAAAACAACAGATGGGGGTGGACTCTGTGTTTTCATAACAGGGAACAGAGCTGTGTGAGGAACTAATGTGTTTACACAAAGCTGGTCTGGCCTCTCCCAGATCCTTCTCCCTCCTGAAGATTGCAAATGGGGTATAACCCCAGAGCTGGTGAGAGCCAGGAATGGTCTCTGCAGCCAGGAACTCAGACTCGCCCTTTGTTGGGTTGCCACAATGGGAAAAGGAAGAGTCTCTGCGTAAGCTACAGTATGAATCATGGAAATTATTGCTATTTTTAGTGGTCATGTCACCATTTATTGCTGAAAGTGCAGCACTTTCTTTTAGAATCTGTCTTGCAGCTGTGCCTTGTCTTTGGGATGCCACTAGTAGTTGTTGTCTATGAAGGGTTGCAGTTTGATCAAATAAGAGCATACAAAAATAATACTTGATATAATGTTGGATCATACATTTAAAAAAAGATCTTTAAAAAGTGCTGTCATTCAAGGACAGCTTGTGAAACCATTTGATTTGTCCATGGTCTCTGTGGTGGGAAGAAAAGATTTTTTGTGCTGGGAGTTTTGTTAGAAGTAAGTTGGAGCACTTTGACAGACTTTTGTCTTCTGACTTGGAGGGAGGAATCTTAGTTCCCAACTTTACCCCATCTGATAGCTTTTGCCTGTGATACCACTGTTGATGACTGCTTGTGATTCTGCAGCAGACTTTTACAATTTCTCTACGGAGAAATGTATCAGTGTCACATATCAGTGCCTGGGCCCAACATCATGTACCAGCAAGAGGGTGGTTACCAAACCAATGTCCTGAACTTGGAGACTTGGGGATAGATCCAAGTATAGTCACTTGCTCCACATTGACTTTTAGGTAGGAGGAAGTCAACAGGCATCCACTGTGTGTGCTGGTAGGCAGAAGGGAAGGCTGCTCTTTCAAGTGCATTGGAAAGAGTGACAGCCCTCAGGATTTAAGTGTGTCTCATCCCATCCTAGGTTTTTTTGGCTTTGCCTGCTGCTTTCTGTGCAGAGTCAGAGTGGTGTCTCTTCAGCAGGACAACGAGGTGGTGCACATGGTGTTGTATCTCAGGAGAAAGGCAAATGGCAGTAGGTGCTGTCATGGTCTGTGGAAATGGTAGTGCTCCCAGGAGTACCACAACCAGTGTCATGGATATGGACATGGTTGTGTCTGTCTGAGACAAATGGGGGTATTCCTTAACACCTTGGAGAATGGACACATGCAGGCACTCTCCTGCTGTGGTCCTCAGGGGTCATCTAATAGGAGATGTGGCCACTAAGCAGCACTGCATTTCTCTGGGTCGTTTCACTTTTTGCACAGAGAGGCACAAGTCTTCTCACATATAATTCTTGCCACTGTCAAACTGATAAAACAGGCCAAAGTGAAATGGTTATCTAAGCAAAACATGCCGAGATGTAACTCTGACACATAACTTGATGCACTCATCAGAGACAGTGCATAACAGAAGTATAAGTCACAAGCTCACTTACCACTTACCTGACATCAGAGAAGCTCATTGTGAACCTACACAGAGAATTACTGTTTGGTTCAGAGCAACAGCCAATTTAAGCTAATTTGTTATTTGTAACAACTGAATTGTAAGAAATGACAACTGTGCTTCAGAGAAAAATTAATGCCCCAGTATGTGTCCTTGAAGAAAACTGTTTCTTCTAACAGAGAGAAAATAGTGAGCCTGTTCATGTGCAAACAGAAGAAAGATGAAGGCCTCTAGCTGATGCCCAGGTAAGTGAGAATTTATACTAGTTGAGTGTCCCTGCTTTGGTTACTGGACTTGTATGTTTTTCATGTGACCATGAAAGCATGGAGCTGAAAAGAGAAGAGTTTGTGTAATCTGTACATCGCTTTAGGCAAGTATTAAATGTAACTAGATTATCCAGGACAGGTATTCATCCAGTTTCTACATTAAAAAATTGTCAGTTAGAGACCCTGAAACACTCAGAGGTAAATTGTTTGGTACTTTACTTTTCAAAAGTACCCTCCCACCCCCCCCCACCCCCAGTTAAATATTTCTATAATGATTTTGCATTTTAACCTTCACTCTATAAACATGGAGAGAAATTCATAGACTTTTGAAATGTTTGGCAACTCTTATAGTATCACCTTTTCAATTCCTTTCTTCCTTATAAACTAATCCTTTCACTGCTTACTTATAGATCACATTCTCTAAACCTCTTCATTTTTTATTGTGTTCTTCTTAACCTTCTCTAGTTTGCCTAGAACTGTCTTAAAGCTCAGTGCCAAAGATGGAGTGCGTATTCCAGCTGATGCATTGCCAGGGCTGAGAAAAGCAGAAAAATTAGCTCTTGTGTTATCTATGATACTTTCAATAAGGTGCTGGACAGTGACGTCTTTCATTTTTGTTTATAATTGCCTTACACTCCTTGCAGAAATCTCAGTCAGGTGGGGACTCTGTGGAAAAGAGAGGGAGATTGCTAATTCCCTTGGGGAGCAGCTGGATCTGGGAAGACCTTCCTGAGACTGCAGAGTGGAGGGAGCATGGATGGAATTTGGAAGCAGGAGCTTCTGAGGCATGACAGGAGTGTTGAGAGAAGCAAGGAAGGACCACCAGGCCTCAGAGGGTATATAAAGAGAGAGCTCTGATGAACCAGGGGGCTGGAACACACCTGTTGCCCCTCAGAAAGTTCCTGATTTAGCTAGAAGCAACACAGCAAGAATCTAATCCATAGTGGGTGTGTGGGAAGTTTGGTTTAAACTATTTCTTATTCTGAGCCATCTAATCTAACCTAGTTTTATCTTACTTTATCTAATCTAATCTAATCTAGTCACTTTTAGTTGTTCCTTCATCCAAAAAGTTAAATATTCTGGTCATTGTAAGAAATCGTGACTCTCTGGAGTGTAAAAGCTAATGACATTTTGGAGAAGCTTACTAAAGCAAGAAGGTTCAAACTTGTCATTTATCTGGGGTTCAGCTACATCATACTACATCAAGGTTTGCTTTTCTTGCAACAGTAACTGATTACTAACTAAATTTCACTTTGACATCCACTTAAGATAATGCAAACTTTTTTGACGTGTCCTCTGTCTGCCCAATTTTTTTTCATTTTCATGTCTGCATCCAATTTATGAAAGCATTGAATGGTAGTTCATGATAGTATAAACTCTGCTTCATTGGTATTTCCTCTCAGATTGACAGTAATTTGCCCAGTTACCATGCTCTGTGCATTTACAAGTCAAATATTTATTCCAGTGGCTGTTCATGTAATGAATTTAGGCTAGTCTGTACCCTCTAATCTTTGTTTCCCCTTTCTTACATGCTCATTATGTTTGACATTTTCTTTTTTCTATGAGTTCTTGAAGATAATCATTAATACTTAAGGAATTACTTCAGCTGCATCTCTTAGTGTTCTAAGGTCAACTTTGTCAGGCTCTAATAACTAAAGCAACCTAATTTAGCTCAATTTTTTAAAATTATTTCCCCCTCTTTTCTAGCTCAGGTTCCTACTCCAAACTATTAAAATTAATTAATACTAAAAAAATCTAATCATAATTAAACTGCTTGTTACAACTGAAGCAAAAAAGTCATTGAACATTTCAGATTTCTCTGTGTGGGGTATTATTTATTCACTTTGTTGGTTATTCAATGAACCATTATCTTTCTCTTACTGTAGCCCATACTACAACATTGCCACCCATTGTTTCACTCTCCACCACCCAGAGACATTCAGCACATCTTCTTACATTTTCTGGACTGCAAAGAGCATGTACTTTATTGACACGTAATGTAAAAATCATTGCCCATTGTTTAAAAGCATGCAAATTCAAGAGTTAGGCCACTATTCAAACCCTGTGACATATCCCTTTGAGTCTCTGCTCTGCTGACCACGCCACAGTTTTGACTGCATGTGACTTGTAGCTATTCTGTTTTTTCCCTAGCTCTAGAGACTTGACATACAGAGGTTCCAAAAGCTTGCCCATTGCTTCTCTTTTGCTTCCTTCATGACACTGTTGTGACTTTCCATTAAGCTCTTAAAAGCATTAATCATTTTGCCTGCCTGCATCTCTCCCTCATACGCACACGTGCACACACACACACACTTTTGATGCATTGAACCTTCTACTATTTGGTGGTGGTAATAAAAGGCTGTGCACCTTCAGCAGCTAGCTCAAGTCCAACTAGTTCATTTTCTAGTTAACCAGTTTAACTGAAAGATGAGCTAGTAGGACCCGGGGAGGCTCAGATTTGGCATTATGGGTCTTCAAAGAACAACATGTGTTAGTCCCACTCTGCTACTAGGTTGTATGGCAGTAGTTTGGTAACTTAAAAGTTATAAGGAAGAAAAGCTTTTTGACTTAAGACCACTGTAGGCTTAAAGCTCTATTACACAGATTTAAAATAAATTATGCATTTCCACTTGACATCTGTATTAAATAATTCGTTTAGTTTAAATAACTTTTTTTTCTTCTTTTAATTTATGAAATCTCCTGACAGGCAATAAAATGCAATAAGCTAAGTGTTTGGTCAGGGAATCTGGGAAGAAGTTGTCTTTTGAAGGGATATGGTAGAGACAGCATGAGGAAGGAAACTTACAAATGCCAAATGCA
Source organism: Buteo buteo (assembly GCF_964188355.1). Classification (NCBI taxonomy): domain Eukaryota; kingdom Metazoa; phylum Chordata; class Aves; order Accipitriformes; family Accipitridae; genus Buteo; species Buteo buteo. Next base: position 75,385,177 of record NC_134204.1, read on the forward strand.
CTACCAGTTTATTTAGTGTTATAGAAGTGTATCAGCATAGTGTGAACAGTCATAGATGAATGAGGTACATGAATCATATATTTAAGAGCTTGTTTACAAAGCTCTAGACTGAAATATTGCATGACTTTTTTTTTTCTTTCCCTGACTGCTTAATTGCTCTCCCCTGACTTTGTTGACAGAGCTGAAGTATCTTTTGTTCTGGGCAAATAGGCACTTCAGTCTTCTTTTAACTTTGCATATCTTTAAGGAACCACAGACAGACATGCAAGAAGAAACGGAATATGCTACCTTCGCACTGATTAATCTTCTGTAGAAAAACTATGGGCAATGCTCACTCAGTCTCTTATATGAGGCAAGATCTCAGCAGCGTAAGGTTCAAGCAGGAAATATTTTGCCAGAGAAAACTCATCTTCTTCTGCTCTTTCCTCAAACTCTTGAACTAACTTCAGAGAGTCACTGCAAGCCTCCTCTTTTGAGTGCAATATTCTTCAGCAAAGACATGTTGAATACACTGAGCAGCTCAGATACGAGTCTTGTCTTACATGCCTATTCAGTGAATATATTTGCAGTCTCAGAGTATGCTAGACTGCATGCTTCTCACAGTCATGTACTTCAGCTCACTCCAGCAGATTAGGTTCTGTTCCATTCATTGAATGCTGTTTTGAAGAAATGATGAGGAACAGTGAAATTAGAAACAGAAGCTGTTAAATGGGAAGTACTAGTGACAAACTCCCAAAGAAAAGTCCATATTCAGGTAGCATTCAATAGTTATGAAATGCCAGTGCTGAGTTGTTGTGCAAATTAAGTCCAATGCTGTCTGCACATTTTAGGGAGAAGTAAAAGAAGATTCATTCTCACTTCTAACAAAATCTACCTACTTCATTGAAAAAGGCAGTTTTGTTTCTGTAAATGTTTGGAAGGAAACCCTGTTAAGTTTCTAGCTCAGTTCTTCCTTTTTCTTAAAGTCTGTACATTCCTGCAGTATCAAATCACTGTTAACCTCAAAATTTTATATTTTTTTATAATGACCTGTAGCTTTTTGTGAGCAACATTTGTGTATTTCTTTTACTGATTGGATCTCATTAAAACCACCATTTTTCCCCTTGTTTTTTTTGCTTGGGAGGGTAATATGAAGGATCTGGGTAAGAGGAAAGGATTGCCGGAGACAGTTTCTTAAGAAACAGAGTTTGTATGCTACCAGCCTCTCTGACTGTGATATTTTGTTTTCTGCATCTATGACTGAATGGGTAACCTTATGCTTAGGTTTTAGGTTGCATGTAATCATATTCACAGGGACTCAGAGATGATGCAGAGAGACCTGTAAACCTGCAAAACCTTGTGCATGTAGGAGCTACACCAATAAGGACATTCTATATAAGCTTAATCAAAACAAGGTGCAAAGAGGGCCTGTTGGGACTGTCCACTGAGAAAAGCTATCTATTTCTGCTCATGCATGGACAGGAAAGTGCCCGGGTTCTGTCTGGCCACACCAAGGGCAGTGTGAAAGAAGAAGCTAGCAGTGGTGGCAAGGAAAAGTGTCAGTGGTCCAACAAACTTTGCTTGCTACCTGTGTGCTGAAGGAGGAGACCAGCCCAGCTGTGGAAAGGGTCTCTGGTGTTAATCAGTGGGAGGCATGTGTGCACCCGGCAGTCCTGAGCCACCTAGAAAGCAGGGCAAGGGGGTAGGGCTTGGGGGCTGCTGTTCCTTAGAGAAATAGGGCAGCCTGAAAAACAAGGGGGCAAACTTGTGCTGAGGGATCAATTCAGCTGTTCTGTATTACTCATTTTTAGTATTCTACTACTTTGATTTAGAAAAACAAATCTGTGAAGTATAGCATTTCTGTGCACTGACAGGTGATCAAAATTTTCACAGGGTCCTGAAGCCTGGTAAGTACCCTACCTTCAATCACTTTATCTAGAGCTTTTTGCTGTATAACTTTGGGCCGATTTCTTCATGGGAATTACCCTTTAAAGACAAGCAAGCAATTCCTCCTGTTTCCCTCTAAAACTTCAAACTTTTTTATATGGTCAAATAAGCACTGATAACAAGAAGGACCCATTGCAGAATTTTCTTGTGCTTTCATTACTACTATTAATTAATTCATGCTACTGTGAGTGCTTGATTTAGGAGGAAGCATTGCCAGTTAAGAATAGTTAGGAACGAGGGTGCTAGATGTGATTTTTTAAATATATATTAAGAGTGGTAGGAAGAGCAACTACATACACCAACAGATTTCTGCTCATGTCTCTCCCTCTGCCTGTTACATTCTAGCACTAAAATGAATTTTAAATAGATTATTAGTAACTGATATTTATTCCAGACCATGCAACAGGAAAGAAACTAAGTTCAAAGAGATGTTAATTAACTCAAAAGTGCACAGACTACCTGGAGTGACATGAGTTCAAAGTCATTTGTACCAGGTTCTTTTACATGGTCAGAACTATAATAAGTTGATTTTAGCACAGATTTATATCCAAAACAGTGAATACTTTGATCCCACAATATTTGAAAGATCAAAGATTTATATGTATCACTGTACTTAAGTAGGATCTAGCATAACACATATGCTGCAGTTTCTTCCAAAAATCTGCAGCACCTAGCCTGCTTCAGCTGCTGGGTTCAAATAATGGAAAAATGCCCTTTGATTGGGCATTTTTTTTAAAAAGTATTGAAAAGACACTTGCCAAAGAATATGTCTTTCTAGTAGTTTTATAACTGCTCAAGTGGTTTTTAATAAAGATTCCTTCCTTGTGTTGCATTTCTTTAACTTCAAAGGTTTGTGTGGAAAGTGTCAGCCCATTCTCATTTTTCACTCTGACTTTATTTCAAACATTGGCTGTTACATTGTGCAGAATGCACATTGGTTTTGTCTTAATTTTAATATAAGCTTGAACCATGCTTAGGCTAGGACTGAAAACATCATGCCATATCCCATCCTGCCACAAAGTTTTAATCGCAGCTCAGTTTTCAGCCATGACAAGGACTGAGAGAAGCTCTACAGACTTCTTTTTTTAGCCCTATTTTCCATTTCTGAACTATTTCTGCAACTCTTACCTCTGATCACGTTAAAATCATAAAACTAAAATAGAAGGCATATTTATTCTGTCTAGTTGGTTCACTGAGCATATTCTTAATGACATCTGCTCACCCACAGGAATAAGGCTTAAACTGGGGGGGTGGGTCTGGGAAGCACAACTGGAAGCTGCAAAGAAATTTTGCTAATCTACCTGAGCCAGGTAACAATAGCAGGAGGGAATATAAACTTCAAAGCTGGGCCATACAAGCCTGGGGCGCCTGGGAATGTGCTCTGGCTGCCAACCCGCACCAAAGTCAGTCCTGCTCTCTTTTTGCTATAATTCTTATCTAGGTGAAATACTTTAAACTTTCTTAGGCTGGCAATCCAGTCTCCAGACACAATGTGAGCAACAGCCTGTGTGAGCTGTCCTATATATCCAAGTGCCTATGTATAGATCTCGTGACAGGACCAGAGACACTGCTTGCAAAAAGATTGCTTTATGGGCTTTGAGTAAATCTTTCCTTACATAAATGACCATGAGTTCTGCTGAACTGGAATTCCCTTCTATATAAGCCACATCCATTTTTTGAAACTCTTTTCAAGGTTCACAATAAGCTTGCAACCAAACTAGATCTCCATCGATCTCCAGGGTAACTTTGGCCAACAAAGTCATGTGAAATACGTTTAGGGGAGAAGCACATTCTGCAGTCCAACACTTGAACCAATTCCTATTGCTGCTAGCGTGGTTGGATGAAATTCATCTGTTTTTCCATAATGCTTTTTGTGCATCTAGAAATCCAAATGTTTTTTGATCTACTTACATTAAACATACCACTTACAAGTTTGTTTTGTGAACTAAAATGACTCCTAGTGTGAATTCAACAGATTTGTTGAAAGTTATGAGAACCAGGAAACAGAGAGTGTCTACAACCAAAGTACTGAGGCTGTAACACATTTATCACAGAATGAGAAGATAATCTTGCAGTACTTTTCAGAGGCTTTACATTTAATTTGCTTGCAATTGTGATGCAGGGTAGAGGGAACTGGATGTAGGATCAGCACCTTCTCTGTCATTTCCCAGCCCAGCACCTCAGGTTCAAAGACCACAAAGACCAATGGGCACCTTCTGGTTGCCACAAAAAGCCTTTGGATGAAAGTGTTAGCACATGAGGAAGGCACACATTAACATGAGAAGGAACCCTCCCTCCCTGGCTTAAAACAGATTTTATTAGAGGTTAAATAAAGTTTTATGTTTATGTAGATGCTTTATGTTGTCTTCTACAAGAAGCAACGTATTTTGGATTAACACTTATAATTGAAAGGAACTTTTAGAAACAGGAATGGAGATTATTATAAGAGTAATGATCACAAGGACTGCTGGGAGAAGAACAGGATTTACAGCTGTCTGACTTGGGTGCTGTTTTTCTTTGGGAGCAGGGCTGGAGTAGGGAGTGGGAGGGTACCCAGCAGCCCAGCTCCCTTCCCTCCTGGCCACTTGGTGTGCCACAGTGCTGACCCCACAGGGAGAAGGAGGAGAAAAAAGACCTTTAGAGGAAAAATTTTACTCTAACCAGCCACTTCTCTTGTTCTCACTCTTTTCCAAAAGTGCACATCATTCATCCCTAATGCATAATTAATTTCTCTGTCTTTCTTAACAGTAATCTTACCATTGTTCACATTAGCAGCAGCAAGTCACGCTAGCTTGAAACCTCACATACACTCAACTTGTGAGGGGGTAGGCCCATAACAGAAAGAGTTAGGGAAGAAATGAAGGTACCACCTGTCAGTGTTGACAAAGCAAGAACTGGGCAACAGCTTATGCTATGCAGCAGGACAGACTGAGGAGCACCCACACAGTTTTCACAACAGAAAATGCCATTGCATCTGGCGGCTATTGCTGTAAGCAGCTGTTTCAGTCACAAACCCAGGTGGAAAATATTCCATACCTACTAGAGGAAAGAAGGTTGTACTATGATTAAAGTAAGAAACAGTGTTTAACAGCAGGAAAGCAGGGTTCAGCAGATTCCCTCACTGGGCAATACTGGTCAAATCCATGGGGAAATTCCAGCTAAACTGGGATACACAGGGACAAGTACAAGAACTGCAGGGTGAGAGAGGGCAGTGGTAAAGGCAGACTGTATTGCCACACTGGCCGGAAATTACATACCCAGTGATAATCTAGCTTTTGTTATTCCTTCCTTTGTTTTTTCCTGACTTTAATCTCACTACCCTTCCCCATGCTATCCCTCTTCCTTCATACCTGTCAATATCCACTGAAAGTTTTGACCTGCTACCTACAAACTACCAGACCTTTCCTTTCAGACAGTTCATGAACCACTCATCCCAAAGGACTGTCCAATATATTTAGCCAAAACTAATACTAAATTCCCATTAGCAAGTTTGAGCCACCCCAGTACCTAAACAGAATTTCAGGGTAATCCAAGCAAAAAGTGATTAGCCTAGTCTAACTAGAGCTAGTTAAAACTTCCACTGAAATTGAATTGCACATAAAATAACTTTTTTTATATATAACATTATCTGGTGTTGTTCTCTTTTTCTCCTCTTTTGTTTGAAAATGGGCAAAACCAGAAGGTATGCAGTGCAAGATGCATGCACGGCACCCTCCCAAGTCTGATAAAAATGTGTTTGACAATCAACCATCTTTTTCTTAGGGGTTTTCATTGAAAACTGCAAACGTCTCTGAAAATGTAAGCAAACATGATATGTTTTTTACACTGAAGTTTCAGAAGGAAAGAAATGAAGCAAAAGCAAGACAGTGTTCCTTTGCTCAGCATGATTGCTACCTTACCCAGCTTGAGGGGCTGAGTGCTCTGGTCAGAGCAACACAGAGGTGGACTAGATAGGAACTAACAGTTTATTACCGTCCTACAAAACCTATGGAAAATTTAACACCCTATAAAGTGGAAGTGTGCATCCACCACCATTGCCCAAAGAGAGTGCTGCCAGCTCACCCTGTGGCACTTCAGATTCCTCAAACAGAAATTTCCTTGCATTGCTGGCTGAAAAGCAGGTTTCTGTTATGCTCCTACAGCTCTGTATCAAAAACCTTGTCTCCACCACACTCACTTACACACAAGCCTCTCTGTCTGCAGGATATAGAGAAAGGAGAGTTTCAAGGAGACATCTGCCTGCAGAGCTTTTTTCCACATATCCTGCACACAGGCATTGGCTACTCTGTCCTCTGCGTTCAAAACAAACCCTGACTGCGCCGCACCACAGAGAGCCTCAGCAGATGATGGAGATATTTTAGTCTTAGCCCTGCTGCACTGCAAGACCTTGGCAAGTCCTTTGGAGAGCCCAGGGTGCACATCTCCACAGGCTTGGGCAGGATGTGTCCACCTAAGCCCAGCACGCCAGGGTCGGCTGCCTCTGGGACCACAGGGGCAAGGCTTCCCCATCTTCCCCGGCGGAAGCTGGGGGAAAGGATTTCCTCTCCTCTTCTCCCACAAGCCCACCTGCATGGACTGTCAGTCAAAGTGAGTTAGCAAGGCTGTCCGTATCTGCATTAATATTGAAGCAAGCATTAAGCTTTACAAAACAATAAAGTCTGGCTTGAGAGGTGCTAACAACTCTACCGATTTAACCTGAATCAGATTAAATATTCATTTCGATAAGATCTGGAAAGGCCCTTTTTTGAGACTTCTTTAATTTCCAGAGCAAGCCATACAGAAACAAGGGGACAGCAGGGACTCTACTTCTGAATCCACCTCAATGGTGGTATTTGGCAAATCAAGAAATGTTTATTGGTTTAGTCCTTCTGGATTTATTTATTCAGCACTGCCTTCCACTCCCATTGCAATTTTGGCAGAAAGCCTTCAGTGAATTCTTCTAGGAGAAGGTGGAGGAGTATGTCATTTCAACTTTTTGCCTGATATACCTATCAAATTATTCATTTCTCAGACTGCTAAAGGTTATTTAAATTCATAGCTTTTCTAACCACAGGCAAGGTTTACACACAGAAGAAAATGAACATTGTTAAGGATTAAATGCACAGTTTTGTACTTTAAATGAATTACAAATTCATTCCAGACAGTCTTCTAGTGATTTTTGTCTTTATTACTTTATTTTATCATCAAAAATACTTCATAATGGTGGACCATGCTAATAATTTGCATGACAAGAGGAGAATTCAAACAGAAGTGACCCAAGTAGATAACAATCACAAAGCTGATGATGTGAAAAGAACAATACTGGCATTGAAATATTTTCAAAAGAAAAAAAAAAGGTTAAATTACATGGTTTTGTATATCTGGGTTGTATGTTTAAATGCAATTGTAATTTGGGTGTCTGATTTGAGTAGGTTCTAAAAAAACCCCATAAATGTGCCTGTGCATATAAATATGTGTGTGTGTGTGTGTGTGTTCATGCATACTTAGGGTTATGTATATTAGAGATTTCAGTGCCATGTGAAACATTCATTAATCATGTCCCTTCAAGTGCATCACCTCTACTCTGCCCACTGCTCTGCCTCCACAAAGGCTGTCTCTAATAGCCAAATCTCTAAGCTGATAGGAGCTGCCAAGTTTTAAAAAATAGACATCAGTCTCTCAGCACAACACGTCATCCTTTTGACTAATTTGAGAATCACCTCCTGTGCTCCTGCTTAGCTTCACTCCCCTTTTCTTGCCTGCCCTCCTGTTCTTCATATAAGGTCTGATTCACTGGCAGTATTCCAGGTAATGAGAAACAGGAATTTTATGTTATATTTTTTTCATACTTATGTTACACAGACATGTATTACATACGTAAAGCTACTTGAAGTTACTTTGAAAGCTTTGAAATCTCTGACTTCCTATGACTTTTTTGCACTGGACTGAGGGTAATTAAGTACAATCCCTTAAAAGGGGAAGAGAAAAATAGCCACATAAAATAACATTTTTACAAGTCCACCTCTAAGTGCCCAAAATACCACCAAAGCAATTTTCTGCGTAATGTCAGACACACAAAAAAAGATGGTATAAAGTGATTACTCATTGTTCCTGTTCTCAAAACACTTTCTTAACTAATTCCTCCTCAGTGAAGCTCTAGAGCAGATCCATCTCCTCTGTACTTCGCTGTTCAAAGACCCTACAACCTTTAACATACTTACCTGCAGCACATGCCCTATGAGAAAGAGAGATGTTATTATCCCTCTATTAGTGGTGGGAAACAGACACAGAGAGTAACATGGGCTGCCTGAAGCCACACAGAAAAACTGTGGAGTAATCCAGTCTTGAATCCAGGGCTCCTAGTCCAAGTTGTTATCTTGGGGCATCTTTCATCACCAACTTTTGATACAATTTGCACACAGCTGCTCAGGCATAAGGAAGTCTCTGCACTGCGAGAGTATTTCAGGCAGAAAATTCCAGCCATGGTATGTTTTTTGTTGAATTTTGTCACATTTCTGGACTGAAAATACAATTCTGTTCCATTTGCCAAAGAATTTGAATACAATTAGTTTTCATTGCAATTCTGAATGAAACTAAGTGTAAAAATATCACAGTTCCTCCTGAGCAGAATGCCCCTGTACTTTCAATGCTAGATGCAACAGCAACTTACTGCATTCCCCATCCAACTCTGGTTGCATTTATATGTGCGTTAGCCTTGTTGAGCTATAGAAACAGATGTAAAGTGCAGTTTTCAAAAGCATCATAATACCTAAATCCTTGAAAGCAGTCAGGCACCTGGTGTTCATTTGGAAAGTCAGGGAAGTTAAACACCTAGGTTCTCAGGTAGGAAGGAAGTTAAATACCTAGGGTTTAGGATCTTCCAATATCTGTACCCAGTGTTTACTTTTGAAAACAGGATGTAAACCCCTCAACCACCAACGTGCACCAGCATTCGAGTCAGAATGGCTGACAGTACTTGCTGTGGCTTTTGTTATCTGTGCCACTGGTGCCTGAAGGCTACTTATGCTCCTTCATTAATTTTCCTTTCTAAAACCTGATCAACTAAAACAAGAATACTCACACAATCTCAGTTTTTGCAGACGTTAGAATGGTGTTGCATGAGGGAAAGGCTGAAGGTTAAATACTTTTAGTTTGATAAAAGTTTGTAATTACCAAATTTAATATTTCTAGCATTCTGTACTAGCATCCCTGAATATTTTACAACCTTTCTTCTTGGGTGATGACAAAGATTCTGCCCATTTTCTCCAGGATTCCAGTACATGTGCAAGTCCAAAAATTGAGGACAAATGACACTATGTCCTGAAAAAGAATTCAAAAGGTTGATAAAGGCATTCCTGCCTACTATGGGAGAAGAGCTTTGCAACTTACTTTCTTTAGTTCCTTTCCTGACAAAAAAAAGAAATAAATTCATATGACCTTCTTCTTTCCTAACTTTTTTTAGAAGTATGTCACACAGAGTACGACTTTATATGTTTCCATGACATGTACAGTTTCAGAATCCAGCAAACTGTTGAGAACAATCAATGAAAACATCTGTTTCAAAGAAGCCACTTCCTTGTCCAGGAGAAAACATGTAACTGTCTGTGGAGAGACCTCCACTTTATTCCAGCCAGTACAATCCTGACAAAGGACTCCTAGGGTAGATTTATATAAATTATAAATTCCTTAGAGTAACAAGTGAGGAAGATGTGACTGTGGTAAATGTCAGGAAAAAAAAATCCTCTGATGGACTGTGATGCTAAAACAAATATAATGTAAGATGGAATTACTGCTTTGCTTAGCTTTGTTTACCGCATCTAGTAATTATGTCTGAGACATACCAAAAAAGAAGAAAGATGCATGAAAAACATAGTGGAGTGAATAATCCTAGCATGAACTCACTTCTGCAGACATAAAGACAATGTCTTCTTTTACCCTGCAACCACAGGCAACCCACATTAAAATACTCTGAGACTAGATCCAGGGCTTCAATGTCACCCTGTTTATCAGCAAGCCCCTTCCATTTTCAACCTGACTTGTGAGTGTATTGCTCTCTCTGCCTCTCTCTCTCTCTGTTCCCTAAAATTAGATTGTTATCTCCCTGAAATGATCTCACACATATTTGTTGAATAAAGATTAAAGAACAAGGCTAGAGGGAGAAGAGAGAAAATGTGTTATAGAGCAGCACTGGTAAGAGGAGTAATGATTAAAAAAAAGGCAAGATGAGCCAAGAGAATATAATTTTACCAAGATCAGCCCTACTGACAGGGCCACCAAGGAGAGACCAAGACTCAGCTGCAGCTCTGCAGAGGCTAAAACTGACAGTCTTCTCTGCAGCAAGCTCTCATAGTGCGATGTCAACTCAGGTCCTCCTTCTGTCCGAAGTTGTGCTTAAATATCTATGTCTGTCCCCAGCCTTTTGCAGACGGACCAAGGGACTCCCTTAGTGGCACTTTCATTTCAAGCATCTTTGAATTGCTTTTATTTACTGCTACAGCATAAAAGACCCATTTGTCACCTGCTTAGAATCTCAATCTCCTATTTTAAAAACCCGCATCTATGTCTTTATTTCATGTAGTAATCAGTTATGTAGGCAAATCTCATGCCTACATGTCTCAGTAACCATATGTTTGTGCAGACATTTGGTACGTGCACACAGTTTTTAATGACAGTATTTCCTTCTTGCTTTTCTGAACAAACCTCAGGCTTTGGGTTTTTAGAGCATACCCTGAACTGACAATATTTGAAAACCTGGCTTCAGCATTACAAACATATTTCACCCTTCTTAAAAGACTGAACTAGAGTAGACAGATACCTCTTTGTATTTCAGCAACAGCACACTGAAAGCATGTAACCATAGTGTCAGTGTCACTGTAGTCACATAAATCACACACTTGGTTAGTGAGTGAGATGTGAAAACCAATAAGAAAAAAGTGCGTGTATCTCCTGTCATGATCTCCAGACTTTCTTGAAGGCCTCCACAGTGTCTTGATACGCTGCAGAAAACTATTAGCCTTGCAGTCAGAGTTTGCCTAGTTTTCCATGTTGTGAGATGAATTAAAAGCTGGGAAAATATAAAAGGTATATTTTAGTTGATATTAACTATCCATGTGGGCCGCTGCTGTGACCTTGTTCACCTCGTGCTAGGAAGACAGTCTGCAAGATCAGAAATGGAAAAAAAAAAATAGAATATAACCACATGAAAACATGGTCTGTGCTAGAAATAATAATCATAATCCTTAGTCTCATTTTACACTTTATATTGAATCTTAAATGCCCATATAATGTATCAATAATCTTTGCTATTGTAGCCTATAAACACAGGAGATTCCTTCTGTATTGTCTGCCTTTTCTTTTGGCTTGAATTTGTACCCCATTGCTGCCAGAACTGACTGACCCTTCTCTCTTGACGGGCGCTTCGCGTTTGATTTTCAACACCACAACCATGGCAGACCCTACTTGGGGCTCCCTTTGATGTGAAGTGCCAGACAGCAAGGAACATCCGTAGGCCTGGGTATGTGATGCTGCAGTCTGCTTACATCGTAGTGAGATTATAGATGAAGTATTTTGTCTTGACAGGGAATTCAGTTAGCAAATTTGGCAGCCAGCATTACAATCTAGCAAATTCTGCATCACAACGTCCTGGGTATGAACGTGGCTCCTGTATGGAGTTAGGGTGGGAAGGCACAGTAAAGAAAACAGCCTAGGTTTTTTTCCAAAGCAGAGGCATATATGGTTTTATTCTGATGTTGCTGGAAGTGTTAGATTGCCTCTTGTGTTTCTGTCTAGCAGGGCTTATTTTCTGGAAATGGTTCCTATTGTTTGCTTCCATTTTTGTGTTTTAAGTAGGACAGTGGCTTGGCTGCTGAAGGTTTGGGGCATATTTTCTGTCTTTTATCTCAGCAGATGAGCAATTATCTACTGGGCCTAAATGTGAGGCAGAACTGACCTAAGCAATAGTCTTAAAATGCCATGCACTCAATGATCAGGGAAGCTGGTGCCCAGTACAGCAGAGAATACAAAAAATGAATAGAGCAATTTGCCAAGTACACTCCTGGTCCTTTCTTTTCAAGAAAAAAACATTCAGAATTGAAACAGAAACAGGCTTTACAGGGGTACAGGGCACAGAAAACACATCCTGTGAGAAGGACATTTTGTTTAGCCTAGCAAAACAAAGCCTGAGGTGCAGTATGATGGTTTCCAGCAATCATATATGTTCCCAACACAGCCCAGGGAGGGAAATGGCTATTTGACCTATAGGATGTTACTGGACACAAAAATGCCACAGCAGTATATGCTATTGTGAATAAGTTTAAACTTGAAACAAGATTTTAAACCTGTAAAGTGCAGGTCCGGGACTGCCTTCTCAGAAGGATAGTGCAGGAAGGAAAGGGCAGGAAAGAACTATTTCTAAGACGGCTGATCACTTTATAGAAAGGATTAAAATGCAGTTGCCTCCAGTAGCTTGGGAAAGGACTTGCTGACTCTGGCAAGCCCTGGCATTTCTGTGTTGTTAACATTTCCTAGATTATTTATGAGTATGCAGCTTTACTGCAGCAAATATTTGCATTTTGTGAAACACACAAGCGCAGAGCAAGGAAAGCACTGATTTCACTAACACACATGGTCTTCAGATCCTGCTGATGTGACTATGTCTGTTCTCAATAAAACCAGCCCTTCAAAATCTGGCTACTTTCCCCAGTGCCTTTCACAAGAACTTCTGAAGATAACACTCACTTTCACACTGCAGAAAGTCCTCCGGCCCTACAGTAACTCTCAACCTCTGAATTTTCAATTAATTGTTGTTTTCATTTTCTGATCAGATGTAAAGATAAGTGATCCTTTACATGCCTTTCTGAAAATCAACAACGGTTAACACCTGCCCCAAGCATGTGTAAATTGTATGACCCTTCTTTCCTCCGCTAGTGCTAGCTTCACATTCAGCTGCAGTTAGATGACTAAAAGACAAAGGAAGGGCCAAAAATCCTCAGTCAAAACAACATCTAAACAATGCCTAAATTATGTTTCTATACCAAGGAAGAGCCCATGCCAGCTGCAGTTTGTGTATGGATCTTTCATACCAAGTCTCAAAACCCATTTTCCTGGAATATTTTTGGCTGTCCTTGGAAATGTGAAGAAGTGAAGTCTTCTTAGTGTTTTGCCTGTGAAAGAGCAGAAAATACTTACCGTTCTGCTTGTGACATTTGTGCATGATGTTTCTTCAGTGCTACCTCTGGTATCAGACAACTCAGTGTGGATCATGGCACAATGGTCTGAGGCACAATCTCAGCTTTTATGTGCCCGTGTTTGTACACTTAAAAAAAGCAGTCATAATATATTGAATAATGGCACACAAATGGTGCATGCTGCTGTGTTTGCACCTTGTCTTTGCAAGCGCGTGATCCCAACCACTGCTGTCCTCTTTCATAAAGCCAAGGGCCAAGCCTGGCTTTGTACATCCCCTGGGATGGGCATCAGCAGTTGCTCTTAAAACTCACACACAGTGCTGATGCTTGCAGGTTGCCACCTCCATCCTCACAGGAGGATGTTTCTCAAAAGCATTTAAAGAACAATTGTTGTGTCACACCAAGCGGAGTGCTCCTAAAATTAAGAAACATTGCGACAACAGCCTGTAAATTAAAAGGCTCATTCATACTCCTCAGCCTATATCAACAGGAAAAAGAATACTTTCAGGGCATGGCACTCTTGCTCACTTTTCAGAACATATACAAAAAGAAAAGAAAGAAAAAAAAAAAGGAATATGGATTAAAGCAAAGGCTTTATTTTACTGCATTGTAGAGTAACTATAAATCAGAAAATGCAGGCTTGCATTCAGCTGATTTACTAAGGAATTTTTCCATCTCTGTTAGACTTTAAATTGACTGTCTAGCAATTGCAGATGTCAAGAGGCTCATAACGATAGAAGAAAGCTAAGGAACAGAGAAAGAATGGTCTTTTTAAACTTATTAAAATCATCATAATACTGATGATGAATAATCACTGCCATAATACTAAGGAAATAAGGGTTGATGTTAGCAGCACAAAAATAATAATCCCTCCTCTGTTTTACATGGGCTCACCCATAAAGGAATAATGGGGAATTGCATAAACTCACTAAAAAAATTACATACACCATCAAAATTTCTTATTAGAGGCTGATTTGGTAATGCAATTTTTTAATATTTCATCATGTGACTCTGTTTACATGTGACAGGTTTTAGCAGTTTATAGCTGGTGGTTTTCCAAGTAGGCAAGCTCAAATTTGGTGAAAGAAAAATGATTTAAGCACTTTGGAAAACTACAACAAATTAAAACTTGTTGAATCCTTACTAAAAATAAGTAAATAAATAATTATTAGTCAGATACCTTTTTCCTTAAATAGATCACATGAAAATACGAACATCTGACTCACCCTGGGCATATGACGTGCCTGAGAGTCAGAGTTTGTGTATGTTCTGTGAACAGTTACCAGACCTTTACACTTAAAACCTTTCCTGATTCTGTTCTACTGGTTTTGCAGAGTCAGAAGGCTTCTCATGAATGACCAAGCACCCTCCAATCTGAACAGTTCGAGTAAACTTTATTTCTATGGCTTCATACAGTGTGGTGAAGACAAGCAGCAAAGCTGACTATTGCATTGTGAAAGACCTGCAATGTAGCGTCAAGAGAAAAGAGGAACATAAAGCTGATAAAGGCAAGCTGATAAAACTGAGCTGGCTCTGGTGGAGCGGAGAAACTGCCTCAGTATAGAGGAAGACTGGCCTTCATGAGCCTGGAAGACTGCTTGTGTGGAGGAGAGGTGGTAGGTACTTGGTAGAAACTGGAACTCACATTGCCAAAAGGGGAACATAAAATTGGCCCTGTGAGGAGGACAAGACAAACAGAATGGTGTGGGGATATCCACAAGCTCACTAAAAAAGGGTCTCTTCTCAAACGTGGAAAAGAATATGAGATGCACCAAATCTCTCAAATATTACACTGTCATGAAATACTAAAATAACTGATCTCTGCTTGTGTTTACTTTGTCCAGCTCAGTAGGGAACCTTTGTTTTTATTGTTTGTTTTTTATTATACATATTAGTCAATTACTAAAACAACAAAACAAAGTCTACAGAATGATGACATATTAAAACTAAGGATTCTTGAGAGGAGTGCGTTTGCATTTTGAGAGTTTACTGCTGATGGACTACTCTTTCTCCATATGATCCTGCCTCTTCTGCTGCATTCAGTTAAGGAAAGTAAAATTCATGCAAGTATCAATTTGTTTTGCACTAGTGTTTTGCACAACCTACCACACTCACATCTATCTGGAAACTTCCATTTGCTATGACACTTCACCAGTTATCATGTAGCCAGACACATCTCTGCCAACATCACCAAAAAAAAAAAAAAAGATAGAGAAAAAAAAATTCCCAAACAATCCCACAAGTTAAGTATATGTTTGGGATGTGTATTTAAAGTCCAAACCTCTGAAAATTTCTACTTTCCCTCCTCTTTACTCATAGTAAATGGATGTGTTTTGTTTCGAGAGTAGATCAGAAAAGAAGGGGGGGTTGGGGGTGGGTGGGCAGAGAAATCTGGTTCCCAGAGCATTTATACTCCAGGCTCAGATCTTCAGTTTTAAGGGTTTTTTTAATTCCTAACATAAGAAAGAATTAATAATTCATAGACTATATTAATGGCTGAGTTAAAACTTCAACAAGTTGGTGTTACAAAACTGTCAAAAATGTAACAGCGCCTGCCTTCTTTAATTTCAGCTGCTTCTGAAGTGTAGGGAAACGCCTTATTGGTGTGCAGTGTTACCAATTATCTGACAGAGCCAGAGTGTGTTTCCAGCTAATCAGAAATAAGAGCACAGAATTAAATCTCCCATGTGAAACTCATCATTTACATATTTATGATTCAGAAATTATAATAAGGCTAATGAGAAACTCACATGGTGCCTTTAAAAGTCAAGCCAATCTCACTGTTAATTTTCAACAGATAAAGCTTTCCTGGTACACAGTAGTCAAAAGATAAAGTCTGTTGATTACAGTTTTGTTTAATTAAACATTACACGTTATTTGCGTGGATCCATACAGGCTTTGCGTCAAGGGGTTAGTTACATAAGCTGAAGCTCTCTCAAGAGAAGTGAATGGACAAGGGCACGCTGCTGAAAATACATATACAGGAAAGGTTATTTCTGCATCCATGTGGGTATAAGCATGATAAAACATAAAACGAAAAAACCCTATAAAAACTCTTTCAGAGGGTGAATGCTCCTTTAAAACCCCTGTGCAGCAGCAGCAATGTGCTGCACGTGCAAGCTGCAGGGCAGATGACATCTTGTGAGCTGGTGGTTGTGGTCTTTAAGCAGATCCCAACCTTCAGTCTGAACATCATCACCAAACCACCTGCCCCCCCATACTCACTGTACATAAAAAGTAGCTCCCTGGGGGCCACTGAGGTTGCTGATGCTGGCAGCTGACCCTTCCCATACATTAATAGTACAAGCTTCAGCTCATTGTGGACATCCTGACTTGCACAGCAGTGGGTACAATTTTCAGACACTGTATAATCTGCTGTCATCACTGACCTTGTTTTCCAGGCATGCCTTGATTATCATACATGTCCTCAACCACAAAAATACAAAGTGAAAACTTGGCTACATCCCCCCGCTCCCAGAAGAGGTATTTACTTTTACATGTGTGAGGCTGTGTGAGCAAGAATAGGATGGTGCTTCCCCAGGGTTCCTTCCCAAATGCTGTCTCTTGACTTCAGAAAAAGTGTTTTGAAACCATGTAGTTAATAAAACTGTAGGAGAAAAAGAAAAAAAGAGGCTGCTTGCCAGTCACATAGCCACTTGGCATTGGGTTGTGCAGTGTTGCAGTAAATGGTTTCCATTGCCCTCGTTTTGCTCATAGCCAGCACTCTATATGCACATCTGTGTATGTTGTGACAATGCCTGCCATCCACATGACAAGGAAAGAAGACCACACCAGTGCCAGCAGACTACAGTAAAGCTGTAAAGGTACTGTTAGCTGTGACCTATAAGTACCTGTTCTTACCAATATTCTCTGTCCCCGATGTCTTCTGCAGTAGATAAGGAAGTGAAGTGAAATCAAGTAACTCCTTGTAATTGTGATCCTCTTCAGCCAGAAAATGAAATGTCTTTCAAAATATATTCTCATTTAATTTTTCTCTTGGCTAGTAGTGACTAGTAGTAATTTTGTTACAAGATATTCATTAGCTTAAAAAATGGACAGATTTTACCAAGAGTATTAACTCAATAAGGGCAGAGAAGACAAATGTACTCACCTCTTCCTCTGCTACCCCTGGTTCAGCTACGTAGCTGAAGATCTGCAGTAGCTTACACTAACCCACCTCAAAGCTGTCCATTTCCACTTGTAATGGCAAAGGGCTCTGGGCCAAATAAAGGAAAGCCTGTCTTTTGCAGTCATCTGCTCCACAAAGGAGCAGCCTGCAGGTTCCTTGGGCATGTGTGCACACTGCCAGTGGGAAGGGAGGTCTCCTCCCTGGCCCCGAAAGTCAGAGAAGCAGTGCACCCACCTGAAAAAGGGGGAGAGATCCTACCGCAATGAAGACAACGAAATGCACTGCTAGTGCTGTTTCCCACCCCAGGCATTGCAGCCCACAGTGGGATGCCCAGAGGTCCTTGGAGCCCCTGCAAGACGATGATGGGCTGCAGTCAGGCAATGCAGCCCTCAGAGCACCAGCCATGCTTTAGGTGAAACATTGCCATGCTTCTACTTTTGCTGTTGGTGTGCTGTTGCTCACTGACATTAAAAATTACACTTCCTGGACAAAGGCTCCGCTGGCATCACCCCACCAAAGTCCATGGAGTAACACCTACAGAGAATTTTGTCTTGCAGCCTTAGCTTTAATGGAAGGTTTTCATTATTTTTCACATCCCCACAAAACTCTTGTGCTCCTTGCAAATCACACCCATGGTTTTCATAAGTGTCTGCATTTAATTAGCCTCAGATTAGAAACCTGCAGCACTGCTGTAAAGCAAATACTTAGATAGTAGCAAAGGACCAGCATAAAAAAGGATTTTTTTTTTTTTCCCCTGAAGGGAATCATTCACAGCTGCAGTAGCAGAGAGAGACACTTTAAAGGGATTATACTATAGACAGTAACGATCTTTATTAGTGCTGTCTGGAAAAGTTGCCACACTCAGATATCAAAAATACCCCTCAAGGCTACACAGCTATGGAACTTTCCTCACTTTTCATATGTAAAACAAAAACATTACCCACATCAAAAACAACCTGAGGAAAAGGTTGACTGGTAAATATATTTTCCATGCTAAACAGAACATGAATTAAAAGAAGCTTATTCTGGTTTTTGAAAAAAAAATTAAAAAAAAAATAAAAAAATTGAATGTGTATCTTTCAGGTTTGGGGAAATTACTTCAGCTTTCAGCAGAAATGAATAATTTTCTTGGGTAAGAAAATGTCTATGCTATTAAAAATGTTTCACTGGAGCTGTCTCTGTTTCCCAAATTCTATATTTAAGTGTAAGAAGGGACATTTTCAAAGTTGAGGATGGACCTACACACAGAGCTGGTGGTCTAAAGTCCCTTGTGCTTTTGCAGTGCAACCTAAAGAGACTTAAAGAAGAAGCAGGCTGATTTTCAGAGGTGAAATTACTGGAGCATCTTTAGAAAAAGTAACTAGGGTAACATTTGTGTGGTCATGAGGAGAACCAGGCTGGGGATGTGATCCGACTGAGTGACATGCCCACGGCAATAACAAGGAAAAGGTCATTTCTCAGTCTGGCCATGCCCTGGGCAGAGGTCTTCATGAGCAATCTTGCAGAGATTTCCTCCATGGAGGGACAGCTTCAGCAGCCCTCACCCCTCTGTGCTCACCTACCCCTGAAATGTGCCAGTGTCTGCTTTTGTGAGGCTGCGTGGTGAACCAAATGGAGGAGCTGATCTGCAAAATGAGAGGCTTTATTTTCAGCCACGTCATTTCCTTGATGCAGCACAACCACAACAAGGGCTGCACTGGAAGACCTCAAGGGACATGTGGTCAAGAAGGACCAACAGAGGGAGAGAGGTGAGGGCAGCACAGATACTTCCCTGCCAGTGGAGGCAGCAAGACCCAGACCACAGGACTTCTGGGTATGAATAGCCAAAACAAGGTGACAGCACGAAAATATGATTTTCTAAAGTCTGTACACTGGTGACAACTAAAATGAGAAAAAAATGGGCACCAAATCCACAAGTCAACCTGCAACACCTAACTCACAAGAGAGAAAGATGCTAGTTGTAAGGCAGTAGACAAGTGTTTTGAAATGAAACAGGAGAGAGAAATTATTGTATTCAAAACCAAAGATGGATCACTTGATGGCAAGGTCAGCCATCTGGATACTGGTGTGAGGTATTAGCTTGCGACGTAGGTGTTTTGGTGAAAGAGGATTACTCCACGAATTTCATATGGTGGGCATTGGAGGGGGAGGCAGTACTTGCTGATCAGCACATTTCATCATTTTTTGGAGGGGGGGGGATAGCCATTGAGTTAAAGCAAATTTTTCTGACACCCCAAAAAACTGAAATATAAAATCCTGGTAGAGAGATGGGTGGGCAAAAAAGCTGTATTTCGATGAGTGTCTGAAGCTGTGGCTCCACAAGCATTTCATCATCAGAGAGCTGACCCCATTGCCATCCTTCCCCACTGCTTCAGCTCCCTACCACCTGTTCAGGCTGTTGAGCAAAAGCTGAGAACCAGACCGGGGGAACAGAATTAGGTGCTGAAAACCTTTACTGAAAACAAGAGAGTTTGAGGTTTTATTGCCACATTAATTTCTTGATGCAGATCATGTCATAGCTGTCAAACAGCTGTGCTGTCACAAATCACAGGAGTTGCACGGGTAGGAGGGAGGCTGCTTTTTAACATTTTAAACACTGAAACATGTTTAAATCTGTTTACTCACATTAATATGTTTAAAATATATTAAATGTGTGAGTTTAATACAGCTTCAGAGTAGGAAACCCCAGAACTTGAAGTTCATCCTTTCTTAACCAAAGCACCATTCCCCCAGCAACTTGTTTGTGACTAGAATTTTATAAGCAAACTGTAGAAAATACATCATAAATTAGGATGATTCCACCCAAACCAACGAGATTCATCTGATTTGCTTCAGCTGAGGATCTAGTCCATCAGGATCACTGACCAGACGAAATGGCAGGATTTATCAGTCAGTAGCCTCGGCTCTTCTCTGCAGGAAGCTGATTCTCACAGCATCACCTTCCTGCCCTTCTCCTTTTCTTTCCCTCTCATACCATTCCCCTCAGCCTCTACTACTGGCCAGAGGAATGACTCTGATTAATTTACTGACACAAGGTTTCCTTCTGTGAAGATTGGGCATAATGCAGCTCTGCAGCAATGTTCTCCTTCCTTTCCCTCCATCTCTACTTGTCATCTTTCTCAGAAAATCTGAATATTATCTATATAACACAAAATAGCTGTGTTAGCTTTAAACATTTTTGTTTGTTTCTTTTTCTTTGTTTCTTTTCCATTCACCTCAGGTAACAGCTTCTCTCCTTTGAGCCACTTCTCTCCCTTACTTGTTTTGGCCGACCCGTATTAGGCATCACACATTTTTTTTCATTGTATTCCCTATTGCATGAATGCCAAAATATAGAGACGGTTACCTCTTCTGCTTCTGTGGCCTTCAAATCAGTATAAATGGCACAGATATTATTATTTTTGCATTCTCTGTCTCCCTCTTCTTCTTTGGCTGACTTAAAAAACACCAAAAAGCATCAGGTGCAGAAGTTTTCAGCCAAACCTAAAGTAAAGGAATTTTTTAATACAGAAATTAACAAGTTTTGGTTTCCATTCCTTGTGACTCACTACTTCATCTTAACAAGAATTCCCTGCTGTAACAACAAAAGTTAATTTTAGCAATTTCAACTTGTTTTTTTTGCCAGAAATGGGCAAAGTGCTTGGATACTTTTTCTTTCCCTCATTCCTTTCAGAGTGTTTCTTTGCTGGTTGAATGTCTGCTCTAGAGGATAAGTATTTTCACCTAGAATCAGCCTAATTTCCATATCTGATTCCCAGCCTCTTGTCCTTCTCTTCCATTACCACCTCTGAACACCTTGTCCTACCATTGATTAAGGATGTCATTTCTCTGGCTCTTACTTATGAACTGTACTAGCTTTGTTTTGTCTCTGTTTTTTTTTCCACTGTCTGTTTTGTTTAGTTTTGCTGGCAAGAGCTGCTCACTACTCACCTGTGAAAATTCTCCCCTTTAACATAAACAATTTTAATGATAGGGTTTTTGTGCACACGGTTGTCACTCCCAAGAAGCATGTAAAGAGATAATTCAAGAACCTGTTTGTAGCAGTGGATCAGAGTGACCTCAGGAGCAGATGGCATGTGAATAGTCAATGTCAATGAAGCACAGTAATGTTTTACACCCAACTCAGCTGCACCTAAGCCAATAGTAATGGTCCTGGAGCTTTGTAGCTTTGAACTAGCTGCAAGATCAGATACCTTAGAAGAGTAAAAAAATCCACTGAAGAACAGCTTGTCCTTAAACTCCTGGAAATGGAACTATTGGGAAGGTTAAAGGCAATTTCAACACTTAAAGAGAGTAACTAAAATACCAAGAGAACTCCCTGAAGAACTTCTTGATAGAAAGAGGATCCTACCACCAGGTCCCAGATGACTCTACATCTATGTCTGTTTTGTCATTCAGGCATGATGTGTCCATGGGTACTGAAGTAACAGCTATTGAACATAACGTTGATTTCACCTTCAATTCCTTTTCTGTGAAGATCTGCAAATACATTTACTGCTGTAATTCTGTGGCATCCTTTAAATGCCTTAATAAAAAAGTGTTAGATTTTTTCGTGATTGCATTGCTCTGTGGAACTGCTACACAATTTTAGTTCAAAAGTAGTTTCATATCAGTGGTCCAGGTTTTGGCAAAATACTAATGTATACCTTCAAGATGTGCAGACGGAAGGATAAGATGCAAGATGTGAAAGGTGTTAAGAAAAAGTGGCTATTTATTTCCAGTCAGACCCAAAGACCGTATATCCCTTATGTCTTACTCAAAGGCCTGGCCATGGCAAAAAGTATAACATTATATCTATCCATGCAAAATATGAGCCTAAATGGAGACAAATTTTTTATTCTTGGGACTTTTTCTACATGTTTGTTCACTGAAAATATTTTTGAAAGATAGAAGAATGGTAGAATTTAGGAACAGATATATAAATCTCTAAAAAATATGCAGAAATAATAACAAATTTTCATAAACAACATATGAATGGGCCATTTTCTTCAATTACTTCCTTCTTCTCAGCTGAAAGTTTCTTCTATTGTTAGTAATGGATTGATAAGGGCTTCCACTTAAGAATCATTTTATCATGGCTTAACATTAAAATGATTATACTTTTAAAAGTCACCTTTTCTGCCCATAGAGGAGCACAAGCTAAAAGCTTGTCCGCTTGAGGTAAGCAGCATGTGATTTGGCAACACTAATTGCTACATGTAGTATCATCTGAGATTGAGTACTTGATAAGAAGTGTCAGGCAAAGAATCCACATAGAGTAGCTTTTGCATTATGACATTCATGCCCAAGATTGCTGCAGCTTAGCCTCCTTAGCTCTAATACAGTGCTTGAGTTCCACTACTGCACATTTTGTGAAAATTAATATATTTGTTCTCCCCAGAATAAAATGCACTAACTCGTGATGAATACAGCACTAATCTGCATTCTGAGCTTTTAGGCTATGTCTGTACTAGTAAGATCATTGCAATCTGGCTGGAAAAATCCCATGTCTATGGTAATAAATCAAATAAGTCTCCAGGACAAGGTTGCTGCTTGGGAACTGTGTTCTGGGTATGAACTCTGGACTGTTCTTAGTATCAAACCAAGCCCAGGAGCTGTTTGAGCAAAGTGCTGGTTGTAACAGGCCAAATTTTTGTGAGAGAGCACTGGGACAATTTGCTAGCAACAGGCAATCACAGCCTGGGGCCCAGTAACTCTGGAGGTTGCTAATGTTTATGTTAGCCAATCACATTTACTAAAGTCAAGGTTATAATGAAGCCAAATGGCACTGTTCATTTTGGCTACTGACATCTGTAAAGTGGTCTCTTAAAGATGAACTCTCTAAAGCCTAAGTTTACACACAATTGTACTCTGCCCACATCTGGCTTTTGCTAAAACGTTTTCTTTCTGCAGCTAGGCATGTAATGAGAAAGGCAGGAAAAAGATCCAATTTTCATATTGTCCTTTCTGAGGTGTAACACAGTAACTCAGCTCAGGAATAGGTATCAGCTGATTTATCTGCTATTCAAAGTGAAGTGATGAATAGTTCTGCAAAAAAGTGGAACTGTTTTTGAATAATGGTAAGTTTCTTACACATATACTTACACGCTGATTACTTAAATGAGGAATTCTACAAAAATATTCATTATTTTTAAAACCTTTTTTTTCCCAGCTTGACAAACCCCAGCTGATAGTAAATTAGGAAGAGTAGCAGTCAGTGAAACTTCATTCCATGGATTGCTCTTGAATGACTCACTGTACTAATGCTATCACCACCTTGCTACTTGCTATTTGCACTCCATTTATAATTTCCAAATCTCATGCTATATTTTGAACGGCTCCCAAACCCACAGAGCTGTCCAGATGGCCATGTGAATGCTTCCAGTGTCAATACTCATGCAAACATGCATTCACACCCTTATTTCTGGTATTTTACTTTGCACTGAACATTCTTCTGAACAAAAATTTGCTTTCACAAACATTTGGAGAATGCAAATGAAAGGAGCCCTGAATACTATAGAAGCTGATTCATGGTTTCTATTGAAATAAATGCTAGTGAAGCCTTCTGAAACAGCTATAATCATGAGCATATTCTTCCCCTCCCTATGACCCAGATTCAAAGAGGAAGAAAGTACATGGGTAACTTTAAACATGCAAATAGTGTCAGTTGCACATAGATTTACATACGCAATTACATTTCTTGCTGACCCAGGAGCTGTATGATTCATATTTGTGTTCACCTTTTTCTGAAATTTTACTGGAAACCTTAAGGAATAACATAAAAGCAGCAACTTGGCAGACATTAATCACCAATTTTAATGTCATAATGCAAGGGAGAAAGAATGACACTGAAACAGATGAAACAGAAGAACAAGAGGATACAGAAGAAAAGCAGCCATGGAAAAAGTACATAAAACCCACATGACTGCCAGTGTAAGAACATGAATGCAAAGTCAATGTTTACAAGGTTTAAAAGGCCAATCAATAAAGAAATTCCTTGAAGTAATTCCAGGGGTAGTATTTGTTGATTACAATAAACAACATGAGGATCCTTCAAAAGGCTGGAGTGTTGCTAGGAAAAGGAAACCTGTATGCAAGTTGAGGGAAAATAAAATATAAAAATCATGTGACTAATAAGGAGTCACTGTAACATCACCTAACAACTGAACATCAGTACAAATTATTTGACTACTTCTCCAATAATCACATTACATTCATCTGAATGTATTTCCTTTAATTTCCTTATTATGCATCCATTCAGAGCTTCTTCCTTTAGGAGAAAAATAAAGATTAATTTCTAAGAGGTGGCATGAAGAAGCTAAACACTAAACATTTTTATTGTATACATTTTATAACAGGGTGCTCAGAAATACTCTGAAAAAATCTCTGAAACAGATGTTTATATTTGCCTCTGAAGTAGTTTACAATACTACTGGATATCTCATAATTTTGGGTACAGAGTCAGTCAGCACAAATAGTTTAAGCAATTGTTTGCAATGCTATTCTTCTCCAAGTCCTACAGATATAACCCACTCAGCCCTCTGCTACTCGAATTTTATAGACAGCTGGCACAGAAGTAGTAGGTAAATAACTCGGAAAGTGAAAATCTGTTTAAGACAGTGATGTTGGTTATGGCTTGTTGTACTGTCTATGCAAGAGTTCTTTAGGAAATTTGGGGACCTGTTAATTAAGGGGTGCGAAAACTAACAGAAAATAGCCCTTAGCTGAGGAAATAAAAGAAACAGAAGAAATGCATGGGGGAGCACAAGGCTGGAGCTACAGTTCAAGGGAAGAAAACTGGGTGGTAGAAGATACAAGAAAAATAAAGGAACCAGAGCTGAGTTAGGGCCTTTGGGATTAAAGATAAGAAAAGCTAACTTTTTAAAGAATAACTGTGATGTCCAGCTCTCAGTCATTCTTGGGTCCCCTCTTAAACCAACACCAAAGAGCTGGACTTCATTGGTAGTGAGCATTTGCAAAAAAATAGGAGTTGAAAACACTTTTTTCCTTCATTTGTATCAGAAACTTTCATACTTATGCTCCTGGTGTAAGTCCAATGGCCACAATAACACACCTACCGTTCTTTTCCTCCTCCATAAATCCAGTGAGCAGGGTCCATGATCTGGGGTGAAGATGCAAGTAGCAACCTTGCGTGACATCAGGGGGAGGGTGATGTCTATGAAGCAACTGGATAGATTAGGTTCCCCTTCCTACTTTTTGATGAGACTGCACAGATGGCCAGTAATAAGATCACAAGGCTGTCTCCTGTGAGACTATGAGCACCCTCTTCTGTAAGGTAATGTTTTAATGGTGTTAAGTTCATCTTCTTTTCCAGTAACTTACTGGAATAAAAAAAAACAAGTAATGAAGCTTATATTGAAGGCATGAATATTAAGACTATTCAGTCACTCACGCATTTTTGTCTTCCTCCACTAATAATCAGCAGCAAAGGGAAAAGAAGATGGAACCTGCATACATAGAAGAGAATTAATAACAGTGGCAATAATAATAACAACAGTAATAATAACAACAATAGAATTAGAATTCAGTTGATGTCTACGAATGACCTGGAAGGAGAAGCAGCTAAGTGGGTGCATTTTGCTCTGTTGGGATGTTATTTTCAGCAGGCTTACACAAAAAATAGAGGGACTGTCATACTTTTCTTCAAGCAAAACTTAAAAATTTTCAAAGCCGCTAAAAGTAGAAGTATAAGTAGAATACTTTATACTCGCTTCAATCCAGCTATTGTTGAGTGCATAGCTGCATGCTTCATACTAAAAAAATATTTGTGGTAAAAGTCCATATGTTTGTGAAAAAGATATTAGTAACCTGTTTTTCCTCTGGAATCACTATTTCTTGACTGTGACGAAAGAGTACACTATACACACTTGTAGAAATGTACTATAATCTACAGTAAAACAAGATGTTACTATGCACTGACAACCCCATGACTGTTTTATTACCTCAAGTCAAGGACTGGACTTCAAATTACCTTATTTGGTCAACTTAGTTTTGGGACTCTGAAACTGGTTTAAAGAGGTACAGACCTTTCTCATTGAAGTGAAGCAATTTTCCTTTTTTAAATTAAATCACTTGGAGCAAGATTACATGATCTGGAGTAAGGGAAACAATGATTTGTACACAGGGACCCTTAAGAAATTGTCTCAGGATGATCAGCCAAAGTTGCCAACCCAAGATTCTTAAGAAAGTCAGATAAAGTAAGTTGAAACCATCCAGAGGTTAAAAGACATAGAAAAATGAAAAGGTCACATGCAGAGAATAGTCTCTTTTGTCTGTCTTTCTCTGAAAATGGGATTGTATTGAAGAATAGTGCTATTTGTGAACCTAATCTGTAATCTGTACATGTTTTCACTGAGGTTTGGGGCAGTTTAGAGTTTGTATTATCCCTCTCCACCCCTGGAGGTGTTTCTCCAGCTTCAGAATAACTCACCCTTTAATTTTAAAAGACACTTTCATCTTTCAATTGAATGCCAAATAGTTCCCATTTATTGGCTGTAGAACAATTGCTCAGCAAGAATCTGTTTGGAATACATGTATTAACGCCATTAGTGCATCTTCTCATGAATGGATTCTTAAGTATTTTAAGAGAAAAATACATAAGCAGTATTAACAGAAGTTGGAACACCTTTTCTGTCCCGTAGGTATGCTACATTTACCAGTACTGTGATTTTATTTTGTCTGATTTTGTTTATTTTATTTTACTTCTAAAGCCTTAGAGACTCAAAAATGTAATTCATACCACAGAAAAATTTACCATTCTATGCCTTCTCACTGGTGGGAACAATCAAAGTAATAATACTAACAGATATTCATTTCTTCCTACAGTACTTTATAATCCAGGAAATTTGTCTTGAAGCCAGAAGCACAGTGTCAGATCAGTGTATGTAGAATACAGTCAACGGACAGCACCATGTTATGCCAGACATTTTCTTCTTGAAAAAAAAACCCAAGCAGGTGTGAATGATGTGAAGAAAAACAGAGGCAGCACAGATCAGGGGTAGGACACCAAACAGGAGTTAAAGAGATTCCAGCCTGTGCTCTGTCCCTATTTATGCCACCCACAGATTGAGTAGCCTTCTGCATGCCTATGGACCTTTGGATTTCACTTTAAACTTCACATTTGATGCATGGCCTTAGACAAGTTCTACACAGAGAGTCAACCCTGAATAAAGCATTGAGAGCAGTCTCATGTAGACCCTACATGGGCTTTGCTATGGCCTTGGATATATGAGTTTTCACACATTCATATGAGATGTTTCACATTTCTTTCTGTCTTTGTAGTCCATCAAGAACTGGTTAACAGACATCACCACACTTCCCAGCTATAAAAGTGGGGTGTCTGGAAACACTTCATTGCTTCCTCCCAAACAGACCCTTGTAAAATAACCCAAGAGCCATTTGGCACCTAAATTAATTTTGGTGCTCTATACTTTAAATTCTTCCTGGTCAGAATAATAATTTACTTTAACTGTGTAATCCATAGGGCAAATGAATTCCAGACTCTGCCAAACTGTAGGACACTGTTCTGACAAATAACATGTTACTGTGTACCCTGCTGCTGCCTTTCTAATGTAAACCAGGTCACCTTGTTTTTGTACCTGTCAATGTCCTAAGTAAAAGAACATTTCAGAGACCTGCCTTTGTTATCAGTAAATACGTATAATATGATTGAAACAACCAGGGAGCTGCTAAAGTCCTGTGTACAGCCCCCTCAGTTAATATTTAAAATAGGGAAACAATACCTAGACATGATTTAGGATTTAGGAACTAACTACTAGAAAATGGAGCTTTATGTTTATGTCAGAAAAGGTAATGGATTGTGGTCTGATCAATAAACCTCGAAGAACCACTTGGAACTGCCAAGATTAGGGAAGAAGTAGGTAAAAAGTTATTCCTACAGGGGGAGATTGTGACCACCAACTCATTGACCACCTACTCAAATGATAACACCTACCCAAAAGACAACAATGAAGGAAGAAGAGAGTCTGCACACTAATTTACATGAGGGGTGAAGATGAAAGAACTGATCATTAAGGAAAATAACAATGAAAATGTATTAGTTAATTGTATAATTATGAGGATTTTTGAGTCAAGGGGGTGATGTCTTGCAGCAGGCACCCATTCATGCACATCAATGAAATCAGTTTGAAAATACCTCAACTCTGTGTGTTATTGGCTTGCACACCAGGTGAATGAACCCCATTTGTGGTACAACTCTTATACTGAGACTGATCCCAAAGGGTTAACACAAAAACAGGAGCTGGGAATGTTCAGTTACTGTTTGCAGGACATAACTAAGCAGACTACTTGTTTTAAAGAGTTTCTATTTTTGCCCTTGCTTCTAATTGTCAGGAAAGAGTTACTAATGACCCACCATTAAGAGTCCTGGAAGAAGAAAAGATAATCATAGAATTTGTTTGAGTGAATAGGTGCATTAAGCATTCACACGATGCTCTTTTGTGCAGTGAAAAATAGCTACAGACAAAGGACACCGTTGATGCTTGGAGTCATCTAGCAGGAACATCAAGATGGGGTGGGGGGACAGTTAAAGTTAATGGATTTTCTTATGTTTCAAAATCAGGGGTTGAGTCAAAACTGTTGTGTGAGCATCAGCAGAGGGTGAGCTTTGCAGAAGTTCTCTTAAGAATGTATGGGGCGAGAACAGAAAAGAAGGTAAGAAAGGGAGAGGAGAAACCAGAGAGGAAGGGGAAATAAGTCAGAGGCAGACAAACAAGAGTGCAAATGAAAGCCTTCCCTGCACAGCTGGGAGAAGTCAGGGGGGTACGGTTTCTAAGGGAGCAAATAACGGTAATGATAATGCCCACATACTGTGCTATAGATTTTCATCCAAAAAGAATACGGCCCACATTTCCCCAAATTTTGATAATTACCCAGCCAAATAGAAACAACCACCTTTTCCAGTACAATGATCTGCTATGGGTATGTCAATTTTGCTGGAAATATGCCTGACTGATTATGTATGAGCAGAGAGATTCTATGTTCTGCAGCTTGAACAGAGTTGGAAGATACAGACTTTCATATTCATAAACAACAAATTTATGAAACAGACCTGATAAATCAAAGGCTAATGATAGTGTAACTTGCAAGGACTGCAGATGGCTCTGGGAGTCTGATGCAACAGGATTTAGAAAGGAAAGGGAGGTACACTAACACAAGTCTGTAGCATTACAGGGAGTCTAGGAAGAAGATGAACAAAAACCAGAAGTGAGACCAAGCACATCCCTCCTTCAGCTTCAGTATCAGTTGATTATGCTGGGGGTATTAAGGGCCAAGTTTCATGAGGAAAAAAAGCAACAATGGCTGTAAAAATGGAGACTTAAGCACTTAAAAATACTGATTTGATGACTTGTTAAAAAAAATACTAGCATCAGTTAGACACAATGACTAGAAAAAAAAAGGGCAGGGTGAACTGGGAGCCTTAATGCGAGAATATTGTAGAATATAAATTAAATATATTGAAAATAACTGCAAAGTGATTAAAAGAAGTGAGTGGATAAAATAATTTAATTTTGAAGAGGATTTAGGAATTCTAAAATTCAATATAATTTTGAAGTTGTGAATTTTCACTTTTTAAAAAATATACCTCTTGGAAATGTCAAAGTGTTGTTACAAATATTCTGATAAGTTACAATTTTATATAAGCTGGGTTTGATCAAAAGGTAAAGACTGTAGAATATAGGGGTTTGAAGCTCGCAATGTAGTCATCGAAACTTAGGAACATACAAAATGTGCTGTATACAGTCATAAGAAAATAAGTATTGTCTAAAATTAGTTAACCATAGAAACTTCGACTGATTTGTTAGTTTGTAGTGTTTTGTCCTAAGAAACTAAGAGAGATCGTTATGGACCTTAGTTCTGTTGCTTAGAAACCCCACTTTGATCAAGATTCCAGTTAGTGGAATTAAGTAAGATTAACCAATGAATGTTTTAGTATAAGAATATTGATAAGGTGGTGTGACTGAGGGCCAATCACTAGAAACATTAAATTTAAGAATTGACATTGAATGTACTTTTATGTAAATCTAATACATGATGGCGAAAATCATACTGCGCAGAATCACATAAGAGAGGTCAACTATCGGACAAAGTGAGGAAGACTATGGAAGACCACCAGAGGGCTTCTGAAGACCACCAGAGACATCACCACGCCTGCGTAAAAGGGACATTTACATATGCTAACAATTTATCGGACAGTTGATGATTATGTATGACATTTCCCAGAAATTTAGTGAATATGTATAACAAGTGTGTATTTAACCTGCATGATTGAACCAGACAGGTGCACACACTAGGTGGACTGATCCCCTGTGTGCCCAGCGCTGCAATAAAGAAGTGCCTGCTTCTTAACTTCTCATTGCTGTTAAGCAGTTTTATTCCGGATTTCAGCAACAATGTGATTTTTAAAGGATTCTAGCCAAAATTGGTGGTGTGAGGGAAAACCAGGTCTTTATTAACAGCTGGAGACTGGAAACCCTAGAAGTGCTAGTTTCCATGCTCTAAGCCTGTAGATTACAGGTCTTGTCTCCCAGCTCCTTCTTATGACTGGCAGCTAGATTCATAATTGTAACCTCAAAATCCCAGAAAACCTACAATTCCTGCTTGAGGCAGGAACTGAAAAGTCTGGGAGCTATTTAATCTCCAGCAGGCAGGTAGGCTACAGAGATGTTAGAAAGAGTTGTTGGCACATTTCAAAACCCTGCCTAGCCTATCACACCCTCACAGAAATCAAAATGTCTCTGCAAACACTTGAAATTTGACAAAATTTCATTCTCTGATAGAAAAATTGTTCCCTTTGAGAATTTCTGAACAGTCTGTTTAGCAGAGTTGAAACACATCATATTCCAGAGATAAGACCTGCAAAAAGAATAAAAAGGTTGTCTGCAGTATTTTCAGTGGTTTCTGAGCCAGCCCCTTGTAAGTCTGTTCTGCTCCTTTACCTCCACCTGAGATTGCCCATGCCTACTTATCAGCTTTATCCCAACTGCACAGCTTCATCAGTTTGATAACAGCCAAGAAATTGTTTTGACACTCAATGCTTTCTGTCAAAAACAAAACTTGTAACTGCAGCATTGACTTGTTGCTACTGTGGTATGCTGTTAAAAGACCTATTTTCACAATTAGACAAACCCTCACAGTTTGTACAACTGCAAGACTAAATCACTTGGTCTGTGATTACTGGAAGACTATCTTCACCATATAAAAACATCTCTAACAATTAAAGTGACAGTGCTAACTGTACACACAATTTATGGTTCAACAATTTGCTTAGCACATTTGACAGTGCATTGCCAAGTAAAACAAATTTGGCTTTTAAAGCACATAAATTTTTTTTTTTTTTTGGTCAACATTTTCCAACCAGCTGTGCTCTTAAGGTCTTTTTAATTCTAACTATGTAAGAAACTCCTCCTAGGACTAATGAGAGTCTTAAAAGCCCAGAGAATTTACTTCCTAGGATTATACTTCAGTACCTTTCAGACAGAAAATTGGGAGAAATTTGAAAGTGCTTCACTGTTATCTTGAGAAGATCAGACAAGTTGTCCAGACAGCTGCTTTCACTGAAATTTTGCTTGCCATAATATCGGTGTGTTTAGCAAAAAAAGCCAGCAAGTGTGTACTGGGAACTATTAGAGCTCACTTAGGGCAGCCAGCTATGTAGGCACATGCTCATGATAAGAAATATCACAGTCATTTATCTGATTTCAAGTTACTGCTGGATTTGTAAGAGTTAAGATGAGAAGAACAATTACGATTCTGATTTGAGAAAGTTTTTTTTCTGTGTTTATCAGTGTAATAATAGAGCCCTGGTGTAGACTTTAAAGGCTTCTCAGTGTTTCTGTAACGGAGGAATGAATTATTATTGCAATTTGAAATGTGATGACATGAAGACATTTAGGGCATTTTATTTATATTAAAGTGATACAATTTTTCATAAATGTTCAAGGTCTGTTGTTTGCCTTAGTAAATTTTGAGTGCTACTTCTAAATAGGGACTTAGCACATAAACTCTTGATTTGTATGTCCCCACTAAACTGCTCCCTGGGTAGCCCAGGGGGAGTGGTGACCACATTGGGACACAAGGAATCAGTGCTCTGAGAAGGGCATTTAGGGACAGAGAACAGCAGTACAGGAATTTATTTTTCAGCAGTAGAGTCATGGTTAGACATCACACCTAAGAACGTGAAACAGGACAAGTATCTTCAGCTGTCTGAATTTATGTACCTTGAGTGTAAGAAACAGCATGTGAATATTGATTATCTTCACAGTTTTGTATTTAGGGGCTTGATATCCACTGAAATCTCACTTTGATCTACTTTTGTGTATGAGGAATCTAACAAAATGTTATGATGTCCGTATCCAGTGTAAGTCTCACAGAGTACCAGGGCTGAAGGGCTTAATAATTTAGCCTGAAGGAAGGGACTGAACTGCCTGTGTTCAGTAGTATGCCATAAAAATACCCTTTCTGAAAAGGTGTGACCTGCTGAAGCTAAGGACAGGAGATGAGAGAAAGAAACCCACTAGGGTGTTCTTTAGAGGGTGCTGCTCTGGCCAGACTGCCACTCTGTGAGGCAAGCAGAGCACAGATTTTTCAGGTTCAGGGAGGATCACTCAAGAAGCAAATCCAGCAGTCTCCTTGTAGAAAGAAGATTTGGGATACCAGCTATGAAAGCAAGCAGTGCAGCAGCTAGTAGAGCCATTAAAAAAAGAAACAAAACAGGGAACAGCAGAGATCCAGTAAGTCATCACAAAAGTAGTCAGTGTGACATTTCAGAGTGGGAGAAAGGGGCAAGCTTGGACTGCAAAACACAGCTGCAGTCATCAATTCTGGCAGCAAGCCAGAGGATAAAAAAAAATATTCTGTACTCATAGAGAGAAAAGAAATTACTACACCTCTTGGCTTTTGCTATGGGACCAAAGGACTCCTGCCCTTTTTATGATCCATGTAGCTGATTGGTGTGAAGCAATATGGATAAAAAAACCACCAACATATCCTTACCTTAAGCGATATGCATGCAGGGTACTTGAGTGACATGAATTAGCTGGGGCAGATATTCACTGACAAAGGGATTTGCTTCCAGAGTGATGGAGGCATTGCACAAAATGGAAAAAAACTTGCCCCAAATAATCATTTAAAAAGAGTTTGTGTAAAAACAAATAACATGTGAATTGAAGGGGTTTGATTATCAGTTCAATATACATTCTTAATACAATTCACTGCTGATTTAATGAAGTGAATCTCTCTTTTCTCTTTGGATGGTGCCCTATAATTGCTGAAATGAATTAGGTCTTCATGCTGAGGGAATCCTTTGGAAGTGAGCTTATTATGCTGAGTAAAACATCCCCTCTCCCTGCTCCTTAGATATGCTGTTGTTATGCATAAAGGCCAAAATAAGACTTGAGAAGGAGTTGTAAGACCATGAAAGACTAAAAACTTACTTAAGCCTCCAAAACTTTATCATAAAAGTACATGTTCATGTATTTTTATTAACACTGGAGATGTCTGTGGTTACAAGAGTACAGAAAAGTTAAAATGACATTTAAAAAAACCTGAATAATTAATACACGTTGTAGTAACATGGGAAAAGTTTTCCGCACATTAGCCTGTGTTGGGGAAAAAAGATATTCTTAGTCGAGTGTGGTGGGTTGACCCTGGCTGGACACCAGGTACCCACCAAAGCTGCTCTATCACTCCCCCCTCCTCAGCTGGACAGGGGAGAGAAAATATAACAAAGGGCTCGTGGGTTGAGATAAGGACAGGAGAGATCATTCACCAATTACCATCACGGGCAAAACAGACCCACCTTGGGGAAAATTAACTCAATTTATTACAGATCAACCAGAATAGAGTAATGAGAAATAAACCCAAATCTCAGAACACCTTCCCTCCACCCCTCCCTTCTTCCCGGGCACAACTTCACTCCCGGATTATCTACCAAACACCTCCAGCAGCACAGGGGGACGGGGATGGGGTTTACAGTCAGTTCATCACATGTTATTTTCTGCCACTTCATCCTCCTCAGGGGGAGGGCTCATCACACTCTTCCCCTGCTCCAGCGTGGGGTCCCACCCACAGGAGACAGTCGTCCACAAACTTCTCCAATGTGGGACCTTCCCACGGGCTGCAGTTCTTCACGAACTGCTCCAGCGTGGGTCCCTTCCACAGGCTGCAGTCCTTTAGAGCACAGACTGCTCCAGCATGGGTCCCCCATGGGGTCACAAGTCCTGCCAGAAAACCTGCTCGAGCGTGGGCTCCTCTCTCCACAGATCCGCAGGTCCCGCCAGGAGCCTGCTCCATCACGGGGTTCCCATGGGGTCACAGCCTCCTTCAGGAACCCACCTGCTCCGGTGTGGGGTCCTCCCCGGGCTGCAGGTGGAGATCTGCTCCACCGTGGACCTCCCTGGGCTGCAGGGGGACAGCCTGCCTCACCAGGGTCTTCCCCACGGGCTCCAGGGGAATCTCTGCTCCGGTGCCTGGAGCATCTCCTCCCCTCCTTCTGCACTGACCTGGGGGTCTGCAGGGTGGTTTCTCTTACACGTTCACACTCCTCTCTCCGGTTGCCACTTCTGTCTGTCCCAGCAACTTTTCTTCCTTCTTAAAATTGTTATCCCAGAGGTGTTACCACTATCGCTGTATGGCTCGGCCTTGGCCAGCGGCAGGTCCATCCTAGAGCTGGATGGCATGGGCTCTCTCAAACACAGGGGAAGCTTCCAGCAGCTTCTTACAGAAGCCACCTCTGTAACCCCCCCGCTACCAAAACCTTGCCACACAAAGCCAATACATAGAGAAAAAAGAGTTACAAATAGTAGGTAACTTGCACATTGGCTGTTTAAAATTAACTAGATTTTCTTTTGCTCCAGAAAAAGTGGAAGGGATAGACTGTAAGCAATCCCACCTGCTACTCATCTGCATGCATCACAATCCTAGCACAGATTTATAAATGGTAAGGAAAAGTATCTCTCTCATGAGGAGAAAAAGTCATTGAAAAATTCAGAATAATAGGAGCATTTGAGATGATTATGCTTTCTTTGCAGATTCAGAAAACGATGTAATTTATCTAACAAGTCAATTGACATGAATTATTCACCATCAGAGCATTGCTGGTGGCACATCTGCATGGAGACTGTGTTGGGGTGATACTCTACCCCAGCCTACCAATCTAGCAGGGCACATCAACGTGGGTGCTGAGCACTGCTGTGTGAACCTCGTGAGTGATGGATGTTATTTTTCATAGAGTAATTAAGATTTGCACTTCTTTCCTCCCTGAAGTATGATTTTCAGCACAAATGGGAGTTTTGATGCCTTGCCTCACACAGGCTTAATCTTCCTTTTAAGTGAGGAAATGCTTTTGCAATTCTTTATTTATATGTGACTGTTTTTTCAGCTTCTAGGGAATAGTGTATAAAGGGTTTCGCTTCAGTTTATTTCCCTGGGCTTCAGTCTGCTCTATGGCCATCACAGTTTGCTGGTTCAATAGTTGGAATGTTCCCAAATATACTCCATGAGTGAATATCATACAGTTTGATCACCGATTGTTAAGACTTCAGTTACATTTGCAAAAGGATGAATCCCCCTTTCCCCCTCACACAGGGGCTCTGTCCCTCTGTGCTCAGGATTGCTTGCAGCCAAGATGTTATGGAGCAGGTGATTGGGGAGGACTTCATGGGGTGTCTGGCGGCACAATTTTTTTAGGGTCTTCTCCTGGAATCAAAGCAAGTGCTTCCCAGAACCAGGGAGAAAGTCTTCAACTAAACAGGAGTCTTACTGGGTGGTGAGCACTAGGACATGATTTACACCATTATTCCAGACTGAAGATGACCTCGGGTTCTCGTATGGGCTCCTGAAGGACTAGTGTCCCAAGTCCCGTGGAGTCATTAGCCTGGCTTCAATGCAGTGAGGTCTGGTGAGGTGATCTCTGGCAAGATCTTCTGGTCTCAGCATAAGAAAGCCAAAATTATGAAGTAGACGGTGAAATACTTGTGGTACACTAATCCAATGCAGCTGGTGAGAGCTGAGTAAGGGCCTGATCATATACATTAGTTTGTCACCATCTGCACATATAATTTCCTTGGTAGCTTATTGAACTTTTTCCTGCTTCCAGTAGTGGAAATGTGTGATGCACACTAAAGGCTAACTAGATGCAAAGCTCTGCTAGTAACAACACACTCTTCCATTTACATTGCCTCCCCACAATATCAATACCCTCCCTCCCATGACTTCCCTCCAGTCAGCAAAACAGCTAAGAGAAAGTAGCATGCCCCGAAGAAGTTGTTAACCTCTGTGCCCTGTTCATTTATCATTCAAACAATAAAAACCAGTTAGGACCCTTAATTTAAAAGAACTGACCCATCAAAATCCTAAGAGCATATTCTCAAGAATATTTCTTCTGAAGGAATGAGGAAGTGTAATTACATGTTGCCAGACTCCTTGCTGTCAATGCTTCATTGTACCTGGGTGGACTGTGTGTACAGAACTGTTACAAAATTCATCTTATATACCAAAACAGATATGCACATTTACTAGCAAGCAGAGCAACTACTGCCCCTATAGCTTCCAGTATCTAACTTAAAAATTAATAGTTGTAGATAAGATTAGAAGAGGGGAAAAAGAAAAAAAAAAAAAAGGAGAAAAATAGGATATTTTTTGGAAGAGAAATTACAGATAGTCTAAAATTTTTGTGACATAGTTTTAAATCTTTGACTGAGTTTTATTGAAATGTGGAAGAAAAATTAAAAGCAAGCAAACAAACAAACAAAACCAGTGGTAATAGAAAAGTTTAAACGTAATTGCTCACATTCCTATGGAAATGTCTTAATTTGAGATGACATTTAAACAGTCCCCTCCACCCACACTGTTTGAAATCCAAACACAACTGCAAGTGAAATTTAACACTGAACAAGAAGAGAAAGGTATATTTTAATTTCAGTAAAAGAAATGAAGCACAAAAATGGTAAACAGAACATAGAGTGACTTAAATGTATAAAATACTTAACAGTGATAATACAAAAGCCATTAGTTAACACATGGAAGAGACTGTGCAGGAATACGTTACTGATGAAAGGAATATTAAACACCATATATTTCACCAATTTAAAAAAACCTCATCTTCTAGAAAGGCTTGTATGCTCCTTCCTCTTTTAAATTGTAAGAAAGACATAGATTTCAAATTCAAATAATAAAAAGCAGCAACGTAAAATGCTTTCCTATTCTACATTGTCCATGCAAAGTCCAGTTGTCACTCACTCTTCTGCTAGTAGACCCTATACTGGCAGAGATAGTAACCCTATGACAGATGACAGCAGATGCCTGGGCTGTGCAGGTTGACTTCAGAAAAGTAAATGAATGAGTGACACACAGTGTAACATGATTCATTTGCT
This sequence comes from Buteo buteo, assembly GCF_964188355.1. Classification (NCBI taxonomy): domain Eukaryota; kingdom Metazoa; phylum Chordata; class Aves; order Accipitriformes; family Accipitridae; genus Buteo; species Buteo buteo. The sequence continues at coordinate 75,422,790 of NC_134204.1, forward strand.
CTGATATGCTACTTCTAAAACGGCATGGTTAGAGAGAGCAAGCAAGGAAATTACTTCTGGGAATCTCAGCTCAGTATCAGTGGCTTCTTTTTCTGAGGCAGTATCTTAGCTTCCAGAATTGTTTTTAATCAGACCCTGATGCAGAGAAAACTCACTGCTGTTTTGTACACATCACTGAAAGCATGGGAATGCCCCTATGCAAAATTTTGCATAAACAAAATAACATAGGATATTCTCCCCAGCTTTAAACTTTGCTCACGTCCCCACCTAAGCTTTAGTGGATAATTGCATTTTGCTGACTGTAGAGAATAAAAAAGAGCAGCAGAGGGGAAATGGAAGAGAGGTTCAAGATCCTCTTCCCTAATATGCTGTGCAAATGATGCAGTAAAACCCACAGAAAATCTTTACTTCTCTCCTCTGGTATTGCTGTATTCCCAGCTGCTGCAGGCTCTGCTCTGAAATCACTTGAAACTGCAGCTCAGAAGTTATGCTGGTAATTCTGATACCTCTTCCCCTGAACTGCACTCATACTTTCTGGAAAGGGTAGAGTGAAATGACTTCCTGGACCACACACAGGTAAGACCCAACATCTGACAGATCAGCCTGTGTCCTACTTAACTCTTACCTGACCTTGGTGGAACTACACATATACTGCTGTGCTTTCTTATACACAAAGAATTCTTACCCAAATTCTTAGATGGCCTGATTCAGCCCATTTTTTTAATTACCTGACATAACGTCCCATCCCCCCCCAAAAACCCTATCATCTTTTTAAAACTGAAACTTTTTCCTGACTACCTAGCTCTCTTTGATACCTGTCAACCTTCATTACTATGGGTTCTGAAGGATAAGTATCTTGACCAATAGTATTTTCACACCCCTGAGGTGAGGAAATGCTGTTATCTGCATTTCACAGGCAGAGTGTCAATGTCACACAGGAGTTGATAGAATGGTCTACTTTCTGAGACCAGATTCTATATTTTATATTCTATATTCTGAATACTGGGTGAAACTTGTATTTATGCATATTTGTCTCTGTTCTAAAATATGCTGCAATTCTTGATTTACTTATACTTATTTTCTTTCTCATTCTTGTTAGTTGTTCAGAAAGATTCAGCTCATGTATTGTGTAACTCGTGGCCCATAATTCAATTTCAAAGAGCCTTCCACCCAAATGGGAGACATACTTACTGGACTTTGTTGTTTGCATGAGTAATTTGATGCTGGTTTTCTCTATGACTAAAAAGGCACAGTCTTTAGTATCAGTGTCACTCCGTGCATATGAGTTGAAATTTTTCTTCTATGGGTATTCTATAACACCAGATGTTTTAATAAGCCCCCTTGAAAGACATTTCATAAACTAGGCATAGAAATATCTGAATGTTGAAGAGGTAGAAATGGGAACAAGGTAACATAAAGCAAAGTGTCCTACACACGTGGATCTTGACCTTTCAAGAATTCCCGTACATATATATGTGCTTGGGAGTAGTTTGCAAGACTGGGGCCTTAGTGCTTTCTATAAGCTAATTTTTATAGACATTTCTAAATACCTGCCTGGCTTCTCTCAGCCCTTCTGGTCAATGAATGATACGCAGATGAACCATCACACTTTGGGTTTTTTTCACAATAAACTAAGCTTTGGTATGTTTTTCCATAGCAACCACATGCTATTGTAAGGGTAGGAAGTCTGTGTGAAGAAGGGTCTCAGAGAACCTGCTCCAGAAGATGAATTTCACATCCGTCCAACGGTCTCCTCTCTATCCATTACCCTGGGAAGCATGGGAAATGCTGTTTACCAGCTGCTATTGTAGAATCTAATACTTGTTGCATTTTTTACCAATGCAGACTAGTGCCACTAGTCTTGTGTACTAGCACAATAACCGTCTCAGGCCAGAATTAACCCTTCATATTTCTGTTATTTGAGGAAATTTTTTAGAGCATAACAGCTACTTATGCTGTTGTACTGTTGAATTCTCTTTGGCCAAGCTGGCCACTTATTACTATCTTTCTTCAAAGGCATGTTATAATCTCTATTATACAGATAATTACTGAGTAATTGTCCTAGACAAATAATCCCCTAGCTAAAGAGGATGAGAAGGGTAGTACCTGTTCAAACTCCAAGAAGTAAACTTCATCATGTAAGAGTTAAACTCAAAACAAAATGTAACCATTCAGAATTTGTAAATGAAATCTAGAGATTTCTCTAGTAAATATCCTCTGAAGGTCTTGGTCATAGCCAAGTGCAGATATGAACTTTGTTAGCAGCTGAAGCCGATTGTTTCTAGTTGTATGAGAAAGAGTTATACAAAAAGGAGGTGAGGTTTAGGAGAGAAAATAAGTTTCTTGGTTTGCAAATGATTTAACTGGAATCAACGTTCTTCTTTAACTTCATTTTTCTGCTCTTGTTTATTAAGAAACCTCTCACAGGTGCTCAGATGTAACCAATGGATTTCTCCTCAGACACTTAGTGAGACTGCTAATAAGTTAGCTATGGATTTTAAGGGAGAAAAAAAGGTTTGCCTTAGGCTTGCACTGCACAATATATGGCATTTTGATTAGCACCCAGATTAGTTTAGCTTTCTGTTAAAAAGATTCCTGTCATTCTCTCATGCCATGGGTATTCCCTGTGCCACACGTGCAGTGTACTTTAGCATTTGGGTCAATGCCTATCAGGGGCTACAGAGTTCAGAGAAAAAAATGACAAACCTTTAGCAAGACTACTAACTGTACTGACCAAAACCAGCATCCAAATTCTAAAACTTGTTTAATTCTATAATAAGGCTGCAAGGTAATAAATGGACTGTTTCCTCTGGAAACTGAGCACCACTTTGACAGTAAAGCCACAGCATCAGAGAAGTAACTCCTCTCTGGTAGCTGAGAGAGAGTCTGGTAGCTGAGGAAAAGTAAATAAGCAGGGCCACCTAAGCAGTGGGGATAATCTTGCTGAATGAATGAGAAAGAAATGAAATGAGCTTCAGCAAGAAAGCAAGGCATGAAATGTAGTGAGATATAAATTTCTTTTGTTTTCCTTGATCCTGGACTTCTGATACATACCTGTTGTTATTTCAGTGTGCCCTTTACAACAGTCTCTGAGGATCCAAACACTTTGATTTTACCTCATTCAGTTGGTGTTGTGCTAATCAACAACCATAAGTCTAATAGCTTCAGATGTTGTAATTTGCACATCACTGACTACTGACAAGAAGACAGGAGAAAACAGGTCCCCTATCTCCAAAACTGTGGGGAGAGCTGGATGTCCCATTCCTACATGTCATACTCCAGAGGCAGATTCATTTCATTGTTGAATGAACAGTAAAGATCCTGGTTCAGCAAATGCAATTTTTTGGGAGTGAATCTTATTTACCATCTGACGGCTTCATAGAACAAGACACATCTTATGAAAAGAGAAGGCTGCCCCGCTTACACCCTGATGAACAGATTTTCCATATCAGTTGTGGCAATGAAATCTGTATCTTCTTGCATTTGGTATGTACAAAAATATAAAGCAATCAAGTTCTACCTACAAAAATTTGCGCTGGCAAGGGAACTCTCCTCAAGTTTTTCTTTGGCTGCCCATTAAGTCACCAGAAAAAAAATCTCATTGCTGTGTCACACAGACCCCAAGTATACCTCAAAGCAAAGCTTTCTGAAAACTCTCATTCAATTCTTAACACAAAACCAATGAAAATTACTTTTTTTTTTTTGTCATAGCTAAGTAGCATCTCAAAACGAGGTATGAAATTGTAGGAAGTGCAGTCTGAGGCAGAGGCAGTGTATCAGGTTGTACAGCCCTAATTCCTCTCTAGAAAGCAGACAAGGAGTGTGTCCAGCTGCTAAAGTTGAGTGTTGTGCTGGCGCTGCTCCCTGCAGTGACCCACTGTGCCCATCCAGGGAAGACCAGGCTCTTGGGTAGCATCATGAGCAGAGATCATGCAGGTCCACACAAATGCTAGCGCAAGGCTTTGTGGATGGAGCTAGCATTTAGCTGTGGAGTTGCCTCTGCCATCTAAGTCCCTCAGCAGCCTCCTTATCCTGATGGGCAGCTCCTTTTCTCCACTTCTGCACAGGACAATCTCTGGTGTCCACATGGCTCAGCTCCTTGACCAGGTGAGATGGTACAGAGCTTTGTGTGTGGCCGAAGGTACTGGATCAGACCCCTCCTCAAGACACCGAGCAACAAATTCAAAATCACTGAGGCCTGTTCATGCACGTTTAGCCACAAGTAAGGGGTGAAATACTCCAGGTATACTTCTCAGTGTGAGTCATTCATTCAGCGCCAGTCTGATCCATTCAGCAGGAAGGCTGCTGAGGCTAAGGTTATCTCTGCTGCAGATATATCAGCAAAGGAGAGGAGAGCACGACTTGACTCATTCCCAAAGTGTGATCTTGCAGTACAGACACAGGCCTCAACATCCAAACCAGGAAACCTTTTTGCTCAGACCAGTGAAGCATTCCTGGTACAGAAACAACATTATGTAATGCTCCCTTTGGGCTCTTAAAGCATACAGTCATGTCAGTTTAGGGCAATGTAATTTTGAACAGTTTTCAGGACTTTGCTATTGTGCTATTTGGGTTGTTGACTCAGGGATTCAGTTGTATGACCCCCATCAGTGATATTATAGTTGATGTTTAGCACAGTGCTTCACCTCAACAATATGTTCTATTTTCCATTCAGGTTCTCCAAAGCCAAATGATTTTATGTATGTATGTATATATGCATGCATTTATTTAGACTTCTGTAATAACAGACTTTGAAAAGTTCTCTACTTGGTGATACCCAGAAATCATCAGAAGCCTGTTTGAAAATAAAAAAAGCCTGCATATGCAGTTTTTTTCAGAGTCTTGGCTAGACTAAGCCTTGCCTTTCATAACATCAGTTTTAAAACAAAAACAGAAACAGTGGCAAATTTCGAAAGAAGTGTGGGAGGGCTCTTGTCTTGCAGAGCATGGAAGGAAAAAGAGGTGCAGGTGAAGGGAAAGGAGTGACAAGTATATAGCCTCAATGTGAATAAAAATCTTTTAGTGAAGTTAGTTGCTACAAAGTTTATTAGTCTCAGAAGTGTAGAGGGAAATTCAGTGTTGCTATTGCACAGCAATACCAGAGTCAGGTTTAAATGAGCAGAAAGGGTAAATTAGCTGGTGAGGAGCCCTGTAAAACCTTTCTATGATGACTGATTATCTGGGAAATAAAAAGCTTATACTGTGAAAAGCTGTATCTTTATGTGGCTTTGTCACTTTCTGATTATGACTAGCTTTTTTTTTTTTTCTTTTTTAAGAGACAGTAAAGAAGGATGCAATCTGTTCTCTCATGGATACACTTGCAAATGCACAAAAACACTGTTTAGAGAAACTTCTCTTGTTCTTAAACACTTACATCAGGGAAGAAAAACTCAGCATCTGTTTGTATACATACAGGGAATAAATGCATAAAAAAAGGATGTAAATATGAATCTAACTAAATAGCTATGGAGAATTTGAAGAAATGTGTTCCTTCATGTCTGAGCAGTACAGACCAGTTTTTAGTCATTGTCTTTCCAAATAATCAAGGCATCCTTGAGGGTGAATTTGCTTGCCCCATCTCTGCATTGAGAGAAATGAGATGCAGTGAATTACATAGTCTGGGTTTGACTTTCTGAAAGGGTCTGCACTGAAACAATTTCTTTGAGCAGTGTGCTATCGACTAGCTCGCACAGTCAGTCACTCACTAACATATTGAGCATGGTGTAGAGCTACAGGAGGGATTGCATTGCGTAAGGGGAGAATGTATCTGAATAATCACCTGAGAGCTGCTTGAGGGCTCCTGTCAAGGAGCTGATGGGCTCAGAAAACAAGGTGGTCCCTACCCTGACAGCTGCCTTTCCAGCTGGTAATATTCAGCATCCCTGCCAGCAGTCCACATGGGGAGGTGAAACCAAGTGAATTGTAACACCAAGATTCTGCCTGCCCAAGCAAGTGCCGGGAGGCGTTGATGGCACAGCAGGTGGGGCTTGCCCTGCCACTAACACCTCAGCCGTGGCCATGGAGCTGGGCTGGGGGAGGCTTATACAGCCCTCAGACCTCCTCTGAAGGCAGCAGTGTGGAGACCTTCAGTGGTGCTGAGATCTTGTGTTGCCTCGCTGTGTTAAGGGTAAATTTCACACAGCCTTTGCAACCGAATGGATTTCATTTCCACAGTCACAAATCCAGTGCCTTCCACCAGCTCTGCATTCACTTTCAACTTAAATAAATTGGAGCAGGCAGCAGGGCCGGGGAAATTAAACTAGCAAAGGAAAGAAAAAATTACTTAAACAGACTGGAACAGTCATTGCTGCCTGCTAGGAAATGTTTTTCTAGTCTTTTATTACCACATACAATCCCTAGTCCCATGTGATTAACAAATTCATCTTGAAACACTGGTGTTGCTTGACTGCAGTTGAAAAATTAAGTGGTATCTTTAAATTCTTGGTCCTCATCTCATTTAAAATAGATATTTTGCAGCACTAGGATTCTAGAATATATAATCAGGCTGCACATTTCCTATCGCATCCAACACCTGGCAATCTCCTGTGTGCCGACTGTGCACAGTGCAATGATATGTCTAGAGGTAATTATTTCTATCACCCACATAAGGGCAAAAGATACGAGAGTCATCACATGCTTACCTTTTGTACAGTTTTCATTTTAACTTTAAATGCCTGGCTGGGTTGGTCTATACAGGGGGACATATTTTATTGTAGGAATTTGTTCCTGAAAATGAATGCTAGGGGAGACATATACAAAAGAAAGGGGCCAAATCTGCTGTCTTTTTCAGAAGTCTCTGAAGCTTCAATGAGTGAAAGTCATTTATTCTCTGCACTGAAGAAACTCATTGGAATCACTGCAATGGACAGACAAAGAGAGGATGAAGCAAATAGATTTTTTCCATGACATAAGGGAGGAGCCCAGAAAAAGGGTCCTAGAAATATTAGTGAATGAAAATTGAAAGCCAAATCCTTGGCCCCTTCTGCATCTTTACAGGACGAAAAACCCTCAGTGGTGACTGTGTAAGGAGTCCCATAGTCCAGGTCCTGCAAAGGAGCCATCACAGAGCCTCCCAACAGCCCCTGCCATAAGCTACCCCATCCCTGGGAAGGGCCAGTCTACACAGCAAGTCCTCTATCCCATGGAGATGATGCAGGCCACCTGTGGGAAATACAGCATCTGCAGAGAAGAGGGTGCTGTGAGGCAGCCACAGTCGCTGTGAGCATGCAAGAAGCCTTGGCGACATGGAAAGAACCATCTTGCTCGGTAATGGGTAAGACTGCAGCAAGCAGGGCAGAGGCTTCATCTTACAAGAAGACGCATGTTGGTAGTTGAGTTAGTGAATGATGTTTCTCATCACTGGAGCGCTAGTATAAGAATTTAGTCAAAACGGTGCCAAAATTACCAAAACCCAGTGAGTCCTACCTTAGCACACGGAGGAACCATCACTGGCAACATTTTATAATCCTTTTTTTTTCCCCTGCAGATTCTGCAAGCTGGTTTCCTTGCTTTCGACACTTCACCTAGATTTTAAAATTTTTTCTCAAAGCTGTGTGAAAACCAGCAATACCCTTTGTTCCACTTCAGGCATGTAAAGTCTCTTAGGAACATTGCTACTACTAAGATCTGATATAAGATCATATACATGTCCATGGAGGTGAGCTTGGGTGCAAAGGGCAGTGAGGGAAGACAGTAACAAGGAGAATCCCACTGGTGTTCATTCTACAGAGTGAAAACTACTGGCTAGGACTTTCCTCTGTGCTATACGGAAAACAGCTAGCCTGAGGGATGTGAATTGTGCACAGGGGTAAATGATGCTCCATTTGTAGCTCTGTTCTGTGTTCTCAAAAAACTGGGAGTTCGCCTGCCCCAGGTGACTTCCATCCAGCCCTGAAAACATCGCAAGCACTGGCTGTGATCAGAAGTCCTGCACAAACAGGACAACTAGCAGGGCTGATGAAGCTGTGCTTCTACCAAGATGGTCTGGCAGGATCTAGTGGCAGAAAATAATATCAAACATAAAATTTATTGCACTTTGCAAGTGAGCCAAAAGGCTTTAATGTCACAGCTTGAGGTAAAATCTTGCTCTACCCTGTGTCAGATATCAGAAATGGAAAACATGTGACCACATGGCAGATGAGGTTCTTCGAGGCAGAACTCTTGATCGGAAGTTAGTCACTAGTTTTCTCTTCTCAGCTCCTTTCAGCTCTCCATACTCCCTTCCAACCCAGTGTTACTTATGATCACTAACAGTTCCAGAGCTGAAACAGAAATATAAAACCATACTTGAGGCACAAACATGTATTTCAAACCCTATTTCAGGTGTGCCTCTGGCTGGTCCTTGATATTAGCTGCAAAATTCTGCAATGTGAGCATTAGGTTTTGCATTAATATTTCAGCCATGAACCTGCAAAAACTAACCTCTGGAAAAAACTCACTTGCTATCAATATTCAATAATTTTCTACACCAGGGAATAAGCTGAGATCAGCAGTTTCACTCCACTAGCAATATCTCTCCAGCTATTAATTAACAATAATGGTTAGTCAACCTACATTCAGACCACTTCTGGAGATATACAAAAGGGTACTAAAAGATATACTGTAAATGATCCTCCCTCAGCATAGTAGTAAGAGTTTGCTCAAAAAAATAAAAATGTAAACAGCATTTGGATTCTACCTGTGTGAAAGACTAAAAACACTGTCTGCAGAGGTGGCAGGCTGCTTCCAGCACAGGATGCTTCATATAAAAATAGGTCTAAATAGAACATCTATGGGCTCTCCACTGGCTTAAATGAAATGGGTTGAGTTGTCTTGGCTGTGTTCAGAGTGGACAGTTATCCACATTTGAAAACAAAAATAAAAATGCTATTTGTATTTGATGGTAATAGGTGACAAGGAGTATTCTGAGCTCATCAGGAACACCAAGGACCAGTTAAGAAGAAATACTAAACACCATTTCCAATGGTTCCTTCAGAGCACATCTGAGCTGCAGCAAGGAGGTAAAGCAGCTTGTTAGTGTGTTGTCCTTGCAGGCTGCTCTGCAGGCAGAGGATGCAGATGTTTGATAGGCATCTTTCACTGGTCAACATATTCAGCTAACTGTAAGGGATGACAGACAGCAGGATCACTTGGCTGGGAAAGGAAGCAGGGGACAAAGCTGGAGTAGATCATTTTGTCTGTTGGAATATGAAGGATTTTGGCTACACACAAGATGACTGAGTCTCCATTCTCTACATAATTTTAGTTTCATTGCAATATTTTGCTTTAAAATACAGAGCTTTATTGCCATTATTTTACATGGCTGTTTTACAGTCTGAACCTTGTTTCTTCTACTGTATTTGTTATTTTAAAATCTTCAAAAATTTTCAGTGAATAATTTGAACAGTTATTTCCCAAGATTCTTTTCTTCAGCAGCATTGTTTTACTCAACTTTATGGCAATCCTTTACATACCCTATGACAGGTTAACTGTATGGCCTTCCATTAGTTCTGTTTCTGCAAAGGGAAACAGCAAGAGCGTGCTACTTGCAAATATGGGACTGGTTCAGCATCAGCTTTAAGTATTTCTTGTAAGAGTAGTACCTGGAATGCCTCTGACATTGAGCCAAGGGAGAGAGGCAAGCTAGCTAATCTTAACACAACATTGGGTCAATGTGGAGTTAAATGAATGGAAAAATCTGTGCATTTTTAAAGTCACACATAAAGATCTCAGTTTCCAATTTTTATACTTTATTTGTCCACCTAAAATATATACTGTTAACCTTCTGAAACCTTACTCAAAATACTTGGGGGACCTCTTCTAGTTTTCATTGCTGTGCAGCATATGAAGCTGCACCAAAATGCAGTCCTGCTTGCTGGTGAAAAGCTGCATTATCTGCAGAAGAATTACACAGAAGAACCAGCCATTGATCACATTTAACACAGCTTAGTTCCAGGATACTCTAGAGTTGGTGGTACTGAAATCATAAGGATGGTTATGTTGTGAAAAGTATTTGAGGCAGGGATAGGAACCTGCTCTTGCATTAAAATAATTGAATTGAATCTGCAAATTTGGCATAGTAACATTTGAAGAGAATACTGAATTTTCTATATATTTGTTTAGGAAAATATTCTTTCTATTTTTCAGAGAAAATATTTGAAAATTTTCTCCTTAGTGCCCTTCAGCCTCCATCTGTAGATTCAAAATATTTTTAATCTGCTATTTGGGGGTAACTGATCATTATTTATAAAAAATGTAGGCTTTATTAAGCTAATTATTCCATCTAAGATGTTGCAGTTTGAGACATTCTTTTCTAGCTGCTTGAATTTTTGGATAATAAAGTTCCAAAGCATTTTTCTGTTCCAGTGGAGCAACTCATGAGATGTGGAAGGAGAATAAAGTCCAGGCAGGTGTATTTGGGCTGTTTTAATGTACAGAGAGTGCTGTCTTTAAGGATCTGAGAGAACCGCTAGCCCCTCTCTGTAAGAAAACCATGTGCAAGTGCCAGAAATCTCCTGAAGACTGATTCCTACCCAGCAGACATTCAGTCCTGCAGGAAGGATTGTTCTCTATCAGGCAAAATGCACCAAAAGGCAAAATCATCAGACGCCTCCTGGGCTTACCCTAAGGAGGAAGGCAGGGCTTTCAGTTTGGCAGGAAGATGCCTAGCAATTTTGCTACTAGCTTTGCCTCTTTTTGGGGTTTTTGGTTGGTTGGTTGGTTGGTGTTGTTTTGATGGGTTTTTCTGAATGGACAATAAGGTGGATTAAGCAATTTTGAACCAAAGTGGTTGTGGCACTTATTGTCATACCTTGCAGGAGATACAACCAGTCTTCAGTCCCATACCTGTGCAATTTCTGTGGAAGCACTTGCAATAGCTTCACAGCTATGGTGACAGTGATTTACTTGTCAAAGGGACATGGAAGAGATGGCAATGTATGACCTGTCTCCAGCTGAGTTTTTATCCTGAGTCAGAACCATCTTTTGTGAGGTGAAGGGATGGACTCCTGCTTTCCCCTGCAGGGTTGGGTTGGGATAAGGAATTATTCCTCAAGTTCAGGTACAGCTGGACATAAAAGGAGTTATGTGTGAAACCTGTGTAAGTGCTGGGGACTGAAGAAGGGCAAATACTCTTTACTTCTGTGGGTAAAAGAGCCCTGATGTTCAACCAGAGAAGCTGTCTTCTCCCAGAGGTACCCAAAGCCAAAAGGAGGGCAGGATGGAGACCTTCGGGTTGCTGCATCATGCATGTGCCCTCAGGTAATTTGGCAGGATTGATTTGTTAGAAACTTCAGGGTGATTTCATTTAGAAACACCCACTATGTTCACATCCTGGTTGTCTCCATTTCTACACTTCTGACCAGTCACTCAAGTTTTTGCTGCTGCCCCACCAGAAAGATTCCTCTGTACCAAAATCATTCACCTCTGTTCTCCGACACTGTGATTTCTGACCTCCTCCCAGACCAGGGCTGGATTTGTTCACAAGGGAGGATTTTATTATGGAAGCATGATAAAACACAGCATTCCTATGTGGTACATGGGACTTCTACCACCTGTATATCATTGCTTGTTATACAGTCAGTTTTCTCCTGTTGTGAGAGGAAATAGCCTTTTAAAAAAAATTAGCCATATGACTAGTATCAATGGGCTTTTAGATACTATCCCATGGGCTATTAATTTTATCTATAATTTATACAATGGTTCTAACTTTTATAATACAGCAGTAGATTGCAAAATAAAATGCATACAGACATGAGACCATTAGGTACTGCAAACTGTCATTTTTCATTTTAACAGACTATTTTGTCAGTGTTATGCAGAAGAAATGGTGATATGTAAAGAAATAATCCTAACAGTCACCCTCTGTCCTTTTTTTTCCTCTTTTTTTCCTTTGCATTTATATTTAGTGATGTAAAGAACCTAGCTTCACTTTTAGTCCTTAAAAAAATCCCTGGGCTTCTCTTTTCATCTGGAGTCTCCTTGCATACTACAGATCTGTCATCTTGCCCGATCTGTAAAGACTTCACAAATTTCCAAGTAACCATTATAAAACTTGAGGAATGCTCTATGAAAGAAAAATTATGAGAACACAAGGATTACTTTGCTCTCAGGAGATGCCACTGAACTAAAATCAATCATATGAATTAAAGGCTTTTGACAAATAAATAATTCATACACACTAAATTAATTAATGAATTTCCAGGACAGGCTCAGCACATTTTCCTGGGTTAGCCATCATTGCATCAGCGGAGATGTAGCAGCTCTGCCATCTTTGCTCCCTATAGTCATGACTCAGATTCTGAAACAGGATGCAATTTGCATAGCACTTAAGCATCAGTGAAAGGATTAATTTTTTTAATTCTCTTTTTTAGTAGCCAAAATAAGGCTGTACACATTTTTCTCTTTTTATGCCCCCCACCCCCACCCCACCATTGCAAGACACTGGGAGCAAAGCAACTGTTTCTTTATAAACACTCCAACTACTGTGTTGAATAGAGTTGATATTTACATAAATGGATTGCAGTGCAGTTGTTGAACATATACAGGGATGAGTCTCTAATCCCATTTTAATTAGATGGATGTTGCAAGCATACAAAAATCACAAGCCTTGCTCCCTGTGGTGATGCCATACTGGCAAGGAATCAATCACCACGGCCATGGTTGCCATGGAAACTGATAGCTCCTGCACCACCATCTAAGTGGTAAATGATTGGTGGTGTACTCGTAACGCAGGGAGAGCGATGAGTTTTTATATCCTGTCCAGCAGCTGTGCCAGAGAGTTAATTAAAAGCGGAGAACATGAAATAAATCTGAATCTGTGAAGAAATGAAATGTACAGTACAAATTGAATTCCCGTGTTGGGCAGAAATTAATATGCAGCGCAAACCACAGAGCTGCCTGAATAAGCAGCAGCTATGAATCCTGGGAACTGGTACCTCTGTGGAGGCTAAAACCCAAAAGTGGAGAGAGCACCTCCTTATCTTATTACTTAAACAAGTGCTTCCTTCAGTGCTTGTGTTGACTGATGCATGCAAATTGCATCCTTTAATGTTAAAGGTTTGCACAAAAGCAGGAAGGACAAAGCTTAACTAAGATCTAATTAACAAACTTAGCAACTGCAGTTTATCAGCTGTGAACATGGTGTAAGTAAATGTTTGTACTGCTGTACTTGAATTCGCCAGACTACATCTGTGAAAGTCAATGTGTTTTTATTGATAAGCTGTGAATTTCAAATTCATATTTCAAATATCACAGGTATGGTAACAGCCTCTGAAATGCTTTTCTCACAATAAAATTAGTTCTGCATTAAACATTTCTTGGTAGAGTGGGATGGAGCTGACCAGGCATGAAATACTGAGCATGAAGGTGCAAGGCTCCCACAGCCCAGCCTTCCCCCCCACCTCAGCAACATCATTTAGGAGGTGGATTTCAGTGAGCAGGACTGCACAGCTCTGTTCTGGCAAGAGGCTTAACTACTTGCACATCACAAACACAGTGAGAGGGCAAACACACTGCAGTTGAACCCACTCTGCTGTGCACAAGTGAAATTGAGGAGGGAAACACTAATGATGAGGAAGTTTCATTCCAGCACCAGATGCAAGTGTGTCTTGGCCAGCCATCTTTGAAATCAAGACACAAAAATTACTTTAGCGCTGTCTACATCTGAGGCTTTTTAGGTGCTTTACATCTTTTATCAAACCTATCATATTCACTGACTTCCCATGCTAACCTATTGGGTCAGCCTGTTTGGGATAGGACCTGGTCATTTTCTTCCTCTTTTCCAACCCCTCTCTTTCCTGCTTCTCAGTGAAGACTCTTCCAGCTGATGTCAGCTGGCCCAAAGTCTGAGGATTTTTCTCAGACCTCTGAAACTTCATGAGAAAAGACAAAGCTGTTGGACCCATTTTTCAAGATGAAGCTTTGTATGGTATTCTACCACCATACTTTTCACATTCCTGATCATTTCTCCAAAATGAGTAAACTACTGACTGTCTTTAAAATACCCTTCTTTTTGGCTCTAAGTTCTGAAGTTGAAAATATTGGTCCATTGCAATTTTAGTGGTGTTTCACAGCTGTTCATGGAGGCCAGACACAAGTAACAAACCTATCTCAGGAGGCAGTTATGACAATATCCTAGGAACCTTTTACTGTGAAGCTAGATGTCAAAGAAACTCTTGTTTTTACCTTTCCAACAGTGCACCTCCTGCTGCCTGTAATACCTTCTCCAGCAAAAGAAACAAGATGGCTCTTCTGGAAGATTGCAAGTGTAGTAAATTGTGAAGTATTGCCATTTATTTTGTGTGGTTTGAGCAAGGTGTTGCACAAATTATGTCATAAATTATTGTTGATGAAGACTACTCATGGTTTCTTTTAAGCCTTCTTGCCACCATGTGTTCTTAACCCATAGGCATAAATGGAAGTAAAAGCCTTAACAATGTCACCTTAATAAGAAATTAATAAAACCTCTCAAACACATCTCCAGTGAATTTTTTGTCACTTTATGTAAGTTGCAAAAGAATAAAAATCTCTGCTTTGAAAAAAGGCATTTTTCACGAAAACTGTTTCTTTTTCAAAATAAATTAAAGATACAAGAGAGCAAGTTGAAATTTAAGAGGAAATTTCTAGGCCTCTTGCACAGCAAATGCTGTAGAAGGGTACTTTATACCAACCTACATTGGAATTTGGAAGGTTAATTTAACCATAATTATAGCAGAGGATCCATATAATGGTCCTGTGGGGGTAATCTTATGGTCTTTACACATGACTGGTTGATATAGAAGTCAATGATTTGGGGCAGGAATTGCCAGATATTTTCATTGTCAAAATGAATGATCACTGTAGTCACTGATGTTACACAGTTGAGAACTGATAGAGTGATAGATACTACTGTATACCTGAAAAATAAGTTAATACCATGGAAAATCACACTGACTTTTAGGCTGAGAAGAAACCCTGTAGCATGTAAAGAATAACACGTAAAGAAAGGCTTAATTAGTCTTAATTAGGTATTCACTCCCATACAATAAAGACAAAAACCAGAACAGTCATTAAGCCACTATAGTTCCAGCTAAATTATCTTCATATGTCCTGGGAAGAGTAGAGGGACATTGCCCAGTTGTATAGGGATGGGGTCAGGAAGGCCAAGGCACAGCTGGAGCTGAACTTGGCAAAGGACACGAAGAATAATAATAAGGGCTTATATAGGTGTGTCAGCCAGAAAAGAAAGGTCAGAGAAAGCATATCCCACCAATGAACACGTCTGGCAAACTAGTAATAATGGATGAGGAGAAGGCTGAGGTACTGTAAAACATTTTTGCCACAGTCTTCACTGGCAACCTTTCTTCCCACACCTCTCAAATGGATGGACCTCATGGCAGGCACTGGAGGAGCAAAGTCCCTCCCACTCTAAGAGAAGATCAGGTTTGTGACCGCCTGAGGAACCTGAACATACATAAGTCTATGGGACCTGATGACACACATCCCAGAGTCTTGAAGGAATTGGCCGATGTGGTTGCCAGCCACTCTCCATGATATCTGAAAAGTCATGGCAGTCATGTGAAGTCCCTGGAGACTGGAAAAAGGGAAACATTGCACCCATTTTTAGGAAGGGTAGAAAGGAGGACCCTGGGAACTACCAACCTGTCAGCCTCACCTCTGTGCCTGGGAATATCATGGAATAGATTGTCCTAGAAGCTCTTCTAAGGCACTTGGAGCATGGGGAGGTGATTTGAGACAGCCAGCATGGCTTTGCCAAGGGCAAGTTCTGCCTGACCAACCTAGTGGCTTTCTGTGATCGTGTGACTACATCAGTGGACAAGGGAAGAGTTAAACATGTCATCTATCTGGACTTCTGTAAGGCCTTTGATATGGTCCCCCACAACTTCCTTCTCTCTAAATTGGAGAGATATGGATTTGATGGGTGGACTGTTTGGTGGATGAGGAATTGGTTGGATGGTCGCATCCAGAGACTAGTTGTCAACAGTTCAACACCCAGATGGAAATCAGCGGCAAATGGGGTCCGTATTGGGACCTGTATTGTTTAATATCTTCATCAATGACATAGACAGTGGAATCAAGTGCACTCTCAGCAAATTTGCAAAGGACACCAAGCTGAGTGGTGCAGTTGGCACACCTGAGGGATGGGATGCCATCCAGAGGGACCTGGAAAAGCTCCAGAATTGGGCCCATGTGAACCTCAGGAGGTTCAACAAGGGCAAGGTCCTGCACCTGTGTTGGGGCAACCTCCAGTGTCAATACAGGCTGGTGGATGAAGGGATTGAGAGCAGCCCTGCAGAGAAGGACTTGGGGGTACTGGTGGATGAAAAGCTGGACATGAGCCACCATGTGTGCTCGCAGCCCAGAAAGCCAACCAGCTTTCTGGCCAGCAGGTCAAGGAGGTGATTCTGCCGATCTACTCCACTCTGGCGAGACCCCACCTGGAGTACTGCATCCAGCTCTGGGGTCCTCAGCACAGGAAAGATATGGGCCTGCTGGAGTGGGTCCAGAGGAGGGCCACAAAGGGGATCAGAGGGATGGAACACCTCTCCTATGAGGAAAGGCTGAAAGAGTTGGGGTTGTTCAGCCTGGAGAAGAGAAGGATCCGGGGACACCTTATTACAGCCTTCCAGTACCTAAAGGGGGCCTACAGGAAAGCTGGAGAGGGACTTTTTACAAGGCCATGTAATGATAGGGTAAGGCATAATGGCTTTAAACTAAAAGAGGGTAGATTTAGGTGAGATATTAGGAAAAAATTCTTTACTGCGAGGGTGTTGAAACGCTGGAACAGGTTGCCCAGAGAGGTGGTAGATGCCCCATCCCTGGAAACATTTAAGGTCATGTTGGACAGGGCTCTGAGCAACCTGATTTAGTTAAAGATGTCCCTGATCATTGCAGGGAGTTTGAACTAGATGACCATTGAAGGTCCCTTCCAACCCAAACTATTCTATGAGTCTGTAATTCTTTAATTAACTAGTTGCTGACATTATTGCTTTAGTTGCACCTATTTTTGTCTGTGTAGTTGAAAAGACATCATATAGTGCATGCCAGTGATCAATTTTTTGTTAATGTGTACAGTAGCTTGGAGAGGAGTATTAGCCCATTGAGTCAACTATTTGATAGGTTACACCTGGAATCTGAATGCTAGTACTGTAAAGAAATATTTTTTGAGCCAGTGGCAACTGTCAAAGACAACTGTTACTCACTGCCATATTAAATCATAATAGTGTAATCATATTATTATAGTCCTCTAATAACAGTGACTAATGCATTAAAAAGAAGTGGAAAGATGTAACAAAAAAATTGTAAGTCATAGTGTCCTGATACCACGTATACTGTATGAAATGAGTATGTATATGTGGGAGTAGAAGATGTAACTTCATTGAGTATGCATGCATCTGGGACACAAGAAATTATTTTGAACTTGCTCCTAATTTACATATCTATGTATCTGTTGAGTTTAATGAAATGCCAACGTGTAAAACAAAATGAAACCATCCTCAAGATGAAAATTAGAGGTGACAAAAATGGTCAGTTACTAAGCAGTTGTTAATCAAAAGAACCGAATATTGAAGAGAGACTACCTGCTATAAGTTGGTTGTCAGTTAAATGAGGGCATCCAACAGTTCCATAAGCTTTAATGAAAGCTCTGGATAGAGGACATTATTATTGATAATTATTATTGCTTGACATTGCAATGTTCCGTTGCATGAGTTCACAGGTTCTGGTGTCACCAACGGTGGTCAGAGTTCAGCTTGCTTACCACTACTTCTATTCCTGCTGAAAAGTGGGGGCATTGTTGGGCCTCTTTTTTTTTTGGGGGGGGGGGGGTTGGGGGCGGAATCGGGGGATGGGTATGTGGTCTTTTTGCATGCATCTCTACTTTTCCCTGAAGTGAGCTATCCCTGAAGAGGAAGCCTTCTTTCCATGCAAAAACTACCCCAAATGTCAAAATCTCCACATCTGTTGATTGAAATAGCTATCTATTGAAGAAATGTGACAGAAGTTTCTTGTCTTTGTTTAATATTACACTACCTATATGTCACTATTATGGACGTGTGCTATGCATTATAGTCTTGCAGTAAGCTCAAAGCCTAGTTCATGCTGGATTTGGGGGCTGTTTTACTGATGTCTTCTCAGCAGTGCTCCACTGCTGAGGGTGAAATTTTCAAAAGAATTTGAAATAATGTAGTCTCCAAGCTCTCTGTCAGTGGGAAGTTGGCAACTAATTCACTTAAATGTCTTTAAAATACCACTTTGTTCTCAAAAGTGCAATCAGTAATCGACAGAAGGAAAAGCTTCTTTTTTCCAACATTAATGGTGAAATTACCTTTGCTTGTTCTTGATCAGTATTTTGCCCTCTGTGTTCCTCAAGGCAAGGAATCTGCCGGAAAAAACACGGAACCAGTGAAGTATGTGTCTGGTTTATACACTCTTCTTCCTCAGCGTTGACAAAATATTAAGTTACATTCCAGAACCATTGCAATACAATTTATATAGGAGGGGTAAAGTTGGGTTTAGTTGCTTTAACAATTTTGGCTACCTATTCTGAATCTGCTAATTTAGAGCTCCTACTTTAGAGCTCATGATCTGCATTAATTCAGCCGTAACTGAGAGCTCCAACCATGCTTCATTAGCCTTTAAGTAGTTAGCATTGTGGATTGTTTCATGGTATAGGTGAAGAAGAAAAGTTCACACTACTTATTTTCTTGTGTGGTAACATTTTACCAAGACTGACTGCTACAATGAAAACAAACTTAGGTTTTCCTTACCAGTCCCATGCCAATACACTGGGCAATAAATAAAAGCTTAAAGAATCAGATTCACCTACCACAATACAGAATTCTGTAGTTTAAATGTAAAATTTTAACAGCATAAGTAAAACAGCACGACAACTATTTCACCTGTCAAATACTGGTATGTCACAACCACAACAGTTTCATCACCTAAGCTATATCTCATTCATGTCGACAACACATTTGAATATAGTGAAGAAGGGAGATGGTGAGTTGTTTCATCACCTAAGCTGTACATCATTCATGTTGATAACACGTTTGAATATTGTGAAGAAGGTTGATGGTGCATTCAAAATCATAGAATCATAGTCATAGAATAGTTTGGGTTGGTAGGGACCTTTAAAGGCCATCTAGTTCAAGCCCACTGCAGTGAGCAGGGGCATCTTCAACTCAGTCAGGTTGCTCAGAGCCCCATCCAACCTGACCTTGAATGTTTCCAGGGATGGGGCATCTACCACCTCTCTGGGCAACCTGTACCAGTGTTTCACCACCCTCATTGTAAAAAAATTTCTTCCTTATATCTAGCCTGAATCTACCTTCTTTTAGTTTAAAACCATTACCCCTTGTCCTATTGCTACAAGCCCTACTAAAAAGTCTGTCCCCATCTTTCTTATAAACGCCTTTAAGTACTGAAAGGCCGCAATAAGGTCTCCCTGGAACCTTCTCTTCTCCAGGCTGAACAACCCCAACTGTCTCAGCCTTTCCTGACAGGAGAGGTGTTCCATCCCTCTGATCATTTTTGTGCCCCTCCTCTGGACCTGCTCCAACAGGTCCACGTCTTTCTTGTGAAAGGAAAGGAAATGCTTTCTCAAAGAATACGTAGCAAAGCTGTGAAACTCTGCCTTAGTATGGCGTGGATGCTAACAGTTTTTTTACATTCAAACCCAGTTGTGCTAGTTTATTGAGAAAAAGGTTGTTATATGGGTGTGCACCATCTCAGCATCAAGAAGTCACTAAGATTCAGCTCAGTGGAGGCAGGGACCATGCAACAGTAGTGCATCCTGCTTGCCCTCCTCTTATGCTTTTCCCTAGACGTGCACCACTGGATCCTGCGAAAGACAGGGTCCAAGACTTGACAGAGCATTGGTCTAACTCAGGACAGCTTTTCTTATATTCTTGTTTAAGTGTAAGAAAGCTGGTTGGATTTTTTTTTTCCCCTTTTTACATGTCCTTGAGCCCAAAGAGGAAAAATAATGATTTAAAATGTTTGGGAGCTTTTCTAAAAAGAAAATACATTAAATATTGTGGATTTTCTGTAACATAAAAACATTCCTTCTGTAATCTCCAGTTCCTCCTTCCTCCCTCCCAGCTCCAACGCACAGCTGCCATACTTGCAGCATTTCAAAGGATGTTTTCAGGTCCTTTCAGGTTCTAGTTCCTGTTAAAAGAAAAAAAAAAAAAGAAAACCTAAAACAGAAGCAGTTTGACACCCCCAGTAGGAACTAAAACCTGAAAAAAGCCTCAGCCACCTGTGAAATGCCTCTGAATGCAGCAGCTGTGTGCTCAGAGGATGAGACAGCATTCACACTGCCTTCCTCATGTCATGAGTACACATATGGACGATGCACCGTATGGGTGTGTAGATCATTTCTGTATTTCCTCTCCATCTGAACAGTTCAGTCAGGTACATAACAAACCCTCCCATTTTCCTTTCCTGAAATGGTAATCACTGAAGTGGCTTTCACAGAACTCAATGAATTAGCAATTGAAAAAGCAGGGTCAGATGCTTCACTGGTAAAAATGGTGAAGCTCTGCTGTATTCAGCTGCTGAAGAGGAGTGGCAAGCATGCCTGTGGATACAACAGTACATTTGTGTGATAGGTAGATTGCAAAAAAGTGAAAATAACAAGGATGAAATAACAATATAGCAAATACATAATGAAGGGAATGAGAGCAGCAGTGACATAACTGTGCAATGGAATATTTTCTCACCCCATTTTTACTACTATGTCAATGAGATTTCTTGTATGGGCGCAATCATTGGGATTTGAAATAGCTTCTTAGCATGAAAGAAACCTTCATCTTGAAACCATTCACGGTAAAGTTCACAGCAAAATTCCCATTCAGCTACATGAAGTAAGGATGTCACATGGCACTGGCCAAGGTGGGGATACCACAGCTGTGTCTTGCAGATAGGGTCCACATCCACAGTTCAGAACAAACACTAGGATTAAGCCAAGCTATGTATATCTTTCATAATTCATTAGTCAGAAATCACAAAGCAGCTGAAAATTCCCTATGCCCATGTTATACTGATAGGTTATTTTCACTAAACCACCCTATACACTCAGCCTCTTGAATGCATAGTACAGCACCAGCACAGCTACTGACATGGACATTAGCCCTTCCAAGATCTACCAAGTGTTTTTCTCTGGGGTGCTTTGACAGGTCTGTCCAAAGAAAGGTTTTTAACTATTCCCAAAGAGAATTAATCAAATGGGGAAAGTAAATAGTGAGCAAAACTAACAGAAATTAATTTCCGGGCTTTTGAATGGACACATCCTCTATGCTTCCTAAATACAAATCCTAAAAAAGTTAACAGAAAAGCAATGTAATAAATCTTCCATATTTTTAGAAAATCAACATATCTGAAAAATTGACAAAAGATTGCTGTGCTAACAACAGGATGTGTTAAAATCACATAGAAGAGATTATGTAGGTTATTCAGTTTTATGAGTTCAAAAAGTAATTTCTGCATAACCATTCTCATGCCATGCCCTCTAAATTATGTAGAGCTTTCCACAAGTGCCCCCAAAAGTATTTTAAGAGCACACCTTTCAAGTTAGCCATTCTTCTTAATCAGTTTTCAGACAGCTGTAAGTCACTCTGACCTATGTAAAAAAATTTTAGAAAGATTGGAATTTTCTTTCACTCCTGTTCAAAATCAGTTTAATTCATCTGAATTCAGAAGATATGTTCAGTTTAAAAGTAGTGGTAATGAGACCATAAACAGAATCACTGGGCTTTGGTTTATTTAATTATCTGAAGAAAAGGCTCACCATTTCCATATCACTGTGGAGGAGAAACTTTTTACTGATGAAGGGAAGGGAAAGGGAATTTATTTTCTCTTCTGTTTAAAAACTGTTAAGATGTGTCCAGGTGTCCCCCCTTAATAAACAGTGAAAAATTTTAATGGCAAATATTTGAAGAACGACTAGCAGGACAATCTCATGGGATATGTACATACCAAAAAAAAAAAGTGAGCAGATCTTGAATACGAAGGATAGCAGTACTGTTTTCAGGGATCTGAAGTCAAATGGCAGTTGCCAAGGGAGAAAGAGAGACCATCATTTTCAATCACTTTTAATCCAGTTCCTGCTATTTCATTTCAGAGAAGAGTCCAGAGCCCTTAGCCTGACAGGTTAAGCTGCAAAGTAGCAGTAATTAAATTCAATAAACTTGTTTTAACAGCCCAAAGTGGTGAGATGGTGCCAAAGTCTGTTTCCACACTTGTGGAGCCACAACAGAATTACTGAAAAATTGTAACTCCCATAAACTACTGTTGGTGTTAGTTCACAGATGATAGCTAATAGTTTGTAGTTAATAAAGGTCAAACAAGAATAGTGTTTGACCTTTGGAAATTAGGCAGGCTTCTTTTGTAGACTTTCTGCCACATGATATAAGCTTTGGTCTGATTCATGGTTGTTCAGCTGATTAAATATGGACTTCTTCACAGATTTCTTACTTGCAGTAGTGAGGGTGTAGATGAAGAAAGATTCCCTCCATTTCAACTCTGGCAAGGAACTACAGAGAAAGAGAAAGAAATTGTATGATAGTGATTTTCCTGGAAGTGCCAGGGACAACCCAAATCTTCTACCACGTTACTTTTACATGATATCTATCTTTTCATAAGCAATCTTTGCTAGCTATAGCTTGCAAGAATTTTCCCTTCAAAGTCACAAAAAAAGGGAGATTTTCAGAGCAATTGGCACAACTTCCTTGAGGAAAAAAGGTTGGCCTCTTACCTTTTTTTTAAAACAATGTAAAACAGGGAGTGAAAAACATCTGGATCATACTGGTTTGGAAAAATTCCATCAAAATTCTGAACAGCAATTTTTTCCCCAGACTTATCCTTAGATTACTAAAAGTACAATTCAACATTTTTCTCTTTCATATAATTAGTGACAGACTATGGGACAGGCTATGTACATGAGCAGGAAAGTATATGGTACCAAATTTGTATTTTTTTAAGCTTTTGTTAATTATTCTTATTACGTTCTATTGTACTATTAATATTTATAGTGGGAGCAACATTAAGCAGTGTAACAGATGTAAAAATTGCTTCATACCCATTACCTGATAGACATCAAACATAGCTGCATTGAATGAAGATGAAATTTTACTGCCTGATGTGATGTAAGAATCTGTTGAGTACCTTCCATGTGCTTGCCAGGGATGTACCCAACCCACTTTGTTGTTGTTGCTCTTGGAACTGATGCCAGCTGGCAATGCACTCAGCAATGAGGTACTCTGCTATTACGTTTTTAGAAGTGCCCACCAGACTCCAATAGCTACGGAGAAACTGAATCACAACGTTTAAGACACGCTGTCAAGATATCATATTTTAACAAAGAACCATGCATCAGCCAGCATGCAGAAACTGACTGCGTCTGTTCTCAGAGCTGGTGGCCAATAAAGCACTTTAGCTTTAATTTCTTTTGCTGATGTTTTGCCTAATTCTTTCCCAGTTTTATCTGCATAAGAACACATCTGCACTTTAAAATTTCCAGTTTCAAGCACACATTTGTTCCTTTTGGCCAAATTTAGTGGCAGCAGTTCAGCAGCATTTTGGAATCCTTAGCTCTGTCAATGAGAGGTGAGTTCAGAAAATCTTTCCCCTATTTTAGTTGCTTTGCTGGGAATTGCAGTCTGCTAAGCTCTTTTGTAAATCCAGTCCTTCATATTTTGCTTAAAGGAGATACAAATAGATAGTAGACTAGATCTAATGGACCCAGTAGCCTGAAGTTGTAATAGTCTAAAATAAGCCCATGGAAGCCTATGATACTGCCATAGAAAGGTGTCCAGCTTCTCCAGCTGAATCAAGGACAGTTACTTCCTTTCACAGGTGCTTCTCAGAACACACATCAAATAAAATTTTCAGGATATGGTACCTGCACTGCTGGTATGAGGTGATCATTGATACAATTTAAGTTTTTCAAGGTCAAATAGAAGTTTAACAAGAATTTTACATCAGATGGAAAACTCCTTTCTTAGTAGCAAGGACTTTTAAAGCCTTTTCTAACTTTTGGCAGTGATATACTATATGCTGCAGGCTCACTATGTCTCCTCAGCAGGTCATATATTTTCCTTTATGCTCAGCTGAGTGGATCTAAGATCAATTTTTAAATCACATTGCTATATTATCCATCTTTTCTGTTGCAGACAAGGTGGATAATTGTTTGCTATTTTAGAGGTCCTTGAGTTACAAAACTAAATCTTTTCCCCAAAATTCTATTCTAAGTCTCAAAATGAGCATTGTTTGCTACTTCCAAGGTGTTTGTGTATATCATTTCCACAGACAGAGGCATATGTATAACCACCAACATACATACATACTCAAACCCAGATAATAAATTATTTCTTCTGTGTGAGTGGTTGCCTTCAAAAGCAAGGGAGAATTTGATCACTCATACAAACAACTATGAAAGGAAAATAACCATGAAATGGAGATTTCTGTTCCTGTTAACTAAACAAAATTTATATTAAAATACAATGAAGCTCCTTTGCATGAATATAAAGTACATTAATAATTCAGTTAAAATAATGAAGGTTCCATGCCCCACTACATAAAAAAGGTGAACTACAAAGTTGACCTAATTCTTAGGGATAGATCTTCTGCAAAAATATGCTTTGTGTATACCAAAACAGGTTTGTTCTTGTGTTTTCTTTTCTACGAAATGACTGAATTTTTTTATCAAGGTTTTGTTTGCCCAGCAAGGCCACTGCTCCTTCTATGTGTGAATACAGGCCAGGATGCACACACTCACACACCGACCTTTCTACAGTGAAATTTTTGCTTTTTCTCCGCAGAATGATATTGTCAGTTTCTGGAGAGATTTCCACCTTCAAGATAACTCTCAGGTACAGTGGTCCCCAAGAGGAACCATAGCCATTTGCTGCTAGCCAGCAGCAGTAAATATGACCTCTGGGTGCTGTCTCAGATCTTCTGCCAAATATCTACAGCAGACAGGCAAGGTCCTAGCTAGTCCCTGCTCTCCTCATTCCTTTTCTTGTTGACTTGTCCTTGAAGCAATCAACCCAAACCAGTTCCATTTCACTCTCTAGCCTATCTTTAGAGTCTGAAGAGACAGTTTAGTCCTTCAGATAGCTTGTGATGGCCTACCAAACCATTCAGGACAAACCTCAAACCCATCAGTCTGGGAATGTCACAGATGTTCAATATGACTTGTCTCACTCTGTTCTTCTGTTTATATTTTAGTTTGTTCAGCAAATTATTTTTACTGATACTTATCCAGCTGTAAACTAGTTATAGAAATGGCTTGATGAATTTGGACACTTTACATCAAATCAGCCAATCAGTTATTCTGTATTTGATTGGCTTTGTAGTCATGGTTAAATATGCTTTAGCTCAATACCTAGGGAAAATTTACACATGCTGACTGGAAATTGTTTGATTAAATCTTCTCAGATCATACACATAACCAGTATGGTATTGTTTCAGAGGCATCAGGCACTATAGACCCAGTATGCAACATACAAGGAAAGAGCAAATAACAAGTACTGCTGGAATGAAAAGAGAAGCACTCAAATACATAATGGCTTAGCAGGGCCCTCTGCCTTGGAGCCTGCTAAAATGGATGCAGGCACTGGAGCAATATCACTGATATCCTATAATAAATTCATAAACTTGGAAAAAAACCACAAAACAACAAAATGAGAGCTGCAGTTACAATGTGCTTCTCAAATAAGAAAGAGATATATAGATGTTAGAATCACTACAAAAATCTGACTTTCTAGAGTAGGAGGGACATGCTAGGTGAAATTCTCAAATCATGCAAAGAAGATGGCTGCTCTAACCTGGAGAAGGATTCCTTCCTAAAGAAGGAATTCCTTCCTACCTAAAAATCTGGGTTTTGTCCTAAACATGAGTTTGTCAATAGACCAGATAGGTCTGAGATTTTTAGTGTCACTTAGATAATTTGTAACCTGATATGACCTATTCCCAAGCTGTAGAAGATGTGATAGGAAAAGGAAACAAAATGTGCCTGTATTTTTCTCCCATCAAGGAATAAGTATCTCCTGATATTGCAACGGAAAAATATCCTGGAAGGCCCTTGCAGGTGACCAAGGAAAGTACTGAATCAGTACCTCCATATGAGGTAAATATGGCACAAAAAATAGCAATTTGGTGTCCTTTCTAACTCTTCTGCACATATTGCCACACTGCAAAGTTAAGGATAAATATCACTGACGTAAGTGTCCACTATAGGAATTTCCTTGTCAATGGAAAAAATATCAATTATATCTTTTGCATAAGGCACAGAAAACTCATGGAACACCACCAAATCTTTTTGGAGTTTCCAGTGATGTCAGCAGAGGAACAGAGAGTACAAAATCATTATATGTTGCTATATGGAATAGTCAAATCTATAGTGAAGTGGAATTTCATCATGCAAGGATTAAAATTGCAACCTTTTTTTGGCATTTTTTTAACACAAACTAATATTGTGCAATTTATAATGTGCTGCAAAAAAAGCTCAAATTATGCCCTGAATTTTGTTCTCAAGGTTTAACACAAGCAATTCTCCTCATTTCCTTTAGTTGTAATGGATGTTGCACTTCTTCAGCTCCTGCCTCCCATACAGGATACTCAGTTTT
This sequence comes from Buteo buteo, assembly GCF_964188355.1. Taxonomy (NCBI): domain Eukaryota; kingdom Metazoa; phylum Chordata; class Aves; order Accipitriformes; family Accipitridae; genus Buteo; species Buteo buteo. The sequence goes on from NC_134204.1 coordinate 75,449,399, forward strand.
GGCTGTGTGTGAAGGTGTAAGAGGGATCTGAGTAAGGAGCGCCATGTATTAGGACATAATTCAGGCTGTGTCAGGTTTATTTTAATCCCTCTCTAAGGAACCCCAATAAATCTGACCACTACTCAGGTTTAAGTATCAAGTAGAGCAGCCAAGGATGATGAAAATAAAGAGACCTAGAACAGCTATAGTAACTCATTGACATTATGCCAAATATTCTGAGCCAAATTCATCCCTCGTGTAAGTACTTTGACTACAGTGGAGTTACAGTAGAGAAGAATTTGTTCAGCATCCTCTGATTACAGGGAATTTCAGTTCTAAAAAAGGGGATAAAATCGCTGACCCGAGTATAATGAAGAGACATGGAATGGCAGGGATCAAATAAATGAAGATGGAAACTCATTGACTTGTACTATCCTGAAAGTCAATCTGCCCTTGTAAAACTTTATTCAAACATTGCAGCAGATGAAAATACATATTTGGAGCTCTCAAAATCATCTGTACAAGAAGAAGATAAAGTGTACATTCACTGAGGCTGCAAACAATATTATTAAGATTAAATTGCAGCAGAGGACGAAAATGTGTTTTTCAGGCACAGCCCTGCAGGATCTACAAAACAGCTATTACAGACTTCAGAGGAAGAAGACAATACAATGGCACAAAGGAAAATCACTGGACCAGCTTCCTCCATGGGGCAATGTACTGAGTTGTGAGGAGATAGGCAGTGTGATCAGAATGTTTCCCCAGAAACTATTGTATTTAGGGATGGTTTTATATAGAAAATTCTCTTCAGTTGGCTGGTTCCTTGTTAATTTCCTCCTTCCTTCCTTTCTTTCTTCCTTCTTTCCTTTATTTTTCTCTTTCTTTCTTTCTGTTTTTCTTTCTTTCTTTCTTTCTTTCACTTCTCAGTGTGTTGCAAAACCTCTGAAAATCACCAAGGCAGAAGGTTCAGTGTTCCTGCTTTTGTGCATGGAATCAGTCTTGCTGTGTAAAATAAATCGTTGCTGTGTAAAATACATCAAGAAGCAATAAAATTTGAAAAGAAGTACAAAGCACTTGGTATAAAAAGTGAGAGATAACTCTTTCTGCTAAGAATAACTGAAGGGAATAGGCTTTCTTCCCATGTCCTGACACATTACATTTCAGAATCTAAAACTGCTTTTAGCTAACCACACTTTAACAATCTTCCATCTCTACAATCACCAGCATCCTCTTTTCTCTACTGTTTCATAGGTATGCAACAGGCAATAGCTAAATTGTCGCATATGAAACTGGCTATAGTCTCATGGCCCAAGTGAAAAAACACCTCTTTTTCTTTGGACATCCTCTAATTGTATGAATTATGTTGCTTCCTAAGTGTAATCACAGATTAGCTTTCCTTTTTTACTATAAAATATATCAGATTTATTTGTGCCTTTTCTTCTCAAGACTTATTTGAAAGAATATTATGAGTACTTGCATGGCATAGTAAATTTCCTACTTCAATATGGTGTATATAACCACAGCAACATCTGTCCTCAGTGGTGCATCACCGTGCCTTACTGTTGGATAAATAATATTTTTTTTTAATGTTCCCTTGGACAGAACATGCAACAAACCTGCAAGGAGCTAAAGCAATTTTAGAATTAAAAGATTACAGACAGAATGAAAACTTCTTCACAATCTGATCACTTGAAATTCTTTATTACTCAATGGTAGACCTTTTAAAATGTGAGATCTAGCTGTAGGTATCCAGACAGTCTATGGATTTGGAGGTACATTTTGCATTAAAGTAAATTTAATTCTTGAAAAACTTGGTATAATTTATTTTAGTTCAATAGCTTTAATTTCACTTTAATAGTACTTGTTCCATGTTTTAACTGTTTTTTCTATAAACACTTCAGCTTGCTTACTTGATATTTTTCATTTGATTACAGATGCAACATATTCGATGGTCTGCTGAAATGCCAACCTTGTTTTCCCTCTCAACTTCTTCTGTTACCTCTGAGTTTATAAAGTTTTATTTCTGCTTGTGTTTGCTAGACCCTTACTATTTTATTGCAAGATATTAGTAGAGACAAAAAGGTAGAAAGCTGTTCTTGTTTGGGAATTAACTGTTTGCTCTCAAAGGCAAGCTTGAAGAAAAAAAATTCAAAGATTTTGAGGACTGTTCTGATGGCCATTAAACATCATTAAAACTACTGTTTTAGGTGCAAACTGAATGGGTTTACATTGTGCTAGGAATTGATAATAACGATACTTGGCAGCAGCAGTATATCAATAAAGTGAAGTTAAGCACAGCTATTGTAACTAATAATACAATGTATACTCCCATAAAAACTCAGCTTCTCAGGATTTTAAACAATGATGTGAGTGTCATTGCACAGCATTATTGTTTTATCAGGGGTACAAATCATTTACTCAAACACTTTGAAGAGTATACTATTTAGCCAGGAAGATTGACTTTGGACAGTGACTAGAGTACAAAATGCTCTTCAGCCAGAGATTATGAAGTCTGCCTATCCAGAAGTTTCTCAGAAGCAAAGTCAGCAAATTTATCATATTGACCAGGTAAATCTGAAGTAATTTTGTTGTCTAGTAAGAGAATATTTTTTGTGGAGACTGACATTCAAGAGAAAAATGCTGATTTAAAATTGTATGCTATTTCATATTCATTTTTAGCTTGTTTATGTTTGCATTTAAAATTTAAGAGTGTGGTAACTGAAAGCCTGAAAATAAAATATCTTTTTTCCTGGTGCTTACTTTATGCATTTTATACAATTTTGTAGAGCTGGTTTCAATGTTCCTCCTGTCTGGTGAACTCTCAGCTCTTCTTATTAATCTTAAATGTCTTTAGCAGATCCATAGAGAAAAAATGAAAACACAGGATTATAGAAAAGGATTATCTGATTTTGAAATAAGCAAACTCATGACGAGGCTTGGAAACTCAAAATCATTTTGAAAAGACAAGCTAAAAAGAGTAGTTTTCAATACTTGTTTATTCTTCAAAGTGTGTGCATAACTTGAACATACAAAGAATCTTGATCTCTACCTCAAAGACACAGGAAGAGATTAAACAGTATTCAGTCTGAACATAAGACATTAATTTCTTTCCTTATTTCAGTGTTACTTATGCATATTGAAGTTTTTGAATCAGTGGTTTCAGTATTTCTCAAACATTTTATGACTGCTACCCCGCAAGAAACATTTTTCTTTTTCCCATATATTTGTAGGGAGTAAAAGGAGTAATAAGAATCATTTGCCTGTGTCAAGTAGAAGAAAGATCTGTAGGCATTTTTTTTTACACTGCAGAATCCTATAAAGACCTGAAAAATTCATAAGCCTGCTCAGAGATGACTTGCTGCATAGCAAAGATGGTTACAGTAAACGTAACTGAGTCAAATTTCAACTGATGATAAAAAAAATGTTGAAACTGAATTAAATGTTCAGTTTAGCTGTCTCTGCCAGGACTTGCTCTTTAAAGTTGAAATGGAATTAAGTACAAGGCTATCCAAAGAGATCTTGCCAGTAATTTGAGAAAATATTGTATAGAAGGAGACACAAACATAGAAGCAGGCACAAACAGAAATAATTGGAAACTTCTGCTGGGGATGGGATATAACCGAAGGTGGTGATGGGAGTTTGGCTACACCTTGTCTTTCCTAGAGGTTTTTACTAAATAAAGAGTGCACTGGTATTTCTGAGAAGACTCCATGAGACTCCTCCTGTGTAAATTGCTGGGGAGAAGTGGTGGATCGTTGCCCGCCCTGAGTCATGAGCGCTCCCTTCCATTGATCCCTTGCTCGGGATCAATGGCCTTTGCAGAGCTCCCAGAAGGACAAAGGGCTCAGACCACATTTTGCCACTCAGATATCTCAATGGCAAATTTTAGCGTGTGACTACAGCATAGACTTCACTCGGAATATGGTTCACTTACTCTGCTAAAATTAACTGGCTTCCAGAAAGCCACAGAAAACAGAAAGATGTCAGAAACAATATATCTTCAAATTTTGTTGTTATTAATGAGTAATAAAAGATGTTATACTCCACAAAGAGCTTCAGGTTTGAGCTCTAAGACCCATTGCACTTTTCTCAGTGAAACATTACAGCAATAAATTATTTCCTGGCAGACATTTTAGTCTGGCTGGGAAAGATGTTATACTGCAAGAAACAGGCTGGTCACTGTAGCAGAGTAACCAGCTCCCGCACTGACTCCTTCTTGGACTAGGTCATTAGCTGCGAGCAGCTATTCTAATTAAAGTCTGCCAATATTTAACTCTTAGTGGAGCAAGACCATCCTGACAGCAAGCTTTAACAGAGACATTTTAAAGATCCCCAAAATCATTTATTGAGAAGAGAGGCAACTTAATTAGTAATTTAAAAGATGCTTGAGAAATACTCTGTGTGCTGGACATCCAGACAAGAAGTGAATTTTAATTTCTGCCTCCCTTGAAGAAAAGCACATTGAGTTAAAAAATGATCTAGCAGTAGCAAACTGGAGCAGTATTGACAATCAGTTTAAACAACTACAGAGGTGACTTTTCAGGATTCTGAAGCTAAGTAGTGAATTTGCCACAAGTATAAAGCATGTGTTTCATGTAGAATAAATTATTCCATGTTAATTAGAATTTACTAGTAGCCAAGAATTGGTCAACTCATATTTCCTGGTGGAAACTGTTTCATAGTGATTACGAGAAAGGTGATTGATTTCAACAAGCTGGTAAAGCCTTCAAGAAAAAAAATACAAATTTTAAACATTTGGAAATATCTTCAAAACACTGTCCTTATTAAAAATCATAGGTCTGGGTAAAGTTGGGAAGGGCAATCCCCTAATTTAAGGGGGACCACGTCATTCATCCTTGAGCACCTAGGACATCTTTTTTATTGACCTCCTATTGGTTTCAGCTGAGCTGTAGGTCTAGGGATAAATCCCCGACTCCTAAAGGGAATGTTCTGTGGAATGCCTGAACATGAGAAACTTCTTTAAAAAGCCTTGGTACTAAAGGACTGGGAGGTATCTAGTCCTACGACTTTTTTGTTGTTGTTTTTAATTTATTTGATGGAGGAGATAGGAACTGCAGGTCAGAATATCAGTATCCATTGAAGAAAAGGGATAGAATCTATTCTAAAGAGTAATTGGTGGACAGATGGGTAAGAATATTATAATGACATTGATGATATGTATCTATATATTGATGATATAATGGTAATAAAAATACAGAGTTTGCTGAAGAAGTCACCTACAATGTGGACAAGGAAATCCAGCTCATATATTCTCCTAGGTTTAGGCCAAAAAACAGTCAGTTGGTGCTGTCATCAAAAGCCCATTCAGAGTCCCAGAAGGGATAGAAATGAAAAAGGAAATGGAAATAATGGAAATGGAAATGGAAATGGCAATGGAAAGGAAGTGGGGAATGAAACAGAAGTCATCTTCATGCCACTCTGCAGATACATGATGTTTCTGAACCTTGAACAGTGGATAAGAAAGACAGAAAGGATATAGTAGAAAAGCTACAAAGAATGGTAATAAAGATGATCAAAGACATAAAATGGTTTTGGATGAGTGAAATAGTAAAACACAATGAGAAAGCTAATCATCAACTGGAAGATATAATAAAGCATGGAAGATCTCCTGAGAACTCTGGCTAGTCTCAGATCTCTTAATTTGTTTTCCAATCAGAAGAGTTCATTTCTGTTAGGTTATTTTAGAAAGACAACAGCATTTAAGACAGGTATTTTGAGACCTCACAATGACACCTCAACCAATCAACAAACACATTTTTTGTCTCTACTGTTGATTTTGGAACTTTGTCAAGGCATTTGGGTTAGTACTTATCAGCTCATTTTCTGAATCTTTGTAATCTAATAACTGTAACTAAAAAATATTTTAAAATGAGTAATTTATTTTAGACTTTGCTTTTACTCTACTCACAGAAGGATTTCAGGCTATGGCCTTTTTGTAGATTTATTTGCTATCTAAAATTGTTAGATTATCTTTCTGTAATTGCTTAAAAAGAAAAAAAACCCCAAACATTCAAAATCCCTGCTGCTTTGGATAGTAGGCTCAAGTTACGTTTTTCTCTAGATGAGTATAACTCTTACAACTAGGTTTCCAAAGTAAGCTTCCTTAGATAATTTCAAAAACAATTGTACACATTAATGGATTCACATGAGCATACAAAAGTACTTACATGAATGCACGCAGAAATCAAACCCAACCCAAGGTGCAAATAAAGTGAAAGTAATAATGTATGGCATAGAAAGAGGAGAGTACAGCATGGGAGGTTTTGCAGAGAATCAACATTAGTTGCCTGAGATGTTTCTCAAAGTCTGTGCAAAACCGGAGCTCGTGTCAGGTTGCCTAAATCAGCTCCAGAAAAGCCTGAGTGGTGTGAAAATCTTTAGGTTTAAAATACTGAGCTAATTGTGCCAGCTTTTTTCTGACACTTGCTAATGGCTATAAAGAGAATTTTGGCTTTCTTTTCTCTCAAACACACTCTGCCTCCTTCCCTATGCCCCACCCTTTTTTCCCCACTTTTACCATTTCATATGACAAATCACCCACTCTGTCATCGGCCTCCTTAAAGCTCTACAGAGGGAAAAATTCCTCTCATAAGTTGTGAAGCTAGGAGCAGTTTAATTCTACCTAACATCCTCCCTCCAAAACTTAGCCTCATCAAATGGTTTTCTACCTCACCAGTGGAAAGTCCCTGGGGTTGGCTGTAAAGGAAACTCTTCTGCAAGGAACAGGTGACAAGCAGCAGCTAATCTTCATAAATTAATTCAGGCTGTCTTCACCAGTTCCTTTTTCTTAGTTGGGAGATGGTGAGCATTTTTAACACAGTGAAAAAAATCAGAGGTTTAAAAATACTACATTCTTGAAGTTTAAGCTTTTTAATCCAATCAAAAACTGTATGATGAAAGAGAGAGAAGTAGAGAGGGTGGAACAGTTAAAGGATACGCATAAGAACACTGATTTCATAAGGCCAGTCCCCTGCCATGTGTCGAGGCTGCAGGACTTGGGAGAAGACATGATATGATGCATCATACACTGATGCTATTGGTTACTAAAAAAAAACAACACAGAAATAAAACACAGTAACAGCCACAGACTTACCAGTTGATAACAACTGTCATTGACTCCTGATATTTTTCTGACTGATGTGAGCGATACTTTTTTCTAGGTAATTTCTTCACTGCCAGTTTGATCTTGTGCTACAGCAGGTTGCCCGCAGCCTGCATTTGCTAATGCATTTCAGCACTGGTGACTGGATGGGCGGGTGTAATGGTTGTCAGCACAGATGCACCACCACTTACAAGCTCTGGAGACTGAAGAAAGTGTGTTTTGCTCTGTAAGGCTCAGATGGCTTTTTACAACTGTCCCCTGGTGAAGCTGAGTCATTCGACTTTAGGATGGATGACCCAGGTGTTATCTGGAAGCATAAGATTATCTGATCTGGAGCAGTGAGAAATCATTAATTTGAATATTTGCATGTGGTCAATATTGCAGCTGACTGAAATAAAATTTTCTTCTCTAAATTCCACTTCTTATTACTCTATTGCCAATATACAGCAGGCCAACACTGGAACAGATTCACAGCTGAAGCTTTCTTCTGATCAACATAGGACCTGTTTTAAGTGTGCATCCTTTGCCATGCAGTAGACTTCATAGGTAACTGAAATTTTCCAACATTCACCATAGCAATAAAGTCACTGATCACAGTCCAAGGTTTGAATGTTTTATGCACAGATTTATTCCTTTCTATGCATTTTCTAGATCAATTAACACATTCCCCCCCACCACCCGCTTTTAATTTGGATCAATTCCTTTTTAAGAGTTCTTGGAGGGTACTAAGTATGTTCTTTGAAACTGCAACCTGAAATACTTCTCCTATACCTTCGTGTATGTTGACAGTCTCTCAAATAAATGCTGCTATTTCAGCCAGGCATGTTTTCTGGCATATCATTTATATTGCAAATAAATGAGTTTTGAGGCTGACCAGGAGTATTCTTGAAAATACAGCAAATACTTGTAAGAAAGAGAGAAAAAGAGAGGAAAGAGAGACAACAAAAGAGAATGAAAAAAAGGATGAAAGAAGAAAGAATAAAATAAAACAATTTTAAAAGGGAAGGGTGTACAATGGAGGGAGAGAGGCAGGGATGGAGGGAGGGAGGGGAAGGGAAAAAGGGACCATATTTTTTTATATATTTCTAAACTGAAATGTTCTGAATTTTCATTTTAAAATAACTGGTTTTGTTTTGGAATGTTCTAAAATACACTTTCTAGGTTTTAAAAAGTCAACAGTCTCCCAGCTAAAAATATTTGAGTCAAATAAATTTCATAGTGGATCAGAAAAAAAGTTCTTTTATTTCATTTAGCTAAGGAAAATAGAAGTTGAAGAGCAATAAAAAGTAATTCTTCAGGCAGGGCAGAGAAGAGAAAACTCAGTTATTTTCACTTGTTTGGCTGCTAGCCTTTTAGAAATGCTCTTTTTCTGTATTCATTCTTATATATCTATGCTGTAGACAGCTGTAGACAGCATGTTTACAAAGCAGTCTGAATTTTTTCTTCGTTCCAATTAACCACTGTGCCATAGAAGTTTCCAGTAATCTCTGTTCACATTCTTGTTTAATCTTCAGCTCACTCTGCACTGATTTGCTCTTTTGCCTTTGTCATTACAATGCCTTCTGAAGCATGTCTCCTTTTGGTGAGCAGAAGTCTGAAAAAGCAATTTTTTTGCAATAGCCTCTCTGCCTTCTCTTTCATCTTCTCCTGGGATGAGGGGTCCCTCTCAAAGTCCAGGGGGCTGAGATGGCCAGACAGCTTCTTTTCTCCAGCAACATGGATCCTTTCTATAGCCCTCGAACTTTCCTGCAGGGCAACTCTAGTCAGATAACTGCTAGTTTATATCTGTCACTGGATGGGTGTCTTCCTCCTGCCTTTCAACAGTGAGCAGGGGGATTCTGCTCTTGTCACAGGGAGAGCCTTTAAGATGTGGGGCAGCAGTATCACAGGAGGCTTCACAAGGGGCTTATTATACATGCACAAATTGGTGCTATGGACTTCCTATGGATAATAAAGAAATACAGGTGATGAAATAATGACAATTTCCACAGCCTTTCTAAAGAGACAGGATGAGCTGAGGACAAGTGCCAGCATGTCAGTGCAAGAACATCAGGGTTTTACTCATAAAGTTTTGTAGCAGTACAGAATTGTGAGTTCCAACAATTAATCTGCATATACACAATATTGTGTGAAACATACCCTATTGAGATTTCTGCAGTGATCTGCTGCTATTACCTTTTCCAAGCACAACAGTAGCAAGAGTTCAAGTCTCAAATTCTCCAGATTACACCATACACTAAACCTCAGGCAAAATCAAAGAAGTTTAACTAACATAACAATCCTTTGGTTATTAATAAGGCTGTGGTACAGCATATGAGGAAAACTACATTAAGAAGGAATGATGCGATGGGGGTCTGGACTTCACAGTGGGGAGCAACGCTTGACTTGTGCAGCAGTGCCATGTGTATGTCACAGCTGTCAGGATGAAGCTACATGGGGGCAGCCACTATACAAACATGAAGCAACACAGGATGGGCAAACATATGCTGTTTACAAGAGGAAAGCAGAGTCACCTTACCAAAACAAAAAAGGCACAGTCTTATAAATGGAATGAATAACCCAGGAAAAATGTTGAGGTAAAGCACTGATACAGTTAATAATGCCTACAGTTCTTACAGTGAACAATAGCACTGCCGATCTCAGTTACTGATTAAAAGAATGTAATAGAAAATATTTTTCTGATCAAAAGTCTGGCAAATTGTATCTGACAACACTGGCCGCCTATTTTTATTCTTAATCTCTCCCTGTTCTTTCCGTTATGCAAGGAGCAACATCAGTACTCTCTGCTCCACAGAACACTGGGATTTTAAAAGTGCACCCCATGCACCATTTTAATTTCTGATACTGGATTTAGCATTGCAGTTGTGCTTTACAGGACCTGAAAAGAAAAAAAAAAAAAAAGTTTGGTGGTGATAAAGAACTACATTGTGTAGTGAAATTTGCCAAAATATTTACATTAACAAACCCTGACAGAATCCTTTGCTTCCTATTAATTTTTCTTTGTGAATGTGTAGTGTAATGGGACTCACTTCTATCTTACCAATTCCAGTATCTCACCTCACTGTGTACATTTAGATCACCAGTAAGATGAAAGCAGGACAGATGAAAAAAGGGAAGGGAATGGAGGAGCTGGGAGTAGGAAAATCAAGTCTTAAGTCTAGCCTGAGCTATTTGTGAATTACTTTCACAGACATTTCAACATAAAACTCTTACTCACTTAGGGACAAATATCAGCATTTCTTTAGCTGGTGCAGTACTTTAATTTTATATCTCTTTGACTACCTCACAGCGCTATGGTATGTCTCTAATAAAAGTAAAATCTTTAATATCCTTATCTGCCTGCAAGAGCAGTATAATTTCCTAGTGCCATCACAGTGCTCAAAAATAAAACAGTATCTTTTTCCTGCTCCTTAAAGCAGCACTAATAAAGAATGGGTACTGTTTAGCAATGTCTCCTGCTGGTTACCATGCACAAGTGATATTATTTCTCTGCAAGATGTCTGCCATGCTCACAAAAACATTACTTATGTGTAAAATGGCTGACAAAAGCTGTAGGCTCAGAAGTGGCATTTGCTGCCTTAGAGCACATTTTGCAAAATATGCATGCTGAGAAATGCTTCCTACATTTCCAACTTCCATAATTCTGGGCTGAGCAGGAGGTTTATCTCTCCTTAAAATGAGAAATGTGTCACTGACTGAGACATTTGCCTTTGTTCCTTTAAACATTGAATTAAGGTCATGATCTTAAAAAAGGTATTAATAAAGTAACTATATAATAGAGATGAAAGCTTAAATAATGCAGTGACTTTGTAGCTGGAAATCAGTTTTGCACTCAGCACTAGCAGCCACAGATTCAATGGGGAAAAAAGGTATGAAAGTTAAAGGAAATCTTCAGAGCATGTAACTTCAATTGTAATATTAAAGGGAGACAGAGCAGGCAACACTACACAGAGTGAGAGCTTAGCTCTTCCTCCTTTGTCTCTATCCTCTGCTTGCTTCTAGTGTTAAATAATCCTCATTCTGGTGGATGTAATATATTGGAGTAAAAAAGGTCAGTTTAGCTTTAAACCCTACAGCAGATATCACATGAAATGATCTGGTGGGAGTGTGCCACTGTGCACAGATGCAAAAAGGGATCTGGACCATTATTTAGCTCATGGTAAAAAGTGTAGCTACTTACATGAGAAGTAACTCTTCAGAACTACAGAAAAAAATCCTCACATAAGTGCGCTGGGGTTCAGACATCTGAGGGAATGGCATATAAAATGAAACATGAACAGGAATTTTAAAAGAACAGCATTAATTAATTGGGTAAGAGACATTTTCTAGTCTCAGACCATCAAACGGACTTCATTTTGTGCCTGTGCTTCAAATTACCTGAGAGACTTATCTCCTGAAAACAGACCTAATCGGAACAAATGGCAAAAGCTCTTGGGGTTTCAAAAGCTGATATGCAAAGATGGCTGGTTTTCAAATGTTAACCACTACCAAGTGTACTGCACAAGGCTTTCAAAATACAAATTAACCCATTTACTACATTTTAGATAATCAAAGTAGCATGTTTTGCCTTTTATAAAATTTCCCATACTTACTTAAGCCCTGCCTTAAAATCTACCAACGGATTAAAAATTAGTCACTCAGGGTGCCACTAATGTTTCTGAGAACTACACTTTCTTCTCGCCTTTTCTCCCTATCGCCATATATAACTTAGTTATTACCTTTTTAAAATTTTCCAAGTTGGATGAAACTCTGAAATAATACACAACTCCTATAAATAGGATTAGATATGCAGTAGTATCTGCTCTGGACAGATTTCTTAAATGAGACATGTGCAGGCTGCTGTGTGTCTCCACCACACTCTGAAGTTTGCTCTTCTACTTTTTGAGGAGAAGCAGACTTGAACTAAGTGTAAATGTAAATGTTTAGTAAAGAATAAAAAAGGGTGCTTGTAATTAATTACCTAACATTTAAAACCTGTTTTCAATGTAGTGCCATTTGCCAGGCTTGGACCATAAAACTGAGGAGACACACTTGTTAAATGTACTCACAACATCAGAAAAGCCTATGAAAGCAAGCAAATAAACAAGCCAGTGCTCAGCCCCTAAAAGTTATATACAGGCCAGCTTTGGCCACTAGTTTGGACTACTTAGTGCCATTCTTTTTGCAGAGCCAGAAGTTGTAGATTCAAGTCCCAGACTCTGAACAATGGCTCCTGTCCAAAACAGGTGATGTAGCAGTGCATCCCAACTTAGTGAGAGAGCAGTGGGGATTCATAAAGCTCTACCTAGGGAGGCATCGTAAGTCACTGAGATGTGATGGGTTGGGGTTAGAGAAAAGACCAGCAATGGGCAACCTTGTGGTGGGACCATACTAATCCTACAGACCACCTGATCAGGAAGAAGCAGATGATGCCTTCCTCAGACAACTGGAAGAAGCCTCATTTTGGCAGATCTTTGTCTTCATGGGTGACCTGAACGACCCCAATATCCGTGGGAGGGGAAATAGAGCATGAAACAAACATTCAGAAGGTGGTGGCGTTCAAGGTCCTAAGAGGAAGGAAGAGGGCAAAAGTTAGGACTTACCCTCACTGGAGAATGATCAGGTTAGGGAATACTTAAAGAAACTGGACAGAAACAAATTCATGGGGTGTGACAGATTGCACCGACAGGTCCATTTTGAGGCAATTCTTGATTATCTTTGAAAGCTCATGGTGATCAGGGAGGTTCCTAAGGACTGGGAGAAAGCAAGTATCACTCCTGTCTCCAGGAAGGAAAAGCAGGAAGAGAAGGAAATTGAACAGCTGGGCTCAGGGTGTTGTGACCAATGGCACAAAGTCTCCAGCTGGAGGGCCATCACTAATGGTGTATCCCAATGGTCAATACTAGGACCAACACTGTTTAACCTCTTTGCTAGTGACAAGGATGCCAGGACAGACTGCACCCTCAACAAGTTTTCAGATGACACAAAACTGGGAGGAGTGGCTGATATGCTGGACGAGTGTGTTGCCTTCCAGAGGCACCTGGATGGGCTGGAGCAACTGGCAGACAGGAACCTCTTGAAGTTCAATAATGGGAAATGCCAATTCCTGCACCTGGGAAGGAATGACCCTAGGTATCAACACACACTGGGGCCCAAGTGGCTGGAAAATAGCTTGACAGAAAAGGACCTGGGCCTCCTTTTTTGCATTAGCCAGCAATGTGCCCTTGCCTCAAAGAAGACCGATAGTGTCCTGGGCTGCATTAGGAGAACTGTTGCCAGAGGTCAAGGGAGGTGATCCTTCCCCTCTGCTCAGACCTGGTCTGGCACATATAGAGTGCTGAGTCCAGTTCTGGGCTCCCCAGCACAAGAGAGATACGGACATATTGGGTGAATCCAGTGAAGGGCCACAAAGATGATAGGGGACTGAAGCATGTCTTACACAAGGAGAGGCGAAAGAGTGGACACTGTTCAGGCTGGAGAAAAGAAGTGTGTTTTATCCATGTGTATAAATACCTGATGGCAGGGTGTGGTACTGAGTGGATTGCTCTGGGTGACCCTGCTTTGAGCAGGCAGTTGGGCTGGAAGATCTCCAGAGGTGCCCGCCAGCCTCAGCAAATTGGTGATTGTGTGGCTCTGTGAATATGGACTGCCAATTGTCATATTTATGTAAGATTTTAAAACAAAATTGTTCAGAACTTTTAAAAATGTGTAAATCATCCCTTTGTTCTTGTAGATATGGTCTTTCTTAGTTGAAGAGTGACTCAGCAATTACTTATACCAAAGGGAGCACTTCTATTTATTTAAAACGTGCTGGAACCAAACCCTTCAAGGATTTATAACAAAAACTTTTGAATTGTAAAAGGTTACTTTATTTTCTTTAAAATTATTCAAATTAGCAGTTGCTTATTATCTGCAGTAATTTCAAGCATTTGAAGTAGCTTGAAAAGTTACTGTTTGCACACATTTATATATTGACTCTTTGGTGATTTTTAAAAGGCAGCTGATATTAACGGTCACAAGTAACCAGTGCAAAAGCTATTTATGCAAAAGGATCCTGATATTTAGAAAACACAGAACCATGCAGAATGGGACTGCTCCGAATTTTGTTTTGCACAGCCAAAAGCAAGTCTTGGTCAGTTCTTTTTGTCTGCAATCTGAATGCGTTTGGCCTTACTTTTGATATCAAGATTTCCAGGTACAGACTTACACTATTCTAGAATCTTTTGTCCTCTTTTCCACTTAGGAAACAAGGTATTTGGTCCCGTCCCTGTGCTCTGTAGAGGAAAGAGAGGAGCACTCTTCCCCTCTTTCCTGAAAACCACTGTTCATCCAAAGAAGAGCCTACTCAGGCTGTGTTTTCCGAGTCTGTCTATGGGAGAAATGAGAATGAGAACCACGTATCTTCCTAGTATCTTCCCGAATCATGGCTGAGAATGGGGACAAGATCCTTGTTGACTGTGGTAGGGCCAGCTCCTCTGGGAAGTTCCTGGAGGAGTACTGCTGTGAAACTATGAGGCTCCAACATGGATTAAAGTGAAGAGTTGCAGAGATGAAAGTGTCATGCATTGCCTATGCTAATGTCCTCATAGCTCCTGCCCATGTCTCCATTTTCCCTATCAAGTGACACAGAAAAACCTAATTAGCTTGCAGAAAGAAGGTCTCTTACAGTCTTGCCTTTGGAATTGGTACCTCAGTCCCACAATTGCAAAGGAAATAGCATGGCCATTGTGTTGCTATGTGCTCCTCCTTGGCCAAGATTAAGCACACCATTTTTATAACCAGTAACTGCTTCACAGTCAGATCAGTTTCACACCAAGTGAGAAGTTCCACCTGGTTCTGACAAGCCAAAACATTGTGTACATTATCAGGCTGTTCAGGTATAACTAACTCATGTCTTGAGTCCCCACAGAATTTTAAATTAATATTTCTTTGACTTCTGTGATCCCTTATAAACTTAAGATTGTGTTAATAATAATTATTTATTACTGATGTTTCCTATTTGTATCTTAAGGGCTACAAATTACATTTAACTTATCTGCACTAAATGCAAGACATTTCTGAGTTTATCACCAGCTCCTAGCTTTTCAA
Organism: Buteo buteo; assembly: GCF_964188355.1. NCBI lineage: Eukaryota > Metazoa > Chordata > Aves > Accipitriformes > Accipitridae > Buteo > Buteo buteo. The sequence continues at coordinate 75,464,568 of NC_134204.1, forward strand.
ATCCTTGGGAACTCATTGTTCATAGTGTGTTAAAATCACATAAAAAAATGTCCTTCATTTTGGCCTCTAACTTATTTCTATCCTTCAGGCAGATCCATTGGTATTGTATGTATTGTTTATAGACCATATCCATCATATTCATATCCTGGGATAAACAGGTACATTGCTCAGTGACTTTCAGTTATGTATATATGGATTCTCCTGGACATTCATGCATATTATTTTCTCATTTTCCTGTCTATAGTTAAAATACCTTATTTTCCTTAAAACTCATTTTCATCTTGGTGTTTACAGAAAACTACCAGCTCATAATGCTTGGGTAGGAAAGAAACGTATTATATGCAGTCAGTTCATGCCAAAGAATTAGAGTTAAAATTTTTCCTTCTTTTTTTCCTCCAGTCCTCACTGATTTGTCTCCCCACATTCGGCTTAGAGTAAATAGCGTCTTTTTATTACATTCATGTGCAGAACCAATCATATAAATTTCCTACTGGGGAATCCTACCCTATCTTAGTTTTTTTAAAAACAGATAATGAAACAGTATCTTTCAGGATTGTTCTCAAGAAGAGGGGAGGCAACAGTTAGTTCACATAGCACAAACTTTATTTCAGTGAATCTATAAAAGGAAAAGCAACAGTGAGACATTTTAAGGGATAATTCACATCATATAATCAATTATTGTGCACTGCAAGACTGGCCTCTCTTTTTCTTTCAGTTATTGACATTGTGTGTTACAGGCTGTGATAGTATGATAAGCAAAATGGACAGTTGGATGCATAGGTTTGCTTTTACCTCTTTTGTTGGGGATCAGCAAGGATCAGCTGCAGTTGCACTGTAACAACTGCCTTCTAACCAAAAATCTCTGAAGAACAAAAATTCAGATCTGAATTGCCAGACAAGCCAATGAACTGCTCCATATTCCGGGCACAAACCCTGGCAAGCAGCCCTTGCCTGGCCTTGCAGGACACACAAACACGTCAGCTCACCAGGCTTCGCCACTCAGTCACATACCTCCCAGAACTGCACAGCATTGTAGATGCCAGTGCATTGTTCAGAAACACAGCATTCAAGTTTCTGTCCTCAAATAAGATGTACAACAAGCACTCTACAGCTTAGAGCGCTGACATGGAAAGTCATGGACTACTGAGGTTTAAAGACACTGGTTTGATTGTTTTTATCCCTTTTCGGACCAGAATTACAAGAAGATACAAGCAGAAAAAATAGTCACTTTTGAATGCATCAGGCAAACATAGCTGGTGGTGGTTACCAATGCTAAAACAAAAAAAGAATGAAGCCAGAAGTATTATATGAGAAATTTAAGGAGAGAATGGCTGAAATATCAGCTGATCTCTGCAATGTGTTCTGGAAGCATCCAAAAGTAATCCTAAAGCAGATTGTGTTCTGTAGCTTACCAAAAATGCTAATCTATTAACATTTATTAATGAATTTTCATGAATCTGGGCTACCATATTGAGGCATACCACATGCTTCCCTATCACTCATGTGCAATCTTTTTAATCTTTATTAATGGCTTTCCCAGCCAGGATTCTCATGCCTTAGGCTGATCTCTCTTGATGCACTTTGCTGTATTCAAGGCCTGATGGATGCACATCCCACAGGGTCTGCTAGCCCTTGATCTTGGGAGAACAGCAGCAGGCAGAGCCACCACTGAGCCTGTTGGCTATTTCTCCCAAATTAAGTGGTCCTCTTGCAAGGTCTTTTCACCTCTACCTGAGTCCCTGCTTATCCGCAGCTTCTTCCCCATCCCCTCAGACAGACCCCCAAAATGACATAGTGGGACTGGCTGGATATGGCACAAAGACAAAGAAAATGTAAGGGGCAGTCTCAGTCTCTGCCAGACTGTATATCCGGGCTGTATCATAGGAGAATGAATCCTCCTCCCCTGCGAGGAGTGATGGAGGGATGGATGCTTTGGGTAACTCCCTCCCAGAGATGGTCACCTTACAGTGGCTTCCAGATTGCTGCAGTGCCTAATGACAAAGCCAATTTTGAAAATGTCATAGAGGCTCCTGGCAGCCCAGACAGGTATCTAAACACATTTTTAAAAAATCACAATCTTTAAGAGTATGAAGTAATTGCTATAGAAATATCAGTGAGGGAATTACTATCTTTGAATTCACTGAAGGTTTTCAGTTGTATGTGTTAAGTGAGGCCTGGGGCCTTTCCAGTGAGGATAAAAGGGAATATCGAATGATTACCCTTCCCTGACTGAGTCAGGGACCCTGTGGAAAAGCCTGCGTGCTGTTATGCAAGAAAGGATTGCAAGGTAATGCATATGCATAAGGAGGGTGAATGCAAACTTCAGGGGCAAACTTCATTCTGATGGTTCCTCATTTTCTGAATACTAGACTTCACAACTACGGTGCGTTGACCTTGGCTGGATGCCAGGTGCCCACCAAGCCGCACTACCACTCCCCTCCTCAGCAGGACGTGTGGGGAGAAGATAAGATGGACAAAAACTTGTGGGTCAAAATAAGGCAGTTTAATAAAACAAAAGCAAAGGCTGCATGTGGAAGCAAAGGAAAACAAAATATTTATTTTCTGGTTCCCATGAGCAGGTGATATCCAGCCACTTCCCAGGAAGTAGGGCTTCAGTACATGTAGCGATTGCTCCAGAAGACAAACATTGTAATAATAAATGTGTCCCCCCCACCTTTATCTTAGCTTTTATTGCTGAGCAGACATTGTATGGTCTGGAATATCCCTTTGGTCATTTTGAGTCAACTGTCGTGGCTGTGTCCCCTCCCAAGGTCTTGCCCAGCCCCAGCCTACTGGTGAGGCGGTAATGTTGGAGAGGCACCTTTGATGCTGTGGGAGCACTGCTCAGCGATAGCCAAAACACCGGTGTGTTATCAACACCTTTCTACTAGAAATACAAAGCACAGCACTATGAGGGCTGTTATGGGGAAAATTAACTCCATGTCAGCCAGACTCAGGACATCAACCTTAGTGTTCTTCCAGTGTCAGTAGGAGATGGGTAAGGACATTTAGGGGTTCAAGGATATTGTCTGGAACTGTGAACAGGCAGTAAGTTAAAAACTGCTGAGTTTTTGTTGTTTCGGTTTTTTTTTTAATTAGAAAACTGATTCAGTTAACACTTGAGTGAGTAATGTCGCAGTGCAGTTTACTAATTCAGGTGCGTGTTGCTCTTGCTGTCTTGAGATGGGGAAACTCAAGCTGTGAGAGTTTCATACACCTGTCTACTTCTGAAAGGCCAAGTATAGTTAGGAATAAATGCATCTGTTTCAAATGCCAGAGCTCAGGGAACAATTCCTTGTGTGATGGCTGGTTCCCTAGTTTTATTTCTGCTCTAAAGAATAGGATTTTCAGTTGTGGGCAGCTTTGCTTTCCCTACAGAGAAGGTATTTTTCCTCATAATACTGAAAAATTTTTCTGATAATTTTGCATTAGATTAATTAATTTAACTTGAAATTAATTTAAAACATGTCCATTTAGAAGTATTGATCATCTTATTATACTATTTTGTCTCACCTTTTTTCTAAGGCAACAACTTTCAACCTGAAGTTGAAACTCATTTAGGGTCCTCTTTGCTGCACATACCTCTAGATATCAGATTTAAATTAAGGTAAATAGCTAATTATGGCTTCTAATTATTATTGCAGAATAATGTAGCTCTTGTCAGTTCTGAGTGAGGATTGTACTGATACCATGACGTAATCAAATAGGATTGAAGGTAGTATACTCTTTGTGGTCTCCAGAATAGGTACATTGATGTTTAAAGAAATAATGCTTTCTTGTTTTTGCTTTTTTTAACTCCTAGTAACAGGGTAGATCAGACCTGATATTTGAGATGCCTAAATGTGCTTTTAACTTATATTGACTTAATTTAAGCACATCTTTAATTCTGCTTCCAGAATAATTTAGAAATGTATTTGCCCAAAGTTTGCTGAAATGTTGATGAGCATGAGTGCTTACAGAAAAGTTTTGCTAAAAAGAAGCTCAGTGGTAGATCTCACTGCTGAGCACTGACTCATTCATTAACACCTTATATGAGTAAAAGTTGAAGTGAACATATGTTGTGAAGATAATGGAAAAAATGGAGTAGGAATTCAACAGTAGCCTAGTGGCTGCATAAGGAGGGTGCACAGTGTACTACCATATTTTCAACTTGCAATGCTTTTCTTTCATTGCTGTATATTAAGGCAGTCAAAAAGCATGCAAGCTTTTGTATTTTTGAGTACGAGCTGGCAGCGTGCCCAGATGGCCAAGGCGGCCAACGACATCCTGGCTTGCATCAGAAATAGTGTGGCCAGCAGGACTGGGGAAGTGATCATCCCCCTGTACTCGGCACTGGTGAGGCCGCACCTCGAGTGCTGTGTTCAGTTTTGGGCCCCTCACTACAGGAAAGACATTGAGGGGCTGGACTGTGTCCAGAGAGCAATGAAGCTGGTGAAGGGTCTAGAGAAAAGATCTTATGAGGTGCAGCTGAGGGAACTGGGCTTGTTTAGCCTGGAGAAAAGGAGGCTGAGAGAAGACTATATCGCTCTCTATAACTACCTGAAAGGAGGTTGTAGCGAGATGGGGGTCAGTCTCTTCTCCCAAGAAACAAGAGGTAGGACAAGAGAAAATGGCCTCAAGTTGTGCCAGGGGAGGTTTAGATTGGATATTAGGAAAATTTTTTTCACTGAAAGGGTTGTCAAGCATTGGAACAGGCTGCCCAGGCATGTGGTTGAGTCACCACCCCTGGGGGTATGTAAAAGATGTATAGACATGGTGCTTAGGGACATGGTTTAGTGGTGGACTTGGTGGTGTTAACAGTTGGACTTGATGATCTTAAAGGTCTTTTCCAACCTAAATGATTCTGTGATTTCTATCAAGGGCATGTTTTTGTGTCATTGTCTTGTTTCCCACAGCCATTCATAGATTAACATGTCATCAGAAGGGGTATGCCAAGATCATCTCTTGCTGACAGTAAAATCTGGCTAAGTCTATACTACTGAACCAGCACATATTTTCTTCAGGAGGATAAATGAGACAATACAAGACAAGTTTTGGAGTCTCCTAGCTGCAACATTGTCATTTCCGAGACAACACACTGGCAACAGCCGCCACCACCAGCTGCTGCAACACATTGTAACTCTGTTTTAGGAATACTTACAACATATTTATGGATTACTTCATTCTTTAAATTTACTCATATTTTCTCTCAACATCAATTGCTTTCTAACACAATTTTTTCCCCTATGACTTTTTACTGGAAAGAAATTCTTATGTGTTGGCATTTTTTCATGCTGCTTTAGCCTGAAAAGCTGAATTATTGAGTATAAACATTGTGCTGCATGATGGCTGATGGAGAGAGAATTAAAAGGAGTATGCATGATAATGGATGCAGCCTGATGGGAAACTGAGGTGCAATCTTGCCAGGTGAAAAAAGGACAAAGTTTTGGTTCATAGTAAGACTACATTTCGTTTTTATTTACTCATGGGACTTTTGGATGATATCTTGTTGTGGTTTAACCGCAGCAGCAATTAAGCGCCATGCAGCTGCTTGTTCACTCTCCCCCCCACAGTGGGATGGGGGAGAGAATCGGGAAAAAAAAAAGTAAAACTCATAGGCTGAGATAAAGACAGTTTAATAGGACAGAAAAGGAAGGGGGGGGATAATAATAATAATAACAACAACAACAACCAGCAACAACAACAACAATAATAATACAATATATGAAACAAGTGATACACAATACAGTTGCTCACAACCCACTGACAAATGCCTAGCCAATCCCCAAGATGTGGTGCCCCACGGCCAACTGGTATGAAGTACCCCTTTGGCTCATTGGTGTCAGCTGTTCTGGCTGTGTCCCCTCCCAGTTTCTTGTGTACCCCCAGCCTCTTCTGGCAGGGAGGTATGAAAGTCCCTGACAGTACAAATTGCTTAACAACAACTAAAACTTCAGTGTGTTATCAACATTATTATCATCCTAAATCCAAAACAGCATTATACCAGCTACCAAGATGAAAATTAACTTTATTCCAGCTGAAACCAGGACCGTATCCATCCCTTATTCTATACTATCTACCTCATGTCCAGGTGCCACACTTTCCAATCCATTTTCAATTAATTACCACCACTTTTCCTGTCTTTCGATACATATACACACAGATAACATTCCCTTACTCTATGGGGCTTTAAAAAGTCTGTTGAGTTCATTTGGTCCATAACTTTGTGGCTCCATGTGTCATAACAGTCTTTCTGGGCAGGAGGAATGCTGCAAAGTCCACTCAGCAGAGCGAGATTGGGCTTCAGTGCACTGCAGCAGGCAGGTGACTTTGGGCAGAGCAGAAGGATGGTGTGCAGTATTGGATTCTTGCATGCTGAAATCAGTTCTGGTTCCATCACTACTGCACTTTGCTTGTTTTTATCAAAGTTCATTCTTCATTAATCTGGGTGATCCTTACTGTAATATGATTGGTATAGCGTGTAACAACTGCAGTAGTGATGTGACATACAGTGGCAGGGTTATATAGCAATTAACATCATACAGTTCGATTCAATGGTTATTCTCACCTAAAATCAAATCTCCTTGAGGCACACATCGGACTTCCCCATCCTTCTTCATCACTCACCAAGTGCACCCAGGTCTTTGAGCAAAAGCAATCCCATGATTGGGTTTGCTTTTTCCTGAGGCAGGAGTGAGCCAGACTGTCTTCCCTAATATATTCTTTATGTGCATTACAGGGACTGTATCCCCTTCTACAGAACATAAAAGTTCTGACTGGGCAGGGCCAGCCTGATTGGCAGGTCCTCTAGTGTTGACTAATCAGGTGGCCTTTGCTAAATGTGTATCCCATTGTTTGAAGGTCCCACCTCCTATTGCAATCAATGTAGTCCTTAACAGTCCATTGTATCCTTCGATTTTCCCAGAGGCTGGTGCATGATAGGGGATGTGATATACCCACTCAAAAGCCATGCTTTTTGGCCCAGGTGTCTATGAGGTTGTTTAGGAAATGAGTCCCATTGTCTGACTCAGCTCTTTCTGGGTGCCATGTTGCCATAAGACTTGTTTCTCAAGGCCCAGGATAGAGTTCCGGGTGGTGGCACGGGGCACGGGATATGTTTCCAGCCATCCGGTGGTTGCTTCCACCATTGTAAGCACATGGCACTTGCCTTGGTGGGTTTGTAGGAGTGTGATATAGTCAATCTGCCGGGCCTCCCCATATTTAGATTTCTCCATCGTCCTCCATACCAGAAAGGCTTTAACTGCTTGGCTTGCTTGATTGCAGCACGTGTTTCACATTTATGGATGACCTGTGCAATAGTGTCCATGGTTAAGTCCACCCCACAATCACAGGCCCATCTATATGTTGCACCTCTTCCCTGATGGCCTGAGGTGTCATGGGCCAACTGAACCATAAAGAATTCACTCTTATGTTGCCAGTCCAGATCCACCTGAGCCACGTCAATCGTGGCAGCCTGATCCACCTGCTGGTTGTTTTGATGTTCTTCAGTGGACCAACTCTTGAGTACATGAGCTTCTACATGATGTACTTTTACAACCAGATTCTCTAGCTGGGACACTATACCTTGCTATAGAGCCACAGCCCAGATGGTGTCCCGATCCTGAGAGCGAGATTAAGACACAAACGAGGTCAGATGCTGTACAACATTACAACTTTTATTTCCTACAATAACCAATAACTGCGATCGAACAGAGGGAGGAAGGAGAAAAAGAGGCAGACCTAAGCAAGCGAACGGAAGAGAGGTAGCAAGACTAGTTACCACCACCACGAAGCCAGCAATGTCCCGCTGAGTCGGTTCCAATGCCGGTGATGGAGGGTCGGGTTCCTCTGCTGCCAGTCAGGTGTCTCTCCTTCAGAGCCAGGTGTCACAGTCCTTCCGATGTTTTCCAGGTTCGGGTCTTCCGTTCGTGAGAGGGGAGCACGCAGTTCTCTTATTGTCCCTGTCCCCACAATTTTTTGGAAAAGTCCACCCATTTCCACAGAGCTCATTACCCTATCAGGCAAGCACAGCTTGGCAGGCGTGGGTGTGGTGGTTTCTTCAGGGATGTCTTGTGCATACTCCCCTACAACAGCAGGATACTGGGGCAGCAGCACCGTGAGTCAGCAATTCAGCACAGTCCCTCACAGATGGGTTTACCTTTGTGCTGCCAGTTGTTCTGCTTCTATTGCTGCAATCACCCCCACAGCACATTTACCACCATCCATGAGTCAATATAGAGATAGATCACTGGCCACTTCTCTCATTCAGCAATGTCTAATGCTAGCTGGATGGCTTTCACCTCTGCAAACTGAATCAATTCACCTTCTCCTTCGGCAGTTTCTGCAGCTTGTCGTATAGGACTCCATACAGCAGCCTTCCACCTCCGATGCTTTCCTGCAGTGTGACAGGACCCATCAGTGAACAGGGCATATTGCCTCTCATTTTCTGACAGTTTATTATACAGTGGAGCCTCTTCAGCACACATCACCTCCTCCTCTGGCGACATTCCAAAACCTTTGCCTTCTGGCCAGTCCGTGATCACTTCTAAAATTCCTGGGCGACTGGGGTTTCCTACACAAGCCCGTTGTGTGATCAGTGCGATCCACTTACTCCACATGGCATCAGTTGCATGATGTGTAGAGGAGACCTTCCCTTTGAACATCCAGCCCAGCACAGGCAGTCAGGGTGCTAAGAGGAGCTGTGTTTCAGTACCAACCACTTCTGAGGCACCTTGAACTCCTTCATATGCTGCCAATATCTCTTTTTCAGTTGGAGTGTAGCAGGCCTCGGATCATCTGTATCCCCAAAGCCCCAGGGGTCGGCCTTGGGTCTCCCCAGGTGTTTTCTTCCAGAGACTCCACATAGGGCCATTCTCCCTGGTTGTGGTATAGAGAAAATTTTTAACATCTTGTTCTGCCCAGACTGGCCCAACGGCTATTACGTGAACTATATCTAATTTGTTCAAAGTCTTGTTATTGCTCAAGGGCCCGTTTAAAATCATTCTTCTTCCAGGTCACTTGATAGAGAGGGCTTACAATTAGATTGTAATTTGGAATATGCATTCTCCAAAAACACACAACACCTAAGAAAGCCTGTGTTTCCTTTTTACTAGTCAGAGGAGACATAGCTGCTATTTTGTTGATCACATCCACTGGGATCTGATGACAACCATCTTGCCATTTTATTCCTAAAAACAGGATCTCCTGTGCAGGTCCCATAACCTTACTTTGGTTTATGGCAAAACCAGCTTTCATAAGGATTTAGACTATTTTCTTCCCTTTCTCAAAACTTCTTATGCTGCGTTGCCTCATACAGTGATGTCATCAATGTATTGCAGGTGTTCTGGAGCTTCATGTTGTTCCAGTGCCGTCTGGATCAGTCCATGGCAATTGGTGAGGCTGTGTTTCCACCCCTGAGGCAGGCAATTCCAGGGGTACTGGTCGCATCTCCAAGTGAAAGCAAACTGTGGCCAGAACTCCGCTGCCAAAGGGATTGAGAAAAACACATTAGCGATGTCAGTTGTGGCTACCACTTGGCTGCCTTTGACTCCAGTTCGTATTGAAGTTCTAGCATGTCTGGCACAGCAGCACTTAGTGGCTGCATGACTTTATTCAGGCCACAATAGTCAACTGTTAGTCTCCACTCTCCATTAGACTTTCTCACTGGTCATATGAGACTGTTAAAGGGTGAGTGAGTTTTGCTAATCACTCTTTGGCTCTCCAGTCAACGAGTCAACTCATGGATGGGAATTAGCGAGTCTTAGTGTGATATTGCCACTGGTACACTGTTGTGGTAGCGATTGGCACTTGTTGTTCTTTGACCCTCAGCAACCCCACAACTAAAGAGTCCTGAGAAAGATCAGGTAGGGTAGACAGCTGTTTAATTTCCTCCATCTCCAAGGCAGCTATACCAAAAGCCCACCAATATCCCTTTGGGTCCTTAAAATACCCTCTCCTAACCTAGTCCATGACAAGGATGCATGGAGCCTCTGGGCCAGTCACAATGGGGTGTTTCTGCCATTCATTCCCTGTTAGACTCACTTCAGCTTCCAATACAGTTAGCTCTTGGGATCCCCCTGTCACTCCAGAAGTACAGATGGGTTTTGCCCCATTATAACTTGATGGCATTAGGGTATGTTGTGCACTGGTGTCCACTAAAGCCTTATACTCCTGTGGGTCTGACGTACCAGGCCATCAAATCCACACAGTTCAATAAACCTGGTTGTCCCTTTCCTCCACCCAGCTGGAGGCAGGCCCCCTCTAATCCTGGTCAGAGTATTCATTACTCAGTTCTTGTAAAAATGACTTAGAAGTTCCTTCAACAGGATCAGAAGTAAGATCAGTCCTTCCACTCTGTCTGGAAACTGGAGCGGCATTTTTCACGGAAGAATCCCCTTTCATGGTTGTTTTTCCTTGCAGCTCGCATACCCGTGCATCTAGGGTTGAGGCAGGTTTTCCATCCCACTTCCTCATGTCCTTTCCATGGTTACACAGGTAAAACCACAGGGTACTCCATGGTGTGTACATTCTATATTTTTTCTCTTGATCAGGGGTATGTTTATTCCTAATAGCTGAGATACTGGTCCATACAAGTGGAGAGTAGGACATATCCTCTTTGAACTACTGGAACTCTTGGGGACAGTTTCTCAGCTAGTATATCTAGCAACTTCTCCACAGCCACAATGAGGGAGGAAGACAGACTTCCTTCATATTGCTGGAGCTGGCCAGCCAATTCATCCACCTTTGGTCCCGCTCCACCTTTCCAAGTCATTACTGCCAATGCATTGACATGTGACGATGGTGCACTCCATACAAACTTCCGCCACATGGGTTGTGTGTATAGGACTTCATCTGGATCTGTGGGTAACTGCACATTGTCTGGGTCATAATAAACCATTTCCCACATGGCTAATTCCCTCACATACTGGATACCACCCTACATGGTGCTCCACCTGCCTGGTTGACATACAACATCTTCATTGAAGCGACACCTTTCCCTATTGGCTGACAGGAGTCACCTCCAGAGGCTGAGAGGTTGTGTCCTTTTCCAATTGCTTTGTCAGTGCCCCCTTCCCTAGAAAGGGATCCCAGCTGCTTCACTTCCCCACCCTCTAAATCCAAACTCCTGGCCCCATCATCCCAGCATTGGAGCAGCCCAGTGATAATGTGCTCACCTGGATGATGGCTGAAATCTTTTCACGTATCTCACAGCTCAGTCAGGGATAGGTATTGGGTCATTATGTCTGGTTCTGCCTCTTCCTGTTCTCATGATGACCCTGGTTCATCTTCATTCCTTACAAAGTGAACTGATTTTTTTGTATATTTGTTCTTCTCTATAGGGGCAACTGATACCGGCAGAGGTTGGTTCTCTGGTTCAGCTGCAGTGCCTCTTGCCAGGGTTGAAGTAGCCACAGCACCTGTCACCAGGGTAGGAGTAGCCACAGCGCCTGTCCTGGGGGCTGGAGGAGCCGCAGTGCCTGTGGGTCTGTTTTCCCTCGCTTCACCCTGAGGGTTCTACTTAATATCAGGCAGTGTTTGATAGGTACTGGCCCGGGCCCAGCAAAGTGCTCTAAGTTGTGCCTCTTTGGAATAGCCACAGCATTTTCCTTTCAAATATTCTATCAGTTTATCAGGGTCCTGTAATTGTTCAGGATTGAATTTCCAAAGCTTTGGAGGTGAGAAGTTCTCTGGACGCCTGCCCATATTCTCCCACATGCCATGCCACCCATGATTATTCAGCTTTGGGGTAGATTTCTGGGTGATATTCTTAAACAGTTGTTTAACCTTAAACAAGACCTGGAACACGATCAGGAGACATAGCAATAGGAACATCCTGTTTGATCATCCCAAGGATATTCAAAATTCTCAAGAGCTACTGCAATTTTCCTGGAGGAAAGAGGGAAGATGAAGGGAGGTGCCTCCACCATGGATTAGCTCTCTGAGGAGAAAAGGTAAAAGGTGTAATTATTAATAGTTTCTGATAGATGGCTCCCCAAGTACAGAGGTGATGGCAATGCCGAGTACAAATACCAGATTAGTTTCATGACCAGCAATTCTGTTGTATCATAAACCAGTGTTACAAAGTACAACAACATGATAACTTCAGCTCAGTTCCCATGGGTGATTAACAGCACAGCAGGGAGCCTATACTGCAAGTAAGGTATTACAAAACACAATTTTAAGAACAAGCACACCAACTTTGAGAGTGAATAAATTAACATTGTGACCCATGGCTACTGAAGTAATTCAATGAATGCTTGTAACAAATTAGTTCTAACGCGTTCCAGTCAGATTTGTTGTTATCTCAACCTGTCGGGCCCCACTTTGGGTGCCAAAAAGGGCTGTCATGGTTTAACCCCAGCTGGCAATTAAGCACCACACAGCCACTCACTCACTCTCCCCCTGTAGTGGGATGGGGGAGAGAATTGGGAAAAAAAAAGCAAAACTCGTGGGTTGAGATAAAGACAGTTTAATAGGACAGAAAAGGAAGGGAAAATAATGATAGTAATAACAGCAATAATAGCAATAGTAATAGTAATAATAATAACAAAAGAATATGCAAGAAGTGATGCACAATACAGTTGCTCACCACCCACTAACTGATGCCCAGCCAGTCACTGAGCCTCAGTGCCCCTTGCCGAACTTCCACCAATTCATATACTGGGCAGGGCATTACGTGGTATGGAATACCCCTTTGGCTTATTTGGGTCAGCTGTCCTGGCTGCGTCCCCTCCCAACTTCTTGTGCAGCCCCAGCCTCCTCACTGGCAGGGCAGTATGAAAAGCTGTTTTGGGTTTGTGTGGTGGGGTTTTGGTAGCGGGGGAGGGGGCCGCAGGGCCGGCTCCTGTGAGAAGCTGCCAGACGCTTCCCCGGCTCCGAGTGGGACCCGCCGCTGGCCAAGGCCGAGCCCGTCAGCGATGGCGGGAGCCCTCTGGGAGAACAGGTTGAAGAAGGGGAACCTGCAGCGGGGGAGGAGAGCGGGATGTGAGAGAAAGCCCTGTGCAGGCAGCACGGTCAGCGAGGAAGGAGGGGAGGGGAGGAGGTGCGCCGGAGGAGGTGGATGCCCCCGCAGCCCGTGGTGAGGCGGCAGGCTGTCCCCCCCCAAGCCCACGGAGGGGAGTGGGCAGCAGATGCCCGCCCGCAGCCCGTGGGAGGAGCCCACACCAGAGCAGTGGGATGCCCCTGAAGGTGGCCATAACTCCATGGGAAAGCCCGTGCTGGAGCAGCCTGTGCCTGAAGGACTGCAGCCTGCAGGAAGGACCCATGTGGAGAATCTCATGGAGAACTGTCTCCTGTGGGAGGGACCCCATGCCAGAGCAGAAGATTGAGGAGTCCTGCCCCTGAGGAGGAAGGAGCGGCAGAGATAAGGTGTGATGAACTGACTCCAACCCCCATTCCCCGTCCCCCTGCGCTGCTGGGGGGGTTAGGTAGAGAAAACTGGGAGTGGAGTTGAGCTGGGAAGGAGGGAGGTGGGTGGGGGGAAGGTGTTTTAAGATTTGGGTTTACTTGTTATTATCCTGTTTTGATTTGATTGGTAACAAATTAAATTTATTTTGTTTCTTTCCCCAAGTTGGGCCTGTCTTTTGCCCATGACCATAAATGGTGAGTGATCCCTCCCTGTCCTTGTCTTGACCCACAAGAGTTTCATTATATTTTCTCCCCCCAATCTTGGTGGCAGGGAGGAGTGAGCAAGGGGCTTCATGGTGCTTTGTTGCCACCTGGGCTTAAACCACAACAAAAGCTGAAAAGTCCTTGACTTCATATAAATACTGCTTGGCAACAACTAAAACAGCAGTGTGTAATCAACATTATTCTCATCCTAAATTCAAAACACAGCACTGTACCAGCTACTAAGAAGAAAATTGACTTTATTCTAGCTGAAAACAGGACAGATCTTTCTTTGCAGGAAACTTGTGACAAAATCAAAGAGAGTGCCCTGTTTAATATTTGTACTGTGGCCTCAAGCCACAAGCCATTGTTTACACACATAAAACTGAAAAGACAAAAAGGAGTTACTGGTGATGAATTATCTGCACTTGTTTGGTATACTGCATTATGTCCTTGCACCTTTTCTCATTGGCAGGAATGCAAAACTTCGGCATTATGCTATTCTTTCCCTCTGAGTCTCTCTCTCTCTCTCTCTGACTGTTTCTCCCTCTCCTTTCCTCCTTCTTTCCCTTCTTTTCCTTCTTCTCTTCTAGTAGGCCACTTAATACTTACTCTTCCTGTTTGGATTTATTACAGTGTCAATACCCAATCCTAAACTAGAAATATGTAGAAAATAATTTGTCTTGGCCCTGTCCCTGGCCTGCAGAGCTTTTATTATTTGCCTGATTTGTTATTATAGTTAATTGTGTTACTACTTAGGCCTGCTAATACAGCACAAAAGCAAAATGAATTGATAGTAATGAGAAGCTTTTAGGGGCAATATTTAAGCAATAATGACCCCTGAGTCAAATATTTCCTGGCAGCTAATGACTAGCTGGAAGAGTAAAAGGTCTAAGATAAACCCAGGGGCTCTTAACCCAACCCACCATTAGCTGCCAGGAAATGCCTGACCCAGAGATCAGTAATGCTATTATACATCATAAAAACATAAAGAAAATCTAATTACCTTCCTACATGTTGGAAAGCTAAAAACTGAACATCAAGTTGCTATGGATTTCGTTCCTTTTTTCCAGCACTTGTGTTTTCCTAGGTGTTAATCACCTGTGTAGCTATCAAAACAGAAATTGGTAATAATTAATTTGGACTGAGTAATGCTATTTGGTGCTGATTGTTTACTCTTAGGTGTAAGCCCAGATAAGTCCCTTTTGCACTACACTAAATCATTAAAAATATTTAAATCATCATAAATATTTAAATCATCATAAATATAAAGACTAACCATTAGTTCAGTGGGATCTCAAAAGATAGGTTTCATTGTGACTTTGGACTACTTTTTATATCTTTAGATACCTTTGTGCTCACACAGCAACAGCAAACACTTGAAAAAGAATGTAAGTAACTTTTTTAATGCTAGCCTCCACCCAATGCAAGTTGGAAATAAACAGTTTTAGATCTTTCATTGCTGAATAGATAGGGAAATGATCTGCGAGCCAGTCCAGATCCTATTCTAGAATAAAAACAAAAATTCTCTCTCACAATTTCATGACCTAGTGATTAATATTTTTTCTTTGATGTAGCTTCTTATATTTCAGGTGCCTCTGATTCTTTCCCAGAAATGCACCTGATGAGTTTTGTTCCTTTTTACATTAACCTGTAGATATGACTCTTCCTTTTCCCACTGCTTCTACCTCGTGCATTTACTTCTTCTTGTTCTCTTTGTAAACAAATCTCACCTCTTTTGACAGCTGTCCTGGTCTTCTTTGAGACAAAGCTTTGGTTTTTTATTTGTGAAGGGGAGTTGTTGCAACAAAGGAGTTCCCAGAGCATTGTGTTTGGACAGGAACTACTGCCGGACAAGCAGGGAGCTGGAGCTATCACCTGCAAAATGGAAGGCAGGTTGAACAAAGAAGTAGATTGTTTCGAAGATGTTACTCTCTTCCCTGCTGAATAACTGGGCATGACAGTATTTCTGCTGTGTGTTTTATCTAGAGTACAGACTGCACAGTGCAGCTATTGCCATTTTTTTGCTATAAAAACAAACACTTCCATCTGCTCCAGATCAGTTGCAGTGTGAAATTTCATATGTCCTCCTTTTCTGAATATTTTTCAAAGGTTTTTTTTCTGTACATATATATTTTTACCCTGGTGAGCTCAAAATTTGTTCTTCGGTAAATGCTTTTTGTGATTTGTATATCCCCTGCTGATTTAAACTCCTAGAGAAAATAGAAAGTTAATAAATCAGAGCAAATCCAGGAGGAGTTATACAACTCAGATAGCACATGCTTACTTAGGTAAACACAGCAAGACTAGATTGAAATGAAGAAGCGACATTATAATGTATGGGTTCACAGCTATAAAAGACAAAGAAACAAAGAGAAGTCTAGCTATAACCTTTTCCTACTTGACTCCCTATCCTTACAAACATATTTAGTAGTAGTGTGCAAACATAACATTACAGAAATGTCTGTTGACCAAAAACTGATTGAAACCAAAGATCCTGAAATTCTTTGCTATCTGTCCATTTACAAAATCCATCATATTTAAACCCAGTGGCCAGTTCTATTCTTGAGCATCTGGACATTTATAGACTGATTCATTAGCAATTAGCAATGGTGCAGATGCTGCTACTCAGTGATTTTGTAGTATAGAGGTTAACTTGTAACTCATTTAAAATGTTCCATCACAGAGAGCTACATGCAATGCATACTTTCCAACATGCTATATTTGCTCTAAAATTCAACCAGAATTTTGCTTCTTCAGTACCACAGGGTAGAGGGTGGAAATGCTTATATCACCTCTTTAGCTCCCATTTGGATTTATAAATGTATCATGCAAAGGGCCATTAACACAGAAGGTGCAAATGATCTTCAAGTGCATCTATCATGTGAACCAAAAGAGTGACTGCCCAAACTGTTGCCAGTCACAGGAGTTCAACCCCAAGGGCCAAACATAACCCAGAGACTATAACCTCTCTCCCCCCACTTCTCTTTGCCATGATAACCTACTAAATCACATGCTCTATGAGCACTATTAATAATTTCTTAACATGGTTCTTTCTTGAGGTGGTAAAACCAGGAAGAAACAGTTGTCTAGTGCTGTCTTTATTTAATATTCCAGTTTAATTTACTACCTATTCTGCTAACTCTTTTTAGATATGTGCGGAAAACACTGAACTCAGATCAAAAAGAATATTTTTGCAAACAGACTTAAAAGTCAAGTCTTATACAAAAATTGTTTCTTTGAACATGATGTTCTTGACTTATTTTAGATTAGTATAAAGGCCTGGAACTGAGTCCTGTTGATTTGAGATAGCTACTTTTGATCACTATTGCTTAAATTGCAATGACATTTTCTATAGTACCGGTTCCAAGGACACAAACACACTTCTTGCTGGAATGACAGGTTCTGCATGAAAAATCACTAACACAAAGTGTCAATGCAAGGTCTGCTTAGTGCAGTGGGTTAATGAACTAGCTTTGTGCCTTGGGGGAAGATGAACTTGTAGCTAGTTTTGTTCACAAATGGAATAAGAACTGGTAATTCTGAACTGGTCCTCTGTGTTCATCTGTGCAGTGCGACACCCACACTGTATTTCCGTAGAGACAGCTTGAAATTATTATTATAATTCATTTATTACTCAGCCAGCACCAGTTCTCAGTCAGCACCTCAACAGAGCTGTGTGCTAAACAAACCAGAGCTATAGACAAAACCTTGCAGCCCAAAAGGGAGCAAGAGGCTCTCACCCAGGATGGAACAGGTGCAGAAATTGGCCAGGACATTATTGAGCATAGCAGACTCCTTTACACAGGTCCAACCTGGCTTTTAGCCCTTTATTCTTGGAAGCACTCAGCTAAGCATGCACAGTATGTAGCTCCCAGGTCCCCTAAGCCATGCTCCATCCCTGGGCAAAGTGCTTGGTCCAGGAGGAAAGCCCTGCTGGCACGTGGACCCTGGGAAAGCCAGACCCCTTCTCATGGCAGGCAGGGATTGCAGACATGCAGATGCAGCGTCCTTTCTGTACATTCAGCTCAGCTGTGTCTCTTCCCTTCTCTCTTGTGGCATAAGACATTTTGCATGGGGTCAGAAGCGTGAGCCACCCCACAAGTAGGGCACTGAACCCACCAGGAGTCGGCAGGAGGTCTGAAGCTGGTGAGATGTTAATGCTCTGAGAGGACCAGTGGGTCCACAGCATCTCCCTTTTCATCTTCCTGGTGAAGTCATGCACTTCAACTGGACCTAGCAGAACTGCCCTATTTGCACCTGCTGAAAAAACTTCACTGCTTAGCTTCACTCCTGATGAACCTTACCTAAGCTGGAATTGAGCCTGAAATGTACCTTTCCTTTGAAAAAATGTTAGTTAAGCACTACACAACAATTAAAAGAAACCAGGATGATTGGAGAGCCTGGAAATATAGATACCTGTACCAACGCACTAGCACTTATTTGAAATATCACAGATTGCTAATAAAGTGCCTGAGAATTACTTTCACAGCTCATATCCCTATTTCAATAGCAAAACCGAAAAAGGATATTGATTCATCACTATCTTTGTAATATTTGGCAGCGTAAGAGCCAAAATGCTGCCCTTCTCAGTAAAAATATATGGCCTATAGTCTTGTCCCTGAGAATAGTCAGAAGTGAGGCAAGTGTATGAAACGGTGTGTGTACGTTGAGTGATCTTGGTTGTGAAACACTTTTACAGGTTATAACACAGGCAGAAACTGGGAGTTGATACTGGACAGCAAGACAGGCAGTGATTTCAGATACCAAATGATTGTATATCTGCTGTAAGCCTCAAAAGAAAGGACATTTTAAGGAGGCTGAAAATATCTGTCTGGAGACCAGCCTTCTTTCTTGTTCTAGGAGGGGAAGGAGGCTAAACTTACAGAACATAAAAGGCCCAACGAATTAAAGCCTGTGCCCCCGCAAGGGCTGGTGTACGACTTCCACTCCCAGAGATGCTGAGTGCATGCAGAATATACATGGCTGCAGATCTTTTGCTTCTCTTGCTTTCACTGTCTACAGACCCTATATGCCAAAAGACAGCTCACAACTTTAATTTATTATATTGCAGAAGTCAAGCCATGCTCCTTGAACTTGTAGCAAAGCATGATGAGATGTGCAGAGGTCCTTCATTTCTGAGATCTCATTCTGCACATTCATATTAACCCTTTCTGTCTGATAAACATACAAGTTGTGCCTCAGAAGGTACTGTTGTCTATGAGGAATGTAAATGCTCAATAAAGCCCTATACAAAAGCATAATTAAGGACTGGATGTTAAAATCTAGGCCAAAAACACCTTTAAGAGAACAATAGCACTGAATTAACTTATTATTCTTTTAGAGGCCAGGATAGATATCCAGTTTTCAGACTACACAGGACAAATTTTCTTAGTTTTGTTGAAAGAATAAAGATTGATCACAACAAGGTACTTCCATTTCATCTATTTCCCAAAGTGAAAGGAAATATAACACCTGAGTTTTAGCATCAATCAATAAATGCAACTACAGTTTAATGCAAACGTCGTTTTTCATTACTTTATGCTATAATGACTTAATCTGATGTAAAAGCTGAAAAATCAAGAAACAAACCCCCTGTAAGGCACCAGATATTTAACAGGAGTCCTTTTCAGGCTCACTGCTATAAATATGTATGAAGAAGAAAGTTCCCATGTGCTGTATGTTGGAAAGCAGGAGCTAACTAAATTAATAAAATGACCCCAATTTCATTATATTGAAACTAGTATTGGAATAGAACTACCTACAGCCTAGTATAGACCTCGGGTTATCTGTTGCCTTAATACTGATATTATTTAAAGGAATCACAGTAGAAAACTTAGGCTTTTAATAATACTGAACTCTGTGAAAATGGATGCAACCACTTGCAACTTCTAATCCAGCACCATAAAATAAGACATTGCCCTCTTTTTCTATCTCCCCCCACCCTCATTTATTTCAAGCAGGATTTTCATGGCAAATTACATTTCCCTTTTGCTGTTACTGTCCTCTCTTTTACATATGTATTTATGTCAGTGACAAAAGCATGCTAATGTATATTTCCTCTTCTCTTTTTTAGGGGGGAAACTGTGGGGAGGTTTTCCACATGAAAGTTAATTCTCTATGTCTTATCATTTTCTAATCATGTTTGCCTGAGTGCAAGTGCAAGACAAATTCAAAGTTCTAGTTGATTTGGATTCTTTACCCCTAGTAGTAGAAGATTAATATCCTGGGACTTGATTGGAGATCTGCTGGAGAACTGCTTCACTTATTGGACCTGCAGGTATGAAGCATTTCTTAAAGAGCTTTAAAGGATAAGGCAACTGTAGTTAATATGCTGTTTGTATGCAGTTAATACTTCCATGTCATTGAAAGATGCCTTTGACAGGTTTTATACAAGCATAGTTATATTGGTTGCAACTATTTTCTTTTTTTCCCCCCTTATCAATATAGCAGTATGGACTTTGATACTGATGCCTCTTAAAACTGTTCTTTCCTTCTTCTGGTCAAGAGTAATCTGTACTAGGATAACTATGTCCATGGGGGATAAACTAGTTTAACCACAATGGTGTTGGAGCTTTGCACCCAGTTTGTGCTCCTGGACAAGAACTAAGTTTGTCTCTTTGTTTGTTTTGTTTTGTGGACAGTGAAGTCTGAATCAGTTTTCAAGTGCTTTTATCTTTTAGCTTTCCCTTTTAGAAACGCTATGGCAACACTGAAACAAGATTCACTCACTAGGGTGTTTTTGAAGATGTTACAGCACTGCAAATAGTGCTAGATGCTGATGGGTTAGGCTGCAGGGTAAGTTCAAATGGAGGATTCATTATTTTTTTCAATAGAGTGCTTAGAGAATTCATTATATTTAACTTTTATTTGGGGGGTCAGAGACAGTTTTGTCCTTTATATTGCCCACAAGCACAGCAGGCATTGAATGTGATCAACTGACTTTTGAAGTCCAACATAAATAGTTAGTAATGGGGAAATTGAGACAAGGGACCAAACATGAACACCAAACATGAACAGTAGGACAGACTTAAAGCAAATATCAGAAAGCCCAGATGGCTACACTGAAAATTAAGTTCACAGCAGGGAAACAATGGCTAATCCCCTTTCCAAATTTGTCAGTAAGCTGGCTGAGAACCTGGCCATGGTTATGGTCATAGGATAACAAAACATATTTCTCTAGGGATAGTAAGATATCAGTATAGGAATACTATGTACTGTAAACTGAAATATGACTAAAACATTAAAATTATTAACCTTAGCAAACAGAAAAGAGCTTCACCAATAAAATCAAGTACATTGTGTTCCTTGCTGCTTGACTGCACTTCAGGCAATAACCAGTCACTGTGGGGAGGTTTCCAGTTGTCATCGATGCACTCCTCTTAAACTCCTTTGAGATACTTGCAAGGATCTGCAAAACATGAAATCTCTGAGGCTCCCCTGAAATCTGCTCTGAAGTGTATCACATGCACTTGAGGGCTTGCAGGGGTCAGGAGTTGATCTTCAGAGAAAACTGGCTGTGCATCAGGCGGCCCTGGAGCAAGATGCCCCTCAATCTGCACCCAGAGGCACAGCAGTGCTGGCCACCCACAGATGGACAGCAATGGTGCCCTGGGAGTGGAGCCCTGCCACGTACCTCTGTCCACTCAGGAGGACAAGAGGGAAGGCAGCCAACAGGGAGTATCCTGATTTGGGTATAGCAAGCCCCAGGTGAAGGACTATGGAAAACAGGGGCAATATACCATTCAAACATATGCACTTCCATGCGTATCCTGAGTGCAAGTGAGATGCTATGATACACCCCCCAGTCAGTCATCTGCAGCTAATTTCTTTAGGGTGCAGGATAACTATCCCACACTTGCTTTGGACACTGGATGACTTGGGTTCACAAATTTACCAAGGGTATTTTGGTGGTAACCATGGCTACACCACAAGTTGAATGTTTTAGTACCCACTCCTCTATGTGCTTACCTTAAATAAATGCAAGGTTGTTTTACAGTGCAGGTGGAATTCACTAAATTTAACATTGATATCAGAAAGTCTCTAAAAATAAAGAGCTCCCCTTCCTTATCCACCCAATTATCCTGAGAACACCAGAGAATTCAACAGTCTCTGCTAAATAGAATGGAGTATTTGAATATAAAAGGAGAAACATAGTGAACAAAACCAAAAACCAAACAACTGATCAAGCTGATAAAATCAGGATCCAAACCCGAAAACAAAGCCACTGATCAAAAAACTCTAGCACCTTCTTCTGCAGATCAGAGTCCTCACAGGGGCCTCTCAACACCTCATGAAAGCAATCCTCGGCTCACAAATCAACTGAATTTCAAAGACAGAGGAGAAAAAGTGAATTTTAAAGCAGTCAGTAGGAAACAGACTTTGTTTCACAGTAAGAGCTCCACCAGGAGTGTTGTGCAGAGCTTCCAGCAGTAAGAAAGAGAGAAGTCCAGGTTAAGCATTTTGGGTGGACTACTATATGCTACCAAATCTAATGCAAAAGAGGGATTTGGTAGACCTTCTGTACGGAGGGTGATGCCTGACATACTGTGATCAACAGCGCATGAAAATGCTGATATAACCCAGAAATATGTGCTATACTCTAAATCATGGGAAATATTGAAAAGTATTTCAAACTACACAATTTTTCTTTCTGTTCTTCCAAGGATGGTATAAAACATCTGTCACTGAATCTATGCACTGAAGGAAATACAGTATAATTTAGGGCTGTATGTTTCCACCCCAGTAAGAGGAAATTAGATGCTTTAGGGTTTGTTTGTTTGTTTGTATGTCAAATATTTTCTTTGCTAATGTTTTCCCTTCAGTTGTAAGATTTGTATAGAAATTGTGTGGAGACTGTCAGTCACTGTCAATATATATCTAGGCTTTACTCTCCAGATGTCACTTATATTATCAGGGCAAATCTGTACATATTGAATTGAAGTACTTCTATCTAGATGCATATGTCATTACTAGTCTGAGGTTTGGTAGTTACCCTGGGGACAGCGTTTTGGTCTTTTAGGTCTGGCTGGATTGTACTGCCGGTGTGAAAACAATTGTGTGTCAAGGACCATTAGGTCAATGTAATTTCTTCTGTGATCACAGGGAGTTTCATATTGCAGTATATCTTGTACCTAGAGAAATCTTTTTGTCTGTAAAGTTTTGCCACTGCTGATAAACACTAATGACAATTAGCTCTGCAAGACAGTGAATTTGTCCAGAGATTTTTAAGGTCATTAATAAGTGTGAATTTCCTTACCGTACAGTTAGAGAAACTGAGGCGCAGGTGAAGTAAGTAATTTCTCCAGCAATAAGACCATTGTAACAAAGGAGATCAGGTAAAGAAAAGAGCCTGCAATAAAAACATTCCTGATAGTATGACTCTCCGGTTCACGTGTCAGTCATGCTGCTCGCTGAACTACATATCTAACTCCTTAGCTAGCATATGTTATTGCAGGTATCATATATTTTGTGTAGTACAGGAGACAACACGGGTCCATAAAATTTCCCTGAAAATTTGTCACATATTTTATTTGCTACTACTTATACCACAAAATCATGATTGGTGACACGGCCCATTGCAATTAAATGGCTTAAGCACAATACACTGTAATAGTTTATTTTTGGTTTTTATCATGTAACCCAGCAAGATTCAAAGACTACGTAAAGAAGCTACCACCCTCTGAAGGCTGCAGGAGGCTGAACCCCATTTGGTTGAAGGAGGAGCAGTACTTCTATTAGATGGCTGCAGCACTGGCTGTCTCTGTTTTGCAAAAGGAAACTCAAGAGCGGGGATGTCAGTGTCGCAGGGCACAGTGGACCAATGGTCAGGGCAGTTGGTCAGTCTGGTGGCCAGGATACAGTCAGAGGGATCTGCCGGCACTGGTGCACCACGAAAAGAGATGGTGGGATCCAGACCAGGTTTTGGAACTAGCTTTATTTTATGCAGAACCTTGTGGCAGGCATTTGGGAACTAAAGCCAGTGTGAAATTACCAGCTATGTAAACATGCCTGGCATCAGAGAAGCTGGATGTAGGTAACTTCAAGCAGAATCAGACCCCAAACTTCTCTACTTCTTCACCTGCTTCTATGGAGAGACTCTTCCATCAAGCAGGCAAAGAAAGGACAGTGCTCCAAAAATTAATTGTATGTTGATAATACCATGGTAAAGTTCTTTGTGAGAAGAGAAAGAGGGCCCATGCTGCTGCACTGGTACTGTGAATAAAACTCAGGAGGATTCCATGGCCACGTGCTCCATTCAAGATTTTAGGCTTTTGGCTGAAATGTTTTATTCTGTAAAAGTCTAAAGAGATGAAAAAAATGTCTAGAAAAGCTATTAAAACAACACTTTAAAGAGAGAATCTTGTGTAGAGAATACACACATGTAGACTTTCACTCCTCTTTTCTAAAATATTCCTCTAAGAGGCTGTTTCTGAAGAATGGTACAGGAAGAAATTTGTAGTTTCACATCATTTTGATGTGAAACCTGGCAGAATTTGGCAGATATAAAACCATGGGTTTGTAGCATTTATATGCAAGTGTTTGGGTTTTTTTCTTGGCTTTTCCGTAGTAGCCTAGTTTGATAGTAAAACTGTTTGAAAAATGGAAATACTTCTCACAAAACGGCCAAGGGAAAAGGTGAAATTGTCCCTGAATTTTAGCTATACATTTTATTATTTTATTTAAATTAAAAAAAATACTCCATGCAATATTCCTCAGAGAGGGCAATAACTTCATTTGGAGGCAGCATTGCCTTTTTGCTCTGTGTTTCTACAGAACCTTGTGAAGTTTTTACACATCCTGGTGAATTCCTTCAACTTGTAAGCAGTAATTAAAAACGTGGAGACTCTTAATCAGAGGAAGGTAGAGATTGGAAAAATCTCAGATTCACCCAAATGCAGGCTGAAATTCTGAGAATACCTGAGGGAAAGAGAAACCATTTTACTTCAGCTGTAGGCTAAAAGTCAACAGGACTGTTGAATCTACCAGGTTATATGAAATTCATTCTTTTTCCCTCATTCTTTGGTTCACGCTACTTACAAAACTTAAAAGTGATGATAAAAGTACCGGTAGCTCTACTCCTTGTTTGTGTTCACAGGTTGCTGGTAGCATTATGTGAACAAAATACTTTTATTCTTTTCCTATCAGTATATGAACATAGCTGGGAGAATGGGTTAGATTCTCTTCTGACTTGCTATCCACAGAATAGTTGGAAAACCAATGATCTCAGTATCCTTATTGCTGGTGAAATGTAGAGGGCAAACTTTCACTCTCACATTCCAAGAACTTTGCAGAGCCAGTTATCATAAAATGTTTTAATTTTACTTGTAAATGACCCAAATTAAGAGATATTGAAGAGACAAAAAAAATGCCCTTGAGACCATACATTGAGACTATACACTCTACTTATTTTTTCAAAGTAAAATAGTGCTTTAAATTAATGTATTCACTTTCCTTACAATATAAGCCTGACTCACATCCTAGGTTCAGCCTTCTCCTGCGCGGAACCAAGTGATATGTGACTATGAATTATTGAAACTTTTGCATATTGCTTTTTTGGGTGTTTACAGTGTAATACACACAAGACAATGTTATTCTCCAATGTGGAAAGCTGAGCAATTTCTGTTCTTGTTTATGCTTGTGTAAATATGAAAAGTAACATAATTAGCTATATCATCCATTTCATCACCATTCCCTTCAATTTGTAATCCAGCTTCCTCATCAGGAATTTGGAAGGAGAACATGCCAATTCTATTTGTTCTGTCTTGCTTAACTACTAGCCACCACATGCTTATGAGAGTGCAAACAATACCTGAAACATCATGTCAGAGATGTACTGTGTTTTCACAAGTAGAAGAATCAAAAGTCACCAAAGTCAGTTCTGTTCCTACATCCTTTGATTGTACTTTGCAACAGTTGTTATGCTACTAAGTTTGTCAGGAATCCAGATTTTATAAAAATGTATTTCCAAACAAAGCTTTATGGAGACTTTTTTTATGAGTATGTTTTCCTTCTGTGACAATGCAGTCAGAACAGTTTAAGTCAACTTACAATGGAGGTAAAACTTTCAAACTCTTCAGGACACTGTAGTGTAGACATGGAAAAGGTAATAAAATTACTCATTCATAGTACAGCACTAGTGGTTTCCATTTCGAAGCCTGCATTTGGATAAGATAAATCCTATATCAAAGAGGTGACACCATGGCAGAAGAAAACTGAAAATTCATTTTAGGCAACTCCTTTTTAACTTCAGCTTCTGTGTTTTTTCTTGCAGGCACTTCATTTCAGGAGCCAAGATTATTTTTTCTTCTGATAACCTGATGTGTACAAACTACGGTCTGCTTGGTTTGCTTTTAACTCCATTGCACAGCTAAATTGCATTATAATTTCTTGTTTTGTCTGCCTTTAGCAACATCTGAAGGTCCAAAGTCAGCCTAAAAAGCTCAGAAAAGGAGAGAATACATACACATACTCATGACTGATGTTGATATACTTTAAAAAAACCAAATAACCTTAATGAAAAAAGATCAAAACAGCTTACTCTAATGCAATAAAACAGAGTATTTATGGAAGTCAGACTCTTCCCATTGTTGTTTGAGTCATCTAAACACCGGTGTCAACTTGACACTGTAATGAGTCAAAAATCACATCCAACATCCATAAAGTAAGCTTTCACTTCAGCAAGCAAAATCCTCTCAGTCTTTCTATGTTGCAACAAAGTGTTTTTGAAAACATAAAGGTATCTGACTGTCACATTTGTTCAGTAGGAGGTAAAAACTAAAGCATACCAAAAAAATGCCAGGATACAGGCTGTACCTTATTTGCATTTGCCAGTGTAATACTTAAATGATGCATCAATTACCTTTTAGGCATTCAGAACTTGATTTAACTTTCATTGACAGGAATAGTACAACTCTTGATGATTTCAGCAGAGGTGCGATCTAAGTCTTAGCGAATGGAGATAACAAAAATTTGCATAGAGCAGTAAAGTCATAAAATATCATGAGGAAAAAAGAAGTTACTGTCGTCAAGATCAAGCAACAGATCTACAGGAAATATAAATCATCCTTCAGAGCCTTCAGTGGATGTAGAAGTTACACAGCAAGTGAGAATTTGGTCATCAGCCAATAGTGAAAAAAAACAAACCCACAAATCCAAAATTATAATAAATGCCATTTCAGCAAAAACAATGCTGGGGATCCCTTCCTCAATGAAGTCAGAAGCACTGATTCCAGGAGTACTGCATCTAGTTCCCGGCACCATATTTGAAAAAAATGTAGTGATAAGCTGGAAAGAGTTTGAAACAGGCTTAAAAAAAAGAAAAGCTGGCAAAGAGTTGAAAGGACACTAATATCATTTAATGTAAATAAAAAAAAAAGACATGCAGGGTAGGCGAATAAGGCAATTTTCCTCAAATAAGTGCATCTTTTTATAAAGAGAATCATGACCATTTGTTCTTCCTGTATGTCATTGGCAGCACAACAGATTTCAAGTACAGATGATAGATTATAAGGAAAGCTACGCTAGAGATTAGCAAAAGCTTTCAAACTCTCAGGGCAGGACCATTTTGGGTGACTTGTGGAACATCCTTCCCACTGGAGTTTCTTTCCCAACAGCTTAGGCAAGCAATTTAAGCCATAGCCTACATCCATATTTGCTCAACAATAGGGAGATAACTTCCACAGCCTTTTTGACCTCTAAATGTGCATTTCTGTAAATCAGCGTACTCTCAAAGCCCAGGCAGAGGAACAGCAATGGAGGGACAGTCAGGGCAATTTAGGGTTATACAAAGGCTCAGCTCAAGCTTCTCCTGTCCCCTGCACTCTATCATACCTCTTCTTGTCCACTCTACAGCAGCTGAGAAAGCCGATCATTTCCTTCCAAGTTTGATGCATTTCTGGCTTTGAACCTGTTTGACAGCTCCCTTTGCTTCTGAAGAGCAAGCTGATGCTTGACTTGGCATTGTTTGAAACCCATCTTGAAGCTGCTAAATAGAAACTTGACTTTGCAATGTCGGAAAAAAGTACCAAGAGTCTGTTTGCTGTCTCAGCTACGATTCCTCGTTATGCTGGAAAGTGGATGTCTTCAGTCACCCCGCTTGTGTTTTGGAAAGCCACAGGTATCTGAATGTGACCCTTTATCAGTGAGGGTACGTGCTGGATTGGGTCAAGCCATGATTTCTAAATGGCGTACTTACCTTTATTTGGGATCTATTTGGTTGAGCCTTTTCCTCATACAAATCCCACAGGAAGACTTTATATTACTTCTAGTAAATCTGCCATCCTTCACAGACAGCTGTGGTTTAGGTAGGTGCCTAAATCCATAGACAATTCCTGAACCACTCTAAGCTGGCATTGTTCCCTGTGTCTGCAGACTGCTGATTTTCACCAGATACAGACCTACTCTTTATCACCATCTTCAGAAAATCTTTATTTTTTGCATTGTCACAGTAAAGTAGTATTCAGACATAAGAATATAGGTGTACATTCTGCTGGGAAATAGGGTTGGAAAAATTGGAAACACTCCAAGTGTGTTCGTGTGTGTGTGCACACGTGCCTATATATGTGTAGAGAGACAGACATACAGTCCAAGCTGCCCTGTTTCATATGAAAAAGGAGAAATAAAATCAGCTTTTGCTTAAGGCTCAGGATCTGCTATTTCAGTTTCTCTACTCCCACTTGCTATCTTGCCAAGCTTAGATTAAAACAGAGATGAAAAGAATTGCATGATTTTTATGATGATGGTGGGAAAATGTGTTTGTATCTCTCAGTTAGGAATAGGGAAGATCATTGCGTTCATTCTGATGATGGTTCCCATCACAGTTGAACAGACTCTTTATTGTATGTTTATGGCAATGCACTGCTATGCAGCTTTTCATGACTTATGGAATTTTTAATGTTGATTTGAATGAGATTCAGAGCAAGATCTGGCATAATAAAATATTAATTAATATTATTAATAAAAAACCACTTTCCTAATATGTATTTGTCACTACATTTGTAGTGACTTTCTCCTTTTTTTGTCCATTGAAATGTGTTTTCTGCTTGAAATTTTTTTTCCAGGCAGAATAATTTGTGGGTTCTTACTATTTGGTTAGGCAGACTTCACATGTGAACACTTTGCAGCCATATGAATATAAAAATATGTATGTGAGAGAGAAATCTGTACACACAAACACACACACATTTCAGTTAAAAAATATCTTACGTGCTTGTAATTAGATGTTGCAGCCAATTTTGGCTTGCTGTCTAAAAGCACCATGGTATATGATCTTACTTACAATAAAATACATGCTGCTCCGTCTGGCCACAAAAGAGTGAACTAAAGCTGGAGCTTTCCCTGTGACTCTGTAATATCCTCATTCTCGTTGGTTCATCGAACCCGTATCTTATATTTTCACAGAGGTTTTTATGTGTCTCCATTCCGCTCTTCCCGTAAATTTCACAACTCATCACTGCCATCTTGTGGGAAAAATCGTGCATCATCAGTTCATAAAAAAGTGAAGAAAACTCATTAAATACAATTCGTGTTCTGAAGACATTGCTAGCAGTTAGCTGAAAAATATTACTTCATATAGAAACCAAAAGTCATAACATTCATATATTTACCATGAAATTAAAAATTTACCGTGAAATTAAAAAAGAAAATACTAATTTCATAAAATTCTAAACATTTGTCAACACTGTGCAAACATTTTGTTCTCAAAGAGAACACTCTATTATAAAACTTTAAAGGAGGAATACGAAGCATATACTAATACAACTTATAATATATACATGTATAGCACATTAATACACTCTATAAATTGAAGCAAAATCTGTTTTGACATGCATTAAATGCTTTGACATAAGAAAAAATGTTTAAAGGCTTTAATTTCTCATTTTTTTTTTCAAAATAAGCAAAATTCCTACAAACATTTCAATTTTCCACAAAATGCATTTTACCACGGATTCTTTTTCCCCAAAAAAGTTCCAGCATACTCAAAAAATTGATAAGGCTATTAACACTAACAGAACAAACTTTATCAGGTCGTAATTTCAAAATGTACAATGTCTCACATCAATGTATGACGTCTTTAAAATGTTGTAGAATTACAAAAATACATCATGCTCTAACAAAAATTATCTTCCTTGTCGTCATCTCTTCCAAAATGTGCATGATCACAAATATTTTCTAGACCACGCAGATAGCAGAAAGAGAGTATCCTCATGTTTGTTTCAAGGTCATCAATTGCAGTATAAAAGCTGGCTTCCCCCTCACATGATGCAAGAGTTATTTTACCCAAGCTATGGTATATCATTCTGGTTTGTGTTATATGACGTACTTCATGCGTGTTCCAGATGTACTGATACGTACCACAACCTTGGAGAGTCTGTGTTATGATGGTGCTTACTAGTGATTTTCTTTCACAATAAAAGATTGATACTTTTTGGCAATAACCAACAACCTGGTCAGGCTGTCTCTCAATGAGCAATATTAAGGGGTAGTCTTCTTTTAGGAATTTGCTGGATTATGGTCTTTAGACACACCAGCCTTTTCATGTGTAGTACGTTTTCCTTTTTATAATATTATTTTTCCTGTGTTATCAGGAAGTCTCTGAATGCAGACACATTGTTCCTTTTCAGCCTGAAATGGGACATCCAAGTCCTTTAAGGGGACTTTAATGCCCCACCCCAGGCAACATAACAGCCAAGCTTCACCTGAAAAGGGATGCCCATGTCTTTCTAGTACAGTGTCCTTAAAACACCATCTAAACAAAGGAGAACTGGATATAACATAACTACAGAGCCCCAAAGAGTTGATGAAGTCCTTACATAGGGTCTGGTCCACTGCAAGAATTGCAAGAGTTGATAGCAGAACTGAGAGAACATGAAATCCTTGGACACACACTGGCAGTGCCTACAGCAGTCACAGAAGAGAAGGAAACCAGGCAACTCCCCCTTCCAAATGCTGGAGTAGGATCTTCAGCCAAGCAGCTACAAGGATTGCTCTGCCTGAGAGAAGAGGCTCTCTGGAAGATGCTAACAACTGCAAAACAGAAGAGTAAACAGATTCGCCGTGGTGAAAGTTCTGTAAACTTCCAGCTTCACCTCTTCAAAATGAACCCAGTGATGCAAACACTCAAATTTCTGTAGTATTAACTACAGCTGATGCCTTGTGTGTCTGAAAAGACAACCTAGCCTGTAGTCTGAGCAGGAAATTCACTAGTAAATTATTTCTCTTCCCTGCCTCCTGCAGCTGAGAAAAACAGAGTTGGATCAGAACAAAGACATTGCAATCACAAAACTTAAAGGACTGTGAGATTAATTAGTTTGTGAAGTCCAGAAACAGAAACACTTAGGGATGAATGGGGAATCAGGCGGTGCTTGATGCAGCTTATCTGTCCTGATCCCCAAGATACACAGGGGCACATGCTACCATGTGGGTTTCTGGATAATAAACACAGCCTCTAGACTAATGCCTATGCAATGGAAGTGACCATATTGACCAGAGAGGAAAACCTTGAATTAGCACTATTTTAGAGTTACTGAGAGGATCTATCAACACAAATTATTTCATGTTATTTATGGAATTATAGGAGAAACATCCCTTACCGGTCTAGTTGTATTATTGACTTCATGAGGATGTTTGGAACCCATATTCCAGGCATCTTTCACAACAAACTGTGCTAACATTAGTGAAATGAGAAGCTTGGATGAAATACTGGAATGACTGTTGTTGTGATGGACAATCATAACTATGTGGTGTAAGAACAAACTGTTTTGAGGGAGGCCAGTCTCAGTGCTAACCAGAAAGTGTCACTTCTTTAACATTCTTTAATATTTATATTTGTATTTATATTTGTATTGATATTTATATTGATATTTATATTTATATTTATTACAAAGAAGTAAAATTTTAAAGTCAAACAAAGAAAGAAAAAATCAAGAATAACATCCAAACATAAAATAAAATGAAACATTTTAGATAGAACAAGGAGGCTTTTTACACTTTTCTGAAGCTTCATCACCCAACTAGAAAGCTGATGTTTTGCCTGGGTTTGGAAAAGTAGCACATTTAGTGTGAAGCAGAAACTCCAGTGCCTGCCCAGCTCTGTTTGTTTGTTTCAGAGTAGTAGTAGTAAAGGGACAACAACAACAGTCCCACGTAAGCCACAATGTAACTTCAAATTGTTATGGGAACCATTTATTCCTAGAGAGTGTACCTTAGTCTGGGCTGCACCTAAATTAAAAGGTCACCTGCTGTTTGTAGGGTCTGTTTCCATATGCCTGTGCTGCTGGCTAAGAGAAGCCAACCCAGAAGCCC
The DNA here is from genome assembly GCF_964188355.1 of Buteo buteo. NCBI lineage: Eukaryota > Metazoa > Chordata > Aves > Accipitriformes > Accipitridae > Buteo > Buteo buteo. The sequence goes on from NC_134204.1 coordinate 75,496,461, forward strand.
AGGGTGGCTTTGCTCCCAGCAAAGACACCATGGCAACATACTGAATCTGGAGCGAGCAAGCAGAGAGGCATGTATCCTTAGCTAAAAGCTGCTGTCTCACCTATTGGGACTGTTTCCAGGGAAATGTCAATGCAGGCTCTGAGCTGAACCTTTCCTGCTTCATACACTTTAATGTAAATACAGCAGGGTCACAGATTTTCTGCCTTGCCAGCTGCATCCTGGTGTCCATTCTGTAGTGGAGATCGTGGGACTGTTGGCTTTTGGAAAAAGCCCTTTGTGAGTCAGGAGTGGTGAAGAGCACTTCTGGTCATTGTCTCATGACTAGTAGACAGCAGAATGTAAGGAGAACAGCAGCTAAGCAGGCTGCCACAGACACTTTCCTATTGAGAAAATGAGAGGAAGCCACTCTCTGAGAGCACTGAAGGACACAAATGCTCAGAAGTGAGTATATGTCACCACTGGACGTGGAGCTTACTGAAGACTCTCACAGCAAGTGCAAAAGAGGGGGTAGGTCTCTACAGCAGGGGATAGGGAGACAGAAAAGTCACTTGGACCTTGTCACTGTTAGCAGCGAGGCTTGATCAGCTCAGCCATCTTATGTGATTGCATTCTTTCTATCCAGCTGCCAGTTGGTCTGGAGTTTGGGAGAAAAGCGATACATTTGAAAGATTGCATGCTGTGTCCTGAAAGGAGTAGATTTTTTTTTAGTTCCACCATCTTCTTAAATGCTTTCTCCCATTTGGGCATGCATCAAACATGAGCTTAATAAGCAAAGCTTTCTGGTCAGCTGAATACTTGTGGCTGCTGCTGCAAGCTGAACTGGAACTGTGGAAATGCTGCAAGCAGTCTATGATGTTGCCATATGAATTTTTCCCCATTATAGGACCAGACTCAACAGTGTTCTCTGGCTGGCTGGCTCTCTGCAAACATCTTAAACCCAGGTTAACGGGTCTGAAAGTCTAGGTTTGCAGTTGACTGGTTTTGTCAAAATACCAGGACCTATTGCCTTAATCTTAGGTACAGCAGATCCTCCAGTCATGTGATTTAGTCATGCTTAATGTACAACAAATAGAGAATTGTTTCCAGTAGATGCACAGAAAGCAAAATCAAAGTGGCCTTTTACCTTGGCCACTGTCCCTCATGCACAAAAGTGAGTTTTCAGCAGCCTGTGCAGCATTTCACAAGCTTGTCCACTTTGCAGAAGCCTCTCTCTTCATTGAATCACAAGCATATTTAAGTCAAAAGACAATATTCAAATCCTTATGGCTGTGGTGCATCATGGCTTTTGGATGTGAACTGCGTGGAGAGCAACACTAGAGGATGTAAGATTTCTGGATTTTCTGCTATGAAAGCACCCAGGAAGCTGATGGAAAGGGTGTGATTTGAGGAGGTCAAAGACAAGACAAGACAGTAAGTGGACAATGCAACAGTAAATTCAGGATCCCTCTCGTGACTTTGAGTCCTGACTTTATACCATTTAGTATACACTTTCTTTGGTCCTGAATGGGGGTGGATAGGACTTAGTAGTTCCTCATTGCACAAGATATTTTTAAGATTATAAAACCTGCCTTTCTCCTTTTGCACTGAGAGCAAGTTAAAACTTTTCTGTGTACTTTTAACAGTAGGACCAGAAAGAGGAACAAACAGGTGTTAATGTACAATTCCCTCATCTATCTTCTTGCATATTCTTCACAAATGCCCCTTACAGTCACTTCCTTTCTGGCCCACTAAGTATGTATTTATACAATGTGGAAAAACTCCAGGAATGTACTTGTATAGAGCTTCAGTTTTTGACAAACTGTCACTTCCTGGGAAAAAAAAAATAAAATCAACTTTTATTTGGAAAATTGCCCAACTCTTCTCACTGTGTCAGAAATACAAACAGTGAAAGGAAGAGTAGGAACAGATAATGTCTTTGCCTTGTTCCCTCCAAACTTCTCTCTGAGCTTGAGTGAAAATGTAATATTCATCATCAGAAAAGGAAAGAGATTATTGCCTTCTACTTACACGCAAGACAGACATAGGAGTTTATTTCTGCTAGTCTCCGCAGCTTTACCATTCACTCACCAGTAACTGTTGTGGTTATGGCACAGCATGTTGGAAGTAGCTGACTAAAAGCCAAACAATGCAAATAATTAGATAATAAAAAAGCCAGCTTACAAAGAGCTACCCAAGGCCAGAGAGCAACTCAGACAAATGATCTGTTCACGAGCATGTATTGAAGTGTGTGTCTCTGCTACTGCTGAATGAGTGTTCACCAACTACTAATAGTGACTGGTGGGGTGGGATGTAATGGTGGCAGACACTGTGGTACTGCTTTACCAGTAAACCACCACCACCAGCATGGTAACGTGGATGCAACTGCTTGGTGTACTCCTGCATGCATGTGTTCTTTGATGCGTCCGACAACTAAGTCCACATGTAAAAGGTTAGACATTTGGAAAAAAGGTGGAGGGAACAGTGTTAAAGATTAGACTTGCAAATCTCAAAGTACAAGGTGTCAGTCTAGTCATGTTAAAACATCCGCTTAGAATAACTCTCACAGTAACTGTAGCATATTATAGAGAGGAATCATGAATATGCAATCAGAAAACAGTTTCAGAGACTGATCACCATCTCTGTCAATTACAGCAGTCACTTTCTGTGATGTTGCCTTGTCATTTTGACAGTGATTATACCTTTGCATGATGTATTGCAGATATTACGCTTCAGTTGTTTACAAATAGAACCGTATCTTACACTTTCACTATAAGAGTAGGACGTTTTAAGTAAGGAAAACACTCCTCATAATAGTTCTTCCAGCTAAGTCAGTCATGTGTGACTGCAAGAGTTGCAGCTGAGAAAATCATCCTCTGCCACAACTGCATGACATGATCAACCCTAACAAAACCAAGTCATTCTGGAGGTTTGCAGTCAGTGTCAAGAATCAGTGTATGGGATTTTTCATTTGATAACGCTCATAGCAGAGCATTTTTCTCCAAGTAAGCAAGTTGTTTTTAAATAAATCATTAACATTAAAAGCTTGTAAAAGCAATGGTTTTTAAATACAACAAGCTATAAACATCAGTTGTCTGACTGAACATTTTATAGAGGTCCTGCATGCAATGTTTGTATTTATCAACAGATTTGTTTGTGATGCTATACATTAACTGTTCAGTATTTCATAATGATCTAAGACAATCCAAGACTTCTCCTTTACCGAGAACTTAAGAAAATTGTAGAATCAACATAATGAGTGAGGCTTTTAGAAATCTTTGTTCAATAACTACTTACAGGACTATTACATATTTTAATAGTAAATATATCCATATATCCTCATCATTCAATTTGTTTGGCATGGAGATTAGAGAATATGAAGGATACATATCTCAATTGTCAGTAATTATTACAGTGTAAATATCCTCCCAAATTTTACTGATAATGGACTTTCAGAGATCAGATTGTAGCCCATACCAGTTAATTTAAAGTAAATACAAGAAAAGATTGAGATCATTTTCCATGTATTTTTTATAAGCTCCTTTATTATTTTTTCTGCATTTGTTGTCTCTCTGATATCAAATCAGGAATCTTATATTGGTGATGACTTTAGACAGAGTTATGTAAAGATATAGTATCAGATCTATTCCAGGTATTAACTTTTGAACCAGGGGCTTTAGACATTGTTCTAGTAATGAAGTATTGGAGATGGTATGAGTAACTATATGATAAACATTGCCATGAGAAACGCAGATAATTCTGGACCAGTTATCTTTTCAGTGACAACTTTTAGTCTACAAATTTGACACCAGAACTGCTCAGCAAGCAATTAGAGCTTCCATATAAAAATTCTGAATTATTTATTAACTGGTTGGTAAAAGACATTTCAGAGCATTTTGCCTTAGAATTTTTATACACTTTTCATTGTTTTCCATCAGCACAGCTGAACAGCAACAGTGGAACCAGGCAGGGAGGAAAATAAACCCTGAGTGAAATATGAATTTATTAAACCTACTGGGAATCTACACGACCAGTGAAAAAAATCTGTCCATACAGATCCAACACTGAACAAATCACTTCAATATTTGTCACCTCTAATGGTTTCTCCCATGTGGCACTATTTGCATGATACCGTTTAACTAGCAGCAGTCAGAAGGAAGCACGAAACGATATTTATTTCTGGACTCCAGAAGACTAATAGTTCATTCAATTCCTCTACATTCATCATGAGTAAAATATTTGCACCTAAAGGAAGCTTCTGGTTCACAAGGAATTTTAATGCTGATGGTCTTGCCAGTATTCAGGGTTATTTGTCCTTGCATTTTTCTGCACATGGTAAAGGCAATGACTGCAAAACCTGGCGTCAGCATTGTTACTATTGCTAGCCAAAAAGTACTCCCAAATAGCTGTGACAAACAGATGGGGTGAAAGGGCTTAATGACATATTACTGCCCCTCTTCTGGGTCAACTGAATCATTCAGAGTTACTCTGCAAGCAGAACATAGCCAACTTAAAAGTACAAACCATTATTTAGTGGTTATAGTACACTAAAGGCACACAGAAAGAATCACACACTGTTCCTTTTAGCCCCTCTAATCCTAAAAAAAACACTGAAGTGCAGAATTACAGAATCACATTGAAGAGATTCAGAGTAAGTACAGCAACAGTAGTATGGTTGTCAGGGATGACACATGTTTACCAGGAAATGTCAAAAGCAACTTGTTTACCATGGCACTGCTCTATCCACTTGAATACTGTGCAAGCAAAGAGTATTGCATATTTTTTCCATGGAAAATGCCTCTTAAGATTACTTCAGATTTTTAGGTGTTTGTTTGCCAAATGTCATTTCAGGTGGCTTTGCATTTTATTTCAACAGATACAGAAACAACAAATTGTTTCAGAGAAACATTTTCTTCCAGTATTTGTTCTCCTATCAATTGAGGGCTTATTACCGTGTTCTCTTGTGTCAATTTGTACAGCTGCTTTTAGCTCTGCACACAGAGACTCTTCACGTAAGATACAAAGAACTTTAAAGTATAAAGCAACTATATAATGACTCAACACACATAAAAGACAGCTAGGATTTAACAGGCTAATAGTCCTCATTTCCTTGCCAGCCTCATAAGACTCCTAAAGAGTCTTTCGTGGGCTGGGCAGGCATCAGTTGGGGCAAAGAGGTTGAACCACCACCACTGTCTCCATGAGCAAGAGCAAGAAAGAAAAGGAAGGGAAATGGCCTATACAACTGACAAACAATCCATTTCAGACTAATGGAAGGAAATGCATTTTGTTAGTGCATAATTGTGAAACTCATTGCCAAGAAACATTACTGAGGTCAGAAGTTTTGTAGCACTCAAAGACATTCACCTTTTGGGGTGCAAGAACTCTAATGGTCATTCTGAACACAACAAAGGGAGCAAGCTGTCATCCTTTTGTCCATAATCAAATCAGATTTGATGAAACCAAACATTTTTAACGCAGTCTCACATTTGTCCAGTGAGATGGGTTTTTACACCCTTCTGGTGCAGCTGATAGCACTCAGGTTTGGAAACACACTTTTTAGCTGGATGGATCACCGCCATTACCTTCTGTGCTCCCAGGTTCTGTAGCAGATAAAATGTTTGGCTCAAAAAACTTTGATCAATTTCAAGAAAACAGAGATGTATTCTAGAGCAAATCTGAAGTGATTCCCAAGGCATACTCAAGCACCTACTCTTCTGCAGTTTTAAACTTTTAGTCTCAAAAAAAGATTAGCCTGTTAGATATTACAAGCAGGTAAACTAGGAATTCTAGTGTAAATGACTAGATACTTGTTTGTTAAATGTTTTTCTAAGGAGAAAATGCATTAGGATTTTCTAAAATAATCAAATATGGTAATTAGAATATGAATTACTAAATATTAACTGAGCATATGACACCAATTACAGCACGAAAAATTAGAATATTGTTACTACTGTCACTTTGAAGAATCTGTCCCACAAACACACTTTTTTTTACTGGACAATTTGCTGCAGACTTGTCTCTGGGATGTTCATTCATCAAGAAGATGCTTCATTGTGTTACGTAATGGCATAAAATACTTACTCAAATATGCATGCTTCTAAGAGTGCTCTATCCTCACTTCAGAAACTGAAACATCTAGGACCCATCCTGAGCTCGGGTAAATTGTTTAGCTTCAGAAAAGTTAGTGGAATCATGCCAGCTTATGCACAGCATTTTGTTTCTCCATGCTTTTGTTCCCCCCTGTGCTTCCTTCACACATATGCAGGCAAGGAGGGAACATTATTTCACCTACTTTAACCTCCATTGTAAAACAAAGTTACAGCACACTTGCAGCATCCGCTTCAGGACCCGCCTGTTAACATCCTTCTATAAATGTTACACTCTCATAGGCCAAAGTAGTTAAAAAATCCAACTGAACAAAGAAATGGGTAAAGCTGCAGATGGTGAGAGGTGTAATACATGTGTATTACCTGGAAGGAAAGGAAGGTTGCTGGTAAAGAATATAAACCAGAAGGTGAGAACTGGAGAAAGTTTAAAGCAAAATAAAACGAAAGAAGCAAAAGATACAAGAGATCTACTGGCAGCAGATAAGGAGATTCACACTTACAAATCAGTATTAATAAAATGTGTTGAAGTGTCAGATGATTCATACCAAAACATTTGTCTGTGCAGTCAAAGCAAAACGCTTCAGGCTGATCCTCAACAAATATGAAGCATAAAGAAACACACCAAAGAGACTTTCAGTGGGCTGAAATAGGTGATAGACCAACAGGGGCTGCAGGCTTAAGTAGCCAAGTGAAGAGGTCAGCTTTGACTTTTAAGTGTTTCTCAAGACTGCCATTTGAACCTGCTGTTAGCGATGCTCAGTCCTTGTGCAAGGACTTGCAGGGAGTCCTGTGGTCCTCACTCAGGTCACGACACTGCAATCAGCTGCGGGAAATGGCACAACAGCAGTTCATAACCACTGACTGCCAAATGGTTGTAGAAAATGTTTCTCAGTGGGGCATGGTTTCAAAAAGCCAAACTTGGTGGAAACTGAATTCTTCTCAAAATAAACTGCATAGAAATTATTGTTTGTTTTGACCCTGAGGTTTGACAGAGCTGGAGGCAAGCTGGAAAACAGCAGGGGAGAAGCTCTGGTCAGGGCACAAGTGTCTGAGCTCTGCAGGGATAAGAGTAGCAGCATTAGCTCCGGTACATCCAGAAGATTCTATTCTTGTTCACCTTTCACTAGAGCTGCTTTGAAAGCAAGCACTAGATGTATTTTAGGCCCTGCTGTACATCTCCAGTAGTGAAATAAGAAATGGAGTTGCAGCTGTTAATTCACGGACGGTTTATCTTGTTTACCCTCCAACAAAATAATTGCTGCTTGATTATAACTACAAAAAGGTTTTGCCAGCCAGTCATACAGCAGATGTTATTTTCTCCCTGAGCAACTCTTACAGGTCTGATGCTGCACATCTCACAAATCAAATCATAGTATACCAGGCTGAAGGTCACATCCATCTAGTTACAGGCATTAAGCTGTTGCAAGCCCATCACAGACCTTTTGCTTTTGGAGACCATTTAGTTTCACTCTCATTTGTACAGAGCAGGCTCATACCAGGCAGATATATCTGGAGATAAGAAACACACTGACCCAAATCCTCAGTCAAAATTCATGGAGGTCTGCAAATTTAATGTTAGTTGAAAGGCTAGATTTTGCTGGTGACAGCCTGCTTGCCTTTCTTTCACTGCTAGAGGCATTGCTAAGTCTTCCCCCACACCTATCACACACATGGATGCACAGAACAGCATGCATGTATGCATGCATCAGAACAGCATTATATGCAGATAAGATACCAAATAATCCAAGGGCTGATACCTGAGAATTACAATTTATTTTCATTTGTAATGGTAATACATTTGGGAAAATAAAAATAGTACTTGTTTAGCAAAAAAAGTGATGTAAGGTCCTTCCACTGAAACTTCTTCAGAGTAGATTATCTTCTTTCAACTGTTTAAACTTTAGAAAACTTACAGGTGCTTTTTTTGTCTCTTTTGTTTGGATGGAATAAAAATTGATGGGCATCTATATCTCAGGCCTGTGTTTTATACAGAGTATTGATATCACAGCAGTTTGATCCCACATTTACTAAAGAAAGAAAAATAAGTGCAGTCAAAACATTTCTAAAACTGAATAAGCTAGAAAATAAAATGACTTAACTAATTGCAAAACAAGTTCCACTGATTAAAATAATGCTACAGGAATTGAAATCAGGAAGGAGGTCCCTGGAGATGTTTTATTTTCTATTCAAGACAGCTTTCCATTTAAAACAATGGTGTGACTGCGTGCTGATGTGAGGTGTCATGCTGAAGCTGGGACATGTGGCAGTGCGGGTGCCTGCGGCACACAGGAGTTTGTTTCTTGGGTTCCTCACTCCTCTGTGTACCTGAGTGAAAGTCCAGCCTCAGCAGGTCCAGAAGTGACACTGAGGGGCTGGGTGGGAGATGCTAGTGCAGGGCTCTGCGAACAACCTCGTCTACCGTCTCATCTGCAGCTGCATGGACCAAGTGAAATTGCTTCTCTGTGTCCCTGGGCATGTCTCTGCTGTGCAAGAGAGCAAGTCGAAGGAGAGAGGATGGGAAAGAGGACAAAACTTCCTGCCTGCGACCATGGCATATGTATTTTGTGGATGAGTCCACGGTGGTATGCAACCGGAAAAGAACAGATAGTTATTTCCCCTCCCAGTGCTCTTCCTGAAGAGACGCACCTCTGTGTGGTCTGGCTAAGGATGTTTTTATAAGCCTCTTAGTTAATATGCTGCTATGCAATAGCCACAGTCACAGTTTGGCATCTCTAATCAGTCATTTCCTTCTACCACTTTTCATGAAGGCTGCACTGCTTCACTTACTCAGCTGGAGAGGAGTGGGCAGGCAAAGGTAACAAGTTTCACCCATAGAAAGACGTATGGGAGAGCTCAGGGATATAAGCATAGCCTGACTTATCCAAAGCAGCCATCTGAGTATAAGTATCCTGTCGGAGACACCAACTACTATAACAAAGTCTTGCAGCAGAACATGCCAGCTAGCAACAGAGCATGGAGGGAAGATGACACTTTCCACTTCATTAATTCCTTTCCACACCAAAACCAGTGATATTTCTTAAAGTCTACATGCACGGATTTAGAGCAGTCATTATTTGTGGGTGGGAGAGAAGGACAGGTTCCCACCAGTTACACGTTTCACATATTTTCCATTGGACAAATAGAAAACTCTTATCCCATCCAAGTGAATCACATAAAAGGTCATATTTATGTTGTTTCTCAGGTGAAGAAATTTAAAGAAGCATGAAGCTACTGCTAGCAATGGTCCTTTGCCATAGCTTACCAGCATAACATGTTCAAAATAATAGTGCAGAAAAAATAAAGTAACTTTTATAAAACAATAAAGATACTATTACTAACATACAGTTATTACTACTAACTTTAGAAACCTTAAAAATAGTACCACCTTACTAGTCTTCATACTTTGGGAAGGGAAGTTTGTCTAAATTCTTTGCATTTCGCATAAACAATCCAGCGACTCATACATACATTCAAGGGGAACTTAGTGAGGACAGCAATAGTAACAAGAGATTGTCAGTCAGAGTTGTTAGGAAGCGATTAGGACCTTGGTTTTCTCACTCCTCCCACAGCAGCTGGACTTTGGACTGCATCATCCATTAGAGTTTTGCTAAACCATGGATTACTGCGATTAAGGAATTCCCCTCGCCATCTCTGAAAAAACGCCAGATTTCACTAAAAAAGGTTTGGTAAATTTTTGTTAAAACTTTGAGACACTCTAGTAAACATTTGCAGTGCTTCCAGATTTCTTAATGTGCAGTCTGACATACTTCAGAAATGCCTGGCTTTCCAGAAACATACTAATAATCCACTTTTAAGAAGTTTACCAGTCAACAGTTAGAAAAGCAACTACAGTTGCTAATATCCTCTAGAAATCTTGTTCTGGTCCTCTGCTCATATAATGAATAAGCATGTGGCACACAACATCTCCCTTCCACACACACAGTTCCTCTGTCTCCCAGTGTAACATGGTTTATGACATAATGTGGAGCACCAGGCAGCATGGCGTCAAAACACCATGAGTTTTTCCCTCACCAGGCTTAGGTACAAAATAGGGAAATACTCATGGTGTACTGACAGTTTTTCTTCAGGTTTTGAGGTTACTTGTAGTCAGATATTTGCAACCTCACGTCACATCTAGTCGAACACAAGTAGATTCTCTTTGAGAAAACAACGTTCCCCCTTGCTGAAAGGCAGGACTGCAGACCTTGCTGCTTATTCATAAAATATTCTCATTGTACTGAAAAGCAAATGACCAGCCTGTCCAGCCAAAAACGCTATGACACACTGCCCAGTACAGAGAAAATTAAGGAATAGTTTTGTCTTGAGATCAGCTCTCCCCTCTTCTTACAAACAGAATGGATAGTATTTAGGAGTAAAAGTGCCTGCACTTCTAGATATTTAATTTGCATTTTTGTAAGAATAATTAGAAGTATAAACTCTTAGCTACAGAGAGGCAATCTTAATGTAATATGGATTGCTTATATCCTAATAGTCAAGAAAGCAAGCTTTGGAATAACCAAAATAAATCAAAAGTTTGGGTCAACTTTAGTCAGCATCTTCAGCCTGAAGTGTGTATGTCCCTGAGTCTGTTTCCATGACAGTGCATAGAGAAAATGATAAAAATGCCTCATTTTTAACTTCTTAAAAAGTTGGCTGGTAATTTTTGCCTTTGTAAAGTGAAACAAAAGTGAATCCTAATGATGGCTTTTTCAGTTATCACAGCTTTGCAAGGAGCATGTGAGGAACACAGAAAAGAAACCCACCATCTCTAGGTCTCTGACAGAGTCACAATGAAGCCATGATTAAAGGATTAAAATCATACAAATGTCAAACACAGGGCTGTAGTAGACGAAAGGAGAAGAGAGAAAACAAAATACAGAAAATCATTTTCCAAGGAAATTGAGGCCAATTCAAACTTCAGAAATGGCACCAATTTGATTTAAACAGAGGAGTCTTAATCCAAAATAATCTGAATTGATATCCAGATAGGTTATCCCATCATTCTTCAACATGACTGTGGCTTATTCTGGTGTCTCTTCACATCATTTATAACATGCAAAAATCAAATTAATACACTTCGTGTTAATATAATTTCAGAATGATACACGACCTTGTGCAATGACTTAGCTAACTTGTCTGTCAGGAGAGGCTGCAAGAGCTGCAATTGTTTAGTCTGGGGAAGAGAAGAGGAGGTGGGGCATATACACATACACGTGTGTATATAAACCAGATGGGAGTAAAGAAGACAGAGGCAGACTCTTCTCAGGGGTATCCAGTGAGCAGATAAGAGGCAACTAGCACAAATTGAATCACAGTAAATTCCAGTAAAATGTTTTAAAAAGCTCCACTTTAGGCTGTGAGGGTGGTCAAACAGTTGAACAAGTTGCTCAAAGAGGTTGTGGAGTCTCCATCCCTGGAATTATTCAAAACCTGACTGGTCATGGTCCTGGGCAACCTGCTCCAAGAGACCCTGCTTTGATGCGTCAGCTAGATGATCTCCAGAGGTGCCCACAGCAATTCTGTAAATGAACACCCTTAGTTAAAAACAACAGAGATTAGGATAAAGATATCCAAAACACAGAAGAGAAATATATTCTAAGATTAAATCACATTTAATGTAGAAAATGCTAATCTAAGTGTTTAGATCACTGTTCTGCCTTATCATGTCTACATATGTCTCAGTGCTGGTAGGAAGAAAGTATGGGGTGGGGGAAAGGCTGCTTGAAAGAGAGAAAAGTAGGAGGGAAGAAGGAAACAGGAGATTTCGTGGGAGTTAACAGTTCAGCAAATGTAAAGCAACAGAAGCTCTCCTGAGCTCTTAACACTGCTCGACACAACACACAGACACAGAGCTCTGTGAACATCTGCGTCTTTCTATAAACAATGTCTTGTCTTGGATGGTAAGCCTTGCTGTTTATCTAAGGCTAACTATGCCATTTGAATATCTAATATATGGCACCATGAGGATAACATCATGAGTAGGTAGCTAAAATAGATGACACTGGATGCATTGCAGATCAATTCTGCAAGCGTGTCTGAAAAATAGCATGGGAATTACAGAAAGACTTCAGGTGTTAAAAACAGTCCTTCTGGATATCCAAAGCCTATAAGTACCAACACAGGGAACTAGTCAGTTTCTCAATTTTGTAAAATATTTTTGCTCTACTGATGTGAGCTAAACCTGATGTGTTGAGGTCCAGTGCACCTTCTGTTCTCTGCCAGTTTGCAGATCACACTGCTTGTCACAGTGTGAAAATGAGCCAACACCACAATAGTCATTATATAGAACTCTTTCCACTGATTTCAGAAATCTAACCATCAGCCCTGAAGAGCTATCCTATGCCTTTCTATTGAGCATTAACATTTTTCAATCAAATACTTCCTTAAAAATAATTTCTTTAGAAACCCACCACCACCACCACTGAAGATGCCATGCTATTGCTTGTAGTTATTTTTTTCCTAAGAAATTAGTTAGCTTTAACTTACATCAGTTCTTAAATTAATAGATTTGATTTGCTTCCTATTTCCTCAGATTCCTTTATCCATGAACCATGTTTTTCTCTTTGCTGTTCTGTGACACTGAGCACATTATTGCTAGTGGAAATAATTTTACTAAGTGTAATAGTTTTACTAAGCTGAATTGCAGTGTTTCTGCTGGCCCTCATTTCCAAGGAGGCTGCAGTTTCTTTTTGAGACAAAACAGAAGGAAGGCTTCTGGTTCAGATCCTGGCCAAGGAACCAGAAGGATGTGGCTCAATGCTGTGTGACTTTGGCTAACCGGCATGGTTTTCATCCTTCAGTTCCAAAAAGGCGGTGATAATATGTCTTTTCTGCTGACCTTGATTTTCGCCTATCAGGAGGGCAAGACTTCTGCAATAGGGACCACCTATCTTTTTGTATGGTACATGCCACAGTATGGGCTGTAAGGTCTTGAACAAAATGACTGAGAGGCCATGCTGCAGGTGTTTGACTGAGCGTAGAGAGATGACCTGTGTGTAAGCAAGACAAAGAAGGTCCCTGGAAGCATTTGTACAAATTTCTGAAGCTTAGAGCAGTGCTGAACAGGGTGATCTATCTAACCTGTGCAGGCTGACTTGGTTCAGTGAAGAGTTGTTTTCACAAATTTTACCTAATGGTCAGCTTCTGCAAGGCCTATTCACAGGAGCAACCTCTCTGGCATGAGCAGGCTATGGGTATATAGGTTGCCTGATCCAGTCCTCATTTTTGTTCTTTGCTAAAACACAAAATATCCAAGGGAACTCTAAATCTTTGTGATGCAATTATGTGACTAGAAAATGAATCTCTGTGTATGTATACATAAACAATGATAATATTAATTAACTTATGATAATTTCAAAACAAAGTGCATTGATTTTTAGTTAACTACATTATGTGTTATACTCACCGCTTCCTGTCCCTTCCTTACACAAAAATAATTAATAATCTTTCTTCTTTAATTTTGAAAAACACTATTTTTGCTTGCTTCTGCAATGTTCTGCAACATATGCATATATGAAAACCTAGTAGAAATGATAACATTTTCCATATGAAATACTGTTATTTCATTACTTCTGGTAACTTCTTCAATGTGCCAGAACCTAAAAAGCAAAAGCTTTCCACCTTCAATTTGCATGCAGTCTGGCTGGCACACGTGAAATGCAAGCATTTCAGGAAAGGAGTTAGGATGAACATGCACTCCAAGAACACATCTCTAGTTGTATCAGTTGCAGACTATTGGCAGCTGTTTTCCCTGTCTGGCCAGCAGATTTGACACTGGTTACAGTGGCATGGACATCCTGGCTCACAGTGATGGCTCTTCTCAGCAAGTGCTTAGAAGTTGACATTTAGGGAAGGAGTTAAAGACTGAGGTGGGCGTTCATGACCGTGTCAGAATCTATTGATACTCTGATAATCTGTATTTTAGCCACTCTCTGATCTGAAAATCTTGCCTATATGTTTGAAAATTCAAAATTTCAGTGAAATTTAATCAAAGCACTATACACTAGGGGCTTGTGTACTAGTATGGAAAACTGAGTAAGAACAAAAGGAGAGGGAGAGGTGTACTGAAATTGGCACCATAGCATGTTAGTGGAGTACCAGACAGGGCAGAGGATGACAAGCAGGTCAGTGGGAAGAAGTAAAGACATGGTCATGAAGAAGTCAAAGGAAAAGAATGAGATGGGAGCTAATTAAATTATTCAAAACACTAACTATGACACAGTCAGTAGGATGGGAAATTGGTGGCATTCATCTCCTGTATAAAAGAAAAAAAGTGCACATGGAGGAACCCAAGACAGAGAAACACAAGGGCATGGGTGGGAAGCTCTCTGTCTACGGTGAGAAAAAGGAGAGTCCCTCTGAAAGCATTTGACTCAAACAAGAAGATGTAGCTATGACTGAAGATCAAGAGAGGTCAAGGATGACCAAGGTCATAGGTCTGAATGACAAGTGGCTCATTCTGCTGATGGTGATCATTTGGGAGATGAAGGCAGGCCTGAGAAGTATGGTTCCAGAAGGGTTTGGTTTTGACCATGCTGAGTGATGTTGAAATGCACAAGGGATGGCTGTAGAGACGATTAACACAGAGAGTTGGATAGATGGTGACAGGCCTTATAAAGGGCTGGAGGCCCATCAGTGTCTGTAAGAGGAGTGAGAACTGAAACCAAATTAACATTTCTGCTCAGAGACAGCTCCAGGCTGTAAAAAAAAAAGAGAAAGAAAAAAATTACAGATCTCTGTGGAAAATCAGACAGAAGAGGAATACCTAATGAAAAATATAATAATGGTTAGGCATTATCATTTCTTGGAACAAACACTAGGTTTTCTTCCTCTAATGGGGTGAATATTTGGCAGGCTGCACTAGCTTAACTTGCATAAGAGTAGTAATTATCAATTAAGTAATTTGAATAAGCAAATTAAATCTTCACATTCCTAGTTTGGTGGTTTTCAGGCAGTAATTTCCTAATCAATATTTATTTGCTCAGTATTCCCAACTGGAACCAACTGTGGCAATTTACAGTCACTCCAAGTAACCAAAAACCAAATAGAAAATCCTATTCTAGTAATTTTAAACTACTGTGTAACTTATTCCCCTCTTTGGGATTTCATTTGATATACTTTAATTATACCCTGCTACTAAAATGTTCTTAAAAGTATTTCATATGAAGGCTAAACAAAACAAGATCCTAAAGTTGGGCCATTTATTGTGACAAACTGACAACTTGTTGTGACAGGCATAACAGATTGGGTAGCAAAAGCTGAGCAGCAAAGGCTGGCTGACTGACTTTTGTTTCGGCAGACGATACTCTTGCTTGCTTACATTTTCAAGAGTGATCAGAACTAGCAAGACCATTTTCAAAGTAATTAAAATTTTGTAAAAGCTGCAATGTAAGCAGTGCTGCAGTCTTAGGGGAGGAGGCAATGCCATAGCTTTATAATCCATGGAAAGCCATTGAGGAGGCATGAACTTTACTCCTTGCATGCAAGAAATTTGGGATGAGGATTTCTTCCTGACTCAGTCCAGGCTGATAGGTAGCTTGAGACAGGGCTGGACTGGAGACAGTGCCACTGAATCCCTGTTAAAATCACAGTTTCCCAGCCTCCACTCCTGAAGGCAGGTTGTCAGGTCTTGGCTAAGAAATTGGCTCACCTTTGTCCATCCCTGTGTTGTGAGGCATGGATTTGGAAGTCCTTATCCATCTCTGCAACCCCTTCATATACTTCTGAATGCAAACGGCCTTCTTGTTTCCCCATTCCTTGCCCTAGCTCAGGAGCTATTCAGAAGGCAGCATATCAGCATCTCTCTCTTGTATGCCAGCCGAAGCCCTAACTGCTCCCAGTGGAGGCTTAGATAGACTGAGGAAAAACAGTTTTAGTGCGAGATACATAACCCTTTGGCAAAAGAAGAGGTGCTGTCTGCATCACTGCACAGATGAAGTGCTCAGATAGATGAAAGCTCTGCAAAAAAATCACCATTTTGCTTAAATGTATGGAAAAGCCAAACTTGGAAACTTCTTGCTGGGAAACAAAATTGCCGGCCTCTGGCCAGCTCTGTTCATGACTTCAGCACCTTCAAAAGCCAACGTCACTAGTCCATGACCATGAAGACCTCAGTCAAAACTCAAAATACTCCTAAAAAGGCTTGGAAGTCTGCATACCAGTACAGTCAGAGGCACACAGAGTGTATTTGAAAGCCATCTACAATCTCCCAGACAGCCAACTTGCCAGAATTCACTAGCCACATACCCAGACTGCACACATAATAAACATAGTCAGACTCAGACTGCAAAACTGTGGAAGCAAGGAGCTCAAAACTATCCTGGGGATAAAGCCCCCAGGTCTGTTTCTAGTTTGCCTGAAAGAAAAACAGAGCCAAACAGAGTAAAGATTAATACAGATGGTCATAAAAACCAGCTACTGTAAATCCAAAGTGTGCAACACGTCTTAGAATGCTAGCAGCCCATAGGCACTGTATTTATACATTATGAAAATCATTTAATCAGATGGAAACTTGTTGAAGATGGATCAGTTAGTCATGCAGAGGCTGTACAGGGACCAGGAAACATAAGCAGGCTTAAGAGAAGGGCACACATATGAAAACTACATATAAAGGTAGGCATGCATGTGTGTCTGCATCCATGCAGCAGAAGGTCTGAATATAGAGGACATGCATTTTTATCTTGTGTTGTGCAAACATCACACAGGATACAGAAAGAGAAGTCAATGTACTACAAAAATGCTGTGAAATTCCACAGAATTTAAAGAAAAATGCCTTTCAAATTTCCTATTCAAGGCATACGGAAACTTGAAATAAATATGACAGCAAGAAGTCATGAAATGCTATTAAAAGATGCAGTAGAAGGATTTAAGGTTCTCTACACATTCTTTTTTTTTTTCTGCACCCTGAAGCCAGGCAGAAACCCAGCCTAGGCAGGCAAAGAGAAAGGGAAAATAATGTCTGACTAGTGTACTTTCCAGACTCTGTAGACACCATCAAAAGTTGTTGGATGATCTTCCATCACTGATGCCAAGTGTTGGTACTGTTAATGGTGCACAGGGCATTGCTGGCTCTTAACCATGCCCCAGGAAGGCTGAGGGCACTCTCAGTACTTCCACCTTGCTCAAAGCCTCTCTTAAGCCCTTTCACATCAGTAGCTGTGACTAAATAGTGAGATTTTCTCGCTAACATGGCAGGGTAAGAGGGAGTCTGGGGTCAAGAGGCTGGAACAGTTTTGATGAAGGTAAATGCATAAAAGAGGGAATTTCTGCAGTCTCCAGAAAGTGCTGAAATGAAACAAATATTCCTAAAATTCCCATAATAGGCTGTAATTCAGAAGGAGTGGCTTATCTAGAATCACCTCCACCTTAACTCAGGTCTTAGGAAAACTCTATTTTTAATTGGACTTTAAAGGAAACACCCTAGAATTTTTACATTTTTATTCCCATGTATTAAGCTGTTCACAAATTCTGTATCAACAGTAATGCTCTTCTACAGGATAGTTCACAACATCTGTAGAAATAAAATAATTTACTAATAAATCCTACAGACTTTCACCAACTAGAAAGAAAGTTTTACAAGTCTGATCTGATTTTGTACATGCAAATGTCCACGTAATGGACACTCAGTGAAAATTCACAGAAGCAATAGCTTCACAAAAAAAAAATTGATGAGATTAGGCTTAAAAATCATACTGTTGTCCAAATATCCTGTTCTCATATAATTATGAAGTTTTCTTATTCTGTTCTGTATCCCACATTTTCCATAAGAGTTACCCTGGTGCCAGGAAAGATGCAAGGCAACAACAAAGAAGATCGCAGTGTTTCCACTTCAGCAGACCTGCAGAAGAAACCTAAATATTGTTTACGTTTATAGTGATGCATAGATTCAGAATCAGAAAACACATGCTGGCCAAATATTGCTATACATTTTGTCCATGTTTTCTTATTTTTCACCTTTAGAAGGTAGGACGCTGTGGGGTTCAACTCAAGGCATGAATGTTGAAAGCATGTTTTACGGAGACAGATGGCTGAAAATTTACTCACCTATACTGATTGGTCTCTCTTCTTCTGAAATAAATGTCATTTCCTCAGATCTACAATATTTCCAGTACGTATAGATATATGAAACTTTAAGTGCACTCCCATAAGTTTATCATATTCTGTGAAAACAGGACATAATTAGCCTGCAGTCTATCTACATATGCATGCATTAATTGGCACAGAACTGTATACATGTATAATAGGAATAGTCTTCTGGACACTACTGAACTATGTTTTAGTTCCAGCCTGATTTTGCTCAGTTAATCTCTCCTCAAGATGAGTCTTGAACACCTTCAAGGATGCAAAGATCCAACAGCCACCTTGGGCAACCTGTTCCAGTACTACACCACCAAAATCATAAAAAATTTGTCACCAATATCTAATTGGTATTTCCCACATTGCGGTGTGTGCCTGTTACCTCTTCCTGTCATTATGGACTTCCTAGAACAGTCTGAATCCCTCTTCTTATACCATCTGCACTCTACACTGCAGCTAGGGAGCATGGTCTCACCTGGAGCCTCTGGCAGAAAACACCAGGAGAAACCCGAGGTCGACCATCAGGGTTTTGGAGCCGGGGGTACCAAGGATTGGAAGCCCACTACACCTCAACTGAAAAAGAGATTCTAGCAGCCTATGAGGGGGTTCGAGCCACTTCAGAAGTTGTTGGTACAGAAGCATATCTCCTCTTGGCACCACGATTGCCCGTGCTACACTGGATGTTCAAAGGAAACATCCCCTCTACACATCATGCAACCAGCGCTACATGGAGTAAGTGGATAGCATTGATCATGCAATGGGCTTGACTGGGGAAATCTAACCACCCAGGAATTCTGGAAGAGATCATGGACTGGCCAGAAGGCAGAGATTTTGGAGCATTGCCTGAGGAGGTGGCTCGTGCCCAAGACACACCACCATATATTGAGTTATCAGAAGACGAAAGGTGTTATGTTTTGTTTACTGATGGATCCTGTCGTGTGGTAGGGAACCATCAGAAGTGGAAAGCTGCTGTGTGGAGTCCCACACGACAAGTCGTTGAGGTCACTGAAGGAGAAGGCGAGTCAAGTCAGTTTGCAGAAGTGAAAGCCTTCCAACTAGCCTAGACATTGCTGAACGAGAAAAGTGGCTGGTACTCTACCTCTATACCGACTCCTGGATGGTGGCTAATGCCCTATGGGGGTGGCTACAGCAGTGGAAGAAGACCAATTGGTCTGCAAAGAGCAGTGAGGTCTCCCCTTACCCTCCTCTTCCCCAGGATGAAGCAGCCCAGCACCCACCACCTCCCCTCATACGTCCCAGGCTCCAGCCCTGACCGTCACAAGGACCCTCCACTGGACTCGCTCCTGTACATGAGGGTCTGTCCTGCGCCAGGAGCCCAGACCTGGACGCTGCACTCCTGGTGCGGTCTCACCGGTGCTGAGCAGTGGGTCAGTATCAGCCCCTGGCCCTGCTGCTGCACCTGTGCTGGTGCAGACCCAGGTCTAGGTTTGCACCAGCTTTGCTGACCAGGAGCACTGCTGCCTCATGGAAACCTGCTACCCCCCAGGGCATTTCCACAGAGCTGCTGCTCCTGGCCACTTGATTCCAGCATGGCCTGCTCTGGGGGTGAGTCTGTCCCATGGGACGGGCTTTGCCTTGGCCTTTGGGAAACTGCGTGGGGTTCCCATCAGTCCATTGCTGTAGCTTGCCCAAGTCAATCTCAATAACAGTGCTGCCCTTCAGGCCACTAACCGCTCCCCTCAATCTGGTGTCCCCCAATATCTTGGTGGGAGTGCCCCCTGTCACTAAAGACACTAAAGAGCTCTGGTCAAAGGCAATAGACAGCTGCCTCCAATAAGACTAGCCAGCTTCCTTAGCACCTTTGCATGCATCCCACCAGGTCCCACAGAGTTATGTTTGTCTCATTGGCTTAAGTCCTCTCTAACTCAATCATCTCCTGCCTGCCCCACTGCCCCCAGATTGTGCTAGTTCACCTAGGGACCTGGGCAGCCTGAAGGCAAACCTCACCAGCAAAAAACTGACACAAAAAAAGGCATTGAGTACATCATCCTTTTCCATGCCCTTTGTCGCTAGGTCCCCCACCCTGGTAAGAAATAGGACTATGCTTTCCTTAGCCTTCCTTTTGCTGATGGTGTACTTACAGAAACCTCTCTTGCCGTCCTTTACCTTCCTTGCTAGTTTCAACTCCAGCTGAGCGTTGGATTGCTGGACTCTGCTGCTCCATGTGCTCCCAAGGAGCTTGCTCCTGCTTCCACCTCCTGTGTACTTCCTTTCTGTGTTTAAGCTCAGGCAGGAACTCCGTGTTCATCCAAACAGGGCTTCCGCTACACTTGCTTGACTTTCTGCACGTTGCAATGGACTGCTCTTGTACTCTGATGAGGTCATCTTTGAAAATCAGACAGCTGTCCTTGGTTCCTTTGCCCCCAAGTCAGTTTCCCATAGTATTCAGCCAAGCAAGTCCCTGAGCAGGCCAAAATCTGATCTTCTGAAGTTCAGGATTGTAATTCTGATGTTTGACTTGCTCACACCTCTCAGGATTTTAAATGGAAAAATCTGATGGTCACTACAGCTAAGGATTCCCTTCACCTTCATGTATACAACCAGTTCTTTCTTATTTGTGAGTAGCAGGTCCAACAGAGAATCTCCCCAGTTTGGTTTGTTAATCCCCTGCATCAGGAAATTATCTTCAATAAATTCCAGATAACTCCTGGATTGCCTATGCTTAGATGTGTTGGCTTTCCAGCAGATACTGGGGTGATTCAAGTTACCTGCAAACATCAAGGCTTGTGATAGTGATGAAGAAGGTGGCTTCTTCTACCTCCTCTTTCTGATCAGGACATCTGAGCAGATACCTACTGCTACATCATGGTGCTGTTCTGTTCTCTTATCCTTACCCACAGGCTCTCTGCCGGTTCAACACCTGCCCCACAGTGAAGCCCCACGCATCTCAACCACCCTTTACAGAGAGTACACACACCCCTCCATGACTGCGCACCCTGCCTTTTCTGAAGCACCTGTACCCCACCACTCCAGCTCTCTGCAGGTGTGAGAGCTGTCCCACTGTGTCACTGCCATTCCACTGGGGTCACAGCCCTGCCACTGTGTACCCACTGCTAATGCCTCCCCCTTGTCCCTAGGGCTATCTGAATTCATGTGCAGACATTTGAGATGGGCTGTAAGTTGTTCTGCTTTTGCAGGTCATCTGGACACCTCTGCTCTGCCCTGGTGCTTTCATTTCTCTTGAGACTGTGGAAACCATTCCCCTGCATAACTAGTTTAAAGTCCTCCTCACTATTTTAGCAAGCTCATTTGCAAAGACATTCCAGCCCTCCTTTGTCAGGCTTATCCCATCCCTGCTTAGTAGCTCTTGCTCCTCAAAGAGGGTCCTGTAGTCAATAGATGCCAAAGTCCTGCCTGCAAAACCAGCCATGCAGCAAGTTGCTGACACACTTGATGAGCCTGGTTCTACTCAAGCATTTTGGCTTTCCTGGCAGCATCAAAGAAACACCACCTGGGCCCTTCACGCTTGCCCCCAGAACTTTCTAATTGCTTTAGATGCTCTCCAGGACTTCCGTGGCAGTATCACTGATGCCCATGTGGAAGAGTAGCAATATAATAGTCTGAAGGCCAGGCAAGCCTTGGCAGTGTCTCTGTGGCATCCTGGATCATGGCCCCGAGCAGACACCAACCTCCCAAGGTATCGGGTCATGTCAGTAGATAGGTGCCTCCATACCCCGCAGGACGAAGTCTCCCACCACTGCTGCTTGCCTTTCCCCTTTTTGCAGATGCGAGGTGCAGTCTCAGCTGGCTCCGATGCACCCTTCGCTGAGTGTGGCACTGTGCCTATTCTGCAGTTGCAGATCTACAGGTGGAGCAGAAGCCTTCCCACTGTTGCCAAAATCCAGGGCACTTGCACTGCTGGTGGCTGACAGCATGCCTTGCACCATACTAAGACCATCACATCGCAGTCTCGGAGCAGCCCCACATCATCCCCAGCAGCACACCTATGCCCCTCTGCACCCTGCAGTTCTACTGTGACCACCAACACCACATGCTGGCATTCTGCTTGTGGGGCCTGACCCTCCCTCACCAGGTGGCACACACCTGAGAACCAAAGTCCAGCTATCAGCAAAGGCATTTTCAAGAACTTTTCCAGGTGGAGACAGGCAGCAGAAATGACGCAGTGACAGGCAAACAGAGCTGCTGTGGTGTCCGAAGCAAGGAAGACAAGAGAAAGAACATTGGACTCATTAACCGCTCTATCAACTCTATCTGCCAGTACTACAGCTGAACTTTGCTACTCCCACTGAAGGTTCAGCACTAGCTAAACCGTTCCAGGCAAGACGCCAGCTTGTACTAATGCTTCTTTCCACACCTGAAATGCTAGGAAGAAATAAACTTTTTAATCCTAAAATTATTGTGGATTAGTCTGTGGGAAGACAACTTGAAATCCTTTTATTTGGCATTCCAAGCTTGCATTTCTTGTACATCGGAAAGAAAAGTGACATGCTATAGGTGTCACCTGCAGCTTATTTGACTCTGGTAATGGGGCCTGTACTGTGCAGTTCACCCCCATTAAACCTTCATGGGACAGGAAAGAATTTAGAATTAAAAATCTTCCCAAAAAATTACACTATGACTTTTCAGACTTTCTAGAAAATCTTCCATTACTTCATTTGTAAGAACCTTTGTGGTGACGTCTGATATACTTTTAGATTAAGTTTCAAGGTACTTCTTCCAATACCTTTTGAATCCTCATAGGATGGAAAAAAAAATTTAGATATATCTCAGAGAAGTCTGTTTCTGTAGTGAATTCCAATTCCACAGGTTGCAGGGAAATGCCTGCTACACCATGGTCCCCTCCATGAGTGGCAGGGAAATGCCTGCTGCATCATGGTCTCTCTGTGGGCTGCAGAGGAGTTTCTGCTCCAATGCCTGGAGCACCTCCTTCTCTCCTCCTTCTCTGACCCTGGTGTTCACAAGGCTGTTTCTCACACTTTTTTCCTCACTCCTCACACTGCCCTGTGATATTCTGCCCTTTATTAAATATATTTTCATGGAAGTGCCACCATCTTGGCTGATGGGCTCACCTGTGTCCTGCAGTGGCCCCACTTAGAGCCAGCTGGAACCATCTGTGGTGTCTTCTGACAGAGGCCAGCCCTGCAGCCCACCTCTGCCAAAACTTGGACACAGGCACCCAGTACAGCAGAAAATACCAGAATTTTTGCACAAAAGCCTGAATTAATAATGTCTGTACTTAGTACTCTTACTACTGCAAGGTAGAAGGAAAGTGCAAACTTCCAAAAACACAGCCATCCTTGTCGCTTTCTCACTTTCTCTGCTATGAGCAAACACAGCGGTACTTTCTGCTTTTGAAAAGTAACAGCTACCACGAGATGGTAGCACAGACAGTATTAATCAGCAGCAGGTATGAAATGTCATCTCTGTAAGGCACTGGTGTTGTTACTAGCCAAAACTGTCTACCACCCATTTTATAGGAGTTTGCTGGATTGACAGCACTTTCTTTTCCTTTCAATCTTTGGACCTAGAATAACAGCTGTATGTTGCTTTCGTAAGAGCACCATAAAGCCAATTATTTTCATGTGCGTAGTTTAAAAACAAGCAAGTTGTTGTATTAGGAAGTTGTGCTGTAACTAGAAATAACATAATCATTCAAGGTATTTGGAATTATTAGGAAGCATCCTAAATATCACTCAGCGGTTTCATGTCTGTGTCCTTGGAGAGAGGGAAGTTAATTATTTGAAAAAACCACAGTGTGCATCTTGGGGAAATTTCAGTTAAACAGATATATTCAGACAAAGCTTGCCAGACACACTGGGAAAATTTGGAGAGCTTCACTGCAGTTTAAAGTATAGATTGTAATTGTGGCTGCAATGGAGTTCCAGTGTCCCTAAGAGCCCTGGGAGAGTGGGTGTGTGACAGCAAAAAGCTTCATACAAGGCTTTGGAGATTACCTTTAAAAGGTTGCATAATTGCCAGTTGTAGTATATGTTTGTTATTTCTCCTGACTGGTAATTTAAATACTGTCCTTTCCTAGTTGCTAAGATCTCGTCCTATTGCAGTAGTCCAACTAACTATGGCTTGTGGAAATCTCAAGTGTTTTCCTCTGTGCCAAGTTAACATCTTCCTAGGATCAGATTTAAAAAAAATGTTACGCCATCCCCATCACGTCCCATTGCATAGTACTGGTAAATACATTTTGCTGGTACCTTCTCAGAGAAAGTGATTGCTAACCTTCCAGAATATTTGTGCGGTTCATACTGTGGATGACAGTACTCAACACAGACAATGTTCATATTCTGCATTATCAACCCAGATGTGCAGGACACTTCTTAACCACAGAAGAAGTTGATGGTTCTTTACCCACAATTTGCAGCCTGAAGAAATAAGAAGACAGACATCACAGGACAGCAGATGACATAGAATATGGAGGAAGCTTTTGGTAGGAAAGCACAATATTTATAAATTCTTGGGCTTTGCTCAATATTAAAAACACAGATTTCATCCTCATACTACCAGTGGCTAAATCCTCTCAACTTCTTCTACAGCCATCTCATCCAGTATCTCTGAGTCTTCCCAATTAGATGAGAATTTCAATCTTCAGATAAGGCACAATAACACCTGGTGAAGGAGAATGACTCCATGATATCTTTTCTTTTGTCTCCTGCAAATATGGACTGCTTGAAGGATTTAAATAAGCAATGATCGATCTGAGCCAAAAAGTTGTTTCAGAGAGAGAGACAAACATAAGATTTTAGATTTTCTAGGTTTCCAAGCACATAGTAATCACATAGAAACTCTAGCACGGTTCTTTTTTCTAAAAATTGCTTGCCAGCTCTGCCTTGCTTTCGTAACATATTTTTGCAGGGAATTCAAGGGAATATCAACACTATTGTACAGTTTATTATCCTGAGAAAGGTAAGAGTGTGCCACAGCTTTTAACCTCAGTTTGATCACCTGAACATTTAGGCAGATGCTGCTTCTACTTCAACAGCCCAACCTTTTCTTCCCCTCTATTCCTGGTAATTTCAAAAGAATCAAAAGAATTTGCTTTTATGACTGGCATATTTTTCAACAACTTCTATTAATTTGGGATGCAATTTGGACTCTAATTAAAGTTGTTTTCAGGAAAAAGACTGAAAATCAGAATTTTAGATCCATACAAAACCAGTTTATGCAAAGTATATACCTATAGATATTGGCAAGGTTTAATCTTGACAGATGTCACTTTGAATTCTATTAAAACAGACAAAATATAAGCAGTTAGGTTATTATTACTCTAGCTTATTCTCAACTTCGCACTGCATCTTCAGTTTTACTGCTATAAAATATAAAGACGGGGAAGAGAATTTACAGCAGTAGAGCAATTAAGCTGTTTTTCTGAAATATCTGTATACTTCAATATAGAACAAAAAGGAAAATAACTGCCTGAGCAAGCTGATGGAGGGAAACTACATTCAGAAGTGAATGAGCAATGCATGGACACACTTAAGTTAAAGCAGGAAAGGAACTGGGAAAACAGGGAAGAGAAACTTGCACCGGCTGTGCAGAACAGCTCACCGTCATGGAGGCATTTGTTTCCCTGGCCATTTTCTTCAAGGGCTGCACAGACAATGAGCAACTTGGGCTGACACAAAACTGTTCGTGTGACCCTATTCCAACTTCTCCTGTTAGAGCAGTGCTAAGCAGCACCGGCAATATAATACTTCAGGACCTGGAACTGGAGCAGCACCCAGCCAGACTGAAGGCTGGCGGTACAAAGTTCAAGTAGCTGGAAGCTGAACTAGTTTGCATCCCCACAGAGTACTGGCCAGCAGCAAGAGCAGGTTGCTCGGCAGGGGAGCCGGGAGCCCGGGCACAGGGAAGAACCAGAGGGGCTGAGCTGATGCACAGCTCCCAAGCAATGGGAAGGCCCCCAGCACAGCCCTTGGCACCTCTGCTTGCAGCAGCCCAAACCCAGGCTACACGGCTGCCCCATGCCAGAGCCAGCCATCAGCACAGTCAGCCAAGCCCCAGGGAGAGGGCTGGAGTGGAGTGCCCTCAGGGTCCTGACATCAACTTCACATGATTCATGCTCTGCCCATATTGCCCTATCTGGTCAGATATCTGAGATGTTCAGGGCACATACAGAAAAAAGGACAGGTGTTAAAAGGAGGAAAGGATGAAGAAAGATTGCGGAGGAGACCTGCTAGCTCTAGAGCTGTTAGGAATTTTGTAGAGATGAAATTTATGATTTATGAGCTTCTTTATGATGTTTCAACAGGCAGGAAGACGCTCCATGAAAAACCTCTGCTGTCCCTTCAGGAACACCTTGGCTAAGTGTAAACAAATGCATCTATATAACTGCATGTAGGTTTTGCCAAATATTATTTTTTTGAATATCAAATGGTATGGCCTCCTTGCTGACATTTGTTTAGACTGGAAAAAATAGGCATTCCTGTTTCTCCAAGGCTGTGTTCATCACAGGACAAGAAAAGGAGAGTGGACCAGTGCGAAGACTTTCTCGGTGTCTCACTGACTGTGGGTGACACTGGATATTTGCGATGTTGTTGCTGCTGTGGAAACTGCTGTCCAATTCAGAGGAACATCATATGCCTGTCAGAAAGCATGCATAGTTGAGATTGGATGCAACGTCAGCTCTGGCAGGGTCACCACAGCGTCTCAACCAGTAGAAGAAAACTGATTCTTCCTGGTCCCAGGGACAGACAATCCTACAGTCTCAGAGAGTGGCTGGATGGATGTGTCACACTGCCTGAACCATGACCTTCACAGAAAAGAAATCTGTCAAATGCTATTAAAAACAAACAGCCCAGGCGGGTGATGTGCATACAACAGTTACTCAGCTATTTCTGTTTCATAAGTCTGGCTTGGGATGTTCTTGTGCTACAGATACCCAGGATACCATAAACTTTCCTCATTCTTGCATTATTCTCAGCTAATCAATTCTGGTTTAGTATCCAGGGAGACTAGGTAACCACTCTGGGGAACTGTCACAGCTTAGATTATGAACTATCATTTTATGTTTTTAAGATCACCATTAAGCACTCTAAGGACATGGACCTTTCAGAAGAGCCTATGATCTCCTGGCAAGAAGCGGGGCTTAGCTGCTGGTCTCCATTCTTTATCTGAAACTCTGGGATGCAGAAAGATGGCTTTGCATTCCCAAACTGTAACAAGTCACTTCATGTAATGAAGAACCCCAGATCTTCCAAGATACATATATAACTCCCACTCAGCTGAAAGCCTAGACACCTGTATCGACCTAGGATCACACTAAACAGCACAATATTCATGTGATGAACACTCAAACAGGGGAAATATAGGCAAAAGCAGGCAGTTAAATACAAGGCCATCATTCATCCTAAATCCACCTAAACTTATAAAACCTTGGCTCTCTAGGCCATCTTTTTAAGAAAATAAAGGTACCCAAATTCATCTAGTTGTCCCATGCTGTGCATAAGGAAAGAAATGTTCCTTCTTAGATCTACATCCTCCTATATACCCACACCTGATCCAAATTCACTCCAGACAAGACATACCTTCTTCAAGTTTAGAAATCCAGCAGCCTAAGGACATGGGGCAAGGAGGAAGCACATCCAGAAAGTATGTAAAGATGGCAAGGGATCTGGTTAAGCATGATTACCCAGAACAACTGAGTTGCTATCACAGAGTAGTTCTTCATAGGAAAAGGTTGACCTTCTTTCTCTAAATTACATTAATATCACTGGAGGAACTATATATGGAAGTGGCACTGATAATGATAATCTCTAATTGGTGACAATGAGGCATTGCTATAGGAAACTATCTCACTGGCATCAGTGGTTACAACATGGATAATATTCTGCATACTATTTCAACATGTCTGTTCAGTTCTGTGTGGGTGATGGCATAATTATTCTCCTATTTCACCTATATGACATGGTATGGGTATTTCGTGACACTGATTTTTCTCTGGCAATCTTCATTGTGGTGCCAGCTGTTAGCATCTGAATAAGGCTGTATTGTATACCAGTATTGTTTTCCGCCACTGCCCTGTAGCAATCATCAATCCTGTGCAAAAAGAGAGCAACAGTGCAACTAACTTCTGACAATAGTATAAATTTTGGCTTGTTAAAGCAAGGATTATTAATATTTCCAGGGATAATCACCCCAACCCAGTTTAGCCAACTGTAAAGTATAATAAAATACAGCCATGTAAATCTGATAGCAAATATTAAAGCTCACATAAAGCAATAGAAAATTTAGAATGAAAATATAATAGATTTATGGTCTTTAATCATACTTCAGAGTGCTGAAATTTTTGCATTAATTTTAAAGCCAGCAACAGCACCTAGTGTGTAATGATGATCGTAATCTCCCACACTCTGAAATCGAGATGCCAGCATAAAAGACCTTGCCATTAAACAACATGAGGTACTGCTTTGTGGCTGAACTCTTTAACTTCATAGCTTTATTTCCCCCCCCTTTTTTTGGCTGGAAGGGACAATTTAGTCTAATTCTTTACTATGACCCACCCCATAGCAAAAGCCAAAGAGCCTTACCTAGTTATTCTTGCATCAAACTTATAATTTGCCATGAAAAAATGAACTGTAGAGATTTCCTTTTTTGTTCTTGAAAAAAATAATACAAAGGGATTGCTAAAATCTCTTTCCACCCATTAATGCCTCAGCCCAAAATTACTGGTTTCTTCTGTAATGATCCTGGTGATGTGGTTTGGAGCACAGCTGGCCCCCGTGAAAAAACATCTATGGCTACAGGTGAAGCAGTAGAGATCACCTGTACAGTACCAAAACACAGCCTAATCGCTAGCTTGTGATGATCCCTTGTACTTAATTTTCTGTGTGGCTCCTGCAGAGTTTTAACCTGTGCCAATGCAAGCAGGAGTGCTGGAAATTACCAGTCACAAAGGAACAGCACCTGAGAAAAAGAAGGAGAAAAAAAAGACAGTTCAATACAAGCTTCATAACGACCACATATTTTGAGATCCAGCAGGCTCCCGCTTGGTCTAGTGTAGGAAAATGACAAATGAATACTGTTTAACATTTTGCTTGAACAATTTTTCCTTTCAGAAAACTATTTGCAATACAATAATGAGAAAAGCAGAGCTGTGAAGAGAAGCATTTTATAAGGCTGATTACCTTTCTAGGGCGTATCATTTGATACACACTTTGTTTATCTAGAGTGAATTCAGTGGTTAAAAAGATTAATTGAGCCTATTTTATGTTACTTGTACATGCTCTCACAGAGAAAGTGACTTGTGTTTTTCCTTATTGAGTCATGCCCAAGAGCCTGCGATACACCAGCAATGGCAAAATGACTTTTCTAAATTTAGCAGTTCATAAATCTTATAAGATGCCAGCCCATCCAGTGTATTTTTTTTTTTTCCTCCTTTCTTTTCAGGTCTTTCTCACATGTCAAAAAAACATAAATGTGCATGCAGGAGACACACAGTATCTGCCCTTGCTTTTCTGCTCTGCTCTTCCAGAGTACAACAGGCATCTGACAGCTCACTCATGCTCTCTCCCTCTCTTACTCTCCCTCCCTTTCCCCATTAACAAATAATGTGCACAGGTGTGCAAGCACATACATACAAACGTACATATGTATGTACATTTTTTTCTGCTTCAGCTAGTGGTGGGGAAGAAATTAACACAATTCAAGGCACAAAGCCCTGTGGTTTGAAGGAGTTGTGTGATCTTGTTCATGTAGGTAGCCAAGGATCAAACTGTTATTATCCCAACTACACTCAACAGGTGAATGGTCTTAAAAAGTCATTTCACAGCTCTGCATCTCTTTGCCCCTATGCACTTAATTTTCATCTCAATGCCTTG
This sequence comes from Buteo buteo, assembly GCF_964188355.1. Taxonomy (NCBI): domain Eukaryota; kingdom Metazoa; phylum Chordata; class Aves; order Accipitriformes; family Accipitridae; genus Buteo; species Buteo buteo. The sequence goes on from NC_134204.1 coordinate 75,526,435, forward strand.
GACAGCAGCTTGTCACTTAGTTTAGGCTTGTTCTGTGCGTAACATACTGGATACCTTATCTCTAAGGGCTAGAGGTTTTCAAAGATAAATAGCAATATTGCCACACATACTGGTTCACATGTTTTTGATGAGCAGGCAGCTGTATTATTTATCGGGATTGAAGACTAACTTAGTTGTGCACTGGTTCACTCTACACCTCATGCAAATGATTCCCTAGATCCAAGCATTTAACAGCATCCCAAGGAGAGGGACATTTCCTCTGCTTTCCATTGGCCTTTGCTCATCCAGAAGACTTGCCTCAGTTAGTTTAGTTCCTCTTTTGGAGAACACTGAAAATGTACCTAGGTGAGCAGGTTACCTAGATAGTCTTGTGTCATTTCCAGGTCCTCTGTCACCCCATGGCAAAGGCCGTGAAACTTATTGAACTGCAGACAGCCCCAGCCTGCTGGAAAGTGAGACTTGAAATGGAGGCAACGAGTATCTCTGACACTGCAGATCACTGATCTACCAACTAATAAAATGTTCAACAGATATATGCACTAGCAGCACTGGTATTTTCTGCAGCCAGCCTTTGGATGCCAGTCCAGTTTTGAGGCAGGAATGTACACTGCAACATGCTTCTTCCCCAGAGAGTTTCTCTACAATATGAACAGTGTGCCCATGGAACATCCCTTCATCCCTAAGTACTCACTTGAAGCACAGCAGGTGGATGCTAAAGGGGCAGAGCCCTTTGCAGTGCAGCCTGGATTATTATTTATTCCCTAGAGGACAGTCCTCAAACAAGATCCCAGTCCTGTATTGACAGGCTCTGCATGCATGCAGGGCAACAAATACCCTCAGTGGATTTATCTGCACACATGACTCTCCTGAGATTTCAAGGTACCCCAGGTCTGGCAGATAAGACACCTTTTTTCTCAAAAGGCACCTGGAAGCCAGGCAGAATATCCAGGGAATCTCAAATGGCCCCAGATAATGTTATGTGGGACACTAAGTCCAGCACCACTGCCAGCAGAAGTCTTCTTGCCTAAGCCTACAAAATTATGCCAGGTGAACCCTGCAAGAGATGTAATGAGTCTCATTCCTACTCAGAGCCGATTAACACAGCCCGGTTCCCTTCAGCAGAAGTAGGTTGCTTAATAGCAGCTGATGCCATGGACTGGCTTGCTTATTCACGCTTTGCAGGTGGGTGCAGTGGGAGTGTTGAGCTGGCTTACCCAAAGCAGCACTGGAAAGCCATGGTTGCCTGTGGCAGAATTCTGATTTCCTAAGCTGAGCACACTGCCCTAGACATGGAAAACAATCCTTTGCATTTTAATGCCAATTTCCTAATAACACGTGTTATGCAAAACAACCCCACGAAGTTTCCCACGGTGTAAATGTCTCTCTGAAATACTGATAATGCTTTTGACAGGCTGCTCTTTTCTAGTGTTTGCAGCACGCTGATGCCATGCAGCATGCAGCATGCAGCTCCCTGCGTCACCGAGCTGTACGGGGCACCGTTGCTGCTAGCAGCAGGGCACCGGCTCTGCTCTGAGCGTGCAAGGCCTCCCAGCTGGGGCTGCTCAGCCTCGTTCTGCCGGGGAGCAGGGCTTTCGCTGGGACTACCTGCCAAAAGCACGGGCAGGCGCAGCCCTGCTTTTACACGGAGCGGCACCAAGCCACAGCGCTACGTACCGAGGCCGTAGCGAGCAGCGTGGGCCGGCGGGGGAGCAGAGCCCTGAGACGTGGGGGCAGAGGGCCAGGAGCGGAGGCGGCCAGGCCTGGGGTGACGAGCAAGGGGGCGCGGGCTGGCCCGGAGACCCCCTGCCTGCAAACACCTCCCCCGGGACCAGCCCTGGGGCCGAGCAGAACTCCCCCCAGGGGGAGAAACAAAGACGTAGCACCCGGGCTACGCGGAAGGGGCCGTCAGCTTGAGCATCCCACCCCTCCCCCGGCAAAGAGCTGCCTGGTTGTACCCCAGCTCCCTCCCGGCGCCCACCGACCCCCGGTTGCGAGGGACACCCGAGGGGGCAGGCGGGCGCAGCGCCGAAGGCAGCCCGGCTGGCCACAGCGAGGCCGCCCGCACCGTTAGTGACACCAAGACTCCTCCTGTAGCCTTTGCTCCTTTATTTTCTTTCTTTCGCGAGTAAGTAGACTGAGGCGACTAAGGAGAGCCTCCCGGTGCGCTTCAGCCCCCACTTCACCAGCCCCAGGTGAGGCCACCACTGAATGACATCACCGTCTACCACACAGTGGTATCATCACTATGGCCCATCTGCTACTGCAGAGCTCACCCAGGCAGCGATCCAGCCTGCTTCCAGGGAGGGACTGTTCTCACTGTAAAAAATTTCTTTCTTATATCAAGATAAATCCTCTCCCAGTGCAATTGATACCCATTGCCCCATGTCTTGTCCATGTGGTTGCTTGTGAAGAGAGAAAATTAGAATAGAATAGAATAGAATAGAAAATAGAAGAATAGAATATTCAAGTTGGAAGGGACCTACAATGATCATCCAGTCCAACTGCCCAACCACTTCAGGGCTGACCAAAATTTAAAGCATGTTATTAAAAGCATTGTCCAAATGCCTCTTAAACACTGACAGGCTTGGGCCATCAACCATCTCTCTAGGAAGCCTGTTCCAGTCTTTGACCGCCCTCTCAGTAAAGAAATGCTTCCTAATGTCCAGTCTAAACCTCCCCTGATGCAGCTTTGAACCATTCCCACATGTCCTATCACTGGATGCCAGGGAGAAGAGCTCAGCACCTCCCTCTCCACTTTCCTTCTCAGGAAGCTACAGAGAGCAATGCAGTCGCCCCGCAGCCTCCTTTTCTCCAAACTAGACAAACCCAAAGTCCTTAGCTGCTCCTCACAGGGCATTCCTTCCAGCCCCTTCACCAGCTGTGCTGTCCTCCTCTGGACGCATTCAAGGACCTTCACATCCTTCTTAAATTGTGGAGCCCAGAACTGCACACAGTACTCAAGGTGAGGCAACAGCAACACTGTATAGCGGGATAATACCTTCTTTTGACCGGCTGGTTGTGCTGTGTTTGATGCACCTCAGGATGGGGTTTGCTCTCTTGGCTGCCAGGGCACACTGCTGACTCATGTCAAGCCTGCTGTCAGCCAGCACCCCCAGATCCCTTCCTGCAGGGTTGCTGTCCAGCCACTCCTCTCCCAGTTTATACTTGTGTCTGGTGGTACTCCACCCCAGGTGCAGAATCTGGCACTTGGACTTTTTAAATTTCATGTCATTGATTGCCCAATGCTCCAGTCTACCTAGATTTCTCTGCAAGGCCTCTCATCCCTCAAGAGAGAGTCAACAGCACCAGCACCTCCCAATGTGGTATCATCAGCAGACTTGCTAATGGTGCATTCAACTCCTGCATCCAGATCATTGATAAAAATATTGAACAGAACCAGCCCTAGAATTGTGCCCTGAGGAACACCACTGGTGACTGGTCACCAGCCAGATGTATCCCCATTCACTACAACCCTTTGACCCCAGCTGTCCAGCCAGTTCTTCACCCAGCACACTGCGTACTTGCTCATCCCACAGCTGGACAACTTGTCCAGAAAGAAGCTGTGAGGGACAGTGTCAAAAGCCCTACTAAAATCCAGAAAAACTACATCTACCATAACTCCTCTTTATTCAGGGGACAGGTGACCTTATCGTAGAGGGATGTGAAACTAGTTAAACAGGACTTTCCCTTTGTTCACTGTACCTGATGATTGCATTGTTCTTTAAATGCCTTTCAAAAGTAGCCAGTATAATTTTCTCCCTAATTTTTCCAGGAACTGAGCTTAGACTAACAGGTCTGTAGTTTTCCCAGGTCTTCCTTCACGCTTTTCTTGTAAATTTGAATAACACTGACTAGCTTTCAGTCAGCGGGGACCTCCCCAGACTCCCAAGACCTTTGGTTAATGATCAAGAGGGGTCCTGCCATAACATCCACTAACTTCTTCAGTACTCTAGGATGAATCCCATCAGACCCCATGGATCTATGAACATTCAGCTGATACAGCCAATCCCTTACAATTTCAGCATCCACAAATGGAAAGTCACTGTTCCCGCACTCATAGTACTCTGACTCAGAGGACCAGGCAGCCCAAGGTCTATCAGTATTATTAAAGACTGAGGAAAAAAAAACATTGAATGCTCCCACTTTACCTTCACCGCTATTAGTCATGTGACCATCTTCAACAAGTGTCAGTCCAATGCTTTCTTTACACCTCCTTTTGCTATAAACATACTTTAAAAAAAGCCCTTCTTGTTGTCAGATACAGCACTGGCCAGCTTCAACTCTAAGTTTTGGCCTTTTGTGTCTTCTCCCCACATATATGAGTTCTGTAATCTTCCTGCAAAGCCTGACCTTGCTTCCAGAGTTCACCGAATTTCTTTTTCCTCTTGAGCTCCACAAGGAGTTACCTGTTCAGCCAAGCTGGTCTTCTGTCCCACTTGCTTGACTTTTGACACAGTGGAATTGCCTGCTCCTGTGCTTTTAAAAGGTGGTTCTTAAAAACTGACCAGCACTCGTGGACTCCTAAGCCCTCAAAAGCAGATTGCCAGGATGCTCTGCTAAGTAGCTCCCTGAAAAGCTACAAAGGGCCTCCAGCCTCTTTGTAGCCACCCTTTAAGTACTGGAATACTGTGATGAGGTCCCTGCTGAGCCTTCTCTTCTTCAGGGAGAAAAGACCTAGCTCCTTCAGTCTTTCCTCATAGTGCAGGTTCTCCAGCCCTTTGACCATCTTGGTCGCCCAGCTTTGGACCGTCCACTGTCTGTCCACATCTTTCTTGAATCATGGGGACCAGAACTGGACACAGTGCTCCAGGTGCAGCCTGGCAAGCACTGACAGAGTGGAATGATCACATCTCTATCTCTGCTAGTAATGCCACTGCAGATGCAGCCCAGGATCCGATCTGTCTTCACTGCTGCAGTGGCAGACTCACGTTCACCTTGTTGTCCACCATGACCCCCAGGTCCCTGGCAGCAAGGCTGTTCCCCGGCCACACAGGTCCCAGCTTGTACTGGGCTCTGTGGCTATTCCAAGCCAAGTGCAGGACCTTGCACTTGTCACTCTGACTCCTCTGGGGGGTAACTTTGTCTTTCATTTTCTCTTTCTCCCTCTCTTTGTTTCTTGGCTGGCTCACTGTTTCCCAAAGGTCATGCCCATCACACCAACAGAGCAGACACAGCTCAACCTCCGTCACTTCTGTGAACTGCCCAGTTTTTCCTCTGCCAGGTGTGCTGGTTTTGGCTGGACTGAGATAATTTTCTTCATAGTAGCTAGTATGGGGCTATGTTTTGGATTTGTGCTGGAAACAGTGTTGATAATACAGGGATGTTTTCATTATTGCTGAGCAGTGTTTACACAGAGTTGAGGCCTTTTCTGCTTCTCATACCACTCCACCAGTGAAAAGGCTGGAGGTGCACAAGAATTTGGGAAGGGACACAGCTGGGACAGCTGACCCCAACTGACCAAAGGGATATTCCATACCATATAATGTCATACTCAGCAAGAAAAAGCCAGGGGAAGAGGAAAGACGGGGGGATGCTCAAAGTTATGGCATTTGTCTTCCCAAGTAACAGTTACACATGTGATGGAGCCCTGCTTTCTGGAGATGGCTGAACACCTGCCTGCCGATGGGGAATAGTGAATGAATTCCTTGTTTTCCTTTGAGCAGCTTTTGCTTTACCTATTAAACTGTCTTTATGTCAACGCACGAGTTTTATCACTTCTGCCTTTCCAATTCTTCCCCATCCCACCAGAGAGGAGTGAGTAAGCAGCTGTGGGGTGCTTAGCTGCTAGCTGGGGCTAGAGTACTACACCAGGTCTGAGCAAGCTCCCTGCCATGGCACTTCTGGCTGCAGGAATCAGTTTTGAAAACCAAAGCAGAGAGATACACAAACAGCAGATCTCTCCCCAGACAATGTCCACCCTCTCCACCCCTCCACAGGGAAAGGGACCCTGGGGATTGATGGCATTTCAATTTCTGTGAGCAGGCATGTGTCTGTAAACCCTTGCCACCTCCCTGTCCATCAGCACTCTCCAGTCTGCCCGGCTGCCCCTCCAAGCGGTGCTGTGCGGGGGCTGCAGGGGAAACCCTGGGCAGAGCTGTCTGCGGGCAGTGGGGGGTGACGAGCCAAAGGGCAGCACTCTCTGCACGCTGCTTTTTACAGAAGGGAGCCCTTCTTTTTCCTCAGGGAACTTCTGTAACAAGTGGCAAAGAGCCTTCCAGCTAAGGCTTGCCCTCTGCAGAGCTTGTATTTCAGAATAGGTGTGCCCTGTGTCTCAGGAATCCTTCCTCTTTAATTGGAGACTGCTCTTGTTTCCCCTCTCCCAACACCTTTTAGGAAGCTTTATACAGGGTTGTTAAATCAAATCCCCGGCTGTCTCCACTAAGTCTATTCCCACTCTAACAGCTTTGTAAAATACTGGTGGAGGAAGGTGTGGCCTGGGGAGAAAAGGCTTGTGCATTTGGCAGGAGAAGTTGTTCAGCCCCAAAGGAGAACCTGGTGGGCACCACGTGTGGCAACCTGGCCATTTCCTTCCTCAGCCATCAGGGTGAAAACTGCAGCTGCTTCCTCTCCTTTATAAATATGTCTTAATTCTGCATCCCTTCATCTTTTCTTTCATTATTTCTTTCTTTGTCCTGGTTGCTCCAATTGCTTCTCATGTGGGAGCCCCTTTTGCCTCCAGTGAGTTTTGCCACTGATCGTGTGTGACTTTTGTTTTTCTTGTTTCCTTCTCTCCCCCTGCCCACCCCCCCACCCCCTTTTTCTTCTGGTTTAACAAGGTCTGACAGCAGGACAGCATGGACCGTATAAGACTGCAGAGTCACTTTACATCCCAGGCAAGATTGTCAAGTAGTCTGCCCAAAGGAGGGAGTCATGCTGTGCAGGACCTGTCCAAGCAGAGGGCACACACATGGAGTGAAGAGCTGTCCTCTCCCAAGCAGTCCAGCAGCCCCTTTTCTGCCCACCATTTCCCACAGACTTATCAGGGAGAGTTATGCTCCCATATCTGCCTTCACATTTCTTGGGCAACAGAGGGCTGCTGAGATGGAGGGACTGGAGAGTGCCCCATTGACCCCATGTCCTGGGTTCAGCTGGGATAGAGTTAATTTTTACAGGAACCTGGGAGGGCGTACAGCTGGGACAGCTGACCTGAACTAGCCAAGGAGCTATTCCATACCATGTGCCATCATGCTCAGTATATAACTGGGGACCGGGCTGGGGCGGTCTCTTGGCTTTCGGTGGGGGAAGTGGCGGAGTTGGGTTCCGGGTGGTGAGCAGTTGTACTGTGCATCACTCGTTTTGTATACTCTTTTATTACTACCATCGTTGTTGTTGTAACTTCTCTTTTTGTGTTGTCCAGTAAATTGTCCTTATCTCAACCCTCAAGGTTCTGGGGTTTTTTTTTTCTTTTCTCTTTTCTGATTCTCCTCCCCATCCCACTGGAGGGGGCAGGAGGAGTGAGCGAGCAGCTGCGTGGTCCTTTGTTACCGGCTGGGCTGAAACCACGACACCCCACTATACCTATGTGTTAATCAGGCAGCATGGTCTGCCTGAAATTGCCCCTTCCCAAATGAAATTCAAAGCCAAATGAGGAATCCAGCTGGCAAGAAGAGCACAAAAGCTTTCCCCCAAAGCTCCACTCAAGAGAGTGAAGGGTAGACTGCACTGGTATTCACGCCACTTGCTGCTTTGCTGAAGAGTTGCAAGGCTGGCAGTGGCACTGGCATCTTTAGGCTTCAAAGGTTACAACAGTCTGAGATAAATAGGCATGAGTCCACACCTGGATTTTTTTCTGTTTCAGAAACACAGCTGAACTGGGCAATCTCCTTCTGACAAAGTCACGCTTGCGCATGCTTGTGGATACGCTGTTCAGGGGGCAGGAACTGTTCTGCTGTTTGAGAGTGGGCAGTTGTTCTTTTAAAGGGAAGATGGAGATCTTGGGTTTGAAGGGCAAAGCCAAAATTCTGGGGAGGCAGCAGTAACAAATAAAAAGGGTCTAAATGGCTTCCCCTGACATCTATTCTCAGGCTCCTAAGTGAACCAGTCCAACAGAGCCAAGACAGGCACTGAGGAAGGTGAAGCTGCCTCTGTGCAAATGGCAGATCCCCTGGGCTCCACTTTGGCTGGCTTGGCACCTCACATACAGGCAGGGAGAGGGGAAAACCAGCAGAAAGCAATGCTTTCAGGAACATCAGTAGATATGAACCTGCTGCCCCAGAGCATCCCAGAACCAGCCCTCTGTGCCAAGCTGTTGGATAACCTCAACAAACAGTGCTGCAGTTTCTTTCTCTTTCTGAATCCTCTCTCTGGTCTCCAGTACAAAATCAGGTCTGAATTTAGACCAAAACCACCAGCACACAGCCCTGGTAGAGGGGCTGCAGAGCATGAACTCTTTCCTGCCATCTCTGAGTCTGCTAGGAGGACACCCAGAAGGGAATCACAGTAGAGGGACCAGGCAAAGAGCTGTTGGACAGCCAATTGGTCAGCTTGCTCAGGATGGACACAAGGTCCAGGATGTTCAGGCTCTTCTCCTCTGCTGTGGTGGAAATGCTGGTGTATCACAATGTGCTGTCTTATGGGTGGGTGATGGCTTTCTCTGCTGCTTCTTTTGGCCCAGCCTTGTACCTGCACAGAGAAGACTGTCTCTGCTTCACATCACCTGCCCAAGGACAAGCATCTGTCCCCGTCTCTCTCAGTCTGAAGAGCAAGGACTATACAATTGTAACAGAGGGGCTTCTCAGGGCATTTCATTCCAGTTGCATCCTGGGAGTGTGGAGTTTCACAGCCCACCAAATAACAAGGACGAAAAAGTGCCCACATGGGTGACTGGGAAGGAGGAGACAAACTGCTGCTGCTGCTGCTGCTCTGCCCCTCAACATCTCATCTCTGTCAGCCCTGGAAGCCAGCCTTGAAGGAGAGTGGCTGGAAGTGTTGACCCTCAGCAAGCCATCCTGCCAGCCCTGTCTGGAGGGTCACTGGTGCTGCCCACTCCCAAATTCTTTCGGGTTGCTGAAGCTTCTCAAAGGCTTCTGGAGCAGAACTGGGCACCTCTACACATCTAATCCCAGGGAGCAGCTGCCCCTGGTTTACCAAGGAGCAGAATTTGACAATGATGAGGCACAGTGCCCCACTTCCTCAAGGAAACATGTCACGTTCTTTCCTTGCAAGGTGGTCCTCCTCTCTTCCTCCACTTGTCTGTCATTGGGCTAACATTGCTCAGAGAGCCAAAACTGACTCTTCTTCCTAGGGATACATAGGAGGGTGGACTGTAACACTGACACTCATCCTTGCTCCTGCTTGCAGCTGCACAAGTGTAATCCCTGGCAGCAATTGCCTTTTGTTCACCTGGTGATGTGTTTGAATGTCAATGGCTTTACTGGGGCACTCACTAGTGCTTCAGTGATGGGGCTCTCATCCCGTTCACACATTTTGCATCCCATTGCAATTCAGGGGTGGAGCACAGGCTCTCCAGGACCAGCAGGAGGGCGCACACACATTCATGGACCAGAGGAGAAGGCAGTGCAGGCAGGCAAACTGTCCAGCTCTTTCCCAGGCCCCACAGGACCTGACTTCCATGGTCTCCTAGGCCACGTTCCAGTGTTGGGATTGCTGTGCAAAAAGCTCTTTCACCGCAGCTGCTGTCCCATGCTCCTGCTCGCACAAGTAGGCATCAGCTCTTCAAAAAACTTCTGTTTCCTTCACTCTTTCACTAGGCAATAAAGTCAGTCCCAAGGTTTGGATCTAGGACATCTTCCTGCAGCTGTCACCCAGGGGGATAACAAGGCTGATACAAACCACCTGAACTTCTGTCTTACTAAAAGCAGCTGATGGAGGCAGAGGAGCAGCATGGGCAGAGCACCGGGGAAACCAGAGGAAACACCTGCACTCACACACCCTTGGGTGCAATCCCACTCACACCCATCCTGGTGTGCTGGTCCCCAGCCAGCAGGACAGAGGCCCTGGAGAGGGTTCCTGAAGCAGGAGCATTCAGCCAAGGAGACACCCTTTGCCCTTGGACAGCTCGTGGGCCACCAGTCTGCCTTCCTGCTGGAAGCTGCTGGGCCACCAGGCCAGTTGTCCTCTCTATCCAAAGAGCTGAGGTGAAAATGAAGTGTGTAGGGGGCAAAAAGATGCAGAGTGGTCAAAGAACTTTTTAAAATCATTCACCTGGTAAGCGTAGTTGCAAGAAATAATGGTTTGGTCCATGGCCACATATATGAACATGGTGCGCTTCCTGCCTGGGATGTGCAAATCCCTCTTCTGGGGCTGGGAGAGGCAGGGTGGTGGCCACCCGCCACCCCAGGACAAGTCTTGCTCCCTCCTGCTCCGTCATCCTGGGGAGCTACAAAGCTCACCTCAGTCCATCCAGCAGCACAGACAGCAGCCGTCTACAAGGACAGCACCTCCTCCGTAATACTGGCAAGGTCCCCAACGGTGGAAGCTTAGGCCTGGGTATCAGGAATATTTTCCCCTCCCTCCAGTTCTATGCTCAGTGGTTGGTAAAACTGGACAGACAGACCTTGGCAATGCAGAGCTTTGCATGCATCAGTCATGGTCTCTTCCTCTACCAGCCCCAAAGACTGATCTTCCACACCATCCTGACCTTCTGTGAAAACACTCATTCTCATGCGAATCCTTCCATCTCTGTTATTGCAGTGAATGGCTCAACAACCTCTCAAAAAATCCCCCATGTTCCAGAGAGAATAGCACCCTTGGAAGGGAGGAAAACCTTAGAAGGTGTGGTGTCACCTTCTTAATCCAGAATGGCTATGAAATCGCCGTCCCTTGCAGGGAATGAAGAAGACTGCAGCACATGTTCAGTAGCTTGCTGAAATGACTCTGTCATGGTTTAAGCCCAGCCGGTAACAAAGCACCATGCAGCCACTTGCTCACTCCTCCCTGCCAGCCCCGGTGGGATGAGGAGAAAATATGAAGAAACGCTCATGGGTCGAGACAAGGACAGCAAGGGATCACTCACCCCTTATGGTCATGGGCAAAAAACAGACTCAACTTGGGGAAAAAAAAAAGGCACTTTAATTTACTACTAATCAAATCAAAACAAGGATAATGAGAAGTAAAATCAAATCTTAAAACACCTCCCCCTCCTTCCTCACTGACCGTGCTGCCTGCACAGGGCTTTCTCTCACATCCCGCTCTCCTCCCCCACTGCAGGTTCCCCTTCTTCAACCTGTTCTCCCAGAGGGCTCCCGCCATCGCTGACGGGCTCGGCCTTGGCCAGCGGCGGGTCCGACCCGGAGCCGGGGAAGCTTCTGGCAGCTTCTCACAGGAGCCGGCCCTGCAGCCTCCTCCCCCGCTACCAAAACCCCACCACACAAACCCAAAACAGACTCACTTTGGGATTTAGATACCGAGTCTTCACTGCTGCCAGATGTGCTCATCACTATCTTTGCACACACAATCAACTAACAGCTGACATGTGGGATCCATATCTGTCAAGCTAGGGTGTACTGGGTTTATGTGGCAAGGTTTTGATAGCAAGGGGTGCTGCAGGGTGGCCTCTGTGAGAAAGGACCAGGGGCTGCCCTGTGCCAGACACAGACGGTTCCAGCTGGCTCCAAAACAGACCCACACACAGGACACAGCTGAGGCCATCAGCCATACTGGTAGTGCCTCTGTGAAAACATATTTAAGACAGGGTAAAAAACGCTGCAGGCAGCTCTGAGGAGTGAGAAAAACATGAGCGAAACAGCCCTGCAGGTCAGAGAAGGAGGGGAGGAGGTGCTCCAGACTCCAGAGCAGAGATTCCCCTGCAGCTCCTGGAGAAGACCAAGGTGACTTAGGCTGTCCCCCTGCAGCCCTCAGGGAGACCACAGTGGGGCAGATATCCACCTGCAGCCTGTGGAAAAAGCCACACTGGAGCAGGTGGAGACACCCTGAAGGAAGGTACAACACACGGAGACACCACACAGGAGCAGGCTCCTGGCAGGAGCTGCAGCCTGTGTTTAGAAGCCCACACAGGAACAGGTTTTCTGGCAGGACCTGTGACCCTGTAGGGGATCCCCACTGGAGCAGTCTGTTCCTGAAGGACTGAAAGCTGTAGGAAGGACCCATACTAGAGTGGAGGAACAGTGTAAGGAGAAAGGAGCAGCAGAAACAGTGTCATGGAGTGATCACAACCCTCATTCCCCATCCCCCTGCGCTGCTGGGGAGGGAAAGAGTCAGGAATGAAGGAGTGAAGTTGAGCCTGAGAAGAAGGGAGGGGAAGGTGGGTTTAGTTTTGTCCTTGTTTCTCATCATCCTACTAAATTTTTAATTGGTAATAAATTAATTGTCCCTGAGCCTATTTGGCCTGTGACAGTAATCGTTAAGTGATCTCCCTGTCCTCATCTCAACCCACGAGCCTTCCCATCATATTTTCTCCCCCACCACCCTGTGGAGGAGGAGAAGTGACAGAACACCTTGGTGTGCATCTGGCAAGCAACCAGCCAATGTCAAACCCACCACTCACGGAGGCAGTCATACAGGAGACACAGAAGGCAATTTCCTGGTTCAGCCCTGAGAGCTACTGCTGTGCAGACAGAGAAGGCCCAAACCTGGAGAACAAGACCCTGCCCAAGCCCTGTGCCTCGCACATACATGCAGCAGGTCACCTAGGGTGAACTGAGCTGGGTGAGTGTTGCCTAAAGCAAAGAGGTCAGGAGGAGCTGCTCTACTGCTAAGACAAGACAGATGTCTTCAAATATGTAGTGGTAGGGCACATAGAAAAGGAAAACAGGCTCCTCGAGAGTTGCACAGCAACAGGATGTGAGGTAGAAGACATAGATTGCAACAAGGAAACATTAGAAGAGGTAGCACAAAAAGGCCATCCAGCCTTGGGAATATTCAAAACTGAGCAAATTCTGAGCAATCTGATCAAAGTTGTTCCTGCTTTCAGTGAAGGCTGGGACCTGATGACGTCCAGAGGTCCCTTCCAACCCAGAGTACTCCTGACAGCATGAACATCCCATGGTCTGTACTGGTAAGACACCCAAAACTGAAAGATAAACGTTCTGTTTGCAAAGTATACAGTCCACGCATTTAAATTCATTTTCAAAAAAAAAAAGTCTTATTGCTTTATTCAGATTTTGACATAGCTCACTTTCACTTTACTGGAAGTCCTGGTGAAGATCTATATAGAAATTGCTGCCTACTTTTCAGCAGAGATCAGCTTAAACCAAATAGATTAAAATGATGGTAGAATTCAGCCTGAATAATTTCTTATGAACTAAGCAATTTTTCCTATGTCTAAGAGCAATCTTCATAAAATGCATGTTCTGGCTTTTGGTTTGGGCTCCTTTTTTGTTATTGATTTTAAACAAAACTTTGAAATATTCTCTGGATATATTTTACATACGACAAGAGTACAGGATGGCTTTATGAAATTAGAACTTCCAAAGTGTCTTCTGAGAAACTTTAAAAGTTATGTACTAGCAATATTCTATCTTCTTTGACTTAAAAGTGCATACACATTCCAAGGTTTTACACATTTCCCAGACATCTTTTAATATACACAGATCATATCAGGTGGTTTTGTTCTCAAGGGGAAAAAAGTAGTTAAAACAAATTCACTATTTTAAGAAGTGTTCCATGGAAAGATTGCTACATTTTTTCTTCTGGGAAATCAAACCAAGAGGATCTGTTGACAAGACTCTTTGGCAGTCTTAGTATCAATGGTCGTCTCTCTGGATGCTCTAGGAAGGAAATCCTGGGGGAAGGCAGTTGACTGGAAGGTGCTGCTGGTGCTTCGTGAATGTAGCTGGTTACATTTTCTATGTGAGGGCTGTTACTGCTGGTGTCTGGTATGGTAAGATTCTGATCAGCTGCTGTTTCTTGAAGTTTGACATCAGCATTTCTAATGTCACCATCTAAGTCTCCCCTTCTGGGAGGAATACTGTAGCTTTTGGCTGCTTCTCCAGTTTTCTCACCAACTCTGTAAACACCTCCATCTCCTGTCATTCCCAGAAAAGAAGAGGGAGACTTGTTTTCCCTCTCATTTATCCGAGTCATGCCTGTCCAAGTAATACTGCTGTCACGTTCAGTACTTTCTGGCTCCTTGCTACTGTCACTATCAATTGTAATCACCACTGGAGAAGAATGTGCCGAGTTACTCATGCGATGTTTCCGGTGTTTCTTCTTATGCTTTTTCTTTTTCTTTTTAAGATGCCTTGTTGAGTCTGTCGCTTTTCCTTCATAGACTATCTCCACACTTGGACTCCTCATCTTTTTTTTCTTTTTCTTACGCTTTGTCTCACTGCTTGCTCGATTGTCTGAAAGGCTGTCTTCATTTTTGTAGCAGTCACTGAGTTTTGAGACAGTTTTCTTGGGGTCATTTTCTCTTTCTAGACTTGTGCTCTCTGTGAATGCACTCTCCAAGTGGCGAGTTTTGTACTTCCTTTTTCCACCAGGCTTTTCACTTTTCATTCTGTCAGTTCCTCCAGAAGGGGTCCTTGACCTGTTGCTTGATCGACTCCTTGACCTGCATCTTTCGTAACAGTAAAAGTGTCTCTCCTGGAGTCCCTTCTGGCTATGCGGATCTGTCCTTTCAATAAATGATCGTATCCTGTATTCTGGACTAGCAGATTGCCTTGAATAGAAAGCATTAGACTGCGTCCTCCTCCTGCCAGAGTATTCACAGCCATCTCCGAACACCTTTCGACTACAGAAAGCATAACCCCACTGGTATCTACTTTGGTAATGGTCTCTTGCATGATAACGATCACCGTCTCTGCTTCTTGATCTCCTTTTGCCGTGGCCTTTGCTACGTGATCGTGATCTGCTTACTTCTCTGGATGAAGTGCTCTCACGACTTAAAGAGCCTCTCTGGCTTTTTAGAGAGACTCTGGTGTCATGAGCCCTTGACCTCCTGCTGCTTCTTTTGCTCCTATGTTTGCTACTATCTCTGCTTCTTGATCGTCTCTTTTTAAATTGGCTTTTGCTACGATGCTCCCTCCTAGACTGATAGCCATGACTACCTCGACTGTTTCGCGAACAGGATTGTGGACTCCTGGACTTTCCCTTTCTAGACAACCTGTGATTCCAGGGGAAGCATATTGTGTCACTCCCTGGAGAGGGGCTCCAGCTCAAGTACTGCGGAGACAGATCTTCTACTTTATGTTTGTTTTTCTCATAATCTTTTGACTCTGTCTTCTCAACTGCAGGAGATATGCAGCTTCTGCAACTACGTACATCCTCCTTGCATGTGGGGGAACGTGGCGAGAAGCTCCTGCTTGGTTCACTATCACTCCAGCTGCGACACTGGATTGGCTGCTGTTTCTTCACGTCTTCCCTCTTCTCTTCCCTGATGGACTCCTCAGAGTCCGAGGACAGCTCAACCACTTCTGGTGTCCTCTCAGCTAATGGCTTAACATACCCAACAATAACACAATTGTCTGAGGAAGAGTCACTGCCGTTTAAGTCAGCATTAGCCTGTAACTGAGTTTGCAGTTTGGTTCTTTGACTCTTTGTAGCAGAGTCCTCATCAGAAGTTTCTGACATCTCCAGAGGAGAAGCTATGGTTGCACGAACCTCTTCTGAAATGGAATAGGAAGGCCCTGGAGTTTCGTCATCCCAGGGGGCCTGACCAAGACCAGTCACAGACAAACTGTTATCTGGCCCTTGAGAACATGCCGTATCTGGAGATATTGTAATAATTGACGAGTCTGAGTGGCTTCCTTCGTCATATGATGGTGCAGGACAGTCATAATTGGCGTGTTGATCATATGCTTCTAAGTTAAAAGGACAACGGGCAAAACTGATGAATTCATGTAAGAAGTGTTCAGTCCGGTTCAGCAAAAACGGCTTTAAATCATCAGCAAAGGCCTGACTTTCCAGGTCATACCTAGTCACATTACTCATGATAATGTGCTGTACAATATTAACCAAAGATCCATGGGCACCAAACAGCACTGTAAGTTCTCGCTTCAACCAAGGAACCAACCTGTGAAGGCAAGCAGGGTTGCGGCGGAAAAACTCTGCTGAAATGTCTCGATAGCGGCCACCATCCTGTATACTACGAATACGCACACCAGTACGGTACAGAGCTCTGCGGAAGTTGATCATGTCCTCCTCCTGAATCTGCCGCAGAGATCTGCCCTCTGCGCTAGCCTGCCTCCTGGAGGCCAGCCTCCGTATCATCTGCTGAATCTCACCATCTCTCTGCCGCACTGGTTCGCTTGACAACCCTTCAAACAATATCCCATTATCCGGAGGGGACAGCGTCCTTCGGGAAGGGGAACTGCCAGAGCGGCTTTCTCCTGTTAAGGTGGTACGGTAACGAAATCTCCGGCCATCAGGGCTGGAAAAAGAACTATTTTCTGAAGGGCTGATTATGTACTCCTTAAAGTCATCTTCAGCACGAATTGTATGGAAAATAGAAAAAAAGGACTGCTTGCAGAGGGGGCATTCTGCTTTGTTTTTTGACCACTCCTGGACACAGCGGAAACAGAACCTATGCAAGCAGCGATCTAGATATGCAACATTGTCAAACCTATCCAAGCAGATGGGGCATTTAGAGTCAGGAGATGCATCTGTGATCAGCTTGCTGGTGCTGGCTTTTGGCGAAAAGTTGCTATCTTCTGAAAACTCCTTATCTGCTGAAGTCATATTCTACAAAAGAAAGAGACAAAGGATGATTGATATCTCAGAGAGACAAAAACTTTAAAGTCTAGACACAGAAACCCGTAACAGTGGCCTTTAAGGTTGCAAAACCCAGCATTAACATGGAACAAAGAGGCAGCATGACCTAACTAACTACTTTGCTTGGCTTCTCTTCACAGTGACATCTGGCTCTTCAGACTTGCAAATTTTAAACAGAGCTTGAATCACGCTGGCATGTATGAAGGTAACAGGCAGGACTCCTGTCTTCTTCCCCACTCATAAATACCTGCTCTGACGTGGTCAATAAGTTTATGATTAACATGGTGTCCTCCGAAACACACTTCCAAAAGACACCAGTGTTTACATAGGAAAAATAGCAGAACAGTTAGTTCTGCCTTTTAAGAAAAAAAGTCAAAACAAGCAATAATTGCACTAGAACTAAACGGCCCGTTTCCAAGTTCTGCTGGACCTGTCCTGTTCCTGCACCCTCAGCCCACGTTTTGCTGGGCTCTCACGCTGGACCACACATGGCGTGTTGGACTAGACAACCTCCGGGGATGCGTTCTGGCCTAAATTAGTCTCTGTTTTGACGACTGAAGCAGAAACAGCCAGGTGTCGTTCCTACGCCCATCCCCAGGTACACGCTGCCTTTGCACCTAGTCAGGCCGTCGAGCGCGGTTAGCAATAAACGCACTTATTTTAAAGTTATTTTAACAAGCGGGGTTATCCTCGGGCATTTACGGTCCGCCGCAAACCAGTTACCTCGCTACTTCGAGACTCACCCGCCCGCCCTCTGCGGCGAGCTCAGGGGCAGGACACGGCCACCGGCGGGGCACGGGGCACGGCGTCTGCCGCGCAGGCCGGCGAGACACGCACGGGACACGCACCGACTGCGGGGCACGGACACGCACGCGGGGGGTGTCACCAACGCGAGCGGCGGCGGCGAGGGGGGGTCACGCCGCCACCCCCCGCTCCCCACCCCCACCCCGCCGCCCGCCCGCCCGCCCGCTGCGGGACGCCTCCCCGCCCAGCTCCCGCCTGCCCGAGCCTCCCGCCCGCGTCTGCGGCCGCCGCCGCCAGCCCCACCGGCAGGGTCCGGCGCCGCTCCCGGCCCCCTCGCCCGCGCTCACCGATGCCGGGCCCTCGCTGCCCGCGCGGGCCGGGGCCGCGGCCGCTTTCAGCCTGTGGCGCGTCCGGCAGCGTCCGGAGCCGGGAACCTCCCGCCTCTCCTCCTCCGGCGGGCGGCGGCGGCGGCGGCGGCTGCCCTCCGCCAGGCGCCGTAACGGCTCTGCCATCGGCGGCGGCGGCGGAAGCGGCGTTGCCACGGGAACGGTTGCCCCCCGCCACCAGCGGGGCAGCGCCGGGCCGCCGCGCTGCCTGCCGGGAGCGGAACGCGGGCGCGATGCTGTGGCGTCACTTCCGCTGCCTGTGGCGACATCTTGCCGGCGGGCGAAGGCGCTGCTGGGCGGAGGCTGCGGAGAGGGCGAGGCCGGCATGGCTGCGCCGGGGCGGCGGGACCCGCGCCCCATCTGCCGCCTGGTGCGGGCCGGGGCCGGGGCCGGGGCCGGGGCCGGGGCCGGGGCCGTCGGTAGCCGCGGCGGGGGGTGCAGGCCCGGGCGTGCCAGGTCCGAGGCCGGCGGTGGCGGTAACCGCGGCGGCGGAGGGGGGGGCAGGCCCGGGCCTGCCAGGTCCGAGGCCGCCCGGCCTGCAGGGCAGGTTTACTGCCCGGGGCGGGCGGGGAGCAGGGCTGGGTGTACCTCTCGGTGGAGGCAGCGGACACCGGCACCTGGGCGGGTAACGGACGGGAGGGTCCCGGTGCTGCCGCGACCAGCGCGCAATGTTTTGTTCCGCAGGTGCTAGCTGCCGTGGTGTTGCTTTCCTGGGGCTTCGTCCTCTACGGGTCACGGGTGGCCGCCCAGCGGCAGCTGGAGAGCGGCCTCCTGGCCCAGGGGCTGCCCTAGGCGATGGCAAAGCCTGTAGGACACCGCCGGGAGCTTGGCATTGTCTCTGAGAGGACGGAGGAATCCATCGAAAGGCTGGAGGAGTCCTGTTGTCAGTTGGGTAAATAAAGCACAACCAGTTACCAGAAAAAAGATCTCTCCTTGTTGATCTGCACCAGCGCGTGCCTGCAAGAGGCATACGTAGCCATATGCATTAAAAAAAAAAGACACTGACAGGGTCAGCTCTGCAGACTGCCGCAGACCAAGTGCTGCCTTCCACAACACCTGCATGTAGTACTACTACCAGAACTCGCATAAAACGTGAGCGCAGCCTGCCATGTCCCTTTTCTTTCCTATAGGCGGAAAGGATTGATGTTCAGTAGTGGAAGCACACATGGGTTCACAGATCCCCCGAGTACCAGCACAGCCCTTCTGTCCATCTAGTAACCCTGCCCCATATCCTGAGCCTTCTTACTCACTCCTACACACCAGCTGGTCCGGCTTCCTGCTTATGAGCAAACACATGCATGCACTGACACGCTTAACCCAACAAGTGTTCCGCACCTGCAGATCTCCTCAGATACCAGTATGGGCCTATGCCTGATACCCTGCCTGGACCCTGGGCCTCCTACTTGCCAGCTAGCCCACCTTGAAGTGTGCTAAGGAGTTACATCACCACCCCCAACACTTTTTCCTGGTGTTTGGGGGAGGTGCAACCACTTTGGCTCCCCAGCAAGCAGCACCAGGCACATGGGCTGCAACCCACAGTCTTCCGCATGCTAGTGCTGAGACTCGCTTGCTTTACTCACCCTGGTTCCCCCAGTAGCTGCACTGGGGGCACACATACTGGTCCTGTCCCAGTGACTGAAGCTGAGACTTTCACTGTCACCAGCTCCCTTTGCTGGCACCAAGACCCTTACACACTCCCATCACTGGCACGATAGGAGGGACCTGTATCCAGAACGGTCCTACTCAGTCGACTTCCTAAATGCTGTGTGTATGTGTTGGCTTTTAGGTGAGGTGGGATCCACTTTGAGAGTTCATCTCTGGAACTCCCTGAGTCACCAAAATGGGAAGATGGAAGGTGCCCCAGGCTCTTCACAGGGGGATTTTCATTTATGAGCTGAAAAGAAGCAATTCTGGAAGTAAAATGGATCTGGTTTGGGGCGCTGGTTTTCCACACAGCTGGGAAGAGCAGAAGTCTTGTGGTTCCCCTCCCACAGCCCGCACAGGCCGGCAGCACCTCATCCCACCCACAGACCTCTTGAAGCTGGGGAAGAGCCTTCCCCTGGGGAGGTCTGGCCCTGCTTCCTGGGCTGTCAGGTCCTCTGGAGTCCCTTGGTCAGTGAGTGGCAGGGGCTTTTCCCCACCGGCAGCTTTGTGGGAGCGAGAGTGTAGGAGGACCTCGGTCTCGTGTCCTGAGCAGTAGCCACAGCACCGGCAATGCCCAATCTGTTGACAGTGGGACCCACAGTCCCCGGGGAGTGGACAACCCCCAGCCCTCTCTCTGGCTCGCCCTGGCACCAGGGACAATGTCCTCTCGGGCACAGCAGCAACAGCTCCTCTGAGGAAGGAGGTCAGCAGGAGGCTCAGGCTATTCGATTCCCAGGTTTTTTTAGCATCTCCCTTGTTAGCTGCATGTGAATACATGACAACTGTCATAGGCCCCGGCAGTGCCCCTACAAAGGCTTCTGTGCTGACAGAGAGGCTCTCCGCCTCTCCACTGACTTCATCTCTGAGCCAAAGCTGAGTGGCCAGACCGTCCTTTGCTGTCCACGCAGTAAGAACTTAGCTTCGGTGCGCTGTTGTCCTCAGTGTGGTGTTCATCCACTCTCCAGGCGCAGTTATCTTCTCCTTCCCCTGGCCAGCTGGCCACCTCCAGCAGCACGGTGCCAAGAGCAGGAGTGACGGGTGTGGGGCCGGCCGGCCCTGTTAGAAACAGCCTCTGACCACCAGCCTGCCCCACGTTGTGGCCTCCCACCGTTTGCTCCTCAGCCTTCGCTTCAGGTGCCACCGCTGGCACGCACCTGGAGCTGCAGGTGGGCAGGTATCGGCCACTGCAGAGTTTCGGGTTGCTCCGCTCTGCTGCAAACCTTCGAAGTGCCATTTTGCAGCCACCGTGACGGAAACCGCCCATTCTGGCTTTGTTCCTTCTGGGTAGCGAGTGTTCGTGACCACGCAGAGCCGGTTTACCTGCGAGCTGCCACCAGATGGCAAAATACTCGCTCGCATCGCTCCCAAGCCTGCTTGCCTGGAGCCGTGCAGGGCTGCCGGGGAGCGGCAGCGCCGGCTGAATTTGTCCCCCCTCGGGTTAGCTGCTGCTCGGCGTATCCAGGGGTGCCTCCCCAACAGCCTAAGGAGGCCCAAGACCTCCCCGTTGTCTCTGGTCCCTGGAAGTCCAAGGCAGAGCCCTACGGCTGCTCACAACAGAGGTGAAACGACCGAAAACGTCCCTGCTGCTGACTAGGACCGTGCACGGTGACAGCAAGGAGGCAGAAAGAGAACTTGCTCTTTTTATGGCATAGTCCTTAGCTAACTGAGAAAACCGTGTGATGGTTCTGCAGATACTAAGAGAAATGAGAGTCTCCAGAGCTTTTTCTTCTTTGCCCTGCCCTGACTATTCTCCCTCTTCTCTCCCCTGTGTTGCTATCACAGCACCATGCCAGAGTCCGTGTCAAGGGTCTAAGAAACATCCTCAGCTCCACATCCTGACATTTGCCTGAAGCCATGGCAGAAGCAACTTTTTTCTTCCGGGTAACATGGGAGTGGGAACAAAACCCCCACAGAAGCTGGGAAATACCTCCTTCAAGTCTAGCGGGAAGCACACAGTTTGCAGCTTCTGTCTCTGCAGCTCACCCTTCTGCTTGCCTCTGCTACTTGCCCAATAACAGTAGCTCTTTCAGGAAAGCAAGAATTAAAATCATGTTCATTGCAAGGATTTGAAACTGCCATCTCAGCGAGAAAAGTCTCTGCATTGTGCCACTAAAATCATCATAACATGCACTGGAGAGCTCCAGGTAGCCAGAGGAATCCTAGAAACTTGAGGTTTAGACTCAGCTCAGTTTCCCACATTGGAGTAAATCTACACTCTGATTCTTCTGCCTAGAAGTTATGCATTGTCTTGAAGACAAGGTCGTAAGGATCATTGTCCAGGATCAAGATCCTGAGACATGGATTGAAAGTAATTTAAGAAGATCTCCAGTAGATATCTAGTAATTAGAAATAAGAGAATATAAGCTCAGCATATCATCAATAGCAGGATTTAAAATTTACTTCCTATGCAGTTTTGATGCCAGCTGTCTCATTTCTTAATACTCTGAGCTACCTCTCTCTGAAGAAGCTGTCTCTGAAGCTGCTCACTTACAGCGTTACCACCTGTTACATGTTCCACCTCCCCTTCCCTTTCAAACTCTCTGTTCACCTTGTGCTCATGTGCTTGCTCATGGAAGTCAAGAAGAACATGCAAACCCCCTCAACTTGTTTCTGGGATGTCACAAGAAGGGCTTGGACCCACTGCTTAGCATCCATCATCCTCTCCTCACCCACGAATATGCAGTGCAGAGCAGAATGCATGTGTTTCCTGTCACATTCAAAATGGTACAGCAAATAACTGTTTAGGCAGCATTAACCATTCAGATGAGATCACCAAAGATGCCTATTTTGCCAATGCTATCATCCCCAAAGGAATATATTCATAATGCTGATGAAATCCCCCTCAGATCTTTATTTTCTTTTTAATCCTTTTTAATAAAGCATAGCTTATTTATCAGAGCAAGGCTGGTTTATTAGTCTTGAAGTGTTTTGTTTGTTTGTTTAGGTTTCAGGGAGTTGTTTGGAAAAATTATGATCAGCATGCTTTTGATTAGCATAGCTAAGAGGACTTTTGCTTAATGAAATGATTAATTGATTCAGCCAGGTATGCAGCCACACTAACAGCTGCTTCAACACATACAAAAGACTGTCCTTCAAATACAATCTTGTCTTGCTAACATGAGACAGTACCCATGGATACATGTTAATTATAAGGTTGATAAGAATATGTAAGGATAGCTAATGTTGTGGCTGAGTTATTTAATGAAGGCTATTGAAAACAATCAAAAATGGAAACAAAATCATTAGCCAGACAACTGTGGGCTGGATTCGGCTCTAAATCACTTTAACATACTGATGATAATCAATTTCTCCCAAATTACACCAGCAAGGAAGCTGGAACATAATTGCTTCATTCCTGCATTACATGCTGCCTGAAAATGGAGGAATTACACAAGTTCTAGAGTCCTCTGCCTGCTTAATAGTAATTACATGCTATCTTTATCATCTCTATTATTTATGCAATACCACCTGTAACCTAAAAGCTGTATAAAACCAGGGTTTTGGTAAATACACACAAGTTCATGGTAAACGGAAACCTAACAATCTTTTAAAATCCCAATGGTGACCAGACATAAAATGCGTATATACCTAAAGACAGTACATCAGACTACAAGTAGCTCCCAGGTCCTCACAGAACTAGAAGCAAAAGCTACAAATTTTGTGGTGAAAGAGATAAAAAGATGTATGCATGGTGTGAGACACAGAAGGAGAAGGGTAAGGGAGAGATGCAGGAAAGCAGAAGACAACACTCAGCCCAGAGGAGGGTGACATGTCAGAGGACCCTGTCCAAGGACATTACCAGTGCTTTGTGATTAGAAATACTGAACAGACCTAGGACTGGTTTATCTGAGTTGTGGTGCTACCAAAAATCCTGCAGGAGTTTGGACAGGCAGGTTTCAGTTCTCTATCTGCAAATACAGGCTGGGAATTCTCCTGCTGCATTGCCGCTTCAGGTCTCCTCCACTGTTTGCTACAGCCATCTGCCATCACTCATCTCATGCTGCGACCACTTCAAACATTTCTGTGGAAAGAAACACATGTATCTGAGCAGAATTCAATGCTACATGACCTTGAGTCCCCATCGGAGGCTCCACAAAGCTTTTTAACACATGAACATGAGCAACTAAAGCAAAGCAAAAGCATACAAAACCTTTGCAGAAGCTAGACGGCAGTGTTGGTACATGCTCTGAGGCACAGGCAAGCTACTGCTCGGATTTTGCACAGAGGGCTCGAATTATGGGTCCTCCATTTACAGGAATCAGTTTTGGACCTCCTTTTTTGTCATCTGAAGAAAAAAATGGTTTAGCATCTCTGAAACTTCAGCCTCAAGACCAACAACCACAAAAGAGGTACTCAGAGTTCCGGGGGGAAAGCAACAACCCAAAAGACTCAAGCAGAGTTCCCAAAGCAGAAGGAACATAAAAAGTAAAACACAGTAAAAGGCATTTCCCCTCTCCCCCCTCAATTCACATTTCTGCATGTCAGTAGATCGATTTAACAGTAACACACCACCAAATAAGCTTGTCACTAAAAGGAAGTGGCAGTTTTTGAAATGGCTATTTACATTCAAATGAGATAAAAAGAGAGGTGGCTCTGCCACAGATGCTGGAAGAGACGAATGGTTAAAAAGATAAAGACCTTCAAAGACCATATGTTGCCCCAAGCAGCCTTTAATGAATTTTATTGTGGTTCAGTGAGTCTGGTTTGCTTTTAACAGTTCATTTAGCAAGTTGTTGCTGCAGTGATTTCTAATAATAATGTCACAATAATCTTTTTAACTGGATACAGCTTTGTGACTATACAGGATTGCTCTGAAAATGATTTCTGGACTTGGTAAGATGGAAAAAACATCTGCAGTGAGTCCCTTTAGTTTCTTCCTCCATGGCACACATCACACTGAAGGAGGACAACAGTCACTCCAAGGAAAAGCAAAAGGAATTCTCTTTCACTCAGATGAGGATTATTTTGAAATGATAACAGCAGCTGAGAGCACAACATTGCCAGCAGATAGGGATAGCATTTACTTCCTTCACACTTTGGGTGTTACTGATTACAGCCAATACAACAACACGTTTTTACCCAACATACTAGTTTCTGGGGAGAGTTATTTTCCTAGTCGTCTATTCCAAATGATATTTGGCTCTATCCTTGTGCTGATTCAAGTAGCAAAGTAATCAAAATTACTAACATAATGAAGTGATAGAAGTGTAATTAGGACTAAATATATATTGTTTTTCATTATGAACCAAAAGCTTAGTGCCAGCAATAGAGCCCAAAAGGAAAAAAAGATTCAAACCCAAACTTTTGAAATAATTTGCTAGCTATGCAGCTTCATAACCATACCTTATCTTTTGTCATCAGCTGCAGTCATCCTGCTGTCACTCCACATTTCTACAGAGGTGCTCAAGCACAGGATAACACACTCTGTCTTCTCTATTGTCATTTTTCAGGTGTAACTGTGGGTGGACAATACATTTCACAGCAGGTAGAAATGCCTAATCCAAGGAGAAATTTGTAGAGCTGGAAAAGGGGAAGGAATTGAAAAGGAGACTTCCCCTAGGAGGTTAAATCCTAGATCATACAAACAACTCACCATGACTTGGGGCAAATAATCCTATCAAAGTCAATGAAAGCATGCAATTTAAAAAATCATGCTCTGTGTGAACATCGGCAGTGGGCTTCAGATCAGTGGCAGACATGAAGCTTGCTACAACCTTGATAGTTGTTTCCAGTGATTTCAAGGGGACTATTCACATAGAAAAGCATATGCTGAACTTCCAGAATTGCAATGTAAAGCCAGTTAATTCAGTCTAGCTACAAAAAAGCTCCAGCCTAAAATCCTTGCAGGACTGCTACTTATTAATCAGTATTTGTGTATCACTTTGTGGTACCTTCTAATTGGGTATCTTAAATTCATACACCATATCTTGTTTGCAGGATCAGACCACAGGGATGAGATTTACCCCAGTACTGTATCTCCCCAGAAGGTCTAGTACTCTAAAGCACAGTACTGCACATAGCAGTGGGCCATGAGGTCCTGACAGTGTGCAGAGTTCTGCTGGTCTCTGCTTGCAGAAAACCCACTTCAAACTGTTTTTTTACAGTATTTGTGTTCCAAAGGCTTGTGGACCACAAATTGTGTGAAATTTGCACCTGAATGCATTTGCTCATTATCTACCCATCACCGATTACACTGATTAAAAGAAGGAAGTCCATGGCTTCAAATCAACAACCCGTGCCTTGGTAATGCTGAGGTCTCTTCTCCAAGGAGAAAAGCAGTTTGGATATTTCACCTTGACAGAACTAAACTAAGCAATGTTAACATTTCAGTCCTTGTTTCCATTTCTGTACTGATAGATGGCACCTATTAGGGGTTACATACCAATTCAAAAGGTAATTAAACTATTATGCTTTGCTTCAGGCATGCAGCATGCAGCTACAGCCTACAGATTTTACTGACTGCAACCGGGAGGGTTTTGCCTCAGTAAAGAACTGAGGGATTTGGTCTAGTGATAAAGGTGTCAGCTTAATAATAAGCCCCTCCTCAAATAATTGCAGTTCATTAGGCCTTGATCCAAAGCACGGTGCAGGTAATAACTTCAAGGATGTCTGTCAGCACTGTTGTGTTGGGGGCATGTGTAATTGTAACACTGAGACAGCCAAATTTTTGTGGGACTGTAAAAGATAGCATACATACCATGGAGCTTACAGTCTTACGTAGAACTGCTGTGAAAAGAACAAGTGAAGGGAAATACAGTTGTGCCTGTCACCCTGAGTGGGAGCTGAAGAGAGAAGTGCTGATGAGAAAGTTGTCTGTGCTCACAAGCAAGCTGAGAGCTAGCAAGCAACCACAGTCTGCCTGAGGGTCCCATGCCAGAGCATCTTTCCAGGCCAGATAGGGTTTTAAAGAACCTTTAAAAAAAACAGTTAACATATACTTTTTACAGATTACTACTGAAAATCTTCTAAAACAGCCCAGCTGTGATGGGAATGGTGGGCTACAAATGGTCGGCAGTGGAGGAATGTAGAGGCTAACAGAAAAAAAACCTGTAGTGTCACAGAGGACTGCCCCAGATCAAAAGGCTATGAGTTTGATGTTTAAAAACCTGAGGCAATAGTTATTTGATGGCTACCACTGCAATAAACTGGAATAGCAAAGAAATAAATTTGTTCCCTTGAGATCTGCAGTCATCTGCCTCTTTCTGCAGAAGAGCTCTTTGCATTACACGTGTCCAGGAGACAAATGCTCATGATCGTGCCATCCAGCTCTCACGGGAGTGGGCCCAACAGAAGTGGAGCAGGACCAGCTTATATCACAGCTTATGTAGGTTTTGCTCCTGAACCAACAATCTGTAGCAGGAGAGTCATCCTGCTGTCCCAAGACCAGTATAAGCATTTTCTCGAAGCCACTGACAAATTTTTCCTTTTCCTCAAGAACATCTGCAGATTTTTTTTACAACTGCCAGCTCACCTGCACTTCAGAGAAAGGAGCAAATTTCATCTTTTGCAAATGCTTGTTCTGCATTCCTTTTAAGTAGTCTGTGAATCCTAGGTGGTTATTACAGCCACTGACATTTCTGTCAGTCCCTGGTCTCTGAGGTGATCTCTCTGCCCCCAGTGAGACTTTTCCTCTAACTTTTTCCTTGCCTTTTATTCTGAGCCTAGAGTATGCTGGAGGGCAAGACGGACAGAGGAACAATCTTGGTCTGAGGGGTAGGATAGCAGGGAAGACAACTCCACCCAGCAGGCACTGGCAAACTCCCTTCCTCAGGATGAAGCAGGTCGGCAGAGAGGGGTATTCTTCCATCCCCCGTAGGCTGCCCAGCACAAGTGACTGTGTGGGGACATCAGCCACTCACAGATGATTGATTTGCATCTTTCCTCACAGAGATTGTTTCCTTCTGAATGGTCCATTAATTCTTCCTTCTGGGGAGGAAAGAAAAAAAAAGGCGGGGGGGGAAATACTACTGCACAGGCAATTTTGTTTCTGGATAAAAAGAAAGGTTTTACAACAAATTTTAGCAAATAGTTGAGAATTCAGAAACAACTATTTCATTACTTTTCCAGGTACAACAGGGTATATTAATATGTATTAGCACAATGTCTATGTACAGATATGTAATTTAATATGCTTTACAAAGTGATTGTATCTCAGATCACTAACTCTTTATTTGAATGGATAAGAATATGATTTTCAATTTTGTCAAAATAGTAGAAGCTTAGAAAAACACAATTTCTTAACACAGATCTCAGTAGACTTTGGTATAAACTCCTGGTTGTGTTTTCTGTGCCAGATCCACCCACAGTTAGTCTGTGAGTAAGTATATTGATTGCTCTGTCAATTTTTCTTTAGATAAATTCAGATTAGGAAGTCTTTATCCAACAGGAAGAGATACATAACTACCTCTCAAAACTACTTTGCTCATACTGCAATCTGTCATTGGCCAACATATCTCTCTCAGCCACATTAATGTTGATAATAAATATTAACTGGCTCCCTCTGGGAGAAGAGTACCCAATACTCATTTGAAGAATGCATACTTCTAGTTTAGGAAGCAATTTTAGAGATAGCTTAGTAGAATTCCTCTATTACTGCTTAATAAGCATATGTTCTTTTATTGCTTCTTTTGAGTTAAACATAGCTCACCTATGTTGTTTCTTGCTGTTGAAGGCAGATAATGAAACTGTGATGCTTTAGAAACCTTTATAAAACTCCAGTGCTGAATTAAATGGACAATGTCAAATGCTAAATAAAAGTGGGTTACAATTAGTTTCAGAAGAGAGCAACCTATGCCTGCAGCCTTCTGATAATTTATGTTTTCACAATCACATTTTTCACTAAAAGAAATGCTTCTTTCCCTGCTAGTGTTGTGTGAAAGGCCCAAATGAAGAAACAGTAAGACTGATGGTATGCATACGAATGTAGAGAACTGTCAGCATTAAACCAGACGTGTCTCCCCGTCCCTGCCAGAGGACAAAGTGCACCAGTAGTGCTTCTGAAACCACTTGCCCCTGAGGAAATGAGGCTACCTCCACCAGCTAAAGTTTAACTGTCTTTCCTGACATGATCAGCTGAGCACACACGAAGTCATGCATTTGAAAAGAATTAGAAAAAAACTTGTTCCTTACTTTGCTGCATTTATAATAAGTGTAAGCATATCTTAAAATCATAGAATCAAAGAATCATTTAGGTTGGAAAAGACCTTCAAGATCATCAAGTCCAACCATCATCCATGCCCACTAAACCATGTTACTAAACCATGTTCTGGAGTACCCCGTCTACGTGTTTTTTGAATACTTCCAGGGATGGTGACTCAACCACTTCCCTGGGCAGCCCATTCCAATGTCTGACAACCCTCTCAGTAAAGAAATTTTTCCTAATATCTAACCTAAATCTCGTCCTATCTCCAGCCACCTGACAGAAGAGACCAGCACCCACCTCACTACAACCCCCTTTCAGGTTGCTGTAGAGAGCGATAAGGTCTCCCCTCAGCCTCCTTCTCTCCAGACTGAACAACCCCAGTTCCCTCAGCCGCTCCTCATAAGACTTGTGCTCCAGGCCCCTCACCAACTCGGTTGCCCTTCTCTGGACACGCTCCAGCACCTCAATGTCTTTCCTGCAGTGAGGGGCCCAAAACTGAACACAGCACTCGAGGTGCGGCCTCACCAGTGCCCAGTACAGGGGGACGGTCACCTCCCTGCTCCTGCCGGCCACACTATTTCTGATACAGGCCAGGATGCCGTTGGCCTTCTTGGCCACCTGGGCACACTGCTGGCTCATATTCAGCCGGCTGTCGACCAGCACCCCCAGGTCTTTCTCTGCTGGGCAGCTTTCCAGCCACTCTTCCCCAAGCCTGTAGCATTGTATTGGGTTGCTGTGACTGAAGTGCAGGACCCTGCACTTGGCCTTGTTGAACCTCATACAATTGGCCCTGTCTCATCGATCCAGCCTGTCCAGATCCCTCTGTAGAGCCTCCCTACCCTCAAGCACATCAACCCTCCCTCCCAACTTGGTGTTGTCTGCAAACTTGCTGAGGGTCCACTCAGTCCCCTCATCCAAATCATTGATAAAGATATTAAACAGAACGGGGCCCAACAAATTCAAATTGAAAAACTCAAATTGAAGTCAGGTTTTTGCTAAGTTCACACAAGGTTCCTTTGAAAATAGTAAAGTAAAAGTTTTGAAGTGCAAGTAAGAAGGGCAGAGGCCACAAACTCTTACTCTACAGTGTAGCTAGCAGTCATTATATTTATCTCACTCTCAACAAAGGTGATGATGTCTTTTACTGCTATTAAAAGCCTTGAATGAAGCATTCAAGCAGCACACAGAGCTAACACAGCAATTAAAAGTCACGAGATAGCACCTATTTTATACTCCACGTTTACAAATCTTTAACTATTTAAATACCTCATTGTCCTCTCACACCTGCATGGATAAGTTGAATTACTCTGGTATGAAACTGATTAGGCCAACATATGAGAATCAAGCCAGGCATCATGTCTCATAACATAAGCCATCCAAGAGTTAGCTATCTAGCTTAAATTAGCCAGCTGGGTTTCCCACCACATCCCAGGCCATCTAATTTTTACTGAATGAGCTGGTGTCTTGGTGTACACCCATGAGCCAGCCTCAGCTAGCTTATGGCAGGCAGCTCAGTGAACTATTGCTTTCTTCTCTAATTTCTTGGGAGTGCCTTAAAAATGTGAATCAGGCATAAATCATTTGTGCATTTATGCCTGCATGAGAGTAGAGACATCCAAGGGCAAGAGTTATAAAGGGATCTTGCTACACCAGAGCAATGCTAACTCCAAAATGCTATCAGTGATTTCAGTCTAAGCAGCGGTGGGAAAATATTTGTTAATTTGGGACTTAATCTGTACTTTTTGTCTCTGAAATTGCCCACCATTGCACGTACAGAAGCTGCAAGAGGGTTATATTGTGACAGGCAAAGATCATGTACTTCTCCTTGCACAGGTTCAGTGTGGAGGTTTTATGTCTTCTAACACAAAAGTTCTACCAAAAGAGCAATTTGAATTAATTACTTTTTCAGAAGGAACATAAGGCAGAGAGATGCCACGGGGATGGGCAACCTCAAAGCCAGAAATAGAAAGTGTGGTTCTCCTGAGCATCTCATCTGTTTGCTGCTCTTCATCTTTCCATGGCTTCCAAGATGTGTGAAACTAATCTATTTAACCTTAAACAATGGCCTTCATTAAACAGAATATGTGAAGAGGAAGTGACCAACATAGAATTTAACCTGTGCATGGTATGAGAGTACAGATATTTTTCCTGTTCATGTCTAATGCCTTTTGTTTTTCAGAAGAACATTTGACATATGAAATATAAACAACAACTTAGCTCTCCAGTTTGCCTTCTTGACTTACCCTAATTTTTATGCATCAATGTACTTCGTGTCCTCCTACTGACCTTAAAAAAAGGCAACCGGCAACAAAACTGTCTAAATGTTCCAAAATTATCAGGTAAGCTTCCTTGCTCAAAGACAAACTCATCAACTACTTTATAATGAGAACAAAGGTAACAAAGAATCAAGAAGGTATTTTTTAGCACTAACTAATCCTAACATATTCCAACATGCTAAAGTACCTACACAGGCATATTTATAAAACATGTTCAGTTTCCTGAAAAGAGTCTGAACGGACAGTGCAGAAATCAACCCCCTTGCTTTTTTTACCCTTTCATCAGGGTCTGCTTATGCTAAAGCAGGACTGTAAGTTGAACAAAAAGGCATGTCCTTAGCTTCTTGGTCTCGTCCCACACCTCTCCTTACCAACACTGACTGCAGATCCCTCCGATCCCAAAACCTCCTGTGCACACGAAAGGCGCCATGTTTGGCTCTTCCTGTGTAAGGACAGAGCTAGCATAAGAAGGAAATATCAGGACTGCTTATCTGCGGTGAGTTGCATTTGCCACTAACCATTTGCAAGGGACAGCTGGCATGTGAATTTTGTGTCTCTAAATAAAACTTCTGAGCACACAGGAGTGAGGAGATGGGCAAACTCCATGTGAGGTGGGTTTTTCTGCTCTGTTTTTTTCACCCAGAGGAGATCAACACTGTAACAAACTCAGATTTTCTTTGCCTCTGAAGACTGGGCAGCATCCCCATACACCCTCATGAATTAGAGAAAGAATGAATATATTAGTATTTAAGTGGCAGGTAGAACCACATCTCTGCTTAAGAAAAGGTGCTTTCCAATGGCTTAACCTTGCTTGCTGAGCTGATCTTCGAGGCTGCACAGTCTGCCAGACCAGGCAACGTGACTTCTAACAATGAGATCCAGTCATGCAATGAAGAGATTAATTCACATCAGTTGTAAATACCTATTGAAGCAACTCATTAAATCAGCCAGGTTGTGCAATCCAGCACACCTGATGGGTTTAATCTAATGTCTCACCCTGGCCCTGGGGTTATCAGTGGGCAGCTGTAACTGTAAGTGATTGAAAAGATGTTTTCCCAGGGGAGTTTCTGTTTCCTAAACTCAGACATTGCTGATTATTTTCCCCTGTGTTGCCCATTCCAATCTTTCCTTTCCAATCTTCTTATCTCCTAGAGGGCCTATGCACCTTTCTAGTAACTTGAAATCAAGGTATGAAATCAGCAACATTCTGATTACCGGCAAGCTCTGAAGGCAGCACATGTGGGCTTATAATGGCACCACATTAGCACTATCGATCTACAAATCTGGTATTACCTCTGCAAACATAGGAGCTGATTCATCTAAGAGGTCAAATTTTGCTTCCTTATTCCTGCAAAGCCTTGAAGTGTGTTACACTTGGAAGACGTAAGGACTTTCAGGAATGCCAAACTAATGCATTTTTGCAGAAATTATAGACTTCTTTAAACATGAGTCTTTTTCAAAGAAAATTGAGCCACCAGTACACAACTCTAAGCTAACTAAAACCACCCAGCACCTACCACATTTTAATATTACCATTTGGCTCATCAGGTCACCCCTGCTGAGAAGCACCTTGGAAGATGAGTAACATCCTGACCTGTGAAGGATGGGGTGAGTTCACTCACTGAGATAAGGATGGTCTCCAGGTAGAGAACACCATGTGTGCGTCTCCCATCTATGTTCTTGGCACTCATCCAAGGGTGCCCACAGGGTCCCAAACTGCAGGACAAATTAGAGGGGCTTTTTTTGTTTTGTTTTCCTTCGGTTTCCCTTCAGCCTTGAGGACTGGACTTGAACCACCATCTCATTTTGATGGGAGCTGCAGGCAGCTGTCAGATGGCAACATTGCTCACTAATATGCGAATGGGAATTGAGTCAGCAACCTGGAAAGTAAAGCTTTCACTTCTATAACTGCTCCCTTAAGCCACCCAGTCCCTAGAATCTAGTGAGCTATTTTACCTTTATAAATAATCATGTTCTGCAGGGGAAAGGATAAAATGAAACGGATTTAGAAATAGAATTATTCTTTAACTTTAAAAATTATTGTTCTCTAAGCAAAACGACACAGGTTCAGTCTCCTGGACATGAAAGGACATATACAGTCTAAACCTGCATCACAATCAAAAAGACGTGTACAGAATGCAGTCACTTACAGAAGGCACTGAATGTTTGCAAAATTGCATGCTTGCCTTGAGGAGTTCTCTGAGTAACAACCGGAAGGGAAGATACAGACAAATACCTTTCAGCATGATAGTATCTGCAGAGTTTTATTTCTGGACATGGAGTAATATTTAATATTCCCTGGCACTGGCTCTCCTATGCAAATCCTTCAGGCTCTCTGAGATCAGCTGCCTTCTATCAGCAAGATGTACATCCTCCTGTCATTCCTCATGCTGCTGTAGAGATGCACATGCACTGGCTAAACAGTGCCCACATTAGCAACCTGCTGCCTTAAACATATTCAACACCTGCCCTTTGGTTGGCTGATGGCAAAGAAGCTATGGAAACTGGAAAGGTCAAGCGGAAATCACTGAACAGAATGAGCCATACAGCAGACACCAAGTAAAGCAGGCAATGAGTTCTCAAGCCCTGGAAAAACTGGGTCAAATGGGTCTGAAACAGAAGCTGTTAAGCAAAGTGAGAAACTGGGGTTGTTATTTCAAAGCTGCTGCATGAGGCAATATTGCTCTGTGGCCACGATGTGCTTTCCTTTTGATTGTGCTCTGCTCAAGACCGAAGGCAGTTTTGAATTACAAGACAGCAGGGATTGTATAAAGTAGACACAAGCTGCATCAGGAGCAGCAGCCATATACAAAAGCAGGAAGGGAAGGAGGAAACAGCAAGAGCAGCTAACCTGGTAAGGGGAAGAAATTAAAACATATGCTTTCAAAGATAGGCAAGGACAGCAGTGAAAACCTTCCACACTCACTAATAGGTAAACCCACGCATATAGAACTTTTCACCTTCCAAGAATTTCATGCAGATTGTTCTTTTAGGTCACAACATCTCAGCTTCCAGCCTGTCCACACAATGACTGTGCCTAATGCCTCAAGAAGAGGAATAAAACCAGCGATGACTCCATACTGCTCAGAGAGAGATGCTAGCAGGATGATACTTACAAGGCTCCTTGAAATACCCTTTCAGAGGCATTTTACAACTTACAAGGCAACTTTGTGTGTGATCCTGGGCAGCGTCCGGTGCTTGAATGCAATGCGTTCAGAGTGCATAGCCCTAAGTGCAGAAACAGAGGGCCTTGGAATAGGAGCTGCATGGCAGGCGTGAACACCACTGAGACACCCATGCTTTCCCCAGTGGGGTGAAGTCAGAAAATGCATACCATCCCTGGGACTGCAGGAACTGGAGTAAGATCCTGAGGCAAGAGCAGAACTCTGCACGGAAGAATTTACCTGGAAATTTGAACAGAAATACAAAGGGCACAATGATTTTACCAGAAACCTTAGCCAGAGTCGTCCTAAAATTATCTGTCTTTATGTCTTGATTCTCTCACAGCAAAAAAAACCCAACCAGCAACAGTGAAATAACACCTGTGAACAGGGATTGAAGTGACACCCTACTGTAATAGCAGCTCCTTATAAAGAGGATGCACCAGGGTCCAGCAGAGACCACAGGGTAGAGAATAACAGAAGTGTGTGGCCACTCGCATCCTCTCTCACTTCCATGACAGTTGAGCCCTGTGCACAGCAAGGCTTTTGCACCCCCCCCCCCACACCCCCCCCCCCCCGCTCCTTGTGTGCAGTGGAAATGCAGATTTTGGTATATGTCACCTCATTACATTGCAGCTGGAGAAAACAAAAAATAAGGCCTTTTCTTACCTATCTGTGAACGGTTAGACCATGACAGAAATAAATTGTAGTAAATTACGACGTCCCACTCCAACCGCAGCTCTCTATCAGCACAGAGTATCTCCAGGTAAGCAGCAGAGATCTGCCACCTGCCCAATTATTTTGTTTGTTTGTTTGTTTGGGTTTTTTAAAGGAAATATACTTTAGACATCTAAACAGCTAATTTGGAACAGCGCAGTTTTGGGAGCCAGCATGTTCTGCAACTGTGGCAAGTTCTCAGAGTCAGGCTGACGCTGCAAGGCATGAACTGCGTTGATTATATACGTTTAAGTTATGTAAGTGATTTTCACTGGAGAATATAGTAAATGCCCAGATCTCATTCTATGCCTTATGTTCTTCTGCCTCAGAATTTGAACACCCAAGAAAAAAACTGCTGCAAAAAATGAGTTTTTCAGTCATACCAGTACAATCCACAGGCTTTGAGCTTTAAACATTTGAGAAGCTAAGAAGGTCTTTCAAGGTGACATGTGGGGACTTAAGAAGGTTTCAAACTTCAATTTTGATTTCATTTCAAATTTTAACTTTAGAATTCCTAGATTTTGAAAAGTTAGGTGTCCAGCTGGATCCCACAGTGTTAGACTTTTTTTAATTCTCAGGCAAAAATAACTTATTTTGACATTCACAACAATGCAGTTTACAAATAGCTTTGAAGCCCCATGTGCTTCTCATTGGAAGTGCTGGACCTTCAGTGCCTACAAGAGACGTCATTAAACTGGCTGCCAGCACAATGGCTGGTAAACGCTGAGAAGGTTTGCAATCGGCCTGCAAGATAAAACAAACTAGACACCCCCCCCCCCAAATTTATATGCCAAAGATCTACATGAAAGACTACCATTATCACTGAGCAGAAAAGCAACCACCTGAAATAAATGCAGTAAATATTTGCTTATCCAGCCATTAAATAAGGAAAATACAATCTAGATTGAGAGAGGCAAAAATGGAGAGTCCTTTTTTTTTCTTATGATACAAACTATTATCAGGCTTTTGCTTAAAAAAGCCATGCGAATAAGACAAACTTACAATGCACTGGGAGGGGAGCACAAGCACACTCATGTTGTACCACTCCAAATTCATACTGTCGTAAAGCAAGTGATCTCACTTCTTGAGGCATTTGTGAAAGCAGAAGGAGAAAAAATAGATGAGGGTGGGGGAAGAATGGAATCTGAAATGCAGAAACAGAACAAAACCCCATACTGTCCTTAAATTTCCCGACATCCTATTTGCATATGCATATCTGAAAATGCAAGTTTCCTCCTATCCATTTTAGAAACAGCATTGTTACAAGTTTGTAGTGGGGCCACAGTCTAAACAGACACAACCTGGAGTCCAAGCCATCTCTGAAGCACTGGCAGGATAAGACTTGTGCAGGGACACAACAGCCAAGATCAGTACACAGCAGCTTGGTCTGAGGTGCCTGTAGTTCAGAGAGGATAAAAATAGAAAGTGGTATGTTTTTAAGAAAGCATCAGCCTTCTGTAGTGCTGCAGGTCAATGATATTCTTTTAAAGCCATATCAATCTGTGTCATGCAGATGCTAAGGAGAAAAGGACAGAGGGATGAAGAAAACTGAGACAAAAGAGTGGGAAAGCTGAGAAGCAGGATGAGGGGAGCTGCACCTCCATTGGACTCTTGTGACTATCGCACAGAGCGGGGGGAGGTCATCCTGAAAATGGCAATTTTATATCCCCACACCCTTGGCCTAGGGGGAAAGACTGGTTCCAGTGTCTGCTCCCAACAGGGGTTCCCTGTCTGGCACAAGGTAAAGAGAAAATGAAGCTCTAGCTGAGCAGCCCGTAACCCAAAACTAAGCTCTCAGTAGCTCCTCTGGGCACCATCCAACTTCTGCGGCCAGAGAGCTGCCAGCCCCTGGCATCAACCCCAAGCACCAGGGTACTGCAGCATCAGCTTCTTATGCCCCTTTCTCCTTTGCAGAAGAAGACCCCAGCTGCTACCCGTGCTGGGGCAGTGCTGGTGTGCGGAGGGGCCCAGCAGGCATAGCCTCACAGCCCTCCTTTAATGAGATGCACAGCCTTTTAGAGGTACTAGGTAAGACCAGCAACTCGGCTCAGGTGGGGCACCCCCTCTGAAAAGGTTTGAAGTCATGTACAAAACTTCATCATCATTTATGCAGGCACCTAACAGCGAGGTGAAAAGGTCAGCCTATGTGCTGGTTTTGACTGGGATACAGTTAATTTTCTCCATAGTAGCTAGTATGGTGCTATGTTTTGCATTTGCACTGAAAACAGTGTCAATAATACAGGAATGTTTTTGTTATTGCTGAGCAGCGCTTACACAGTCGAGGCCTTTTCTGCTTCTCACCCCACCCCACCAGCGAGCAGGCTGGGGGTGCACAAGGAGTTGGGAGGGGACACAGCCGGGACAGCTGACCCCAACTGAGAAAAGGGATATTCCAGACCCTATGGTGTCATGCTCAGCATATAAAGCTGGTGGAAAGGAGAAGGAAGGGGGGATGCTGAAAGTTATGGTGTTTGTCTTCCCAAGTAACTGTTACATGTGATGGAGCCCTGCTTTCCTGGAGATGGCTGAACACCTGCCTGCCGATGGGAAGTGGTGAAATAATTCCTTGGTTTGCTTTGTTTGCATGCACGGCTTTTGCTTTACCTGTTAAAGTGTCTTTACCTCAACCCACAAGTTTTCTCACTTTTGCCCTTCTGATTCTCTTCCTCATCCCAC
Source organism: Buteo buteo (assembly GCF_964188355.1). Classification (NCBI taxonomy): domain Eukaryota; kingdom Metazoa; phylum Chordata; class Aves; order Accipitriformes; family Accipitridae; genus Buteo; species Buteo buteo. The sequence goes on from NC_134204.1 coordinate 75,563,813, forward strand.
CAGGGGAGACTGAGTGAGTGGCCGTGTGGGGCTTAGTTGCTGGCTGGGATTAAACCACAACAGCCTGTCACAGAGAGAGACCTGGTAAAAGTCGCAGGATGCTGAGGGCTCTTGGAGTTGCCCCCACAAGGACAAACTTCCATGAGACTCTGGGAGTCTGCGCGGACAGAAATCAAACCTATGGGGAAGAAACAGGAGTCAGGGAGCAGCAAGGGCCAGCCTCCCTGCAAAGGGGGGTGAGCGGGTACCAGGGGTGCAATAGCAGGGCCAGCACGAGCAGGGACCTCCTTAGCAGGCACCAGCATTCAGAGTAGCAAGTGTGGGTCAGTGCTGGAGTCACAGGTAGAAGTCAGGGTCAGAATTGGGATTGAGGAGGTATGAGACTGGGCAGAGATTTATCTGCCTGCAGCTGTAATGCAGTGCGGTGGGCGGAGGGCAGCAGTAAAGCTCAGTTTTAAAGCATCTCTCCAGGGAAAGGAGGAGCAGGTCCTTCCTTCCAGCTTCCTTCACAACCACTGCTATCAGCAAAGGGCCTGACCAGGACCTGAACATTGGTGCGTGAAAACAGACAAACTTCAACCTGGCCAACTTGCCTCCTGGCAAGGAAATGCGCTCCTGGCCCTGAGAAGTGCTGGTCTCGCACTTCGTGAGTGCTGAGGCAAAGCTCTCCAAGAGCAAACAGACCACACCCCTAGCAACAAGAAATCAAAAACATTTTGACTTTGCAACATCATGGTACCTAAGTGCCATGCAGGTGTGTTTATGAAGACAGGCAGATGAAGAAAAAGATGGTATGGTTCCACTTTTATGCGTAAGGAACTCTGGAGAGAGTCAATTTGCCTAGTTACATGCGTGAAATGAAACCTGTTTTCCTAACGGCTTTAACTAGCTCTCTACCCTTGGGTCAGTGGCTCCATGTCACGCTTTGAAAGTCAACAGGCTCGGAGGAAGCAAAGTCTCAGGGCCGACAGCCTGTCCCCAGGAAGGACGTGTGCTGCATATGTCCACCTCCAGACCTAGCTCAGATGAAACGTGAGCTGGCTAATGCCAGCAGCACACGCAGGAAAGGCAGACTCTCCGGTGGCCGGGCACACGCCACTTCCGTGGCTGCAGCCCGTGCCCAGCGCTTCATGCTGTGGCCAGGGGATGTCAGCGTCACGGTCGGGAGAGGGGTCCAGCAGGATGACGGCTACCCCTGCCAGCCGTACAGGAAGGAAGCTGTAAACCGGCACTGGGTGAGACCCCAACGGACATCAGAGACAGACCGACGCAGGGTGCCCGCACGGAACCGTCTCCCTCCCAGAGCTGCTCCACCTGCTGAAGACAGCCTGACCCAGAAGCTGCCAGCTGAAATCCTATCCCTCGAGAAATGCAAGAAGGTGAACTGAGCCCCATGTGGGCTGAAAGATAAAGGCATCCACAGGCATAGAAGTGACAGAAGTGTGGATTATCCTGACCTACTGCAGCTCCACAGAGCAAATTGCCCCCACTGTGTCTTGCAGACCTGGGCGCAGATGCTGGGGGTTGACATGTACAACTGGAAATCCTACAGCATGTCCAAAAGGATCCCTAAAGGTCAAATAGCAAAGCAGATGGTAGAGAAACTTATCCCTTCTGATCCTTCTCATACTCAGCTTTATTTTCTCAAGACCCTCATTCGTTGCAGCCCTCCTGCCATGAGCTGCTGCCCCAGAGGTGCAGAGGTCCCACCATTAGCTGGTGCAGCTTTGGGGTTACCTTTGGGCAACACATTGCTTTTCAGCTGTTCAAACTAACAAAAGCAAGAGCCTGTGCCTTTCAACTCTGATGTTAAAACAGCCTCACTACCACAGTGGTTACGACAGGGGTGAGCTTTCCAAAGCTGGGCAAGGCCTGGAAAGCTCTCCACTCACAAGCTCTGAGTCCCTCCTGGGACAGCTCCTCTGGTCTGCCAACAAGGGTCAGGCATGAGCACTGCAGCTGATTTTACAAACCATGGGAGTCACACCAGATCATTAGAGTGGGGAATCAAAGCATCAAAGCAGTGCGCTCCTGCTGCAACAATCCCATGGAGACCTGGCCAAAAAAGCAGAGGTAAAAAACACTTTCAAAAGAAAAAGCAGAACAGGCACTACTGCAGCTGTAAGCTTCTTATGTCCACTAACTCTCTGGGTTTTTAAAACCCTTTCTCACTATAGATGGACAACAGCTAACCCATCGGTGTAATGTGTTGTGATGGGTTGACCCTGGCTGAACACCAGGTGCCCACCAAAGCCGTTCTATCTCTCCCCCATCCTCAGCTGGACAGGGGAGAGAAAAATATAACAAAAAGCTTGAGGGTTGACATAAGGACAGAAGAGGTCATTCACCAATTACCATCATGGGCAAAACAGACTCAGTTTGGGGAAAATTAACTCAATTTATTACAAATCAACCAGAGTAAGGCAATAAGAAATAAAACCAAATCTCAGAACACCTTCCCTCCACCCCTCCCTTCTTCCCGGGCACAACTTCACTCCCAGATTTCTCTACCAACCCCCTCAGTGGCACAGGGGGACGGGAAATGGGGTTTACAGTCATTTTATCACACGTTATTTTCTGCCGCTTCATCCTCCTCAGGGGGAGGGCTCATCACACTCTTCCCCTGCTCCAGTGTGGGGTCCCACCCACAGGAGACAGTCCTCCACGAACTTCTCCAGCGTGGGTCCTTCCCATGGGCTGCAGTTCTTCACGAACTGCTCCAGCTTGGGCTCCTTCCATGGTGTGCAGTCCTTCAGGAGCACAGACTGCTCCAGCGCGGGTCCCCATGGGGTCACAAGTCCTGCCAGAAAACCTGCTCCAGTGTGGGCTCCTCTCTCCACGGGTCTGCAGGTCCTGCCAGGAGCCTGCTCCAGCACAGGCTTCGCATGGGGTCACAGACTCCTTCGGGCACCCACCTGCTCCAGCGTGGGTTCCTCCCCGGGCTGCAGGTGGAGATCTGCTCCCCTGTGGACCTCCCTGGGCTGCAGGGGGACAGCCTGCCTCACCAGGGTCTTCCCCACGGGCTGCAGGGGAATCTCTGCTCAGGCACCTGGAGCATCTCCTCCCCCTCCTTCTTCACTGACCTTGGTGTCCGCAGGCTTGTTTCTCTTACATGTTCTCACTCCTCTCTCCGGCGGCTGTTTCTCACTGTCCCAACTTTTTTTCCTTCTTAAAAATGTTATCCCAGAGGCTTTACCACTATCACTGATTGGCTCGGCCTTGGCCGGCGGCGGGTCCGTCTCAGAGCCGGCTGGTATGGGCTCGCTCTCTCTCGAACACAGAGGAAGCTTCCAGCAGCTTCTTACAGAAGCCACCTCTGTACCCCCCCCCGCTACCAAAACCTTGCCACATAAAACCAATACATGTGTCTGTTAAGCAACCTGGACATAACTCATTACTTCAGTAGTGGGTGCCCTCTCAGGTACTCAGAACAACATGTGCCATGTAAGTAAAGCCTCCCAGTGTGCCTGGCACCTCTGGCAACATGCCACCCTTTGCTCTGAGAACTTCCCCACCTATGGTGGTTCAAGATCCAGAAGTGAGTTTAACCAGCAGGACTTTTTGCCTCTTCCCATTTCCTGTTCTGAATGAGAAAGGACAAGCAAGAGTAGCAGGACTGGGAAGACCATGATAAAAGTATGTGTAACCGATGTGCTTTTTCTTGGAGGACTGTGAGCATTGAAATCATTCAGGCACACCACAGCGGAGTGAGGTAAGGGAATCAGTTCACGCACCGCTGAGATGTATTCGTTGTTGGGGAGGAAGTACGACAGCTGTTTAGCCATGTACAGTAGCAGCATGTAACAATTTTATGCCAAGAATGCCTGAATTAATTGGACCTTTGGGGGAATTGAGGAAGGCAGAGTGTAATTACTTGAGCTGGAATTTATCCAGCCTGAAAAAAAAAGCTTATTGCTGGAAAAATTATTATGGGAACTTCCATAATGAAACCCATTGTCCAAAAGCACCCAGAATGCTGGGTTGATATTTCCTATTAAAAGCTACCCAGTGCTGTAAAGAAATAGGCCAAATTCACTTTTCAATGACAAGATAATTTCAAGGGGTTAATCTCATGCAGGCAGGTCTGATCAGTGGAAGATGCAAATCAATATACACCAACTGACTTTATCAGAGGAACAGAGCTGTTTATACTGATTTATAAATGCTGGACATCTGGCTAAGGTATGTTTATTAGTTTGTTTACAACATGAGATGGTTATTTAAAATAGGATAAGTAAGTGTCCTGGTTTCAGATGGGATAGAGTTAACTGTCTTCCTAGTAGCTGGTACAGTGCTACATTTTGAGTTCAGTATGAGAAGAATGTTGATAACACTGATGTTTTCAGTTGTTGCTCAGTAGCGTTTAGATTATAGTCAAGGATTTTTCAGCTTCTCATGCCCAGCCAGCGAGAAAGCTGGAGGGACAACAAGAAGTTGGCATGGGACACAGCCAGGACAGCTGACCCAAATTGGCCAACGGTGTATTCCATACCATGGGATGTCCCATCTAGTATAGGAACTGGGGAGTAGGGGGGGAATCGCCACTCAGGGACTGGCTGGGTGTCGGTCGGCAGGTGGTGAGCAATTGCCCTGCTCATCACTTGTACATTCCAATCCTTTTATTACTACTGTTGTCATTTTATTAGTGTTATCATTATCATTATTAGTTTCTTCTTTTCTGTTCTATTAAACCGTTCTTATCTCAACCCACGAGTTTTACTTCTTTTACCGATTTTCTCCCCCATCCCACTGGGTGTGGGGGGAGTGAGTGAGCGGCTGCCTGGTGCTTAGTTGCTGGCTGGGGTGAAACCACGACAATAAGCATTAATTTTTTCATTCCCTTGGCTACCCTGCAGGAGGCTGTCACGTTGTGGATGTTCAGAAGCCTATTGAGAAGTGACCTAGAGCTAATGTCAGACCATGAGCTACTGAGCAGGCCCACATCTCAATCACTCAGCAAATTTTGCCCCAGATGTGGTTGGTTTCTTACTTAAATTGAGTCAGTTAAAGAAATATTAAGGTAATGGATGAAGTTAAGCCACTATTAGGCTGAAAGAAGAATATCATGCAAAAATTTAACTAGTACAAACCAGGTAAGTGAAGTAAGCTGAATTGATCATGCTTGTGTGTTTAGACAGAGAGAAATATGTCCAACTTCAGCCCTGAGACTTTTCTTCCAGTAGCAGGGTCTCTGCAGACAACTCATCTGAGGCACATGGTGTTTCAGTTATCTAGCTGTCTATGCAAACCTGTGTAAATCACGAGCTGTCTGAGCTCCATAAAGTGTTTGGCAGCCCATCAGCTGCCTGGCACGTGCAGACAAGACAGGCTGATGCTGATCCTCCCAGCAGAAGTCACCTGGGAGCTGATGCAGCTTGTGTGTTGCTGACCTACCAGCCCTGGGGTCTTGTTGCCTTGTTCGGAAATGAATTCAATTGCAAAGAGCAATTCAGGGCATGCCCTCACTGGAGGAGGCTCTGCTGTTAGGTAACAAGAGGCCATCTTCCAGCACACAGCGTCCCACATCTAAGACGAGTGAGACATTTTTATTATTAGAAAGCTACGATATATCTTTGCAAGCTTCCACCAGGCCATTTCACACTTGCTCTGTTGATCTGAAACCCTGATATTATTCATACTGATCTTTTTGTGATTTGCAAAGAGAATACTAAAACTTTTCTTGCTTATTCACACAAATTCATATACAGACTAGGCTGAGCATGGGACAGTCTTTCAGAGATCATGTATCTATGGATAGCTGGAATTCATGGAAACTTTCAGCTTACATCAATGAATTACAGTTTTGTTTGTTTAATCAAAGTTGGTGTACCATTCGTCGCTTCAGATCTCAGATGTACATTTAAGAATTTGATCCAGTTAATGTGCACTTAAGATTTGATCCAGTAAAAACTTCCCTGGGACATATGGATTGACAAAGCTGATGACACTGTCCCAAAATTGGCTCTGTAGTCACAGTGGGCAGCTGTTACACAACTCAATGCTGAAAGCTGATCTTGTTTCATCTGCAGGCAGCCAGGGAATCGCCTGCCCTCCAAACATTTCAGCAGAAAGAAAGAGGGATCCCAGCCAAAGGAAATGAGAAGGTGATAGGCATAAAAAGAGGAATCAGCTCAAATGCCACAGAGGGTGATGGAATCAGTCTAAACCCAGGCACAGCTTTGCTCTCATAAGGGGCTTAGTGCTTTCTTCCCAAAGCTAACTTTCACACAAGGGACCATTTCAGCTCACTCTAAAGAATGAAGTGTTTCAAGGCATTTCAGGAATACCAGAACAAATTCAGGGCTAACACAAAGGGGAAAAGAGCTACCACCAGCAAAACACTTGCTCTGCTAGTGCAGTCATACTGCTGAATTTTGTTCCTTTTCCCTAAGTACATTTGAGACATATTCCAGAAATACAAATCTCGGTGGGAAGACAGAGAAATCGTCTCAACACCCCTTCCTCTACCAAGTATTCTAGGAAAGAATAAAAGAAGCGGAAGTTCAAAGCTGGCTTCTGCAGCACCAGTGGTTGCACAGACTAGAAATGCACAGTTACAATCATGGACATAATGTTAGCTGAGCAGTGTCCAATACAAGCTATCTTCCAGACACAGGGCTAGATATATGATGATGACAGAAATTGCCACAGCACATGCCTCTGACACATGCTACACCCACTACTGTCTCAGATAATCACCAGTTGTGAGAACAGGCATCATCCAAAAAGGAAGCATGATACATGCCTTTCCATGCCACCTGAAGAGTAGGGGAAGGGATTTAATTTCTCCCAGAGCTGTAATGGTCTTGTCCACAAACCAGGGAGAGTCAGATCCTGGTATCTCAAGGTTATTAGCAAAATGTCAATTAAATTCAATGGGATCAGGACAGGGCCTTGGATCACAGTGGATGTGTCTGTCAAATAAAAGTTGCTGAAGAATTTTTTTATCCAGTCTTTGTCCCACTGCCTGATGACGTGTTGCATCTAACACCTGCGTAGAAACTGTGGAAGAGAGTCTGGCAGGGACACAGGGTCTGAATGAATGCTAAAATACCATTAGAAACTTGCTTTGCTGAAGGCAGCAACACTCCAACAAGCCATGGGATAACACGGCAGCTGGTGGCTTCTGTTGGGCAGAATAGAGAGGGAGTTATGACAGGGATTTACAATAGGAAGCAGTACCCTAACTACAGAAATAGGATCATACTCTCCAGTTCAAGCCCAAGAACTACATGCCTCAAGGCCTGTTTCCAGCATGTTTAGCAGGAGACCACACTCTCCCTGAGATAGGCTTGCTCCTGAAGGGAGCCAGGAGTACAGAACAAACTGAATTCAACTGTCTGGGACCTGGAGACAAGATAGTACCTAGCAAAGATGCAGATTTGGGCAGAGTCTCAAAATGACAAAGCTGCATAATTGGGTGCAATGCACTGCTCAGTGTTTCTGCTGGGGCTGAGCAAGTCTGTGCAGAGAAATATGTAGCACAGTGGGTTGTGGTCACTTGGAGTTCAGACCTAGCTCACCCACAGGACCTTGCCTAGACTCATGGTCCCATGAAGATTCTCTGCTCTGGAAAATCGGCAGTAGACATCAGGTCAGCTTCAGAGGCCAGACAGACTCGCACGCACTGTGACATGCCCAAGTACCCTATCTGTTAACACACCAAAGCACAAAGGACTTGTGAGTTTACAACCTGGGGGGGGGGGGGCGGCGGGTCTTCCTTAGAAGCCACCCAATATTTTTGGAAACAGCTATTTAAAGTTGAAAAAAGAAAACCACTAGCTGATGGTTTTGAAAGGAGTGAGAACTGCAGCTCTGCCAGCTGCACCCACCAGTTGACATGAGTGCCCCTGGTAGACAAATTTACAACTCTGGCAGGCTGAGTTCAGCTAAGGGAGGAGCGTGCCAGGTAGGAGTTAGCACACCAGTGCCAGTGACCTCAGGATGCCACAATGAAATGCTCAGAGTATCTGCCAGAAAAAGGTAATGGTGCAAATTACATCAATGTGGCACAGGCCACTTATATAAAGCTACTCCTCAGAAAAAAGTTCTTAGAAGCCCCTGCTTAATAGGGTCCTCGGAGGCTGTCGGCAGAGAGCGCAGGGACAGCTCCTCAGGAGAAAGTACCTGAAGCTGGTAGCGCTGAGCCGGTTTACACCTGCGAGGAATCTGGCCTCGTGAGTCAGGAGCACATTTTGTCACACAGCTATGGCAGAAGCATCTGCTGAGGAGAAGTGTGCAGTGTGCATTTCAGAAGCAATTGTGTTCAACCCTTGCTGCTTCCCAGCTGTCAGCACTCAGCTTCAGCAGAGCTGCTGGGCGCTGCGGCTACCCTATGCTCCGCGATGCCTTCAGACTCGGGAAGTGGGTCACCAGCATCCCAGTGTCCAGCCGCGGAGGAAATCATCAATAGCCTTAAGGATTAGGAGGGGGAAGGCAGATAGCTACAGCAAACGAAGTCAGGTTTGATATTCACTGTAGCTGCTTGCAACCCAAAAGGGTCACAGAGGACTGGGAAAGAAAAGCTTACCCACTGCCAGCCTGCAACAGGGGATAAAAATCGTAATGCATGTGGCTTTGTGGAGCCTCCACAGCCTAGCTCTGTTGCCATGAAACAGGGGAAATGTTCCCATTTCTGCTCACGTAGAATTGCTGGGGGTGAGGGGCAGTAAGGCAAAAATTACACACAACTAGGTGCTGAGAAATGTAAATTGATAATACCACTAATGGTTTGAGTTTTCACTTTCTATGAGTTAAACTAGACAAGAATCTAGGGATTCTATTTTGGGACAGTGTTTTAGGAAGAAAGGCTTGAAAATGCTCCCCTTCATCAACAAACAAAGATGATTCTGTATGCCTCTGAGCAGGTGGCTCTGAGCAGATGACTTGTAGGGAGACATCCCTAGCTTTAGCAATTTTTCCAATGAACTGCTCTGTATGCAAATCCACAACACAATTTCAACCAAATGTGGAAGAAAAATGCATCTCTGAGGCTTTTACCTAAGTTTCTACTGGTGTTTGAAAACAGGGAACTGGCTAGTATCCCCACAGAGGAAAAAGAAAAGATATTAGATGCTCAAACATTCATTTCAAAGAGACCTTCTCAATTAATTCTAGTGCTGATGGAGGTACCTGCAATCTCAGTTGCCTGGAGAACTGTACCCTGCTGAAAACCACACAGAGAATTTCATTGCTGCCACAGTGCCGCCCTAACTCCCACCAAGTGTCCTTCCAGCTCATGTTCGTCGCGCTCTTCTCCTGTCCGAAGCCCCAATTCCCTTCCCAAGCTGTGTGACCCCTTGCTACATAAGGTCCAATCTGCCATCTTTACTGTCATCCACTCACTCTTGATCTGGGGTCGAACTTAAATATTTCATACTCACAGCTATACTATGTAAACATGAGGCAGTGCAGAGGCAGTGAGGGAAGATAAAATCCTCCTGCGTATGTTTTCCTGTTAGGACAGATCCTGGAGCAGAGATAACCATGTTGATTCTGGGTTCACTGTCAACCCACATCCCTACTCTGGTCCAGACTACATCTGAGAGTCCTGCAGCATCCTAAAAACAAACTGTGTTTGTGCAGTTGTGAGGCAGGGTCAAGCTTAACATTTGAAAGCCAACATGGAAAGGAAGGACACTCCTGCGTGCCATTTGCGGGACATAAGGCCCTTTTCTGATTCTCTTAGTGTTTGGGGGGGATCCTGTGAAACCCCTGGAGTTGCACATGGATCAGTGTTTCCCATGGTCACAGACGCAGGGATCATAGGGGTAGCATGAGGTTTGGTTCCTCAACCTCCACCAAGATGCTGAAACAGATGACACTGATAACGGGGTACACTTAGCACTCATGGTGTTTGGTCTGCAAGCACCTCAAATGACTCTTCTGGACAAATGATGTAGGAGGGTGTTGGGACATCAATCTATTCCTAAGAACCAGCACTTGTAAAGTCACCTTCAGTTTTCAAAGCCTCTGGACTTGGCCTAAGGTAACGTCTGAGAACAAATGATGTGACACAAAAAGCAGAAGGAAGCAAGTGTTTTGCCTTGATAAAATTAGAGCACTCCTCAGCAAAATTGTCTGGGCTTTTTAGTGGCTGGGAATTCAAAACGTCTATTCAAGTTCCTGCTATTTGTCCCATAAATTTATCTAATGAGTCGCCTGTGAAATAAACCATTAGAAAAGCCTTTTGTTAATTTGTACCAAAGTAAATGGTTATCTAAAATAGATACCACAGGGAGGTTCTTAATTAGCCTGTTGTCAGCTGGGACTGGAAATGCTTGTGGCAGCACAAGGCTAATTAATTACTCATCTTGCCACATTACAGCTTCCTGTCAAAGCACAAAGTACTTCAGCGTACACCGATGGCTGGTTGCTCCTTTTCAGAGACCATGATCACAGCAGACAAGGGTCCCAGACTGACCTGTGCTCACTCTCTGTAGGGAGGTGGGTTGAGGGGGTGTCCAAAACAAGCATCTACACCTGGGATGAGCTGTCTGTCTAGACAAGGAGTCTCTGCTGCCCACATCCTGTGGCTTCAACTGAAGGTTGCTTCCTGAATGGAAAATGAAAACTAATCTTGGGAAGTGAGCATTTGGGATCAACAGGAAGCCCAGGGATGTGCTTACCTAAAAGTCCTTACCCTGAGACAGAGTGACACTGCACCAGCTGCACCTCTCTGCTTGCAGTGTGGCAGTCAGGGAAGCGGGGACCACACCAGCTCCTCCTTTAGCAGCATCTTCACCTGCACATCTTGGGACTGGACCTCCGACAGCTGTCCCACTGTAACAGGGCTTCTGGGACTGGGGATGTGAAAGCCCAGCTGAAGAGAGAGTGCCCACATGCGCAGTACACTGGGAACTCAAAACGCAGCCAGAGTCTGCAGAAAAGGCCTGCACTTTGCAGGAAGGAGAAAAAAGCCTGTTACAAAGCTTCAGTTACCATGCCTTCCCTAACACCACACCACTGAAAGATATATTCTTTGGCAGGAGTCAATTAAAAAATTTTGCACTCATGCAGTACACAAAACCTCCGAGCAGCCTGCAGAGCGAGAAAGGAGCCTGCCACACAGCCCAAGCACTTTCTTTGCAGGCTGGAGATCCCTTGACAGAGGGCATAGGGCACTTCACACCCGATGCTGGATCTGGGGATGGGGCCTTACCAGCGGGTGGCTTGTGATGGACTGGGAATTGCCAGCAATAGTAAATGCACTGGGTAAATATTCACTGGTGCCCTCCAAACCCAGTGGCAAGGTTAAGCCCATCTGTGGGGGACAGTAAGCAACATCCTTGTCCGAAGGGAGCTGCCCCAGGCGGTGTGGGCTGCCTCCGCATCAGGCAGAGGGCAGGGGAGGCGAGGGTGGGCAAAGGGTCCAGGTCTGGCCATTCTGACCCTGTGTTCAGGGGCTTGGTTTGCACCAACCCCTCACTCCCGGGAACTGGCTGGAGACCTTCCTGTGCTCTGCTCCTCCTCCGCAACATATGTAGCTGTTTTTACAGCATCCTTCCTTGTTTCTTGAGAGGCACAGGTCTGTTCTACCGAAAGGGAGTGAATTAGCAGCGTATTTACACCCACGCTTGCAATCAGGAGCCATTTTCTATCCCCTGATATTAACATCCAAGGTTTTTACCAGCTCTAAGTGTTCCAATCAGTCCAAGTGTACAGCAATAAAAACTTTAACACCCCCACCCCTGCACCGAATGCCTTTGAAGTACAAGAACAGCCTATTACACTGAAAGGTGTATAACACTGGCAAAGTCCTCCCCCATCACTGTCCTTCACCCTTTGTGGTTATACATGTCCTCATCTAGTAAACACTATAATGTATTTTATGCCTAAAGCACTCACACAGCTGCGCTCCTAGCACAATGAGCACATAACCCTACCTTTAAATACTGCTCCCTGACACAGGGCAGTACTGTGACTGGGTCATGGTCGTCATCATCTCACCACCTGTGATGGCTTAGTTGTTAGTTAATGGATACTGTGGGTGCAACTTCAGAAGAAGTCAGTGAGTCAATAGAAAGGAAATACTAAAATCTGTGAAGCTGCCTCCATAACTGCCCAATTAGTCGGTAGGACACTAAGGTCAATCAGGTACACAATTAGCCACTTTTGAGGCAACAAGGGCTCTTATGAGTCGTGCATGTGCAAGTCAGCTCTTGATTTTTAGACAGCCAATGGCCTGCAAGAGCCATGGTGATGGCAGGCATTTTCTTAGGACAACAGAACGTCTCCTGATTTTTCCCCTCTCCATCACAGAGACCTTATGGCTACTACCCCTTCCCATCCCTTTGGTGCATTATCCACAGAGGAAAACAGCATCTTCCTAACAAACATTTCCTCCCTCCCTCCCCCCCAAACTCCTCATGGCTGGTACCTGTGGGTACAAACTCAAATAGTATTTCTTCTGCAGGCAGTCTCCAGCAGCTCACAGTATGGGAGGGAAGCCTGGACAGACTTCTGTCACTCCCTGACCTCAGTCTTTGGTGCACCTGAAGGCCAAACACAAGAAGGGGAATTGGACAGTGTGTACGTGCTGTTGGTTTGATCCCCAGCTGCCCTGACTGCCAGCACTGGGTATTGTTCCCCGGGTCAGTGGAGCTGATAGATACCTGTCTTGTAGCACATGACTCTCCCCTGGGACTTCAGAGAAGGCCTGAAAGCTCTTCACAGTGGTCACCACCAGCAGGCAGATGGGATGAGGTGAGACATGTCCCCTAAGCAGCCTCTGTGGCCCTGCAGCTGCTGGAAGGCATTGCCAGAGGAAACCTCTCTGGGACACTTGGCTGGTGGACCTGCAGCGGGTGAAGTGGCAGATATTGCCCAAAGCCAGTGGGAAGGAGAGCTGCCAGGGAAGTGCCTGAGAGCTGGGGATCCACCATGGGACTGCAGCAAGCAGCTCTGGTGCCTCCAGGAACGTGATGGCAGACAGTCCCGGTGGAGCAGATGGGAAAGGGAAGCTGTCAGCATTTGATGGGGATCAGACAGGCTGCCTCCTGAAAAAAAACATATTTCACATTATTCAGGGACACTGCTGTCCCATGCCTTGTGTCACATTGCACTCCTCCCCCCAGAGAACTCCTGGTGCACCGACTAGGTTTCACCCCCTTCAAAAAGAGCTGCTTACATCCCCTTCTCCAGTAAAACATGCCTAGCCCCTCTCCTCCATCCAGTGCCCCTGCACACAGTGCTGAGGGGGTACTCAGCCCATGCACGCGCACACACTCACACTCATCCGTCCTTTTCTCTGCCATTACAGAATCACAGCGCGGTGCATGTTGGAAGGGACCTGTGGCATTCATCTGGTCCAACCCCCCTGCTCAAGCAGAGTCACCTACAGCAGTTTGCCTGGGACCACATCCAGGCAACTTTTGAGTATCTCCAAGGTTGGAGACTCCACCACCTCCCTGGGCAACCTGTGCCAGTGCTTGGTCACTCTCACAGTGAAAAAATGTTTCCTGAAGTTCAGAGGGAACTTCTTGTGTTTCATTTTGTGCCTAGTGCCTCTGGTCCTGCCACTGGGCACCGCTGGAAAGAGCTTTGCTCTGTCCTCTTTGCACTCACTGTAGGTATTTATATACATTGATGAGATCCTCCTGAGCCTTCTCTTCAGGCTGAACAGTCCCAGCTCTCTCAGCTTTTCCTCACAGGAGAGGTGCTCCAGTTCCTGAATCATCTTAATGTCCCTTCAGTGGACTCCCTCCAGTATGTCCATGTCTCTAATGTACCAAGGAGCCCAGAACTGGACAAAGTACTCTAGGTGTGGCCTCACCAGCTCTGAGTAGAGGGGAAGGATCACCTCCTTCAACCTGCTGGCAACATTGCTCCTAATACAGCCCAAGATACCATTCACCATCTTTGCCACGAGGGCACACTGCTGACACTGATGTTCAGCTTGGTGTCCACCATGACCCCAAGGTCCTATTCTGCCAAGCTACTTTCCAGCTGGGCAGCCCCTAGCATTTATTTTGATGTCTGGGATTGTTCTTCCCCAGGTGCAGGACTTTGCACTTCCCCTTGCTGAATTTCATCAGGCTCCTGTCAGCCCATTTCTCCAGCCTGTCTAGGTCCCTCTGGATGGCAGCACACCCCTCTGTTATCAGCCACTCCTCCTGGGTTTGTGTCATCTGCAAAATTCCCGAGGGTGTGCTCTGCTTCATTATCCAGATCATTAATGAAGATGTTGAAGGACCCAGTATTGACCCCTGGGGTACACTGCTAGTCACTGGTGCCCAACTAGATGTTGTGCCACTGATCACCACCACCCTTTGGGTCTGCCCACTCAGCCTGCTTTCAATCCACCTCACTGTCTGCTCATCCAACCCACAAGTCAACAGCTTGTCTATGAGGATCTTATGGGAGACAGTGTCAGAGGCCTTACTGAAGTCCAGGTAGACAATATCCACGGCTCTCCCTGCATCTGCCAGGCCAGTCATTTCATTGTAGAAGGTTATCACGTTGATCAAGCATGACTTCCCCTTCATGAATCTGTGCTGACTGCTCCTGATTATTTTCTTGTCATTCATATGCCTGGAAATGGTTTCCAGGATTAGCTGCTACATCTTGGCAAAGATGCAGATGTGGCACAAAATAATCAGAGGGCAGGCAATCAGGACAGTTATGACAAAGATTTCACTGTTTCTTTCACATCCACAGCATGGGATGATTTTTGAAAAAGATATTTGCATTGTTTCAATGACCTGTAGACTAGGGATTTGACAATATCCATCCCCATTTTCATTTGCATCAAGTTTAGCTGGCTTGGGAGGTTCCAGCCTTCCAGAGCCTGCAAGTAACATGAATTGCTGGTATTCTTTTGATCAGTTCCCTTAGTTTTTTACTAACTTTTCCTAAACAGATAGGAAGGGTGTCAGCAAGCTTCACAGAGAGAATTAGTTATTTCAGTTGCCCTAATATGTCATCATTTCTACATGATTATGCTTAAAAATCTTTTAAAGGTGTTTCAGCACATTGGAAATCATTAGCTTCTTCTGTAGAGTTAGGTCAAGACAACCTGATGTGGGCTATTTTCCCTCCTTCTCTCTCCACAAACAAGAGACTCCAATCAGAGGCCTTTTAAGAAGTGTGGGCTTCAGTTTGCTGTGTTCTTTGGGACAAAGCAAGATACATATTATTCATCATTATGCATAACACATGGTACTTATGGCTGACTCCCCTGAGATTATTGCATCATTTGTCTGAGTACTTCTAAATAGAAGAAATAAAGTATATTTAATCAGAAGTATCCCAAAGGGAAAAAACACAACAGGCAGAATGATGCAGATAGGCAAAGTTGCCGTTGAATTATATGGGCAGGGGTTTTGCTCCTATGGTGCGTGTTTACTGTCTGATGCTGTGACTCATACAACAGCCTGTACCTCTTCCACAGCAACCCTGCTGAAGTCCCCAAGGTCACCTCAAGACTGATGCATGACTCATTACCAGGGTTTCTGAATCCCACTCCTGGTATGATGGCTCGGTGGCAAAGCACAAGCTCTTCAAGCATCTGCTACTTCCCTTTTGCCACTTGTTTCTTGATCAGACTCTCTCATCAACAGTGTCCTTCCACGTCTGACCTATGGCTAATCGGCCAGCAAGCAGCAGTCAAACACAAATGATTGGCTGCAAAGATCAAGACCCAGGGGCATTAGTGAGCAGCCAGAGATCAAAAATCCTCCCTCAGGTGAACTTCTTATGCTTGAGGACTTGAAGAGACAGAGAATTGCCTGGGGCTTTGAGAGCAGTTAGGAGCCACATGGAAGAGACACAGGGTCTGGCTAGACAGACCCCCTGAGAACTACAAATGAGGGAATTTTGGTATGTGGAGCTGCGTGAAAGACAAGTTTTTTGAAATGGGAAAAAAAATGAATCTGTATATTGAAGCGTATGAGGATCACAGCACACATTTGCACAGCACAAAGAAATTAGCAAGTATTTCCTTTTGTGGATATGGCCAAGAAAACACAGTGTTAAAAAAGGCTTGGAAATGGATGTGGCATTCAGTACCCACCTTCAGCAAGGAGTACTTGCTATAGATAGCGAACTGGAAGGACTTTGTGAAGCAGCTCTTGAGCAGGTTTGAAGTGCCAGTGACCTCAGCAGAATGCCATAGTCTACTCAAGCTAATGGGGTGGCTCAAATGTGTGCACAAGGGCGTTGCTGTGAAAGCTTGAAACTTGAGCATCCCAATCCACACAGAACTTGTCAGCAAAACAGGTCCTGTGTTTCATATCCAAATTATAGCTGGGACTTACATGATCCCACACTCAGAAGTAGTCAAGTTGTGTCAAGTTTTAGCATTGCCATAGAGCCTGGAAGGTGGAAAGGAAAGTCTAATTTTAACTGTGATGTTACTAAGGACTTGTGGAGTCTTTGTATGGTATGGATGAGACGTTATAGATAGGCCAGTTGTCTGTTGCAACATGTTAATTCAAAACTCCACCTCCCAGATCTATCTCCCTTTAGGATGCTAAAAAATATGCTACACACACTTTTCCATGGTTTTTACCATACTGCCTGGTCAGAGAAAGGCTTTGCTTTGACACAAAGCCACTGACTGAAGAGGACAATCAAATCTGCAAAACAAAAGGTTCAGAGAAGAGTTTAAGAAAAAAGTGCCAGGAACAAAAAACCGTCATTCAACTGGTACCCTTTTCACCACATACATCTTGGTCCATTCTTTTCTGATCTGTACCATCAAACCTATGTAAAAACAGAAATGATGTAGCAGATCTGAAGTTGTTTATCTAGATAGCTGGTTTGGTTTCTCCATGGTAATTAAGAAAGCTCAGAGAAAGCGTACTCCCCCTGATGAACACGACTGGCAGACTGGTAACAACAGACAAGGAGAAGACTGAGGTACTCAACAGCTTTTTTTGCCTCACTCTTCACTGGCAACCTTTCTTCCCACACCTCTCAAATGGATGGACTGCAAAATGGGAACTGGGGGAGCAAAGTCGCTCTCACTCTAAGAGAAGATCAGGTTTGTGACCACCTGAGGAACCTGAACATACATAAGTCTATGGGACCTGATGAGACACATCCCAGAGTCCTGAGGCAATTGGCCGATGTAGTTGCCAGCCACTCTCCATGATATCTGAAAAGTCATGGCAGTCAGGTGAAGTCCCTGGAGACTGGAAAAAGGGAAACATTGCACCCATTTTTAGGAAGGGTAGAAAGGAGGACCCTGGGAACTACCAACCTGTCAGCCTCACCTCTGTGCCTGGGAATATCATGGAATAGATCCTCCTAAAAGCTCTGCTAGGGCACATGGAGGACAGGGAGGTGATTCAAGACAGCCAGCATGGCTTCGCCAAGGGCAAGTTCTGCTTGACCAATCTAGTGGCCTTCTATGATGGTGTGACTATATCGGTGGACAAGGGAAGAGTTAAGTATGCCATCTATCTGGAATTCTGTAAGGCCTTTGACATGGTCCCCCACAACTTCCTTCTCTCTAAATTGGAGAGATACGGATTTGATGGGTGGACTGTTCAGTGGATGAGGAATTGGTTAGATGGTCCCATACAGAGGTCAGTGGTCAACGGCTCTATGTCTGCATGGAGATCAGTGACAAGTGGTGTCCCTCGGGGGCCCATATTGGGACCTGTACTGTTTAATATCTTCATCAATGACATAGTGGGATCAAGTGCACCCTCAGCAAATTTGCAGACAACACCAAGCTGAGTGGTGCAGTTGACACACCTGAGGGACAGGATGCCATCCAAAGGGACCTGGACAAGCTGGAGAAGTGGGCCCACGTGAAACTCATGAGGTTCAACAAGGTCCTGCCCCTGGGTCAGGGCAACCTCCAGTGTCAATACAGGCTGGGGGGTGAAGGGATTGAGAGCAGCCCTGCAGAGAAGGACTTGGGGGTACTGGTGGATGAAAAGCTGGACATGAGCCGCCATGTGTGTTCGCAGCCCAGAAAGCCAACCAGCTTTCTGGCCAGCAGGTCAAGGGAGGTGATTCTGCCCATCTACCCTTCTCTGGTGAGACCCCACCTGGAGTACTGCATCCAGCTCTCAGGTCCCCAGTACAAGACAGACATGGACCTGTTGGATCAGATCCAGAGGAGGGCCACAAAAATGGTCAGAGGGATGGAACACCTCTCCTGTGAGGAAAGGCTGAAAGACTTGGGGTTGTTCAGCCTGGAGAAGAGAAGGATCAAGGGAGACCTTATTGAGGCCTTTCAGTACTTAAAGGGGACTTATAAGAAAGATGAGGACAGACTTTTTAGAAGGGCCTGTCACAATAGCACAAGAGGTAAGGGTTTTAAACTAAAATACAGTAGATTTAGATTGGACATAAGGAAGAAATTTTTACGATGAGAGTGGTGAAACACTGGAACAGGTTGCCCGGGGAGGTGGTAGATACCCCATCCCTGAAAACTTTCAAGGTCAGGTTGGATGGAGCTCTGATCAACATGGTCTAGTTGAAGATCTCACTGCTCATTGCAGAGGGGCTTGGACTAGATGACTTGTAAAGGTCCCTTCCAACCCAAACCATCCTATGAATCTATGATTCTGTGAAATAGCCTGCCATTGATTTAAAACATTACTTCAAGTTGAAACGGTAACAAGCCAGCTGGCTGATTCTTAATATTTCAGACTCAATATAACTGGTCAACAAATAAAGGCTAGACAACATTTGCATTGTGAGGTGGCAATTGCTAAAAGCAGTGGAGATAAAAAAGAGGATGGGGTCATCCCTATCTGAGGGATCCAACCCTTTTTGTAGGATGAGTTATTCCTATATACATGCACTGGGCTCAGACCACTGCATGAGACCAGAGCTGCTGAAGACTTTCAGATCTTTGACATGTTAAAGTTCCCACCTTTCTAGTTAATGCTCAACACGAGCCATTCATATTTATGTATTCTACATTTGATGGATAAAGATGATAAAAAAGGAGGTTAAGCACTTTTGGGCACCCTTGATGTTTAACACAACTAACACTACAATAGTCAACTGTACTTTGAATTAGCTCTTTTTTAAAAATCTTTATTTTCAATTTGAAGCCAGCTGTAATTTGCAGTTCTCCAGCTTCCACACCACAGCCATAAGGAGCCTGGGGAGGTGACACCTCTGTAGAAGCTTTCAACCTGAATAATGCTTGAATATTTTACTAACAGTGGTCACTGCTTTCAGTTATGAATTTCAAACAGTGAGAGGATGGCATACACTACCTGATTATCAGTTACATCAAACTGTTATGTGGGACAGGAAATGGGGTTTGTATCTAACTGTGTATATAGGGGAAATGCATGATGAGCAAGCTGAAATTAGTGTCCCAGTCCAGAACATACTGGTTTACCATTTAATATCCCTATTTATGCATGACACATACCAGTGTCCAATAGCAGCATTCAGCCTGTCCTGGTAAGGTATGTCCATTCTCAGCCTTCTCTTAATGTATCCTAGATCTTCCCAAAAGTGTCTTCCAGAGATTAATCCAATTAGACCAATCCTAAAAGAGCTGGCAAAATCACGGTGTAGAATAGGAACACATTTTTTACCCTAAATTCAGCTCCAATTTTTGCTTTGAGTGAATGGTCTAAGTTATGGGTAATAGCAATAAAAGATTGTTAATCACCATCACCATCTGTTCAATTAAAACTTTGGATTTTCCAAAGCTAGCTAATGCAAACCTTTTGTGTAAGGCACCAGAACAGAAACATGCTTCACCTCAAAGAAGCAATTTTTTTCTCTAGTAATGAACAGGATGGAAAATTCAACCATTTGCATTGCTGCTCAGTTGTGCAAGTGGATACTTGCTGGTCTCTTTATTTCTAACTTGGAAACACAGTTTTAACAATTGTAGCATGCTTTCCTGGAACGTGGTGGTTGGCTTCCCTTTTCTACCCGCCCCCCCCAGGAAGCATACAATCTTCATACTGTTACTCTTGGAAACCACTCAAAAAGGGACAAATTGGAGGCATTTAGTTCCACCTTTGTCCTGACATTTTCTGTAAGTATTTTTCTACCCACTAACAGCTTTCTGTTCCAAAGTAGATGTTCTTTCTTCCATCTCAGTGACCCTGTCGTTTAAATTTGAAGGGCCATTTTTATTTCTGTTAGTTCTTCTGACATGTACTGCAGTTCTTACAGTATTTTTTCCCCTTCACTGATGCCACTAATGATATTTACATTTCTGTGTCATCTACTGATGCAGTTTTCCTTTCTCTGAAGGACTGTTGATTAATACGGCTACAGCTAATTGCTATTCCCAAGCAACATTGTTTGTTTTTCAGGAAAAGACCAATTTCCAACCCAACAGGAAATCTTAAAGACTATTCAAATGTATGAGGGGAGGTGAAGGAAGGTCAGGGAGCAGGAACAGTGTGTTTCACAGCATTAGTTACCAACATAACCCAACTCATAACATAACCTTTACAATATTTTAGCTATGTGGGACAGACTGGCTGAAGGTTGATCACTTCCTTTCATCCAGAACTTAACAGATGGGTAAAAAAGGCATTATTCATTCTAATGTGAGGACATAAAAGCTGTATATCTGAATAACAGCAGATGGAAACAAGCAGCAAATTCTCACTCCAGAAAATACGAGCCGAGACACTACAGTCATTTCTCACCCTGCTAAATCCTGCACAGTGACAAAAGCAGACGTTAACTTGTGCTGAAATATAACTGGAAAGTCTGATTTTGAAGTCTTTCAGTCAAGACGGAGGGTATTCCTAACAGAGTCCAAATTATTCCTGCTTCAGCCTGCTCAGCAACAGATGAGAGTCTTGGTGTGCATTTTGCTGGACAACTTTCTGGAGGATGAGTTCAAACAAGGATCATGGTCCATTACAAACTTTTAATCTCAAAACCAGGCCACTGCCACCAACTTAAACACTTCTCGCACTATGTGTAATTCTGTTCCCACACTTACTCTTCCTTCAAATTAAGACAGCAAAGGCTATCACTTGACACCCTGTTTATGAAGAAAGTGTCCTGTAAAGCAGGAGTTGTGCCCATTAATGACAGGATATTCTCTGGTGTTCTCGGGCTTGCTCTCTGCAAGCCAGCTTGGAACTCTACAACACAGAGGTGTTTTGTTCATGTTGTACTGTAGGGAGGATGAATAAAAACCAGGGCTTTTCATGGCTGAAATACAAGGGGTGTTTGGGTGTTTTCTAAAATGGCTTCTCTGAGCTTTCCAAATTTCTAGTCTGAGGAAAAGGAATCATGTTAATGGGAAAACTTACAGAAAACATGGTTTTACAATTTAGTTCAGGATGTCCTTTTTTGTTGTCTTAATTCTCTTGGACGCTTTCTAGCATCGCTCGTTTTTTATGTCCCAGTATGTCTGCCCCAGGTGAAAGCATTTACTCCTTTATGTCACTGGCACATTAAATGTTGAAGCAACCTGCCTGAAAATGCTGCTGCTCATAAGGCTCCTCCTGCCTTTCCACATTCCCACACATTTCAGATCCTATATTCATTCAGATGGTGGGGCTTACTTTGTATTAGCATCACCCACGTGCATCAAAACACAGAGGCTGCACATCACCACCACAGCCGATTTACGGCCGGCCTCAGACACCAAGGGAAACCCTGCGGGGTGCATCCCAACAGCCAGATTTGTTCTTGAGGTCTTGGGGAGATGGTAACACCGTGAGAAGCTTTATCTCTACGGTCCTCCTCCGGGATGAAATTCAGCAGCAGCAGCAGCACAGCATCTCCTAAAGCCTTGTTCCCCACTTGCACCTAACCCGGGAAAGGGGAGTCTGGGGCAGGGCTGCTGTCTGTCCGGAGGAGGATTTACCCCGCAAATCCCAGCCCCGCAAAGGCAGGGGCTTTGGGAACGGGGGCGGGGGGGGGGCGGTGTGCCGTGCAGAGGGACCGCCGTCCCTGCTTTCCGAAGCGGGGGCCGGTGCACCGCGGGGAAGGACGCCCGTCGGTGGGGTCGGGCGCCGGCTTCCCAGACCGTGTCCCCTCCGCCCGGGAAGGGGAAGGCTGCCCGCCGTGGCGGCAGCCGCCAGCGAAGCCGCGGTGGCTGGCCATCAGGTGGGGGGAACCTCCCCAGCCTCCCCACCCCACCTCCGAGCCCGCAGCCCCCCGCGCGGCGGCACCCGTGGGCGGTGCACGTACTCACGGCTGCTGCGGGGCTCCGGCGGGGCTGGGCGAGGAGGAGGAGGAGGAAGGACGGAGGGAGGGAGGGAGGGAGGGAGGAGGAGGGAGGAGGGCAGGTGTGCCTGGCGGCCCCTTGCTCCCCGTCCGCCGGCTGCTAGAAACCGCCTGGGTCCCTCTTCTGTGCCCCCTCCCCCGTCCCCCCCGGCCCTTTTGCTGGGCTTGAGCCCCCCAACCCCGCCCCAACCCCCGTGCCCACGGCTGCGCCCACGCGTGCCCGCCGTCACGCGTGGGAGGGCGCGGCGGGGCTGCCGGCGGGGGGGCCGCTGCTGCCTTAGCGGAGCGGCCGGCGGAGCGCGGCTCAGAGCGGCTGGGAGAGGGAGGAGGCAGGACGGCTCCCGCCCGCCGGCCCGGACCGGTGCCTGCCCGTCCCGGTCCCCGTCCCGTCTCCGTCGTCGCCCTCGTCCCCGTCCCGTCTCCCCGTCCTCGTCCCGCCCTCCGGCTGCGGCTCCGCCGAGGGGAAGGCGAGCGGCGCCGGCCGCCGGGGGCCTCCGCGCTTCACCGTCCGGGAAACTTCAGCCAGTTGCCGGGGAGCACCCGGCCCCTGCCCCGAGGGGCCGCGTCGGTGAAGGGAAGTGGTCCCTTGCGCGCCGGCAGGATGGCGCGGACCATGAGACCCGACGACATCAACCCCCGGACGGGGCTGGTGGTGGCTCTGGTCAGCGTCTTCCTGGTGTTCGGCTTCATGTTCACCGTGTCCGGCATCAAGGGAGAGACCCTGGGGGACATCCCGCTGCTGGCCATTGGGCCGGCCATCTGCCTGCCGGGCATCGCCGCCATTGCCCTCACCAGAAAGACCGACGGCTGCACCAAATGGCCCAAGAACAAGTGTCCGTGCTGCAAGGAAGTCGCGGACCGGGACGTGATGGAGCTGCTGAGGACCCCCTCGGACCTGGAGTCTGGCAAGGGCAGTTGCGACGAGCTGGCGAAGAAAGCATACCAGAAGGACAGGAGAGTGCTGCGGGGCGAGGACTCTGTGTCCATCTGCACCACCACCACCACCACCATGGGAGAGTGCAAGAGCCTCATCAGAAAGGTGGAGCAGGAGGAGATGCTGAGATACCTGGAGACCTGTTACCCAGAGATGCCGGGGAATGTGTTCGTGGGAGATGGCTCCACATACAGTGCCTTGGAGAAGAAGAGCTCTTCTCCCACCAGGGACAGCGTTGCTTGCCCAGACATTGAAGACAACATTTTTGTTGCTCCTAAAGACAGTATCATTGTCTGCTCTTACAAGGAGAACAGCCCTTATGACAGATACTGTTGTTACATAAACCCTACTGGAGTCAACTCAGACC
Source organism: Buteo buteo (assembly GCF_964188355.1). Classification (NCBI taxonomy): domain Eukaryota; kingdom Metazoa; phylum Chordata; class Aves; order Accipitriformes; family Accipitridae; genus Buteo; species Buteo buteo. The sequence goes on from NC_134204.1 coordinate 75,587,248, forward strand.
AGGAGACCATAGTGTGAAAGATGCATACTTTATATATATATATGTATGTATACAAAAACTACAACTTCAACTTCTTCATAGGGGATAATATAGCTGACTGCACTGCATGGGACAATCCTGATACTATTACAATTTAACCTGGTATGTGACTGATACTCAAACCTTTTGTGCCTGAAATACTCTTTCTGTAAGTAAACAAGCATGTTTAAAGGTTAAAGAACTCAATTCTTCATTTTGGGAAAAAAGAAATTACAATTTTATTTTATTTCCTCTTTTTCCATCCCTTTTATTTTCCTGCTGCCTATTGCACCCAAGCCTGTAGACACACTGGCAGGAGGGCAGCAGTGGCTGTCAGCTGAGATCCAGAGCTGAATCAAAACTCTTGGAGCTGTCTGTAGGAAAGAATGTGGTGGTCTATGGCTGAATAGGACTTAGCAATAGTGTCACTTCATTTTTGGAGGGCTTGAGAGATGTCAGCATGCACTCCAATAGCTGGCTGATGTTAGGGAGTGTAGAAGTGATTTGTCTCTCTTCCTTCTTTTTCCTGGCAGGATTTTATTTTCCTCTGTTTCAAGGAATTGATGTGCTGACCTCTGGCCTCTTCTGAAAATCTCCTAGGACCCAGATAGGCTTAGGGGACTTTTCAAAGGCTAATCCATCACCAATAGCATGCAAGGTACAGGTTTTAACTTCATTCCCCACTGGTATCGAGTTCACTGGAATGTTTCTAATGCTTTTGGATTTTATAGGCATACTTGACAAGTAGATTACTACATGATCATGACACAGTCCTTGCAGGGACTCAGAGCAGATGTCAGTGGACTCAGGTCTTAAAAATACATTTCAGTACCTCTAAAGTCACTTAGGGAATAGACTTCTATGGGTTGTGTTCAGAGCTGGACCTGACTCTTCCGAAAATGTCATTTTCATGTGCCTTTTCTAAAATGCCAGATGTTTCTCTATGGGTGATGAATGGTTACAGTCCACTCAAGGGTCTCAAAGACATGCTTTGCTGGGAGGGGAGGGAATAGAGGACCTGGCTGACAGATGTTTTTGTTCACAGCTTATGGATGCATAGCAAGAGAAATATGAAGTGAGTAATGAGGATTAACCATTCAAAATCTGAGCCTGCAGCTTAGATACAGAAACGCAAATCCTGGCTATTCTGTCCAACAGTAAATTGCATGTTCCATGCTGTGTGTAAAAATCTTATCTGACCTGTACTGTGTAGGTAACAGAGATGTGGTATAATACGATGTGCATGCTAAGCAGCTGCTCTAAGGGTTGAGGTCTTAGGGTAATGATTACTAAAACATGGAGTAATTTACTAGCATCTCTCAAAGTCCCGGTTCCTATAACTAAACTCTCATAACTCCAAAAAGTTCCTCTGTGATGGAAGTCTTAATAACTGTTCTTACATAGCTGTTTTTTGTCAACCATAAGTTGTACCAAACAAATGTATTGAATTACCGGGGTAGGAGAGAAGAAAAACAGCCTTTCTTTTGTAGCAACCTGAGATGTGGAGAAAGTGGCAAGGAATTTTCCACTGAAATGAGCCATTTTTCACTGCCCGTGGAATTGTTTGGAAAGCGAATGGAAACTTCATGCACCTGCTAGTTTGTTTGTTTGTTTGGAAACCTATGTCAAATCGTTACAAACAACCAGTTTCTGAAGAGGTTTTCTGAAGGAGGAAATACAATTTTTTACAGAAGATAGTTTGGTTTCTTTCAGACCAAAAAATATTTTAACACTTTGGCCAGTCTTTGCTGGGGCATCAGGATGCTATTAGGATATATTAAAAAAATACTAGCTAGTTTGAGTCAGGTAAAGCCTCAAGTTACAGGGAACTTTGCGGCTCTGGCATGCAGCGAAAGTACTGTGGGAGTAAATAAACTTGTACTCAGTGCAGCCCAAGTTTTATCCACTGAGCAAAGGAATTCCACAAAAACAGACCCTCTCCCTGACATGTTCAACTCCCACTTCCACATAAAAGCACTCTGTTGTTGTCAGGCAGGTAGTCTCCTGCAGGCTTAGTCACTCCAAGACCTTATTCTGCAACGTGCAGAGCAGCTCTTTGATAGCACTGGGAAGTCTTATTTCATGACCTCTGAAGCCAACAGCTAAAATACTGCTAATGAACATGATGAGAAATAGGGTCTTTCATCACTTTCTGTTCCCAAGGGAAGCAGGTGAGGGTCTCAGCATGTGCCCATGGGTGTTCAGCATCCCTGAAGATCAGACCCACCATGAGAAAAAAGGCTACCAGGTAGCTGCATGCTGCCTTTGCTGGGGTTGTGAGCAATCACTTGCCTTGCATAAGAGAGCAAAGCGTCAGCCCGCTGAGAACCTAGATTTGTACAGCTCTGCAAATATATATAGGAAGAGGTCAAGTTTTTCCATTTTGTGTAGGATTAGATGTTCCCTGACAAAAGTTATATGGGGTTTTACAAGGCAAGACAGCAAATTCTAGTGACAAATAGAATGGTAAATATATAACCTGAGATACAGCCATGAAGATCTGAGTCCTGCTTTATTCCATTCTTAGTGTAAAAACAAGAGAATTTTTGTATGAAAGCAAGTTTAATGGGAGTGAAAATTTCCCACAATATAGGAAGAGATATAAAAAATGTATGTTTAAAATGTGATATTTACAGGCAATGCCTTTCTCCGTTCATTTAGCTGAGGTAAGATTTCATAACAAAATACAAGTTAAGCAATATTTCTAGGCTAATCCACCATAATCCACTGAAGTTTTTTATTGAACATGTGGGAATTTGAAGTTAAATAAATATATTAGTACTGCCCCTGAAATCTCTTTCTCTGTGATTTTTCCTTTCTTTTCTGCTAGTTAAGCAGAGAATGAAATGGAAATGGATTTTTTGGACATTTTAAAAATAAGAATTTGTCCACTTAAAAATGATTTTTTTTGTGTGTGGTAGTTTGTTGGGTTTTTTTTAGATAAAGTGAGATTTTTCATACACTATAGTTTTACCAATAGAAACCTACTGCTTATTTGATCAAAGATGGCATGACAGCAGCTTCAAGCTTTTTATGCAGGTACCATGCCCAGGCCTGAGAATTACTGGGGCTTTATTTTCATTCAGCTCATGTGGTCTCTTCTGATGGCCACTAGAACTTGTAGGACCAGTGCTGATCTTGGAACAAGCAGGAATAGTCACATTGCTTTTCAGAGGCAGCTTCTAGTCTTGGCTCTGAATTTGACTTCAGGACACCACAGCTTAGGATGTGATTCCAAGCCATGATCCAGAGATGAGAGCTTCTCTCCTTGCTACATTTAAAACACCTCTGGGTAAAAATGCTACTCCTGTCCTCAATGATATCCTCCAAACAATGCATGCAGTTGTAGAGGTGCTCTGTTTGTGGGTTTAGCACCTGGTCTCATTGAATTCAATTGCCACATATTGCTTGGTCCTACAGTACGGGTGGCAGGGCATATATTAGCGTTTGAAGAAATCCAATGATTTGGACATTCAGAGAAGGTTCCTAAGATATATAAAATTTATTTTTAGAATAGCATTTGTCACAGTGCTATGGTGGAGTTTACCTTCTTTTAAGAAAAAATACACAGATCAATAGTACACAGGGCAATTTTGTGTTTCTTTGTTTAAATTTCTATTGTCACAAATAGCAGTTTTACAGTCATACAAGCTGATCATTGCAAAGCCTTTAACAGAAAATTTGGAGTTTTAATCAGTGTGCAGTTTGTCCTCCTGGGGCACTAAGCAATAGCTGGTCCTTTCTGCCTGGAATGGAATGAGTGGGAGGTGAGTGCGCTCAGGGTGTGTGACCCTCGGGATCAGTATTGTGTTCTTGATCTGCATTCTGCAGAAATGTGGTGCTCTTCCACAGGCAGTTCCTCCACATCTGATCCAACTGCTCCACAGTCCTGGCTCCAGTAACTGTTTATTATGTTGCAATTAGCAGAGTAACAGCCACTATGACCCCCTCTCATCATTTCTCCTGGTACATACCAGACTGCAGAATGAGCTCCTGCTCTTGACCGGGGTGGTAGAATCTGACCTTATATCATCCACTCTATGTAAGCTGTTGTGTTGAGACATCCAACTAAATTGTCAGTTCTTGCAGCACAGGCCTGGCATTTTGCACCTCTGCGTAATACCTTTCACACTAAAGGTGCTGTAGTGATGGGTTAGAGATGGGTAACTGCCAGGTCTCAAAGGCACTTCCAGCCTGATTTTTATGAGCATTTAGGGACTGATATATTTATATGCAGAGCACAATCTGCACTCAGAAACTTGAATCTCAACACATTGCCTGTAAAGCCATACTGCTAGAGAATGCAGTTCTGACATGGGAGATTTTCCGAGTCTTGAAAGGTTTCTGTGTAAGTTTCTAGTATCGATCATATTAAACATTGCAGAGGAGTTCCCTAATATGTAGACTAGAGGAGTTTTCTTGACAGATTCTTACAACACAGCATGGGGCATCAGCTGCAAAGCTGCTCATGCTGAGCCCATTTCAACACTGCAGACAGTCTGAACATGCAATCCCTACTGGGACGACTGTCAGCAGATTTGTTACTTCTCTGGTACTACTGGCCCTTTTATGTCCAGTCTTCAGAAACAACACAGAGAGCAGATCTAGAATTCACTTTTAATCCTCTCCAGCAAACTTTCATCAGTAAGCATTACCTTTAATATAACAGTCCTGTCAGTGGAGGAATTCCAGACCTTGTCTTTACCAGGCAAGGAGATCCAGCTATCATTGCTTTTTAAATCACGGTCTATTTTCTGTTCAGAACAGTTGCATGGATTAGCCCTGACTACCCTACTCTCAGATGCATGCAGAAATGGTTATGCTTAATGTTGTTACTTAAAAACACTGCACCATGCATAGGTGTGTTTACAGTACATATTTGTTCGCAAGAGCAGGTCACAGAAGGCATAAGCATAGCGATATATTAATTTGAGATCTGCTCAGAGGACCCCTCTGTCTTTCTGAGACCTCACCCAAATTTTCTGCCTCAAGCCTATTGTTGCAATTTAAAATTCCTTCCATCCTTTAGGAGAAGAAATTTTTCTAAGAACTCCATTGTGCCTGTTCAAGGACAAAGGGTTCTTCCAACAAGATACACAGAGTTTAAATGTCCCAGGACCATTTCATTGTAACCAATGTTACATCCTGACTGTGAAATCATGGCTCTGTTACCTATTGCAAACTGAAATTTTCCAGTGCTTTGCTGAATGCAAAGCATTTCCCCAAACCATTGGTAAAACCCTTGAAACCTTGGTCAATTCTGATAGATTCAGTACTAGTACTTTTTCAACCTACAGTTTCATTACTCAGGGAGTGGAAAAGGGTTAAATACTTTGAAAATGTGGCTCTGTACTTTGTTCTAGTGAGGCAAGAACAGAAAAAGAAATATCACTCATGAAAGCAAAAGGGACCAAAAAGGCTTCATAGACAGTATTTCATTACTTTGTTAGATTAACTGTGTTATATTCTAGTTGCATAGGCAATATGTTTAGTGCATTCTTCCATATGTGCAGCTTCTCTTTGGTAGCTTATCCTGAACAGGCTCCTCAGGTAGGGACAGAGTGTTTTTCTGCCTAGAAGAAGGATGCAAGAGCTACAGAAAAAATTGGCATGTAGTAGGGATCTGATGCCAGAAACCCAGATCTCATCAAAACACTTATTTGCACACCATTGTATTTTACTATGAAATGCAGTGAATCATTAGCAATTATGTGCACTTATGAACATAAGGATGCTACTACAGTAGCTTTGTATTTGGCATTCACTGACTAGGAAGTACCTATTCTACTGCCATTGAAATCCAAGGCAAAATTCACAAAGGCATAATAGAAAAAAATCATGTGGGGCTTCAAGGTCAAACTTATTGCTGTATGGAAACTGTTAAATCTGGCACTAGAAGTTAGTTCTAAAAGGGACAAATGCACTTAAGACCTAGTGCAGTATGAAGGTGAGGTACAAATACAGAAGATGAGGTAGCTTTGTTCCCTGTCTTAACCTGAGGACTGTGGTTAGTATACTATGGGACAATAAATAGCATCATGTAGACTCATACATGCTTATTGGAAGGTTTCAGTCATTAGGGGTCCCACACAAACAAATTCTACAAAACACACTCTCTCACATTTCAGACTGGTTGTTTTATATCTCTACATCAGAAAGTGCATTTTAGCAAATTTTAAATTAGGAGGAAAGGGAATTTTCCCCTATTTTCTTTGGAGAGAACATTGGATTGCAAATGATTTTATCTTTGAAGTCCAATTTAGAATGTAATAATGTACAACCCAATGTTTTACACTGACTGGTGTGAAGTAGGGGAAAATTCAGACAGGAATTAGGAGGACAGAGTACTTATTAGCTGAAAAGCAGATGGTAGCCAGCTGGAGAATAATCAGAATAATCTTGCATAGCTTTGTCTTTTTACTGGTCTGAAAGGACAGCCCCAGAAAGACACTCTTAAAAAACCAAAGACTCTTACTATTGAGGTTAATTCAGATGGAAGGGCTATTAATAACTTTTGGGGATCTGAGTGGGGTGGGAGAGAGAGATGTTCTACATTCTGGGAAACCTCATACCAATCTCTTCTTCAGACATAGATCTTCAAGAAACCCTGCATCATCTGACTGCACAGTCAGGCTCAACACTCATACTATGCCCTTGCACTGTTTGCAAAGAACAGCTGACTTTGTTCCACTTTTCCTTAAATACACTCATTTTTCTCATTTGACTAATTACCTGTAGGAGGAAGCAGATAACTTTTCTGTTTACACAAAAAGAACCATGGAACTGGAGACCCTCTGCACATGTCGATAACAAGCTAAACAAAAGAAGTTTGCTGCCTAATCTAGGGGATAAAAACTAACTTTTTGGTGGCAAAACACAGTCTTTTTCCAATGCCAATGGTTTGAATAAAATCTGGGAAGTTTTACACCTGGAAATACATCAACCATTTTTTTTTACTTGTTGGGATTTTTTTAAATATTGTGGTTATTCAATCTGTTTCTCAATGTTCAAACTGAAACAATATAGTGAAGGTTTATCGATCTAATTAAAGACTTTCATAAGTCAGTTTTTGCGTTGTGTGATTTATTTAATGTACCTGCATGCATCCTCACCTGTATGTAGATGGAGATACAATAAACAATAAACAAAATGCACAATCTTTCCATAGAATCACCACATCATCAATACAGTATTAGTATCCTCTGCATTGTTTTGCATGACCATAAACAATGAATGGCCACTGAGTGAAGAACTGACATGATCTATAAAGTACATATCATCTTCAGTTCTTCAGCTCAGTTATTAGCTTTCCCATTTTCTGGTATGGATATAAGCTTCTATGAAAGGACGAATACATCACATATTTATCTGTATAGAGTGCCATTTTAGAAAAGAATACTTGCTAGATGAGCTGACTAACTGCACATCTGGGATGTGAATCTCTGTGGACTTAAAGTACCTCACAGATGAGCACCATGCTGGTTGTCATACTTCAGCTGGTAAATGCTTTCCCGCATTGCCAAGGCCATCAGGACTTTAGTCAGCAGCAACAGTGTTAGCCACAGCAAACTTCCTTGCTACATTTCCTGGACAGCAAGAGATACCAGGAGCTATAACAGGACTCTGCAGATCTGAATTTGCAGTATCAGTCACAAGTGCTGCCTCACACAAGGATATAGATTTAGAGTGGTCCAAAGGGACAGCATTTTGGTTTGCAGGTACTATAAAGACCACCTGCCCTTGTATATGAAGTTCTGTGCGGAGCAGCACTCTGTGTTCCCTTGGTGCGTTCAAAAACTGATGCTTGCAGAGTTCAAGCCTGAGGCAACAAATGTCAAAAATTTTGTGTCCTTACACCGGGTATTGATTTGCACAAACCTCTCCTTATACAGTTATATTTATAGCCAGACATGTTTTACATATATAATAATATATAATTATCTCTATATTGTATATATTCTATAGATACATTATTACATGTATGTATGCCTGTGTGGCCACAACAATACAGAAAAAAATTATCTCTGCAGCTATGCCATCCTCAAGTGGTAAAAGCAAAGCACATCTCACAGGCTTTATGCTGCAGCCACCTTTGCTGAATTTGCTGTGTTCTACAATCTCTAACGATTGCTGCATTGTGTCTAACTTCTAGAAAAAATTTGTGTAACCAAATAGAGCTCATGTTGCTGAAACTTGCCCATTGCTTCAGTCGTTGACAATGAAATAAGGCTGTAGCCATTGACTACATCTGTCAAAATGCCTGAGATAAATCTTAAATACTTGCCAGTTGACTGAGGACACTTCTGTTTGCATCTATAATGTTCATTACCCCGTACTTCTATCTTGTGGAGCAAGAACATTCATATTATCACAGTCATCAGACAAACTGACATTAATAAGGACTACTGCTTGAAGTCTTAGGAGAGATATCACAAATTCAACAGTCCTTAGACAATAATCTAGTTCTCATTCTGGGGATGGTCTGTTTGAGGAGAGGATCAAGAGATAAAAACAAAACAGAGAGGTAGGCTGACACTGGTGTTCTTCTAGCTGTACCTCTTTTGTGGATACCCACCTGACTCTAAGCCTCATGAAGTCAGCAAGAGTCTCTCTACTATCTCCAGCAGAATTTGAATACTACCCAAGGACATGTCAGTGGTGAAGGCTGCCAATCCAACAAGCTTGCTAATGGTCACTCATCACTCATTTATATTTAGAAGACTTTAAACTCAGAAGACACTCATTTTAAAGCTTTTATTTCTAAAAACGATACTAAAATAAAGCAGAACAGTTAAAACTAAAGTACTGCTACAGATGAACATATAACAAAGCACATGCTTTCACATTCACATTTGATAAAAGACCCTATGATAGGCACCTTTCTAATAAAAATGTAAAAAATGCTAACTCATTAAAAGGATAATATAAAACTATATTATAAATCATGCAGCACTATAATAGAGCAGAGAGTTTCACAACATCTAAGTAGCATTTGGATAAAGGAAATGGTTGTATTAAAGGACATCTCTGACCTCTGGATAACTGAAAGATTTATTTTGTTAAGATTACAAATAAGGTAACTGTACTGTAGCATGTACTAATATCAAATTAAAAAAAAAAATAGAGAAAAGGATCTTTTAAATATAGAAAAAATGTGAAAACATTAAAAATTTATATTTCTAACAATTTGGCTGGACTCTGTGTTGGGATCTCATGTAATGAGATCAGCTATGTGTATGTCCCTTGCTAAGATTCTGGTCCCATTCAAGTGACAATATTCCCACAGACTTCTGAGACAGAATGTTCTGTATTTTTTTTGTGTATTTCAAATAAGACTTCCATAATTCACAAGGATTTAGCTTTCTACCTCTATTAGGCATCTCTGAGAAATCTAACATTACCACTGCATTTACTTCCCACAGAAGCTGAAGAAGCACTGTAGTGTGACTCTCCTATTACTATCACACAGCAAATATTCAGCATTGAAAGTATGCTAGCTACATTGGGAACATGGACAACTAGGCAGCTGCTTGTTTCAGCTACACAAATTTATACCAGAAAAAATGCATCTACATGTGTGGTTTTGTACTTGTACCTAGGACTGGGGACAGACTGGAAGGTAAGGGAGCACAATAAGGAGTAAATGGTGCTATGTTCTTCCTTTTCACCTCCTCCCAGTTAGCTTTGGCCAGTCCAGTTCACATTATGGTGGAACTGCTGTGACTCTTGGTATCCTTCCTTCCTCTATTTCACATGTCTAATCCTGTTAGACTGTTTGTTAAGCAGTTCAACAGGAACTGGCTAAACTCTTCAAAATAGATTAGCTCTGAAAGGTAATTTATTGCCATAAATAAAACCCTAAGAAGTATAAATAGGGTTCACTGTACATATGCTTTGTCTTTAAAGAAAATCAACACCAGCAATGCTTACAGAACCATACTTGACAACAGATAACTCCACTTGTAGTGATGGGTCTCTCTTTACAGGAAATGTTTGCTCAGGAATGACATTTTCTAAACTGTATCCTAAATTACACAGTGACTCAGAGGGCTGGCTGATTTCACAGTCAGACAGCTAGCCAGCAATAGTAGGTTCACTGCCACTTTAGTCACAGCAATTCCATAATATAAGCTAACATTAAGAGCAGTTTTTCAGGGAAATCCCAGAGCTGCTAAAGACAAGAGCAGCTGTAATGGACTCTCTTCTGTTTAACAACAGCATACAATGTCTTTCATTTCTTTTCCATGATTTTCGACCTTTGTATCAAGATGGCAGGTATCACTAAGTGTTGACTCTACGGAAATACCCTGGATTTTCTTCTTAACTCTTCTTTCAGTGCTCCAGACAATGGAGATGAAACAGAAGCAGGAGCACAGATTCTCATTTCAGTTTAGATCAACTATGATTGCACTGCTTCATCCTCCTCTTTCAGTGGGCCTTGCTTTTTAACACAATACACAACTCATTTTTCCTTTTCACAGAACAAAACCAATCACACCCACAAGGTTTATCATACCACTAAATAGCAACACTACCCTGTCTCCTTCTTTCCTGTGGGAGCAGCTCACAGGCTGGAATATCCAGGCACCTGGTTTTGAAGTGGTGGAGGCTGCTGGCAGGGCACTACCCAGCAAAACCAAATCTACAAGTAACACGGGGAGCTACCTTCTGCCCTAGTAGCTGGTGTGCCAATCTTACGTATCATTGCTGAAGGTGAGTTTTTGCTTTTTTGTATTTTTCCTGCTACTGGTGGGAGAGATACTTGTGAATAAAGTCTGAGCTAATACATCCCCAAGGCCAAAGGGGCATAGTATCTCTTTTCTTACTTTCTAATTTAGGAGGATGACCTAACAGACTGAAAGCAGGATGGATGCTGGAGTTGGTGAGTGGCTAGTAAGGAGGACTTGAGAGAGGATCATTGGGAAGGACACCTGGTATCAAACTAAATGAAGCTCTTTTGGGGTCTTGAAGAGTGACAGAAGTGCTGGTGACTGCCTTCTGGGTGGCAGAGGCTTTCTTACCTTCAAGCCAGTATGTTACCATGTCTCCTTTCCCCTAAGGAAGAAAATGAGTCACAGGGTTAAAATACTACCCATAATTTGTTTAATAACCTTCTTATTACAACTCAGAGCAAGTCCCAAAAGGAGACTGATGTGCCTGTCAGCCATTTTACATACAGGACAACTGAGGCATAAAACTTTTCCTTAAAAGATAGCAGCAGCACTATTGATTAAAACAATTCTCTGAAATCCCATCCAAAACTGGGCCCAGAAGCATGTTAGTCCTCTTATGGAACTCTTATGATGATTTCTGATGTCTCTGAATGACCTTTTTTAATTTCAAGCAGTTCTGACAAAGTCACATGCCACACAGTAGTTCCAAGTTTGGCTAAGTCCTTCATCTCTGAATTATCAGGGTTGTCCCATGAACAAGCCCGTGGAATTTGTCCTGGTTTAAAACTTGAGACCGTTCTCTTCAGGGACAGGAAATAGACTAACCCAAGGACTCTGAGACATAGAGGACTGCATGGGTTAAAACTGAGGGACTCCAGAGTACTTTCACACTCTCCTTTCTGAAAAGCTGAGTATAAATTTTGCATACACACCTTGACTTGTAAATTCCCTCGGCATACTAACACATACTCTCCAATCTGCTCCAACAGCTGGTATGCACTTGAACTGCACTGTATTTTAAGAGCTGGAAAGAGAGACAATTGTCATTTTATCATAATAATTTAAACATCTAATCTAAGACATAATCTAAGACAGACCCATCTGCCTCTGTGTCTCAAAGACTTCAAGACTCATTAATGAATTCCGCTTCATGTTTTTCATGTCTTTGCTTTCATTCCTCTGTTATTTGAAATGTTCACAGACAAGGTCCAGTATCCCAGCCTCTTTGTGAGAACATCTCAGGACAAATATGTGGCTGTTGACAAACACTACTCTTCACAACCTACATCTGATATTATTTGTCTACTCTTCATACCTGCCTGGCTGGAGTTACTGACGAGCACCCTTTTCATCTTGCAAAGAAAACCATACATAGTTCTACCTCATGGTCAATAAGGAGCCAGAGCTTTCTTTGCACATACAGTTCTCAGCAAAGTCTAACCATTAAAAAAACTGACATCTTTGCTCTGCCTCCAAACCTGTAAACAAAAACAGGGGAACAAAACCCTCTCTGACAAAACCAGACAATATTAGCATAATTCTACTATCTTTTTTTCTTACACAATGTGATTTTTCCTCTGTTAAGAATTTATCTTCCTGTAAACCCTGGCTGTCTTGCCTTCTGCAAATGATGGAGGAAGGACCAAGGAGGAGGACAAATAGAATAAATTCTGAATACTCCTACTTTTGCCCAAAAGGAAAATCTTGCCAAAACCTGGAAAATTACCAAAATATCCTTAGGGGCTTTTTGCCTTTATCATTCTGCGACACAGAGTAAATCATTATGCTTCTTTGTTTGAAAAAGATCCCAGATGATAGTAGGGCTGGCTAAGATTGTCCTATTGATTTTTCTTATATCAAAAAATGATGGGTTTGTAGGTCCACTTTTTCTTTTTTAAATGTTTTTTATTGAAAGTCTCAAAATATTCCCTGTAGACCAGGAAATATATGTTTCAACATATCCAGATACATATCTCTGAAATAGTCTTTCCAGTAGATACATGATATTTTAACTGGTAATCCTGCTTGGGAACAAGACACTAGCACTCAGATTCCAGCTGAGAGCAATTTTAATTTACATGACGAGTAATTAATTAACCTATTTTAAAGTGATCATCTTAGGGTTAAAGTATGTTAATGTAATTTGAGATCCTCAAATGTCCTGGCTGGAAAAAGAGGGAAATAAAAGAAAAGCTTAAAAGATAAGAAGCTCTGTCTATATACTTAAGTTCATAGTGTTGATGTGCCATATAAGAAATAGACTGGCATACAGAGCAAAAGATGAAATATGAAGAATGATGAAAGCAGATTTTGAAGGCATTAGTTTTAAAGCAGTTCAGATGAGATGATAGAAGGAGCCTGAAAGGAGGAGATGGAGAAGGAAAAGAGTTATCTGGGAGACTGACAGAAGGAAAATAAATTTATATGTGTCCCACTCAGGCTAGTATTTGCTTTGGAAAAATGTATAAAATAGTGAGAAGGAATGGATCATGGTTGATTCTCAAATCCCCAGGCTAAACCTTCAAAGCCATAATGTAAAACCACTCCTCTGCCTTTCTGCCTTACTTTTAGTGGGCCATGATAGATTTTGAAAGCATCACTTTTTATGATGAAATTAAACTTGAAAACACCTTGGATTTTGCCTAATTCAAATCCATTTACAAAGCATTGCAACGTGTGCCATAAAACTATTCAGCTTCATTTCATGAATGAAAGAAACAAAAACAAGCCATCAAGGTTGTTTGACCTTGAATCACTCCCTCATTCTTCTTTTTTTTTTCTTTTCCAGTTCTTGTAGATCGGGCTAAAATATTTCAGAAGTTGAGGTTCAAATGCTCATACTGGCTAAAGACAAAGCTTGTTAACTAAACATGGAGCTCTTATGTCCTGGGAAGAAGTGACAGTGAGGATATCTCCACTATTTAATCATTAGAGATTTCTGTCTAATCTCTTTGCTGGAGGACATATATATAATCTTCTATACTGGTTAAAGACAGACACAGCTCCCATGGTGTCCTACCATCTCTAGTGTTCTCCATTACAGGAAGTTATCAGTGAAAGAGAGGAGTTATGAAAATATTTTTACTATAAATTCAGCTGGGTGCCAGGAAGGAATAGAAATAGCTAATATATCCACTTACCTCTCATTTTATCTGATTCTTACCTTTTTTTATTATAGAGAACCTCAAAGCCATGAAAATTCCTATCTGAGACTTGGGGAATGAGGGGATCTTGTTACAAAGGTTGTAGAGAATATCACTGGCATAATTTTCCCATAGGCAGATTGGACCCAGAAATCAACACCCTTCTTACAGGACTTACAGTCATTTGAACAGGACAGGACTCAAAACTCAGCATAGCATTTTTTTCAGAATTCATTAAGGGATGGTCAAAACCATATCTACAGTTTGTTCCTTGTTACCTTCACTGGTAGATTCCATCCTGGAAGCTGTGTTCACAGTATCCCCAAATAAACAATACCGTGGCATTTTGGTCCCAACCACTCCAGCTACAACTGCCCCTGTTAAAGAAAAGAAAACAATAAATTTTGTGGTTTTAAATCACATAATCAGTCATAGAACCTCATGGCTGCTTCCTACCTTACCTTATATCTCATTCATTAACAAGATAAAGACTGAGTGTCAGTATGGTCTTATATGGATTATACATCTGACTTAGATGGCTTCCGGAGCCATGGAGGGAATTGCAAAAGGGCATCAGAGGAGAATGGTGGGGGAAGTGATGATGGGATGGAGGTAGTGTGCATGAGTTAAGGCACCTGCAGAATCATGTTTCAACACAACAACAGAATATTTTGAGGGGCAGTGAGATAGGAATGCTGCCAATAGGAGTTGTGCACACAACGCTCAGTAATGACATGGAAAAGCAGGATGTGCTGGTTTTGGCAGGTTAGAGTTAATTTTTTCCATAGCAGCTGGTATGGGCCTATGTTTTGGATTTGTGCTGGAAACAGTGTTGATAATATAGGGATGTTTTTCATTGCAGAGCAGTGCTTACACAGATTTGAGGCCTTTTCTGCTTCTCTCCCCACCCCACCAGCAAGTAGGTTGAGGGAGCACAAGAAGTTGGGAGGGGACACAGCTGGGACAGCTGACCCCAACTGACCATATGGTGTCATGCTCAGCATATAAAGCTGGGGGAAGAAGGAAGGGAGGGGGGACGTTCAAAGTTATGGTGTTTGTCTTCCCAAGTAACTGTTAGGCATGATGGAGCCCTGCTTTCCTGGAGATGGCTGGACACCTGCCTGCCGATGGGAAGTGGTGAAATAATTCCTTGGTTTGCTTTGTTTGCATGCACGGCTTTTGCTTTACCTGTTAAAGTGTCTTTACCTCAACCCACAAGTTTTCTCACTTTTACCCTTTCAATTCTCTCCCCCATCCTGATGCAGGGGGAGCCAGTGGCTGTGCAGTGCTTAGTTGCTGGCTGGGATAAAACACAACACAGGAACAGGAAGTAACCTGCTCCTGCTGAAGGCAGAAATGACTATTTTGATTCCTTCATGTCAGCCCCAGGGGAATTAAAATACAGAAGGTATGATCTCTTGCTGAGACAATGTAAGCTGCTTAGTTTGCTGATTCTGGGCTGCACAGCACATGCCTAACTCTGGCTGGCTATCAAGAAGGAGTTGCAATCACACATCAGCTTAGATCAGGGAGCTAGGAGTCTGAGATTGAAGGCTAGATCAAAGAGTCAAGAAGCAACTCATTATTTTGCAAAGAGAACAGCTGAAAAGGGCAATTAACAGATACAGAAAGGCAGTCCTCACTCACATCAGCAAAGGTACTTGGGCCATGTGGTGTTTCCAATGTTGTATTCTGCATTGTGTTCCAAATATTCCAGGTATCCAATAATTTATTCTGTTGGGATGACCTCTATCAGGTGTTCCATCCCATGTCAAGAAATTAGCTTCACTTTTAATGGAGAGGAAATGCCTACAGAAACATTTGTTAAACCAGAGAAGGACTCTTTTGCAGCCCTCAACATACCTGAATGGATTCCTGCTCTTATCTTTAGGAGCTTGTTGGGCTTATGTGGGATCTTAAAAGTCTTGCAGATGTCCAGAAGGTCTAAAGCCATGCTTGCGATCTCACCGGCATGAAGAATCCCATTCTCTTTGGGTACTCCCGACACCACCATATCTTAACACAACAATGCAACTGTGTTAACCTGTGGCGTTACACACAGATTTACCAAAGGATGCTGCCTAAGTTAGAAAAAAGTAAAGCCCTATTCCATCTTATCCTGTGGCACAATTTGAGCTGAGAAAGCCAGAAACGAATGAAGGATAAGGCTAAGGCTCATGTGTGTAGTTACGCTAGCTATGAAAAATGTTGGATTTCCTGCTTACGTTTCCATAAGATTTATTCCTTCCTACCCTTTCTTCCTCCCTCCCTTCACTGAGGATGCTTGAAGTGGGACAGGTAGTGGCAAAGTGGTGGTTCAATACCTTTTGTCTTTGGGCAGATACTATAAAGAGAGACAATGATTCCTACTAGGCATTGTCCTATGCTTTCTGCACTGAGTTTTACTGTGTAGGACAAAAGACTGGTCCCTTCAGGATCCCTCAGGTGCATTTGTTCAGGAATTTTATGCTCCAGAATGTGCTTAACCACTCCACAGAATAAAAAAAGGTGGGTTTTCTTTTCCACATTTCTTACAGGATTTCCTCTCTGTCTCATGCAAAAAAACTGCTAGATTCTGCTAGGTTTTTGATGGAACTTAGTTTTAATGGTAGTCAATCCCTAACAGATTCCCATGGTAGCAAATAGAAAGCCATTTTCCTAAAAATGCAAAAAGAAGAGGCAGACAAGCTCCTACAGAGTATTAGGAGAGAGAAGGTTGTCATAGTCTTTGCAAAAAAGAGAGAGATAATAAAGCTTATGGAATGGCACCTATGCTCCCATATAGAAGGTAAATTTTTAAGTTGTGTTCCTGTGAAACAGAAGTTGTCAACTGGGATTAATCTGTTGCCAAGGTTTAAAGTCAGACCTTATAGGACGTAGGAACTAAATAAACAGCAGCAGTAGTTTACTCAACTCATTTGTTCCATCCACAACATTCATCAATTGTAGAAATGATGAAAGGTATGCAGGAAAATGTTCCTAAAGTTTGCTAGGGCTCTGCTGGGACTTCTCCCCTGTTTGTTTTTTGTGGTCTTCCCAGTGGTAATAAGATTTCCAATTCTCCTTCATCTGTTCTTCCTTGCCACCAAGTCAGTACCTATCCTGGTGAAATACCCATGACCCATCATTGTCCACAGCTCGAGGAACTTACAGGCATCTCCTATTGTCTCCACCTTATAGACATCATAGTTATCTATGATTTCATCAAAAGTGGTATAAAGCTTGTTCAAGAGATCTACCACTTGGTAAGGTGTGCTGCTGCTGGACAGCTGAGTGAAGCCAACAATGTCGCTGTTAAAACACAACAAAAAGAACATACTCATCCACTGTCTTGACCATTGCAGATTGGTAAACCTAAACATACAGTAATAATTTCTCAGTGGAACTACCTCAACCCTCTCTTTTTCAGTATTTCTTTCACAAAGGATCTTACAGAATAGTTTTGTCTTCAAACATTTACTTAAACTGAAAACAGACTCCTTCCACTTAAAAGGACTGTCTGACTTAAGTCTTTTTGCTTACCAATGCAGTAAACCATTTTTTACAGCTAGACTTTAATCTGCAACAGACCAAGTACTCTTCAGGTTTGGGTTATGTACAAATGGAAAAAAGGGAACTTAATATCTGTCCATTTATGACAAGTGAAGATATGCAATTTGTATGTTGCTTCATGCACACATAACAAGTCAAAGACTGTAAAGCCACGTGGATTCTAAGGATAGACAAGTTTCCTTTACACAGCTAAATGCTGGAACCTTTAGTTAGGCCTATCTTATGAAACATACATGCATGTGTGTGTAACACACATAAAGTGACATGTTGCTGTGTGTTAGAGCACCACAGTAATCTCATTTTTTATTTAAGTAATTGTAATGAAAAATGGAGAGGTGTGCAAATTTTGAAAGGCACTCATTTGCAGAGTCAAATGTTGCCACCTGGTACAATAAATGACAGTTTAGATAGAAACTCTGCACTCAGTTAGGAGCTTCATCTCCACTAGGAGCCTAGAAGTTTCTTCAGTAGGAGTCAGTTCTAGTCCTATCTTTCATCTTTGTTTACCTGAAAAAGACGGTGGCACTTAAGTAACTTTGTGCTTGTGCATGTTTTCCCTGCCTGAGATCATCTGCTACTTGCTTCGGCAACATACCTATTGTAGAAAGTAGAGCCTTGTTACTCTTTTGACATGGATAAAAGCAGACAATAAACAGAACATGTTTGTTTAAAGGTATAAAAGCAATGTTCATAAATGTGAAATATTCTGAAGGTGAAAGCAGTCTTTAGCATCAAAATCTGCTCTGCTGTAATGTGAGAATTCACAGTAAATCTCACTGATAACAAGTCCAGATTTTTCAGATGACCCATAACTTTTAGTTCAAACTGGCCAGTATCCATACATTCCAAGTCAGAGTAAGGTTAGATTCTAATAGTGTGACTTGTGATATTACTAACTCTTTCTTTGTCAACTCTTTGCTAGTGTTTTCTTCCTGTGTTAGGTTTGTTTACTATGTCTTCTCTGATTTTTTTGATCTTCTTTCTTTCTCCTATTTTGCACTTTCACAGCCTTTTCCTTTTTTCTGCCCTCTGTGTTATACTTGTTCCTTTATCCCTTTTTTTTTTTTTGTGGAATTCCAGAAGATACACTGCCATCAAAAGTAACCTCAGTCCGAAAGCAATTCCCCATTTTTTATAACTATACAGAAGGATTGCCAAGCAAGATCAAAGTGAGAGCACTAGGGATTCTGGAGTCATAGCTCTCAGAGGAGTGCACTGATTTTTAGGGGGGAAATATAAAAAGTAGCTAAATATCTTTCCAGCTTTGCAAGGAACAAGTATATTAATTCATTGCTAACTAAATGTTATCTATTAAATAATCAACTAGCAAAGGGTTTCTGTTTGTAATTAGACAGTTAAAATCAAATTATTATTATTGAGAAGAATATGCAGTATTTTTGCTGTATGACTTACTATATAACAGACGATCAGTCTTCTGTTTTTCATGCATTAAATCCTGGGTTCTCTCAGAAACCAATATCTCCAGATGTTTGCTGTATTTCTCCATCTAAATAACATTGAGAATTGCATAAAATAATCTGTTTACTGAAACAGATTCATAGTTGGATAGGATTTAAGCATTTGAATGATTCTGCTTTGAAAACATTCAGATAAGCAAAGGCTGAGGTCTGAGATGATAGCTAATTTTTTCTTACAAAATTCAAAGATCAGATTTATCTCTAGGTAAATTTATGATTCTGGATTTGAGATTGTTGCTTACATGTAAGAGGGCAGAAACCAATTCCAGACTTTTCAAAGTCTGTGTAAATATTAGGGGTCAAACCCAATGCAGAGAC
This sequence comes from Buteo buteo, assembly GCF_964188355.1. NCBI lineage: Eukaryota > Metazoa > Chordata > Aves > Accipitriformes > Accipitridae > Buteo > Buteo buteo. The sequence continues at coordinate 75,606,430 of NC_134204.1, forward strand.
CAAGCTGCAGACATGGATTAAAATATTTTACCAAAACAAAATGTATCTAAGTCTCAATCTTCTGTCAAAGACTCACAATGCTGTTTCGTAGACTATCCTGCTATGCTATACTATGCTTTTTACATCCTTGCTCTGTGTGAGACAACAGGCTGTGGAGGCAGGAGTCTCTTTTCTCTGCTGATGGGCTTAAGATACTCTGCTCAAAATGCATCTGTAAACATGCTATTTGTGGCTTGCAGGGATTCTATACCTCCAGTACTGTAAGACCACCACCAAGCCACTGGAAAAGGGGAATCTAGTTTCCTGCAAGTACATCAAAAACCAAACATTTCACTGAAGAAACAAAAGTGTTCAGCCCCAAAGAAGCTGAGAAATTTAAGAAAAACTGACAGAAATTGAATGAGAAGGAAAGCTGGGTCTCAAGCAGAACTGCAGCTACAGTCACCCCACCAGAGGTGAGTGAATGACTGGATTTCCTCATCAAACAAGGGGTATGAGATCAGAAAACAAACCTGAAGGATAGAGGTGAAAGTTACTGCAGGTGAGCAGATTGACTTAGAATTGATTAAAAAACTAAAATTACCAGAGTCATCATCATGTCAACAGGGCTAACTTTATTAGGATTCATCTTGTACAACATTTTCTTGACTTGTTCAAATGTAGGCCTTTGGGCTGGATTATTTTTTCTGCACCTTCTGATTAACTACAGCAGGGAAAGAGAGTGAGAAAAGCAAACAGCCTTTTGTCATTACAAGCACAGGCAGTGTTTCTAATTAATACTACTATTTTCTTGGTGCAAACTGTGGATGGGAAGCCCTATTTGCAGCTGGTAAAAAGTGGCAGAGCTAGACAGAGGTCTCTGGAATTCTACAGATTTATGCTGAATGAAGAATGTTAGTTCATGAAAATGCTGCTGCAGGAAATCATGAATTAGATGCTTATGTTCCTTCTGCCAAACACTGCTTAAGCTCTTGTCTTGCGCTTTAATTCAGTGTTATGCTGTTGGAGTCACATACTGTTTTCAGAGGACTTGTCTGTACACAAAATTCACAAAAGATTAAAACCTCAACTACTTAAGAATGTTAATTCCTGACTAAAATACAGTCCTGCTTATGAGAAGTTTGTTACATTTATGTTGCTACAAACCACCAAAGGTGAAATATATAGCTCTTAAGCTGAAACAAGGATGCTGCAATCTTGTTTGGATTTAATTGAACTGGGAGGTGGTGTATTTTTTTCTTACTAGGCTGTTTGAGGCTACTGAAGACATAGACCTTTTGCATGACAATCAAACCAAACTCATACTTTGTCTGAACACATACCTCACTACTTGAAAGTCCTTTGCCAGTAAGCTAAATAGACATTACTACTATAAAATATGTATGGAACTCAACACTTTATAATAAAATGAAAATGCACAAAAATCAATGATTGAATATTAAAAATGTCATTTATTACACTGACAATTTGAGGGGACAACTGAAACTTTCAATTTGTCAGAAAGACAGTTTTTTTATTAAGGGTATTAAAGCATTTCATTGTGCCTTGTTTGAGATGTACTTTTGGACTTCTGGGTTGTTTACATTCATCTAAGGTAGTACTGCCATAAAACTTCTGTGACATGTTTTAAATTCACTTTAATAAAGAATTTTTGTACACAATGTTGTATCTTACTCACCTCTATGTAGTCTGTGGGACATGGGCAAGAATTCTCAGCTGTTCCTGAAATTAATTCTGCCAAAGGCGCACACCAAGAATATTCAGCTGAATGTGCATTGTCTTTCTAGAGAAAAAGTGATTAAACAATGTTGAAACAAGTGGTGTGTTTTTCATACCATCCATTGAAAATATATTACTATAATCCTCATTACTTTTATGATGTCCTCCCTATCACGTCCAGATCAGCTTTTTTACCTGAGTACAAGGAAAAAAAAAAAGGATATAACCCAGTCTAAACTGGGTGGCCTTGTCAAAAAGCTTTTTAATGGCTGAAAGACTTTAATCTGAGTGTTTATATGAGGTAAACAACTTTTGAAACAAATTAATAGCTGGCAAGATATTGGGAAACTTTTGAGAAACCACAAGGCCTACATTGGTCTATTATCACAAATGGTCAGAAATGGAAGAACAGCAGTTTCAGGTCTTTGTTGTTAGAATTCTTGTTCAGAAAATTATTTCAGGCAGAACATTGTTACATATTCAGAACATCTGGTTTCAATGTCAAGGTGCATTTTTTTGTGTTTGCCATTTAGCACTGACAAGACATGTGCAAAGAAGACATTTTCCTTATGGAGAACAGCTCATTTGCTCTTCTAGCATATTCTTACCACTGCAAGACTCCACTGAAAGGGTCTGTGCATGGCAGGAAAGGGAAGGAACAACAGGAGAAACGGGAAAATGTTATGGCATACCTTCTCCCTCCACCCCCCTGCCATTAAGCCTCACAGAGCTAACCAAAACTCAATTTTGGAGCTACATTATTTTTGTCATACACTCTTCTTCAAAGTCCTGAAGGGAAGTCTGGTAGATGCATGAGGAAGCCCTGATTGCATGTTCCATTGGAACTGAACTTGCACCCCCAAAATCAAAAGGAAAATGCATGCTCAAAAAATAAATCAAAGGTGCAGTTACTCAGAGTTTGGTTTGTATCTTTAGCAGAAACAGAATCAAAGTTGTCATGCAAACTTCAAAGTTCATTTTTACTTACTGGCATAGGGTCACTTCTTGTGGCAATTTCTAGTAGAATGATGGCATAACTGCAGAATAAAAGCAAACCAAAATCTTAATGAAATAACAGTTAATGGAGTCAGTGATTTTTTCTTTCCATGACTTCTTATTCTTCCCTATTTTGTGACTGAAAGCTCAGTATCCCAAAAGGAAGGATGGCAACAGTGCTGCTTTTACTACTCTGTGCTTTCAGAGATCTGTCACTGATCATTTCATAGCAGCCTCCTCTCACAGTTATCAGTCTCAGAGATGAAGCTTTTGAGTTTGATGAGCAAAGCAATTTTCTCTGGAAGAATTGATGGAATCCAGAGGGGATATGTGCAGGGACTTACATGATACCTACCAATTAAACATATAGGGCAGGTTTGTGCTGTAATCAATGGGTAGAAGCAGGTACATCAGCTGGAGGAGTGGCTTCTTTTCTGCATAGATCACTGTTCTGGAAAATCTCCATAAAGTCAATGATGAGACAGAGTAGATCTTTTACAGTAAGCATTTTTGCTCATTCTTTCTGAATTTTATTTTCATCATCACCCTCTTCTGTAGATGAACCAAGGTCAAACACATTCATCACGGGCGAAGCATGGAAAAAATGGGGTAACAACTGGGTGTTCAGTCTCCTTATTGAACTCACTAGAGATCTTTTAGAACAGTGATGTCTAAGAAGTCAGCACCTCCTCCAGCCAGCAATCCTGATAAAGATGCTCTTGCCTCTTTATGTATTGAAACTGTGTAATAATTAACTCCCTGCATGCATCTCTACTTGATAACATTTATTTTAATGGGGAATACTGGTTTGCAATCTGTTGTATTGCTAATGGTTGCTCTGTTCTGTAAGGCATTCTAGGTGTATAATGGGTTATGTCTGTCTATCATTCAGTCCACTTGTGGACCACCACTAGCAAATAGAATAATGCATATAAAACATGCTGAACAATGTAGAAATTAATCTGATTAGATTTTTACGTTAATTTGGGGGTGATTTGGTAGTAGAAAGGAATACCAATCCTGGTGAGAGAGCAAAGCTGAAACAGATTTTCAAGGAGACTAATTAGGTCATGGTAACTCCAATAAAGCAGTATTGATTTCATTCAGCTTCAGCAGCACTGCTCAAAAAAGTCCTAACATAGTGGATAGTGAAATTCACATAACTATTACAAATCAAGAGCAGCCAATCTAGGAGAAACTGTGACTGGAAACAGCCTCTTCAGCTCAAACAGGAGCTGCTTTCATGCTCCTGTTCTCATTTCCATTTTAGCTTTCCCATCTGACCAACACATTCCCTGGAGAACTTTAAAAGCAAGTGATTCATCTGTAAAAGCACACAAAATTACAAGTCCCACTCCTGCAGTTTCTACCTATTTTTTATTTGGGCCACACCTTCAGGAATAGTAATGGAATTTTTGCACAGATAAAAACTGAAGATTCCAAGACTGGGACGTTGCTCTCTGGCCAGCAAGCCCACATACATATATCAGGAAGGCTTAGCAGCTGCTCATATCATCAAACACAAACTGTGTTAAAATGCAGGTTATGAAGAATAGCTCGGTTAAAAAGACAACCCTTTCAACGCTACAGGGTGCATCTCTATCTTTCTTTCCTGACTGCACGTTGCTCTTCTCCCTTTTCTGATTTCATCTTTTAACTGCTTTTTGTTTTTTATGAAGAAAGGATTAACTGCAGTATAACAAAAGAAGACCTGGATTTTGCAGACATGGGCACTGAGAGCAAGATAGATTCAGCAAGCATTCACTGAATCTGTCAAAAGTTCATTGTACTCATCGTTGATATAAGCAAATCAGCTAATATTCTAAGGGGAGTCCTTGGCAAGTAATGGCTTTAGGAGGCCAGGTTGACTGCAAAGTCAAGTAATGGTATCTAGCCTGAACAGGGGCAAAGTGTGAACCAGACAAGCACCAAGGAAACGTTTTCTGGAATGTATTTTGGCTGTGGAGCAACGATAAACTGCAACACATAAGATAATCCTAAAATTACTGCTTAGTTGCAGCACAGTACTTTCTAAGACTAGTCCATGTTGAAAAATTAAAGACCAACACAGGACAAATGACAATAGCCAGAAATATCAACACAGTGACAAACTGCCTTTAGCTGAGCTATTTTTAAGCAAATTCTAAGGGCATGTTTAAACCTATAGATAAAAATACTATGGAGACCTCAAATTCTTGCTTACATGATCTGATAGAATGGATTATAATTAATAATGTTGTAGCACATTGTATATGCATACATTTCTTTATAAGCAAATAATGTGCATTAAACCAGTAAATCTTATGTACAAAATCATGTCTTCAGTTCATATAATTTTTAATTAATCCTAACTGAAAAAAGGGGAAGACTTAAACTACATTCTCTGTTTCTGCAACTCATTTTTCAATAAAAGCCCCATAACAGTCACTTAAGGCAGTAAGTATTTGTTGTGGCCTAGAGCAGACCAGAGGAAAAGTCAGAGCTTTTGATAAAAGGCAATAATAGCTATTCTTTGGTAAATGCTGTCAATAAACAGTGCTAATAAACATGCCACCTTCTGCTCAGCTATGTTGCACTATCAGCATTTCAATCTCTAATTGAATTCCAGTTCTTTACATTCTGCTAGCTACCAAAGTCCCCAGGAAAAAGAAGACTTCTGCTGGGCTGGGAGTATAGCAAGCAAAAGTAAGAGAAAAGTGACACAAAGCATCTTGTAATACCATTCTGCATTCTCCCTTTTCAAATGCTTTCAGCAAACTATTGGGAATAAGCAGACAGACGAAGTATTGTTATGAAATAGAATACACCAAGAACACAGTGATTTTCCTATTTAATACAGAAAATTCATGTGCGAAACAAGAAATAAAGGTAGTTTTTTTAAAACCTAGTTCAATGACTTTTTCATTGCATTATTATTCTCCAAAAATTAAATTGTAATCCTGCTTATCTGAAAAGCAGTTGGATAGAATCTATCCATCACTGGCAAGGCTAAACCTAATAGCCAAATAAGCCATTGCAAAGTGATCTCCTATAAAGGCTTTTGAAAGGAAAAGGATAGAGCTATTCACTAGTGCATCCATCTCCTTTCCCTACCTCTTTTTTTCCTCTGCAAACCAAATATTGTCACTGTGCGTGTATGCAGCAAAATAATGTATTGACACTAATTATAGAATTATGGGATGCATATGTTCATTATGACATCCTGGAAAATTGATGCTATTAAATTTTATGTTGAAAATAATCTACTTCTTCATAAGAAGCACAACAAAAAAGGATTACTAGATAATACCAGATCTTTATACCTTTTTTATCTAACAGTCCAGAGTAACTCGTCATAAATTGTTAGACTAACTCTGCATTTACATAATGTAAGTGAATTCAGTATTTGAAAGAGAAGATCCTATCTATGCTGTTCTGTATTCTAGAATCAATCCTTTTTAAAATATATGTGGGGTGACCACAGAATTATACTGAGCCTAATTGTGAATAAAGAATACTCAACTTGAGATGAGATGAGATTATTAAGTGCAAGAAACAGGAAAAGTTAACTACCTGTAGATGTCTGTCATAGAATTGGGTTCAAAGTCTGAAAGGGAATGTATTTCAGGAGCTGTGTAAATCTGTATCAAATGCTGCCGGTAGGAGCTTGACCCCTCAGGAGAATCTTCTTTTCTGTATGACTGCAAACCATAATCTAACATGCAAGAAAACAGGAAGCAAACTATTCAGTGGGTACTCCTCTGAAACATGTGCATTAGTAGACAGTAACACAACTAGTCTAAAGGAATTAATTTTCCCTATTTGAAATACACATCCTAGTCTAAAAATAGTGTAGGCCTGGTGGTCTTGTCCCTCTAAACCAATTGCAAATATAGGATCTGGAAACCAAATATTTGGGTGAGTCTGCATGACAGCAGGAAAGTTGAACTACACGGCCCTTCCAATCAGAATTGTTTTATGATTTTATAAAATTATATTCAGAGAATAGGCTCACTTCAGTGCAAGAGTTAGCATGCAAATGCAGGTTTCTGTTCACTCATCCCCTGATCCTTATCTGTGGTGGAAGGTTGCTAGAATAATTATAAGTTAGACAGACTAGAACTACTGAAAATCAGATGGTGGCCTTTACCTGCACACCACTAGCTTCAGAACAAAGGCAGCATAGATGTGAAACATCTTTGCAGTTATACTTTTAGCCTAACATAGAAGAGATTCTCAGTATGTGACTCAGCATCGGAGAGGAGAAAAAAACCAACTGACTTCAGTTTTCTTTCTGATAATAAACAGCACTCTGCTGAGTGTATGGGAAGGCAGGATGCAGATGCCTGGTTTTGCCCGTAATGACCTCTAATTAAGATGGTCCTAGAGCTTCATTCTTTATGTTGGATGTCATTGGATTTTTTCAAATAGCTCCCATACTGGTTATTTGTGAGGTTTGTTTAGCATTATTGCATCCACATAAACCATGAATATTTGAAGTCTCTACAATGCTACCAGTTAACTTCTGAACAATTTCACAGAGATCCCATTTAATTCAGAGGAGCTGTGCTAAGGTGATGCAGCTGATGTAATCAAACTACCTCCATTTTTTATGCTTTTCTCCAGAACAGGCTCTAAGCAAACTAGGCAGTTCTGAAGGCAGCAGGATACTAAATGAGTTGGAGGAGCAGGCATGGCCCTGTGTAGGAGCCTTAGTCATAGGATGAACAATTGAAAGACAAATCTGTTGCTGCCGTTTTTAAGATGGCTGTGGGTTATAGAGTGTGATAACTACTTTGGGGAGGAAGTAGAAAAGATGATCATTGCTTTCATTCCCTTTGGAATGAAACTAAACTAAACTAAACTAAACTAGATTCTCCAGTGTTTTTCCACAGGCTGTCTTCCTGTACCAGGAGCAGACCAGACTGACGGCTCTGTCTCTGGGACAATACAATTCAGTTTTGTGTACAAGACTGAAAAGTTCTGAGTTGAGTCTGCTTTTCTCCATGAAACTACCTTGTGTTTACCAATCAGTCAGCATTATTCCATGTCTTTACAGCACTGTCCATGGCTCAGGTTTTCTCTCTGTATCAAAACTGAGAAGAGACAGTCTGCTCAGACTGATGTTGATAGAATCCATCATTTGTGGGATCTGATGTGTGCATCAGTGACACATTAAATGGCTTGACATGAGAATATAACAAGAAACTTGCTTCAGCACGGGGAACTTCTAGTGAAGGCTGGTATAGTCAGCATTTCCACATGAAACATCAACATGGAGGTGCTTAGAAGGAGTGTTGAGTGTAACATCTATATGCATTGGTGGGTTAGCTGAACAGTTTTGAAATTTTGTTTCTTATCTTCTCTTTACCTGCAATTTTACAAACCCATCGGTCATCTATCACACAGTTACTAGACTTCAACCGTCCATGATACATTTTGTGGTGGTGAAGATAGGCCATTCCTTGTGCAATATCAGTAGCAAAAGAAAACCTGAAAGACAAAAGTCAATGAGTTAGTATTTCCACTAAACCTTCATACAAGAGTGGCTCCAAAGCTTACTGAGGTTGACAGAAAGCCTCTCTATGACTACGATAGCTTTCAGTTTGTGTGCTTATTTTTCCAAAACACTTAAGGTGGGAGGCTGAAAGCCCTAAACTCCCAACTCAGTTGTCTGAGTCCACAGGTCTTTAGCCTCTTTTAAGACAGTTGAGTTTCTTCTAGAAATCCCCAGTGCCTTTGTATCCTTGAGAGTACTTCCAAATGTTTACAAGAGAAACAATTTTTTATTAACTTTCTTGCTTGATTTGGAGGGTTTCCTCCCTTACAATCCTTTTCTTTGCTGAAGGCAAACATAAGGCAGAAGTAGAAAGAGTGTGCCAAGAAGATTATTCTCAAAAAACAATGTCATTGTTTTGTGGAAGTTTCATTGACAATGTGAGCTCAATTTCTGTATCAGTAAATATAATACTGCATTTGTAGTTATGCTAATCATTTCACCAATATGTGCTCACAAACAGAGATGCAGTGATTTTTAATTAAATGGAGATGCCCAAGATACTTAGGAACAAAATAAAGTTACATGGGAAAAAAGGTTTAAAAACAGCTTTTCAATATAACTAGAGGTGGATTGAAAAGTCATTGGCTTAGCATGACCAGCACTAAACATATGATTGCTCAAAAATCCAGAAGACAAGTTGGGTTGGATATTTGAATTCGCTTTCTTTCTTTCTTCTTCATTCTCTCCATATCACATTGTAGGTCTGACTATCCAAGGACTTTATCTAAAATTAAAATCTTGTCCTAAACAGCACATAGCACAGTTTGTGTCATGTAGCTTTCCAAAAGTTTTTTTCTACCTGAAGCCCCAGTTCAAAGGAATGTCTTCATTGAGTAGAACATCACTCAGGCTGCCTTTGGGGCAGTACTCTGTCACGATGGCGACATTTGGCACTTCTATGCAACCTCCAATGAATTTGCAGAGATTGGGATGGTCAAGTTCCCTGTGAAAATCAACAGAAATCACAACACACCAGCAATTTTCATGGATGTCCCTCCTGCTTTTTGTAAGGTAACTGGAAGACCAAGTCCCTTGTCTCACAATATAGACAGAAAAGTAAAACTGGCATAAGGAGATTTTGACCTGGTGTCAAAACAAAGTTTGAAAGAAAGAGGAATATGAATTTACAGTCACATTTGGACAGATTGTAACCCCTGTAACCCCTAAAGAACCAACATAAAAATGGAACAACATAGACTTCTCAAGTTTCACTTCTTACCTCACTTGCTTTACTTCTTTACGTATGGATTTGGACAGCGAGAATGCCTTCTTCATTATTTTCTTTATGGCCACTGTTCTACCATCACTGAAACAGAATGAAATGCTGTTCACAGGGTTTTAGGCCAACTTCATAATCCTTCCAGACTACAAAAATGGGCTGGATTTTTTTTCTACAGTGGGCAGCTTCATATCTCTCAAGATGAGACACAGAATTTAAGCATGTCCATATGTGGGTGCAAATCTGAATCTGAGTACGTGACAGGCAACAAGGCCCTGTTTCTGTGATAAGGGAAGCATTAGCATTTATATTCAAGCATTCGTGATCTGTGGGTGACATTTGGAACATATGAGGTTAGGGTCAGTTGAGGCAGTTGGATGATGGAATAGTATTATTACTACTACTACTTTACAGGAAACGTCAGAGCTAGTGATACATATCCCTGCTATCCCTTGCTTCTGCCTACTGTTTTGGAGAACCACCACTGATATTTAACATCCTTTTGTTCTCATGGGATGAAGCATTCTCAGCAATGAAGCAGCTGAGTTTGATAGACTTCAAAGCAATTTTCCATGGAAGAATAAAGGAATACAGTGGACATACATGCAGGAATTTAAGTGATACCCACCATATAAATACAGAGTATGGGGTCTGTGGTGTAGCAGATGTAGGTGCTTTGCCAATGAGACTGAATGTCCCATTCTTACATCTTTCACCCTTGATGAATGTGTTTGACCTTGATTCATCTGAGAAAGATGGTGATGATGAAAATGTCATAATTCAGAAAGAAGCAGCAAAAATGCTCACTGTAAAAGATCTGTGCTGGACACAGTGTCTCTCAATGTCACTCAATGAAGTGGCTGCAATTTTCCAGAACAGTGATCTGTGCTGATAAGGCAGATGCTTGCCCAGCCGATGAACCTAAGCTCCTCTATCCTGCAAATCACGGATCCTTCCCTGTGTATTCAAATGGTAGGTATTACTTCTATCTTCATATATGTTCTGCCCCTACCCCCTAATTGTAGTATTTTTATGGGAAAATTGTTTTCTGGATAGCAGGATATGGCTAAACTATTTGCTTGTATAGTTATATGATGTGCACCTTTATAATGTGATCCAGAGGTGAAATGCTCTGTATCTTCAGCCACATCAGCTGGTTTAAGGACAAGATTTCTAATGTGCTATTGTATAGGATGCTACTCTTTAGTGCAAAAAACCTAGCTGTGCTCTGCCTGCATTTTAGAAAAAAAGGCTGCATAAAAGCCTTGGTTCCAAATATATTTGAACAGTAAGGGCCATTCATGAACAGATGCAAGACACATTATGCAGCCACAGCCTTTTAACAATTCCCCAAAAGAAAAGAAGAAATGACAACCAAAACAGAAGCCTGGCATATAAGATATTCCACAGTCAGTATGAGGTACAGAAGTCAGGTGAAGATACTAACTTACTGGATTTAGCCTAGCAAGAGAAATGGAAGCTTTTGTACTACCTATCAACAGTAAAGTGGCAAGAACCAGAAAGCAAGGTGAAACTATGTTGTAGTAGGTACTGCAGTAAACAAGTAATACATTGACTTACTATCTCCCAGTCTGGGTGAAGTATTGTTTCCTGGACACATTAGCAGCTGCTGTGCAGGAGCTCAGAGCAGTGATACAGCTGGCATTGGAGTCACTGTGTGCTGGGGGAGCACTCATCATGCTTCCTGTTGCTGTCCGTACTACATGATCTAAATGGGATGTGGGATGAGAAAACGCACCTGAAGATGCATATTATTGCCCAGCTAGAGACTCCAGAGGCAGAAAAATATAGCCAATTCTCCAAATCTTTGCATCTTGTCCGGTCTTGTTAACACTTAAGACAGAAAGCCATTGCTTGGAACGTGAGTGCTCCATAAAAAGTAAAAAAAGTTCCAGAGGTGATTCATTGCCAGAGATCTTTCCCACTAATCCCCGGGTTTCAGTGTAAGTTTCATATCTCTGTTCTTGGGATGATTAGCCCTTGTTGCTACTTAGATGCCAAGGACAGAACCCAGGGAAGCAGAACAAGCCCTGTGCCATACTTTAACAAGTCTATTTGGAGCTCCTAGAAGACTGTAAAGTACAAGGATGTGGGAAGTGATTCTGACACTAGAGGGAAGTCAGAGAAGAGCAACAATACAGTCAGATGAAAAAAAAATCAATGACCCTAACTTCTGTTTTTTCATCTCTGTTGACCAGCTCAAGGTAACATCACATTACATATCATTTCACCATCTCCAGTTAAAACCCAGATTTAGCCAACTAGCCTCAGCATTGCTGAAACCTCTCAATTCTCCCTGGTATGAGTATCTAATAAAGTGTTCCTGAGGAAGTTCAGCATCTCACCTTGCATCAGGACTGCCATGTTCCCACACCACAGTATTATCCATATGCAGTTCAAAATTGCATTGACATTTGGAGTCTTTCTATAGCATTCCACCCAGAAATATATTAGAGATCCCTGAGATAGCTTTGAGAATAAGAGTGTACATATATATATATATATATATATATATATATATATATGGTGCAATGCACCAGAAAAGGAGTTATCTTGAAAAAATAAAGCAAATTTTTCACAGTACAGGCTACACACCCTGGGTATAGCACTGCTGATGTGTTTCAATTTAGATAACTGTACATTTCAGGCAACTATGGGTATCTCTGGATGAGCTCTGTCCAGAGGATACATACTGTCTGTTTCCAAATCTCATCATATTATCAGTGCTTATTAACCTTAAGTTGTTAATTACTACTCCTAGGTCTTAAACAGTATTGTTGCTTCATAGGCTCCTCTCCAAGAAAACTATGTCTTTCATCTTGGATTTTTCAAATTAATTTTTAATGTGTTATTTTTTGATCATGCTTCTAATTTCCCTCAGTCTCTTTCTATTGCTTATCTTCCTCTGTGATGTTTATGACCTCTTCTAATTCACTATCAGCTGAAAATTTTCTCATGTTTCTTTTTGAAAGACACTTCTCCTTGAGTGTTCCATTTCTGTTTTCACAAATCTGGATTGAAATTTGGTTTGGTTTATGTACTCAAATTAATTTCTAAACCAACATCTGTTCTTTACAGCAATGCAGATATCATATCAGCACTACACAGAAATTAATATTCTAGTCCAAAGCTGAAAGACTCTCTACTATATAATAACACAAGAATGTCTTGACACTTCCACTAGCAACACAATGACATAACACAGCTACAGCAGACACCTTTCTAGCAATTCCTCACAGAGACAAAAAGTGAGAGAGTGTACACCAGCACAGACCTATCAACTTAAGCAGATTTCTACAGATTTACCCTTTCAGAGGGTCTAAGCATTGTTTTCCTTCTGAATGCTAAAACAATGAACAGCAAAGTAAATAATATTTACCTATTTTGCATGCAGCATAGTAAAGCATATAATAATACCTGATTTTATTCTTAACATGTTTAATTAGAACCAATTAAATCATATTTTATATCCAGAAGGTAAAATGAAAAAAACTCTGGCCACAATGAATTGCATTTTGCAGCAAGTCTGTCACAGATAGCATACACTGAGAGAACTGAAGATCTCATTTTATCCCTCATTATATGTGTGCAACTTAATGAGACCAATTATACAGAATGATACATCCACTGAAGCAACTGGAATTTATTTCGTCCAAGTCCAGAGGTTAGCTGTTTATTTTGGGATAGGCCTGTCTTCTTTAATTGACAAATCACCATAAAAAAGAAGGAAACTATTTAAAATAACTTTGACATCTAATGTTTCAATAAACAAAAATATCAGTGATCAGCTCACAGAGGTTACAGGGATGAAACTTTGGCTATGTCTTTCAGAAATTGGTTCACCTTTTATAAGGCCCTTAAAACATGAAGATGTATTTATGACTGGTATTATTTCTCAACATCATTAAGGAAACTGATTGTAGTATCAAAATGACAAGTTACTAACCTTGTTTGATGCAGGTGAAGTCTATAATCCAGCTTTCATCCCAAAACATCTTTTGTTTCTGATATTGAAACCACTAAAAAACCCAATCAAATTAATTCCTGATGTAGCCTTACTTTCTTCAAAGGAATTAAACCAGAGATTATTTTTTTCAAATATGAAAGTTTATAAGTATCCAAACAAAATCTGCTGTTTAAGCATCCAACATGTATCTTATGAGTAATATTAGAACCAAAAGTATTAATAACAGGCTTCAAAGAAAACAGCATCTGATAAGTATCTTAAAAACTGTACAATCTATGTTCTAGAATCTAATTACATGTTATATTTTGCATTGGCTACAAACTCTCCATTATTGTCAATACGTCTTATGCACTACCTTTACATGTCAGCCTGGACATCAGATGAGTGGTTTACAACACCTCATGTCACGGAAATGTCCTATGCTATGTAAATGCATGACAAGAACACACTACATCCCAACCCCAAGGTAAGGAGCAGTACATCTTATATCCTGTAATAGAATTAGTCCCCGATCCACAAATGAGGTCATATTATGTCAAATACTCTAGTGTAAAGAATATTAGTAGGGATTCTGTGGTTACTTTGTAAAGAAGTCATCAATCTAATAGCTGATTTCCTGTAGAGCTGACATGCAAAACTAACATAGAAAGTGTAAATATATGCTTTCAAAAGAGGAGCAGCAGATTAAATTATACAGTTGTTATAGCTGCAGTCAATGCCAAAATATCAAACTAAAGCAGAATTTTACCATCATTATACCATTTTTTACAGTGTGGAATTTAATATTAGGAATTATGCATTCATTGAAACAGGTAACAGGAGCCCAGATAATATGCAAGGAACATGGTAGGGAGATTGTGTTGATATTTTGGTAGAAATTTATGACAAATATAGAGCTCGCTGAATCAAAATTAAGTAATCCCATTTATTTCAAAATGTTTCTGAGGAAAGACATCAGCTACATTTTGTCTTGCAAAGGTATGACTGAAAAAAGACATATTAGCTGGAAGTGACCACTAGGCTTGCTAGAGACACTGATATCAAAGGAATCCTCTCCTCTGCTTGAATGATTAAAAAAGGTATTAGTTTCCCACATGGTTCTTTTTACATTATATTAATTACTGAATTAGATAAAAGGATCTTTCCTATCTTGTTTACTTATCACCTAAATAAAACATTAAATAAAGAAGATGCTACTGCAGAATTTGGCAGGAAGAAGTATACAGAAATGCAAGAAGAAAAAAATAAACCTCAAAACCTACAAAATATCGCAGAAATATTAGGTAAATTTTGCTAAAAGACCTTTAGATAAACCTATGCAAGGCCAAGAAACTCCATTGCTCTTTCTAAAATGCCAATTGTTTAAAACTGTCTGAACTCATCTGTCCAATTGTACATTTCTATCAGATCATATGGTTTTACAGGACAGTTACTATAAACGCATTGTCACAACTGCCCTGTGGATTATAAATGCTCAAATAGTTTTCAACAGTGTTTCCATTCTTCACTCACAAAGCCACACAGAGAGGCACAGAATAGAGAAGACACCTAATTGTGATTCAGGCCTCCTGTAGTACCTTACTCAGCGGGCCATCAGTCTTCTCCTGCTCATTCACCCTCAGTGCTCTTGCCTACCTCAGGTGCTCACTGCAACTGCAGTACAAGATAGAAAGAGAAGGAATCCCTGAGGAAAGAGGAGCCTGTCGATTTACAGGATTTATAGGCCAAACACCAAATAAATTATCTGTTATGTACATAGTCAATATAATGACTCTAAAATTGCCATATTCACCTGCTAAATCCTTATTATGAAATTCAGAAACATATTTTTTTTCAAGATGCAGACACATAAGGAATGTAGATCCTCTTTCCCAGAAGCACTGTGAAGTAATAAGCCATAACAGCATGCTGTCTCCTCTTTATACAGACATTTTCATTCAAAGGTATCAAAAACTATTTCTCCCATATCCATATACTCCTCTCTCCTCATTCCCTTTTTGTTTTTCCTTCATGAGTCTGTTATAATAATTGATAACTATTATGTAAAATTAATCACTTTAAACTGAACCAAAATGGTTCACTTACACTAAGTAAATTAGCCTATTAAAAAATAAACTTAAATTAAAAAAAAAACAACAACAAAAAAACCCCAACAAAACACAGAAAAAAAGGAAATATCCTCTTCTTATTATTTCTTTTGAGAATATCCCAAGTTGAATGTTTTCCATTATAAGTTGTATTTGGACTCTGAGATTTAATGGCCTCTGGTGGAGTTAATCCCATTATGAATTTGCCAAATTATTTTTGAATTCATTTATACTTCTGGCCTCCATAGGGTTTTGAAGCAGTCAATTTCATAACAGTTTTATTCTGAGCAAAAAGTGCTCTTACTTTACTAGCACCGCCTAGTTCCTATGTTGTGAAAAACCTCTTATTCCTTTACCATTATATATCCATCTCTCTGCTACATTCCTCTTCAGGCTTCTGTTTTACAGGATGCAAATTCCTAGCCCAATAAGCCTCCTCTCATACAGAAGCCAAAAATGTTGTTTCCCTTCCTTCTGCTTTTTTCCATAGCACACAGGTTCTGGATGCAGAAGAAAATCTATCCCTCTGCTAAGACAGAGCTCTACTTTAGCTAACCAAATCATGGAAGTAAGAGAAAGGAAATAGAGGAGGAGAGACAGGATACTTACCATTACTGTCAAAATGAAGCCAGTGCAGACTAAACATATTGGTAAGGCAATTGCTATCCTAGCATCAGCAGACAGTGGGCATTCCCCACAATCTGCTGGACAGATAGAGCAGCCTTCTTCTTCCTCACAAAAGCCATCTCCGCAGACTGATAAGAAAAGGAAACACATATCAGAATACTTTAAGGCAGTTTCATCCTTCCACGAGGTTGTATTCATATTTAAACACATGGTTCTTGATCTGGGAAACCTCAGAGTACCAGAAAGAATAAACTTTGAAAAATCCAGAGATAGTACCCAAGCAGCTGAAAGAATAATCTCAATTTTTAAAGTGATATAGGATCTCTTTGATCAGATTAAATTGTTAATGACATCAGAGCCTTTGACATGTTTGGTGTATAAATCACTTCATCATTACTCTGTTTCTCATTGTCCATCTGTTTTTTCTGAGACTTAAAGTTCCTCAAGGCAGGCATTGTCTTTTCTATTCTTTGTACTTAATCCAGCCCTTGAGATCCCCAGAAACCAGTGACCCTTCCTTAGCAGCAGCAGAAGGCACTGAATACTGCTGAATGAAACTCGTACTTCAAGAAGGTTTCTTTTTTTCCAAGATCTTATGAAAATTACCAGCAGTATCAAGTGTGATTTAAAACAAAAGCCCTAAAGGACAAAACTCCTTCTCCCACGTCCTGAATGGTGTTTCAATTTTACCTCTATGACTAACTAATATCATGCTGTACTTCAGCCTTCTGAGATGAACTGAAGGTATTATTCTGTCATTATGTAATACCCTTTTTGAAAAAAGCCTCAACAGAAAAAAAAACAATGCACTGTTCAGTAATAATTTTACCTCAGTCCATTTGATTCCAGGATAATACCAGGATAATCACAGAAGTCACTTTCTGCCTCAGGGGTAGAGCTGTATATTTTAGATTTCTTTTCTGATAAATTTTAAGTTTCCTGGAAAACTCAGCTGCAGCTGTCTTGAAATGAATAGCAAATTCTATAGCTAAGTATTTCCATCCACACTGGAGTTGCTTTGGTTCTTTTTTCTTTTTTTTCATAACATTGGGAAATTTATTCTCAAACTTCCAGAAGAGTAGGTAACAAAAGTACTGTGATGACATTCCTATTTTACCCAATACTTTTCTTCAGGTTGTGTGTTTAATTTATTAAATAACTCTGGTTTTTAAATTTTATATTGCTAAGAGAATTGTTACAGTTATTTCTGCTTCCCTGCATACAGCTATACTAAAGTGAATGAAAGACTGATGCCTCTGGGAGCAACTGAATTTTAATGTGAGCAAGGGAACCAAGATGGTTTTCTACCTTTCCAGTATGCTTAAGGCTAGCCTGGTCCCCTTCAGATGAAGAGTGTCCAGATCGTCACAACATACTAGCTGGAAGAATATTTTCACATCCCCATCAACTGCAGATAAGCCTTGTAGTACCTGCAGCCATTTGGCATGGTATTTGACTTTACCTATTTGACAAGAGTGGCTTCCTACTGTTCTAGATTCATACATAGGTTAGAAGCTCAAACAGTTTTACAGATGTTCAGTGTTATGTGATGAAGAATTTTAGGAAGATTTTTGTGCGTTTTCAATGGTAGGAGGGGGAGAGGAGTCCCTTTTGCTCTTGGTAACCATGCATGAGTGATAAAAGCTTTGAGATTTGCAGTCAATAAGCAATTCCCTCACATCTTCATTTTATGTCATACCTACTGCAGGAAGGACTGTGGTTTTTGCTTCCAGAGCAACTTGCATTCTCCCAACTCTGACGTGTGCGATGAGAGAAGTCACACCCACATGAACTAAAACAACCTGCCAAACAAGTGAACAAAGCAGAAGCATCAAAACTTCACTTGCATACAGTAGGCTATTGTACCAACAATTGTCCAATTGTGGTGTCTTGCAAAGGAATGCATGCATTTTTTCAGAATCAGGAAGGACAGGTATCCTTGACTAGGGAGACATGCAGAAGCAGGAGACACAACTCTTGTGGGAAAGGCAGGTCTAATTCCCCTCCTGGTTTGTATTCTTTTCACCAAGCAGGGCTATCAGCCTGTGCATTCTGTCACATTTGCTTCCCTGTTACTTCTGCTGGGTAGAAGCCCCCTAATGACCATATTAAGCTGCAACACCCTCCAGTCAGTAGTGCAACATATTGTTAGTGTAGGTCTTAAATGGACAGATAAGGATATTCTCTACCCTCCCATCCCCATTACTTCTACTTACTACCTAGGGAGTAGTAGTGTGAAAAACTGTTACTTCCAACTCAAGTCAGTTGGGAATTGATATTACTCAGACATATGCATCACTTACACACATAACACTGACAAATAAATGAGATGGGGAACACGTACATGAACTGCACTAAACTACTAGCAAGTAAGTTCTGAAAAGAGCAAACTAGGTAAAATCCTGTATGTAATAAATATACCTTACCTTGGCAGTCCAGTTTCTTTGGCTCATTTTGCCAGCTGTAGACAAAGTGTGAGTAAATATCTGGCCATCATCTGGGATCCACGGACCACATATTCCTCCTCTACCCTTTATCAGACATATTGGTTATGTCAGTAAACCATGACACAATAAAATACTAGCTCCTCCTCTTTTACTTTCTTAAAATGACTTGTGTTCTTTAAGAGCAAATAAAGTGATATTTTATAACCAAATCTATTAAAATGACATAGCACAAGCAACACTGTTCTGTGATAAAAGATAAAATAAGAGAGAAGAAATTGTGCCTATACTAAGTTAAAATCTCACAAATATTGCTATTTTTAAAAATACAGGAGCCAAAATGTGGTCCCAAATTTTAAATGCAGTAATTCCATGAAGCTAATACACTTTTTCAGGATTTGCTATATTAGAACCAGAACCAGAATCATATCCCATTTTTAATATTTTTCTAAAGGGGTTTTATTGCCATTTCACTTTTGATAAGGCAGCTTTTTTTTTTCTTTAATGAGAAAGGAAAGCATCTCTTCTGTGCCTTTTGCAGAGCATTTATCAGTAAAGCTGTTAAGATGTGAACCTCCCAGCAATTGCAGCCATAGAGCATTAGTTTGGCTGTCTGAAGATCTTGCATTTTTTTATTTGCTTGAAAGGATTAAGTCTGTCTCCTAACTCCAGATATTTCTTCATGCACTTCTTTCAATGCACTGTAAGACATAGACCAAATCAAAAGAACTGGAGTTCATGTTAACCAAGATAAAACATTTAAAAATCATGACACTGCAAAAAAAAAAAAACCAACAAAACCTCCTCTCAATGGAAAAAGCTTGCATTGAAGTGTATGTTCAATCTTATGCAATGATACTCATGGCCTTTTTGCTGCATGACAGCCAACTTGCTTAGACTTCTCCTAAGCAGGAACTGAAATATTTACAGTATTGCAAGGAAGCCAGATGATGCATGTTGGCTACATGCTTTCACCTTTTCCAAACCTTAATTCCAAGCAGAACTAACTGTGAAAGTAAGAAATAATGGAGAGGTCACTGCAGTGGTGGGATGTTGAAGTTCTTTACTATGGTTCTAGACAAAAGTTTTGATGTGATGGTTCCAGCAGGGATTCCTCTTTTAAACCAAAGCCATGGTATCAGCTAAGGCCCCCAGGGAGTCATTACTAAAACAGCTCCTTATGAAGAGACTGCCAAGAAGTAAGTTAGAACTCTTGTGGAGACATTAAGCCTTCACACAGAAGGGTACATGAAATAGCCACAAGATATGTACAATAGGTTTTCTATTACACCATCTTTGATCACAAAGAATGTGTCAGGTTGCCAGAAGGGAGGTCAACTAGAAAGACTAAATATTCATTCAAAGAGGGACAGCCAAGTTAAGAACGGATCCTGCTTACATTACATGAACAAATTTTGTAATCATGTATTTGGATTCCTTTTTTTTGCTCTGTTATAATACAGAAAAAAAAATTCCTTCTCAGGACATGTGTATACAGGCTTCAGTTCTACAATTCACAGCCAGTGATACTCACCGCACTCAACTTCAGTAATCAGTGATGCTTACCCCACTCAACTTCAGTAATTCAAGCAAATCATTCAGGGTCCCTCTATAAGCCACAGAGAGAGTAACACTTCCAACTGACAATTTGCCCTGCTTGCCTTAGAATGAAATGATATGTCTTTCTTTCTCTAAGAACTGTACAGAAAATAACTGTACAGAAATCTAAGTCAAGTAATTGCAAAGAGATGAAACTGGCCCTACTAATAATGAGAGACTCCGAATACTGCCTTGTCCAAAAATCCAGCCATTTGCTTTGGAGCCTCAGAATCCAGTGCAAAAAATTCTAAAACTGACAGATATCCCCACAGTGGTTTTAGAGAGCTATAGATTTGGTCTAATTGTAATCACAGAAAGACTTCATAAACTTGAACCTGATTATTACAATGATGTCTCATTCAGTAGCAAGAACAGAGCACACGATGCTGCACCATTATACTAACCATGAAGGCCAAAGGACAGGAATGAATGTTGGCATGGTAGACACAGCAGTTGTCCCCGTTTGCATCTTTCCAGCTGGCAGGGCATTCGTGCTCCTCACAGAATTCCTTCGCAGCAGTAGCATTGCTAGCCAAGCAGCAGAAAGAGAAACTTTTATATTCATTCCTCATTCCCCAAAACTGCAACAAGCACATGAAAGCCTGTTCTTTATCCTGCACAGAAAAATTAGCAGCAAAAACATATGCAGTGAAATAAACATAGTTATACCACTTCTTTCTCTTTTGTTTTGCTTCTGGTTGAAGCACTTCTAGAGCAATGAAGCTTGCTGTCAACTGGATCACTGTCTACTGCCATGTGGTAGGGACTTCTGGCAGATACTATGCTGCAAGCAGGTACTCACCTCCACTTCTCTTCCCAGACTGACTTGATGACCACATGGGATTACTTGGTACCACTACATCTGGCACAGAACAAGATACCATTACTCTATTTCCACTATCAGAAATATATGTCCCTGGCTACTTTTATTCTCAGTGTTTTCAATTATATACATTTATCTATGCAGATGATTCATATATATCATTGAGCTCCAGTCTTTGCTCTACAATGCAAACAGCCAAGGAAAATAACTATATTGGACAATAATATCAGATTCAATTCTGCAAACCAAAAATTTATAGCAAAAAGTGGACTTTATGAACAGACTGTTCTGCAAAACAAGGTGGGCTTTTTGAAATTTCATCCCTGAAAGACTAACATAGTTACCTGGAAATGTGTGATGAAACACTTTTACCCACTGTTTCCTCAATTACACTTTCAGTTGGTTATCACCCTAATAAACTTGGCTTTAAAATAAAATAATTTTCTGCAAACATGGTTTACTCAGTAGATACAGACAGACGTAGTTGTAGGGTTTAGTTTAAATGTTATGCACTTGTGATGGATCTCTATAAAGCAATGCCAGAGCACCAGGATTTATTTTTCGGTTTGTTTTTAATGAAAGAAGAACTAGCCAGTAATGAGCAGATTTAAGACAGAAGACTGTATTATAAAAAATAAACACAAACATAGGGCATCTGGTTGACATAGATTGTGTTAATGGCCAGATTTACAAAGGCATAGACATACTTGAAACTTGAGATAAGCAAATTTGTCAATTCCCAAGGCATCTAAACAGATAAAATACTAAAATTTATCGGCCTTTGACTCCATGCTGGGAGTTTAAAAAATACTTAAGCAAGCTGTTGCCTAATTCCATCACATATTTGTCCTTATGGCTGCTTTTTAAAATTTATCCTGTATTCTCTATTTTCTATTCAATAACTTCATCACGGCCTTCACCCGATTATGCTGACACCCATACTTTGACTTGCCAGCCTCAGCCATATTTGGGTCAGCCACTGTAAGCTTATGAGTCAACCAGATAGTCTTCTAGTTAAAATGAGGTGCAAATTTGATCCCTTTGAAAAACTGCTGCATAGATTTCTCTCTTTTAAAATATTTACCATCTGTTTCTGTGTGCAAGATATGTATGAGTACACAAAAAGCAGTATTTTCCAAATTCCTTACTGATTTAAGAAAGGGGGTCTCCCTGGTAAGACTAGAAAAATAGATTCATTTCCAAGCAGTGAAAAAAACTGCTTTATGGTTAAGTTCTTGGAACTATTACTAGCCATAGATTTCAGAAGATGTGATAAACAAATTTTGCAAAACTGTGTAACCACAGTACATAGATGATCAAAATCCAATATCAACTTTTTACCACTGCAAATCCATTATAGGTCATGTTTCAATATGAAAAAAAATATCTCTGGATAATAGCTTTTACAATCTGAACTTTGCAATGTGAACACTCAGACTGGCAGAGAAAAACGTGACGTTTTCCATAAACCTCTCTTACACTAACCAAGCACATCACAGAAAGTGGGGAAATACAGCTGCAACCTCTGTCCCAGACATTGCTGTATATGGATGGAGAACTGCTATGTACAGACAAAAGTGTAAAATCAGGGCTTATTAGCCTCTAAGTGATCTGGAGTTGTACCCATAAACATTCCGTATTTAATCTCTGTTGTCTACAGTTATGAACACAATCTCTGAGTTGCTATATAAGCTTTTGGACTGATTTCAATTCCACAGAAATCAAAAGAAGTTCATCACTAAATTCAGTGGATTCAGGGTTGGGCCAGCCTCTTTTTCATATCCATGTTGTGCACTTCAAACACACTTATGATCAAAATCAGTATAAGACATAGTTAATTTGGGACTTGTGCTTAAACTTCAGTTGTAAATTCCTTGTGATGTTCAGAGTTGCACTGAGACAGTAATACACGTACAGGATGATGTGCCCTATCCTTGACCATGCAGGCAAGCATGCCATGATGGCTTATCTGAGAGCAAAGCCAATGCAGAGGGGAAAATATCAGAGCAAACAGAGCTAAAAGAGAACTAAAGAGATGCAAAGAATTAGAAAGGAACCACAGAATATGTGTTCCAATTATGTAACTGAAAATGTACACACAGAATCCCCATATAATCATGACAATGAAAGCATTTTCATTGGAGTTAATACCTGTGAGAAAGGATTCCATTTTGCACTGCATATTGATAAAAGCTGTCTGAAGCAAAGACTGCATAGGTCACATTGAAGAATTCTCCACTCACAGCCTTTTCTGGAGGCCTTTGCACCCATGCCATCTCCAGGCCTAGAAACAACACAGTCATGGGCTAACATATTTGCTATACTTTTCTACTTTACAGATGCACACAAATGTAGAATTTTCTCTGTAGTGATTTTCATCAGTTGTTCCTATTGCTTTTTATAAGCCCAAAACAGTCATCCATTTTAGTGGCTGTATAGGTAAATAAAAATGCACATTAACTGAACAATTCTGACACTCACTTTAAAAAAATCAAGCAATTGGAGAAATATGACAAAAAATCTGGTCATCTTATCTGAAGTGTCTTTACTCCCAGTATAATGCAGTGCTGCTTGTCCTGAAATATTTGTTTTCCTCTTTGATCAGGCAATAAACACTTCTCTTCATTCTTAGCTGCTTTCCCTGTGGCATACCTCATTATGGAAGAAAAACAGACAACTCTAGCACACAAGAAATTCAGTCAAAACCCTTAACATCATGAGACATAAATTATTTATACCAATATATTTAAGAAAGAATTCTCATTTTATAAAACCATACCACATCTAGAACAGAGGACAGTGGAAGGAGTGCTACTCAGACATGTGTCATTTTCCATTTCCACATTCTTATTGGGAAAGATGATTTATCCCAGTCATCTCTCTTGTCCCTGGGATACCATATTACCTGCTCTGAGCCTGGGAATGAAGTGACATAAGAGACGGGAGAAGTTTTTAATCCATATTCTTAAACAACACTATCAAAATCTTCCCACTCCATTCACCTACCTCTTTCCCTATTGCTGGTTTTAATTCTCACCACATCAAATTACTTACATCATGCAAGTGTGTAGCTCTCAGTTTGTGAGGAAGTTTCAAATCCCTTATGCAGAGGATGGGTAAACCTGCCCTTCAAGAGAATCTCACTTTGTTGTTGTTTTTGTTCCGTTTTAAACTCTTTTATTACTCTGGAGTTGTTTTTACAAATGTATTCTTCACTTGCACTGTTAGTGAAGCTCCTATATTTTCCCCTAAATGTAATTACCTTTCAGATATAAAGAAGAAAATTGTAAAATAACCTCTTGATTTCACATCTTCCTCAATAAATGCTAACACTATGAGAGAAACAACAACACAAAGATTTACAAAATGCTAGTGTGATTTGCACTAAAAGGTAAGAGAGAGCTGAGCTTCAGAGAATATGTGAGAATGAAGGCAAAAGGTCAGCATAAATTTCAGTTTAATTACTCTCTAATTCCTTTTAAGGTCTCACAAAAATAAACAAAACTCTTCTTTCAATGATCAATACTCCCACATCTAAATGCTTTGAAGATCTTGTGTTAAATCCACAGCAATCAGGCTACAGTATATGCCTCTTGCTTTGCTTTTAGCAATGCCCAGAAGATGACAAGGAAGAACCACAGAGAAAGGTAGGATAGAGCTTGGAGTTCATTCTAAATCTGTCTGTAAAGAATATATGTTAATTAAACAACCTCCTCATATTAGTTTCCCTTGTATTCAATTCACACTTTGATTATTAGCAAGAACAGCTTTAAACAAGTAATCTTTTCTGGTAAATAGTTGTTTCAATGTTAAAGTAATAGTAAATTCGCACAGGGATAAAAGCCTTAGTTGACAATCACCTAGATAGTCTTTGAATTTCACTGTTCCAACAGAACTCTTTGGAAAATGTTTAATCGTAATATTGAGCTCAGGGTGTGACCCAGCAGTGTATTTCCTGGAGTGTTTTATCAGTATTAGTTTCACAGGTGTTCTTATTTTTCCTAAAAACCATATTGAAACACATTGTCTCTGGTCTTATCTTCTACAACAGAAACAAAAGTGTTGCTTTACATCAGTTATTTATCAGTTACAGAGTCACAAAATCACAGAATAGTTGAAATTGGAAGGCACCTCCGGAAATCATTTGGTCCAAACCTTTGTTGCTCAAGGCAGGATCACATAAAGCAGGTTGCTCTAGATCTTGTCTAGTTGGGTTTTGAAAATCTCCATGGATGGAGAAACCACAACCTTTCTGGACAACCTGTTCTACTGTTTGGTCACCCTTACAGTATAAAAGTATTTTCTCGTATTTAAATTGAATTTCTCATTTTTCAATTGCTCTTTAATTATTTTTCAATCTCAAAAAATCAATTTCCAACATAATAATTATTCTATTTTTTATTATCTCATCATATAAATTCATTTTTGAAACTGACTGGAATAAGTGATTAAAGATCTCAGATTTTTTTTTTTAAGTACTTATGGAACACAGTTTTGAGCAAGGTGGAAAAGCATGACATGTAGAATCAGTGATTTTGTTTACTGGCTGGAGTGTTTAAACACAGTCCACTTTTGAACTGACACTACAAAATTTCAGCTATGACTCAATAGAATTTGCTGCAATGCAGAGCTGCCTACATGCTTTGTTTCGATGAAGTTGCATTTGGTTTTCTAAAGAGAAATAAAATGTTTTCAGTTTCTTCCACGGTGAAGGGATTCAGCTGTTGCTATTTTTTTAATCTTTCAGAACCAATGAATATTGGACAAATAATTGCTTTTAAGTATCTTTTGGTTGTTTTCTTTCACTTATTTCTCTAGAAAGAGAGGTTGTCACCGATTCAGATGCTTTCCACCATGCATAACATTCATCATGAGTTAGGTATTATTCTGATTACTTCCATTTTGGGTTTTCAACCATTCCCCAAGCAAGAGATGCTCTTTCTTGAGCAGCTTTAGGACTCACTCACCTCCACAGTCCAGCATGTTATACTCATCTGGTTTTTCCAGGGGCCAACAGTCATAGTCTTTGTTATCTAAATCATGCCACCCCTCTGCTAGTATCACCTGCCAGAGAAAAAGCATATGAATAGACTCCAAAAAAGACAGTATGGGAACAAAGGAAGGATGAGTTCCTTCTCCGAGAAATCAAACCAAATGCAGAAACATAGCCTGGCATATATCACTCTCTTCAACTTCTGGAGAAAAAAATGACAGCTTCCGAGGGATATACAGACTCGATCAGCATATTATTTTGATCTACCCAGAAATTAGCCATGAAACATTGAGGGGACTTAGCTAATCTATGTCTTGCAGAAGGTTTTCTCTATGAAGAGCAGGGGATTCTAGGACCATATGCAGAGAGACATTTTATTTAAAGATTTTTTTTGTTTGCTTTTAAAATGGCACCCCCCTTGCTCCAAACTGCCATTTCTTTTAATCTTTTACACCTAAATTCTTTGAAAGAGTAGGTTTTTGCTAAACTTTTAATAACACAATACAACTGTTAATTATATAAATGTTAATATATAATTATAGATAATACTAAGACTGCATAAGCCTATTACAGGTAGAATGCAGCATCAGAATAGCTTAATTACTTATCACAGTATGCATGGAATAAGAGAAAATTATATGATTTTTCCAATATATTCTTCTATTACTCGTTTTCTACATTACTAAAATAACAATCAATGATTGCCTCATATAAACAGCTGTTTCACTGCAATAAGCCATATACAGATCTTTCCATATGCACAGACCACAGGAATAAGTTCTGGTAAGCAGATCTATGTAGTTTACCTACCAATAAACTGAGGAGGCTTCGGAGACCTAAGGCTGGTGTTTTGACAGGTCTCATGCTCCCTAACATGCACCCAGCTCACCAAGTGTCAGGGCTGCTTCTGATGTTGCTGTTGCTACAGAATTAGATGCCCTTGCCTAAGAAGGGGGGTTGCTAGGCAAGCTGAACCTGGCAACTACAGCTGCTGCAGCTGTTCTGCCTCCTCCTTCCCTCTTCCCCCCACCCCACTGCTTCTCTGTGCAAGGTGGAAACACCCCTATGCACCTCTGCTGAACCTCTCTGAAAAATCATCACTTGTCTTAGGGGCAGCCCTGCTCTCAGACCATTGAATTTTGTGCCCCTGTCAGCTCAAAGCTGGAAAAGCAATGGGAGAATTCCATTTCACTGACTTGTCAAGCTTGAGCAGCTTCTGACCCTTAGGCAGCTGAATCGATACTGTGGAAATAAACACAGAGACATGGCTGGGCCTGGGAGAGGAGAAGTGTATAAACTCCAAGGCAAGAAATGGTCACCTATGTAAGATAACCTTAGAGGCTGGACTAGGTGATCTCCTGACATTCCTTCTGACTTGAATTATATTAGACAACTTCTGCCTGACAAGTGTCCTGCTACGTACACAGGTGAAACAGACCTCTGCCTAGCCGTGCTGGTACAATAAAGACATAGATGTGTCCATGACTATTTATGTTTGCTGAAGTCATTGCCAACACAGAACTTCAGTTGTGATTCAGGTCTCCTGAATATTTCCCTGTGTTTTCTCTGGAATGCTGGCTCTCAGCCCAAACTGACATTAAGAATCTTCATCAAAATGCTTGGACTTCACTATTTATTGCATCAATATTGCAGGAAAAAAATGCAATGTGTGACCAGCTCATCTTGAAAAGGGTTGTAGATCATTTAAAAAATCTGTTTGGATTCACTCATAAAAGAGATACTTGTATAAACTAATACAAACATTTTAGGTTGGAATTTTATGTTTCTAGTGAAATCCTAAACCTCATTTGTGTTACGTCTTCCTGTGCTTCACTATGACCATTTCATCCAAATCATAGGTTTCAATATATGAAAGCCTTTACCATATTTCAGCTTGGCTACATGGCAGAAGGAGAAGAGAAAAAACCACCTTTTTTTGACTGGAATTATCTGCTTAGAAGAATGCTACACATACTAACATCTTGAAGAGGTTTTACCGGTGATTTGTTCTAGGATATCTTGTGCTCAATGAGGAATTTGCTGGCATGGAAGGTAAGGATTACAACTTGTTAGACCCTACAGCAGCCAAAAGAATACCAGACTGATCCTATTTTCTTTAACAGGACTGACAAATATTCACATGACATTAATATCATGATTCAAAGACTGTAAAGATCATACATTACATTTATAGTTACTTGTCTATCACCAAGTTCAGAATTCCTGGAGAGTGGCCATGTACAAGAAGCTGGCCTGGAAATCCTGAATTAAAGATGGATGGATCAGAATGGCTGGTGTTTATCTGATTTAACAATCTATCCCAGCTATTTGAGAAGCACATTACCACCTCTGCATTTAAGCACTGGAAATTTTAAAAAGAAAACCGATGAGGAATATTTTGCAATATAAATATATGAACCTTGGTAAAAAGAAAGGATTGAGAACTTAGTGAGTAATACATTCTTCAGGTTTATCTACAACTCTCTGTATATAAAGGAAATCAGAAACAGGTCTGAATAAAGTGAGATGGTAATCTCAAACCTAATAATCTTTACTTTACATCTGTTTCTTTTTCTCTCTGTAAGTTATACACAGTCACAGAATTTGCATTACCATCCATTGTACTACAAATGAGTTTATTAACACAGTCAGACCCAGTCTAGCATAGATGAACTGAATTCTGCCTACTGCCACTTGCCTGGCTTAGTGCAATAACAGTTCTTTGGCTTCTTCTCTTAGAAGGATCTCTTCATCTGAAAAAAAAAACCCTCGTAATTTCTACTGATTGAAATGAGGTTTATCAAATGACTTTATGTTTACAGATTTATTTCTGTTGTGTTGGCTGTGCTTAGACAGTCCCTTAAGCTACACCGTTTCTATTTCATTCATTAACTCAGTACTAACGTCTACTACAAATCAGAGGGAAAATAAAGATATTTCAAAGTTTTATGAGCAGTATCACTGTAGATATTGGTAAAACCATGCATTTTCATTGATGTTTTGATAATAATAACTAAAATATAAATATGCAACATTTGTAGAAAAAAATAACAATGGTTAAAATATTGTTCCATAAGACTTGCTAATTATGTGCTTTCAAGTATTTTAGGAAAGCAATTTCCAGCAATATAATGAAATAAAAATAACCATGATGAAAGCTTCAAATATCCTTGACAATATTTATTTATTCTGGCATTCAGAACTTCCAGATGGTTCTTGTCTTGATAACAAGCTGAAGTTCAAATAGAGATGTTAAACTACTTCATTTTTAAATAGGTTATATTTTCTAGCAAGACACATTTTCAACATTTATTTTCAACAAAAAAAATCTCAGAAAATCATTGCCAGGACTCATTTGACATTTCAAAATGATGGAATTACAAAGATACCATTTCTCTGAACTATGTTGTCATTTGTGAAATCAGTAGCTAAAACTTAAGTTCTTGAAATATAAACTATCCTGCACGTGGGTTGGCATCCTACTCAATGCTACACTGCTCCATGCTCCTAGCATCTAAAGGGATGTAAGATTACCTATCCTACTCTCATTTTATAGTGTTAGCTCCAATAAAAAGCATTTTAAATGACAGAGAGTCTGAGTGCCTTACTTACTGGGATCATAACCGACCAGCAAAGCTTTCGATAGTCACCGTGTTTGCAGAGGTGGTGAGCAGGCATGGCCAGCGCACTCTGACACTCCCCTCTAGTGGTTTCATTGGAGAACAACGGCAGACAGATTCTCCCCTGTGCGCAGTTTGGTTTAAGGATAGTCTTGTCTTGATGCACAAGCTGCCACAAATAGAGTAGTTGGGAGCAGTGTAGCAGTGAACCTGCCTGACCTCAGGCTCTCACCTGGGGGTTTGGTGGCAGCAGCTGGTGGCCTTCTACCCCTCCCCTTCCCACAGCAGAGTGATGCACTGGACTGCCACAAGAAATTCCCAGGGCTCTAGTATATGGCCACGTTACCACAGCACAGCAAGTGGTCACACCTCCACTGGGTCACTGTAACCATTTGTTTCTGCATTTTTAGCCTGCAGAAAGTGCTATTCTGTCCTGCATAGAGCCCCATGGACAAAGGATGTTGATCTTGTCTTGTAACTCCACATTGACACAAGCAAGCATATATATATCAAAAGAGGCCTTCCAGTGTGAGCTTCTTGTGTGCTCTCCCTGTGGTGCTGGTACTCCAGGCTTTCTGCTACTTACGAGATGAACTGGACAATTGGATCAAAAATATGATCCAGTTACAACTGCTTTTTTTTTAAATTATTATTATTCTGCTGCATTAGTTTTAACTAGGTCACTGTTTTTTTCCTCCCACCCTTTGCCTATTCTCACCTGTTCTAGGTGCAAACTCTCATTCAAGTAACACACACCTGTGTTCATGTGGTTCAGTGAGACTCAGACCTCAGCTGAGCCTGGATTAGCAAGATCAAAAAGCAACATCTGACTTTCTCCAGAATTCTTGGTAATTAAAAGACTAAACATTGTCATAAGTTTTGTAATAGTTCAGTAGCTTCAGAAGTACTGAGTGCCCTCAATTTGCTGAGAGTGCTGAAGAGGCAACAGCTGTGGGTCTGGTGAAATGCTGGAGAGCAGTAAGCAAGCTACTGAGCTTTGCACCCATGCCATCCCTTAACTTTGTAGTCTCTCTCCATTTCTTTCACACAGTCTCCCAAATATCAGAAGTTTGAGAGAATTCCAAAGAAAGAGGCCTTGGGCTAAAAGAATAGTAAGCATAAAATAAAAAAAAAAAAAAGAAGTAGTGACACATTTGTTGTTAAAGATCTGAAAGGTTAATGTTAGGTCATTAATCTTTGATGACAGTTTAACTCAACTGCAGCAGAAGGAGCAGTTACATAGTTCAAAGGAACAGAGCTGGGAGGCAGTATGAAAGCATGACAGATACGAAAAAGAGTTTTGTTAAAAGGTAATTAGGGACATTGAAAACTATAGCTAAGTACTTTAAGTAGAAGCTAACTGCTTCCGATGTTATACACAAACTCACAGAAACTTCAAAAATGCAAATGGTATTAATTGGTAAGGTGGCAGATAGTCTTCACTAGACTCTCAAGTTACTGCAAATGCTGAACAAATTTATGCTTTTATAGATGAATTCCTTAGGTCCCCTCTAGTTCATGGGGCATCACAGGAAGTCTTGTTCTGTTGCTATACTTGGGGTTTGATCTGCAGCACTAAATAAGATTAAATATTTAATTAATTTCAAAAATGTTAGAAAATCTATCAAAACTTGAAACTAAAAGTATCATGTATACTCCCTGCAGGATGTATGAAGACTTTCATCTGGAATATGTCACAGACTTGAAGAAGAAATATTTCTTTTTAAAAATATGCACTATTGTCTGGTTAGAGAATTGACCAGTACATGAGCTGTTGTGGAAGAAAATCAACATTCCAGGATTTTCATCACATAAAGCAATCTGTAATTTTTCTTCTTCTAAAGAGAAGGTGGAAAGGATGATGACATCTGGAATTTTGCAAGGAGAATACTCACAGCTAGAAAACTAACGGGTTACAGTGATTACCTCTCTAGCTGAAAATGCTGTTGGTCTTAATAACTTGATATAACATATGACTGAAAACCCCTAAAGAGACTGGATAAAAAAAAAATTAACTCATAGTTCCTAGAGAAGCCAACAGGAACATCACTTTCAAAGTGATCCAGGTTAACCTTTAGAAAATCCTAGCGTAAGTACACAACTTAAAATATTTCTGCATCAAGGGGTTTGCTTGAATAAATCATTGTGTTTCTGTTACTATAATGCAGGATGTCAATGCTGTAGTTGTTCAAAGGGCATTCAGCAAGTCTAAGAATGTGAGAATGAATTTCAGTTTGATAGGATGACTGCCTGAGAGGCTTAAGAAGAGCTGGTCCCAGTTCAGCACAGAATAATTTGAGTTTTCTGTTTGGGAAGAAACTGAGCAGAACATCACTGGTGTTCTCAAACGCCTCCCATCTTTCAGTCCTCCCACACAGGCAGAAATGTTATGGATGTCTGCAGTGCTTAGGAACAGCAAACTTGGCTGCTCTTAAGATCTACTGTGGAGGATGTGGGTGTCAGTTACAGATGGCAGCTGAGGGACATTTCTGTTCTTACCTGCGACATGCTCCTGTGATCCACTGGTCACTCCACTGGTTGTAGCAGGATTCAGTTGAAATCTGCATTTTGCTTTAATGGGTTTTTCCTCTCCTTCTCTTCTCACTTCTCACTGCATTACTAATTTATGTTTTCAGAATTCTTGAATTATTTTCTGTCTATATTTTTATGCACATTAGCATTGTACATTTATTGTCATTGCAGACACCCTTTCTCACCCCTTCCCCCCTCCCAAAAGACACCCTCATAGCCTATAATTGCTTCTACATTTCTAGGGTCTCATGCAATCAGGAATTCCTAAGAGACCACTGAGAACTCACTGAGACAGGACGTCTCTTGGCCTTTTGTAACTGAAGGATCATTTAGCATTTTGGATCATCTCTTTGGACCAGCCCCAAAATGAAACAGAGGTCCAAACTATTTCCCTTCTTCAAGTCATGATCATTACTGCATATATCAGGCTAGAGAGATGTTTGCCTAACCTGTTTTTAATGACCTTCAGTAGTGGAGTCTCTACCCGTTCCTTTGTGGTGTATGTAGTACAACGCTTCAGTACCATTCCCTGTTAAAAAGTTTTCTCTATGGTCCCACCTCCTTCTATCTTGCTACAATTTCACCTCAGTACTTATGCCAGCTACACAGAGAACAGTTAGGATGTTCTGTATAATTTTTACATGCTTGAAGTCTTTAGGAGTCTGGCTTCTGCCAGTTACTATGTATCAAGATGCCTTACACAAATGTATTCTCACATTTCTTTACAGGGAAAAAGGATCATCCTAGTTTCAGCAACATAATACAGGAATAAAGAGTGATTAAAGAAAATGCGTAAGTCTAAGTAGAACAGATATTTCAGGAGTAGGAATGAGCACTTTCTCCTTGGATCTTTGGATGCAAAGAAGTGATCTCAAGTGTAGCCCAGGATCATAATCGAGACCACTGTCATACTGCAATTAAAATAAATGTCACTTTTCCAGAAAGAAGTGGAAAACAGCCTTTGTTTAACATCCCAGTCTTTCTGCTGATGGAGGCTTTGTCTCAATGAGCTTTTTAATCTGTGCCTCAAGTGGAGTGAACTTGGTAAATGTCCAGTTTGGCATAATGCCCTTTCGTAGACTGTTTTGTGACTAGTCAGAAACAGACTAGTGTCAGAACTAGTCTAGTGGGAGAAGCTGAGGATTTTCAGATGCTACTGAACCTGAAAAGATTTCTCTGCCATTCAGGATTTTCTATTCTTTGGTACATTACTTTCTCTGCTGAAGTCAGACATGCCTTCCTTCTGTCAGAAAACAGTGGGGGAGCCAGTAACTTCTTTTCCTGTCATGTTTAGCATCCAAACAAAGATCAATCTACCATTTGCACTGTAGCTTTGACACAAGGAACAGTGGCTTGAATGCTGACAGAGAAGAAGAGACAGAAAAGAAAACTGTTTTGAATTTGAAACCCAAATACCTGATCTGACTTACCTGTTGGGATAAAATAACATATTCTTTTGCAGCCACATGCGGCTATCACCTTATTTAGGACTCAGCCTCACTTTGACTGAAATCCCTGGCACATGTCTTTGCTTTTTCCAGTAATATGCTAGTCCCAGAATGGAGAACTTGAGAACACACTGCAAAGGTATATGTAGGCATAATAAGTCAGTAAGACAATTTTTATTTTCCATTATTTCACTTCTGTATTGCCTAGGGCTACTAACTAATTAGCTTTTTCTTCTGTCTTTTGAGATCTCTCTCCCTTCAGAGAGCACACTCCAGAGTGCTATCCTTAACAGCTTCTAGTGCAGCCTGGTTATCAAGAAGTGTCAGTATGATTCTGCCATGAAGTATTTCATTGCTCTGCTCTGACAAATATTAGTTAGGAGTTCAGGTGTGTCTTCTCATCTTGCACTTCCCTCCAGACCCCTCAGTTCTCTTATAATGTAATTCCTATTTAATAATCTCTTAGGTTTTAAACTTCCAAAAGCAGGGGATTCTTAAAGGCATAAATAACAGCCAGAAGCCTGATGCTCACTGAGTCTCCCCATGCTTTACTGCCACTTACTTCTTGGAAAAATCTCTATTTTTTTGTGTAAGTATGTGTACAGTGAGTAAGAAAAGGAAACACTCATCATCCTGACACAGGCTATCAGAGCCCTGACCATACCCCTCTCTCCTGGAAGCTATGCTGCCTGGTCTCAGGGCCGACACTGATAGTGCTGCTCTCCAGCCTTGAAGCTATGTGAGGGAGAGCTGCCTGAGCAGCCCTTGTAGGGGCTCTCCACCTTTTTCTAGCAGCTGCTTTTAGGCTGGGCTCTCACACTTGCTTTCTGCCAGAGCTACATTGCACCTATGCACATACCTGGCCAGGTATCCTGTTGATCTGAATCCTGACTGTGACACATAGATTTGTCTTCCTGGCTTGACCTCGGACTTGTTTCAACACCATGGACTTGTCTGTCAATCCCTACTTTTGGCTGACACGGTTTACTATCTCCAGACCTGTCATGCTTGCCCTCTTCAGGCACTATGGACCTGGGCCCTGTTTGGGATGACACTGCTCTTCCTGTCTTGCTGTCAGCCTGGATCTCCTTCCCTTCTGGAGCACTCTGTCCTTGCTGCTCTCTGACAAGGACACCTCAGCTGTAATGCTGCAGAAAAAAACAAAAAGACAAAAAAAAAAGTTCAGGAGGAGGAAAATGTAAATGCTTTGCTCAAAACCTCGTAGAGATACCTCTCTACAGCACCTTTTGCTGAACTGTTTCAAATTCCAAGTAAGAATTACTGTAAAGAAGTTGTTTTTACATTAAGTAGGTAATTATCAGGACAGAATTCTATGCATAGTTAACTTCAAACACGGACGTTATAAATATCTTGGGATTTTCTGGGGTTTCTACAGTATTTTTAAATGAACAGTGTTATCACTGATTTAGTTTGTTTTCCAGGCACACTCCTACTTCAAAATATCTGCTTCAGACTGGCTGTGGTTTTAGAGATTTTTATAAAATTTATACAGTCATTTTAATTTCTTAACAGTGCTATCTTTTTGTTAAGGCTTGATCACCAATAGTTGCATTGGTTCATGATATCACTCTTTCCCTAGTCATAAAAAAGACTAGGTGTGTCCTTTCCTCATGCCCCAGTGCTTCTCCCATTAATAGGAGATGACTTTTAATTTGTATATATTTTGTTCTCTGTACTTCAGTGGGAATAAAAAAAATCACACCTTTTTAGTGCCTTCTTTATATCCCATGGAAGCTGGATAAGCAGCTCCATACTTGATGGGAAAGTTTAGAGATGCAGCTAATTCATTTGGAAGAATGATACACAAAATCCTTAGCCCTTCAAGCATGAAGCAGGACAAATTTTGTACCATTGTCAAGACAACAGGGGATTAAAGAGCCAGGCTACCTGCAGAAAGGGTAGGGAAACTAGACAGGTTGTATAGCCAAAACCAGGAAAGAAATTGCTCTTCTCCCAACTCCTGGAGAAAGTGCTGCTTCCCAGGGATCATGAGGCTTATTCACTTTTCTTTTTGTGAATAAACATCTGGGCTGTGAGGACTGATTTCTACAGACCCTGAAATGAGACTGATGTTAGTACGTTCCACATTTAAGGAGAGAAGGGGTGCATGAGAACCTGAATGTCCAGGGAACT
This sequence comes from Buteo buteo, assembly GCF_964188355.1. Taxonomy (NCBI): domain Eukaryota; kingdom Metazoa; phylum Chordata; class Aves; order Accipitriformes; family Accipitridae; genus Buteo; species Buteo buteo. The sequence continues at coordinate 75,642,218 of NC_134204.1, forward strand.
GGTGTACTTCTGTGGTGGTGAGAAAGGATTGCCATTTTAAATGGTGGCTTGTGACAAACTCATTAACACATTGAGTGACTCATGAGGACTGTTATAGAATATCTTAGGCAGTTTTTTTCCCTTTACATTTGAGCAGAAGGATGCTTTTCATCTCTGGCTCGGCTATTTCTGATACTAGCTAGGGCATGTTTCAAGGCATTCTCCGTGCTTCATGCAGGGCTTATGAAAAGACTATTTTTACCACATGACTATTAGCAAGTCTCTCCAGTCCTCCTGCCTCCCCCAGGGTCAAATTCTCCCCTGAAACTGTGCTCTGATTATGTAAGAGATATAAATTGAAATTCCACTGGGGAGCTGTGGCTAGCATAAAGGTGAAGAGAAGATTAACTGTGTGGCTTTAGTTAAACACAAGTGGACCATTCTCTTAAATAACTCAGTGGTTATTTTTGTTCCCTCTGATGTACCAGTGGTTTGATAAATACCCAGCACATAAGTTTGTTTCTTGAACCAACTTACACCCTGTTCTGCTTCAAAAAAATACCACAAATCTAACAGAGTTAGTGAGCTTTTGCAAAACAGCTACATCACTGTGTATTACGACTAGGATATATTTAAAATCTCATCTTTCTGGTCCCACAGAGAGGATTCTCTTCTCTCTTAAAAGCAGTCTGAGATCACTTTCACTTCCAACCATGGAATGAACATGACCTATCATTAGCAGCACCATTTCACTGCATTACTCTATGTTCACAGCATGTAGCCAGTGGGCCAGACTCTGACTTTCTCAAGAAGCAACACTTCTCATTCCATTCTTGTGTGCTTGGGAGGCACTTCTGTTTAAAAAAGAACTTATGATGTGTAAAAAAATCATATTATATACTCACATAATATATGGAGCATTGCAATGTATGTATTGTAACGACGCACAGAAACCTGGGTTAAGCAGCTTTGGTAAATCTGCCCAAGTAAAACTTTGGGGGTATAGATGTTAAGGCCTGGGAAGAAGAGGGAAAGAAAATTTATTTCAGAGTTGCCTGGACTTATGACCAATAGGACTGTGTGGAGGAGCCTGTCCTACAGGCTATATGCATTCTAAAAGAATTTAAATAGCCAAAATGTTTGTTGTTAAAGGAGCAAGGAGCAGAGCAGGAGTATCCAGGACAACAAGAAAAGTAAAGAGTAGCAGGCAGGATCAAAGACCAGAACTGTGAGGACAAAGGTTTACAAGTGCCTGGCATCACACAGTGAGGAAGTGCTTGTACCTCTGTGTTGAACAAGTGTGTTTCACTGGACTTCTGGCCTGAAAGTGATCTTGATGGGATGCAGACAGTCTCCAACTGCTCTGCTATGCTGTCCTCTTTTTCCTGACTGGAAACCCTGATTGCTAGATGAAACTAGCTGAGAAGCAACAGATTTGCTGAATGCTGGCCACTGGCACAGCAGAGACTGCAAGATGGCCCTGTGATTTCATAAGTACTGGGAGACAGCAATGAGAATTCATGCAGAATGACAAATGACAGGCGAGCAAGGAAGTAGGTAGAGATGCAGGGTTTACTGTCCCTCCCTGATGAAGGGTGTCAATAACCAGTTTGGCCTGATTTAGTTGAGAGGGACAAAAGGACCTTAAAGAAAGAATGAGTCTCTGTTGCTAGGGAGGAATGAGAAAGTGCTATTCAGAATTGTGAGTTATGTATTTACTCTTCATTAGATGTATGAAATGAACAATGACAAGAGCCAAGCACATCTGGACTAACTTTGTGATGCCATTGAGGGCATCTCCTCTGTCTCACATTAGAACAGTCATCAAAATTTTTTACTGCTGCCTTCTATAACGAATGCAGATTCTCCATTTTTTCTTTAGAGTGTGCTGAAAGAATTGGCTTGTCTGAGATCTACAAGAAATAGTGAAAAAGATGCTTGTTGATACATGAGAAGTCTCAGCTCTCGGGGCAAACTGCCAGAATCTAAGAAAGCAACTTGTATTATTTAAATGTGTTTTAAGCAATGCCATTCAAATTATGTTTTCTTATGGGTATAAGAAATTCTAGTCACATACTTAACATAGATTTTTCACCTGCGTTTATAAATCCCTGGCTCTCTCTGTGCCTTGTATTCTTACTAAGGGATTTGGTTTTAGAATGGAAGAGAAAGATCCAGATTCTCACCAGAAACATTTAGACACAACAGGAAAAGAGCCATGCAAGCTTCTACCTGATCTGTAAAAAAAAATCAAAACTGTAAATACAGATGATAATGACCATGCATGATTAACATGTCACAGTGGGGAACTCTGGTAATGTAACATTTTAACAGATATATCTTCATCAATTTTCTGTAATAATTTTTTGAAAGCCCACTAACTTGGATTTAAGCAGGGTAAATGTTACTATTTTTAACACAGACTTTTTTTTTGTGGTGTTTTCATTAGCCAAGATGTTGCTTTTCTATTAATACTTACTTTTAATAAGTACACTCATTTAGCAAGAATACACTTATTTAACTCCTTTAGTCCTAGGACAGCAGCAATCACAAACAACTCTGTTTATGTGACATTCATTTACTGGAGAATCTCAGTTCTGCCTCAGTAGTGAATTGTGTCTCACTTGTTAGAGGTAACAATACTGATGGTTAAAGCCATACAAAGAAACAACGCCAAACACACTTGTTTCTTTAGAAACAAGTTTTTTGTTCTGGCTTTGTCACAGTGTTGAATGAAAGGAAATAGATATGAGGAATAAATTTATATTACAGCAGTAAATTTATAAGATGTGGATAAATCAGAATGGAGAAACTTGTAAGTTTTTGTATATTTCTATGGGGTTCACAAGCCTTGAGTTAGTGGTGGCTGCAGAAGTGTAACCTGAATTTCTCCCTCCCTAGACTGCATTAGGCATTCAGCACACCAAAAAATATTGCAAGCAATTTCCTTCAGAATAGTTTCCTACTCCATGAGCTAATCAGTTTTGTCAAAGCTGTCCCAGAATGCATCATTGTACCACTATAATTATTTCAGGACTTTCTAACTTCTTTTTTTATTAGCAGTTGGACTTTATTACTCTGCTAAATTATGGGAAAAATATAGTCTATCTCAATTGCCAGGATTAACTCAATTTTCTTCTTAGTATTTTGTTCACCCTCATTTAAAATTTGGTAAAAAATACTTGTAAAATTCATTTGCCAGTACTTTTCTCTCTCTAGCTTAATTGCCTTTTCTTTGGAGGATGCATATATTTTTAAAAGACCTCAGTTTTCAGCTTAGGTCTTATGAATTTCACTTACATCTTGTTTTTTAATTGTTTCATTTAAAGCTGAGAGAGAGAGATTTTTAACCTGCTTAAAAGACTCTCAACAGCACTTACTCTAAGAGCTATTTTCTTCAGAAAAGAGGAAAATGCATTCTAGAAGATGGGGACTAGTGGAAGGGACATATTTGTCTGACTTTTTTTTTAAGGGAAAGTGAATTTACAGAGGACCTAGGAAGTGCTGGAGTACCTCAAAAACTGAGGGCATTGTCAGTAACTAGAAGAGGCAGGAAGGTTGTGAAGCTCCTAGGGCATCAGATTGAAAACAAACAACAGACAAAACCCTTTGTCCCAGAGAAAAAAACCAAACCCAGGCTTATCACATTTAATTACAGAAAACAACAGTACTTGGAGGGGTTAATAATTTGGCTGCTATTGAAACTGTGTTATGGCTTGTCCCACCTCTCTATGAGCATAGCTGAGTGATAGCAGTACAGTTTTACTGAATACCTCCTGACACAATGCCAAGAAGGCAGTTTATAGCACTCATGCAGACATTTAACATAAACTTACTTACGATGGTTGCTTAAAATAGGACTCTTAAATGTCTCATAATTAATGGATCCTGATTTACAAGTAGGAGACCTACTTAATGCTCTTGTAAAGCAAACTATTTTTTTATCCAAGTATACACTCTTGACTTTTTCTTTCTAACTAAATGATCCAGGTATTTCAATGCCTAAAGCTGCCATTTCAAAAGCACGAGTCTTAAAATTTCCATATCCTAGTCTCAGTTGAGGGGTCTGTCAGAGTTTATAACTAAGGGAATTCTTTAATGGTGGACAGACCAAAACTCATTAGAGGAAAGAAAGAGAGGTGGGGAATGGCATGTCAGTCCACAGGCTGTTACCACTGACTCACGTGACTGAAACTAAAATGCTCCAAGGATACCATTGCCAGTGAAAACCTAAAGGAGACTGATATCCTCATAAGAACATGTTTTGAATGGTCTGGTGGGCTACCTCTGTGGCTTTATCTAGCTCAAAAATGTAGATGGCATTGTGCTAATATAACATTATGTGCCAGCAGACATGAGGAACAGTTCCAACTCTGCCATAGACCTGCTCTGTGTTAATGTAATTTGTTGAACTTTGCTTGTCTTCAGCTTTCCTATTTTTGAAACAAAGCTGCAAGTAACTGACAAAATAACAACCTAGACATTAGAAAAAATGCTTTACAAAGGTGAAAGGTTGATTGCTGCTGAGCTGTACTGGCTTCTCAGTTTTTAACTAAGGTGAGATATGGTATAAAACTATAGTATATCTTTGCCCACCAAAATTTTTAAAATTCATATGAAAACTTTAGTGTTCAAGGTAAGTCCTGCAGGAAAATGTTCAGGTAAGAAATCCCAATGAATTGTAACAAATGGCTATGTATTTGACTCTTGATTGGCCCTCCAGAAACTATTTGTAACAATACATCATTATTTAGTAATGCTCTAGAGCAAGAGTAAGAATAAACAGGACTCCTTACAGGTGTGTGTATGTGTATTTATAGACAGTGGTTGCAAGCTGACATTAAATAAAATTCAGTATCCAGTAAAACCTCTTGGCCTCTTTCCTAAAAATGAGCTCAAAACCCAGACATTCTGAACACAATTTTCAACTTCTAGGATCCCAACATTGGTTTTAATTCAGGTGTTTCTGCTTCCAACTAGGCTATGATTAACACAGATACCAAGTGTTTCTTCTCATCTATTTTCCCTCTTTCTTAGAAGCCAATTTTTAGTGCCTGGGAAACACCCCTTTTTTCCCCACAAGAAGTCAAGCTGCAGCCCTAGACATTTTCCAAGAGCCCCATTCAAAAACCTACTTTCCTCAGGATGTTTTATCTTAGCAATTTCATATCAGTTTTGGTTCTTGCTTTTTAAGCAGAAATGATACAGTGTGAGCAGTCCTGAATTAAGAACAAACTCTTCCTTGCATTTTATAGGGCTTTACCTGTAACATTTTTTGGCCTTCTAATAATGGCTCTAGTGTCACTGTCTCCTTTAAAGATACAAAATAGCAAGGCCCCAGTTATCTATTTTGGAAGAAAGTTGAAGTTCCTTCATAAACAACTGACAGTATCAATTAAGGGCAACTGATCCCACCTTTCAAATTCTTGGCTGGTGTGACTGCTTTGAAAACCCCTTCTATTTTAAATCAGGTGGCTCCAGATCATAACTCTAGAGTATGCAGTTGATTTAGCCATGCAGAAGGTAGAGTTTGTCCTTCAGACAGAATACTTTCCACCTTATAAGTCATTATCACCACATTAAGCAATACCTGCTAACCACTGTTCAGACATTGTAGTATCTGGATGATGTCTGTGTCCATCCTAAGGTGATTATTAATGTTCTTCATGTCTATGCACGAGGTAATATTTTGAGAAAGTCTTCTTGAAAACTGGCTTTGTGATATGATTCAAAATAGTCTAATGTATTAAAGGACAATGAGTAATAAAATTTGCCTTTTTTCAGGGTCTGTGCTAAAAGATGGGAAAATAAGACATGGAAATGTTCAGTGACTTGCTAGAGATCATGGTGCAGGCTAAGGATACATGGTGAGTGCCATAGTTCAGTCCTTGGTGAGCAAGCCACTTGCTTGTGCTGAAACAGACTGGAATTCTGCATAGGTTGAACACTTGACAATCAGAAGACTTGGAAGTTTAGTCTTTTGGTCTAATCAACAGAAGTCCACTGGCTTTCTTAACATACCCTGGTTTTCCATCTATGAAAGCTTCACTTTCCCTCTTGCCATTTTATTTTTCAGTAGTAACTAACACAATGGGGAATCACATACAAAACTTATATGGTATTCTGAATCCACAGCACACTTTCAGCTCTCACCAATATGTTTAAAATTTGAATACCTTATTCTAATCCCTTGATACTTTTATTTACTCATTGGGAAGAGTGGAAGGAATTAAAATTTATACATGGGGGCTAGTAAGAGCAACTATCAACTAACCCATTGCAGATAGTCAGGGAAAATTATTTCAATAAAAAAATGTGAACATGGAGTCATGAAATAAATTTTATGCAGTTCTGTTGGACATGTGTAAAAGTGGATATAGAAGTGGATGCATTGGGGTTTTTTACACATAACCAAAACATGCCACTAAGAAATAAACACCATCTTCTGTAGTAACTGTGAAATACAAAATATTGAAAAAGCAAAAGTAAACATAAGGAACATATTTTGGTGACACCAAATATCTCAGGATTCCACACACACATTAAAACAGGACAAACAATACCATCCTACCATAAACACAAATACAAATGCAGTTCTTTCCATTAAATGCAGCTTTTGTGAACTGTCATGAGAAATGCCTAATAAATTACACAAACCAGCTTTGTAGTGCATCAAAAATGCAATTTGTATTATTCACTGCTTCTTTAATCAATGTGATGCCTATGAGACTGGCAGTAGAGTACTTGTGATGAAAAGGTTATTCCATTCATACAATGTCCATTCTTCTTAGAGATGTGGTAGCATGTTGAATTAAATGACTGGGAAGGAAATGCATGTTACATCGCCTTTTTGTCTTTTAGTTACAATGCTGGCTTGAAGGAAACATCACATGCCAACAAAATTAGGAGATGTGTCACCAGCAAAAATTAGATATTAAGAATGAAGAAGGCAAATGATTTTTCTAAACAAAACAAAGCCAAACAAATCAGACTGATTTCCAAAATGCTGCACAAAGTTCCTGGCAAACTTGCTTGCAAACTAGTTCAAAGCTTCTTATCTCCTTCTTAGAAGACAAATAACAGCCAAGAAAAATATTCAAAAACATATAAGACATTGAAGTAGTTACTTGGCACCAGTCAGACTTCCCAGGGAATGACTAAGCACCACATTTGAAAATCTAGAAACACCTGTCAGGAATTTACCAGTCATGCAGCAACCAGTTTGCAGGACTGGTTTCTTGGTTTCCTTGGCAGCATTTTTTGCTGACAGAATGATAGCTAAAATACTCAAATGTAAACAATGGAAGTTACATCTGAGAGCCACAACTTGGAGTTACTGCTCCCTGTTACCAGAACTAAATGGCAGTTGTAACAACCTGTAACAGCCATCTGCTGGTTACAGTCCACTAAAATCCACTGTTTGCCGTAAAACATTTAAACTCATCCATAATCAGAGGTTATGTTTCTTTGCTCAGTTATTGGATTTAGTTCAGTACAAACTAATATGCAATTACTTAAAATAACGATGAGACTGTATTAATTATTGATGAAGTCAGTTTTGCTTTTAATGGATGTATTGGGTCTGGCTGAGATGGAGTTAATACTCCCCACAGCAGCCCTCATAGCACTGTGCCCTGCATCAGTAGCTAGAAAGGTGTTGATAGCACACCACTGTTTTGGCTACTGCTGAGCAGTGCTGGCACAGCATCAAGGCTGTCTCCCCAACATTTTTGCCCTCCCCTCAATGGCAGGCTGGGGCAGGGCAAGATCTTGGGAGGGGACACAATCAGGACAGCTGACCTAAACTAACCAAACAGATATTCCATACCATATGACGTCAGCTCAGATATAAAAGCGAAGTAAAGGGAGACAGAGGGGGGGCATTTTGTCTTCCGGAGCAACCACTACGCGTACTGAAGCCCTGCTTCCCGAGAAGTGGCTAGACATCGCCTGCTGATGGGAAATAGAGAATAACATAATTTGTTTTTTTCTTTGCTTTCGCACGCGCGACCTTTGCTATCACTGTATTAAACTGTCCCTATCTTGACCCATGAGACTTTTGTTATATTTTCTTCCCCCCCAGCCGAGGAGGGGGAGTGATAGAGCGGCTTTGGTGGGCACCTGGCATCCAACCAGGGTCAACCCACCACAATGGACAAATCTCATAATCAGAAACAGCCAGCACACCTGGAGCTAAAGGTCTGCAGAGGAGAGCTCCAGCAGAAAGACTGAGATGAAGATCAGTATATTTCCTTTCCTTCTCAGAGGTACAGCATTTCTTCAGGTTAAAAATGAGAATGGCTTGTGGCAAAGGCTTTCATTAAGCTGAGGAGCTAGGATCTCAACTTCGCAACCTCAAGCAAAGAAGAGAGAGAGTCACAGACAGCATTTTCCAACAGTTTGTTTTGCTGGACTTGAAAATTGTTTTGCCTTCAGTTTTAACATGCTGCCCTGTCATAAAGGGACAGGATCTTGCCCAGATTCCCAGGGCTTGCTGTCATCCTCCACTGTTCTCATGCTGACAGCTTGATGGTATCCAGAGGAGAAGACCATGTGGGCAGAAGAAGCCCCTGTGCTTTGGGTGGGGGGGGGTGTCCTTGAGGGTGCAGAGGCCTCCAGGCAGCACCAGGGCCTGCAGCCCTGTGGGGCAGAGAACAAGATACTCAGGGGGGGCTTTGTGAGACACAGATCCCTGTGGGGCTCCCAGGGATTTTATGCTTCCCACAGGCTATGCCCAGGTCCTGCCCCACGCTGTAGACCCTGCTGCTGCAGGGTTTTTCCCACTGACAGCCCCTGACAGAGCTTCTGAGCTCCACTGCCGAGCAGGTAGTCAAGAAACTGTGGGGTGCAGTGCTGCCAAAGAGAAGCCAGCAGCTGCGGAGTACTGCTTTTGCCAAAAATGCCGAATCCCGTGGATTTGTAAGAAAGGTGCTGCGGGCAGGAGAAGTCGTGGGTGCTACATGAAAAAGTTAAGGGGAAAGCAGGGAGTGAAGCCGGTATGTTCGTATTTATTGCTCTGTCGGAATTTGCTCAGGCAGCACGGCTTTCCAACCCATCCTTCTACCCCATATTCACCAGAAGATGGCAGATTTGCATAACGTTTGGGCTGCCCCGGGCTTCCTGAGGGCCGAAGGAAGATGGCGGCCTGTGGTGACCCGGGAAGATGGCGGCGGGCGGTCTGAGGGGACGCTCAGGCAGGCAGCGGGTGCGGCGCGGGTTGCCTCCAGCCCCCGGGGCGGCCGGTGATGGCGGGCAGGCCGCGTCGGGGGACGGCTGGCTTCAGCCGTGCGGGGCAGGAGGACGCGTGGGGCCTGAGGATGGGCCCCCGGCGGCCCCTCGGGGGTTCCCTTCCCCCCGCCCCGGCTGGCGTGGAGCAGCCGCGGGGCCGGCCTGCCTATTGCCCGCAACGTGGCTGCTGTCCAGACGGACTCTCCCCCTTCACCTTCCTGATGGCCTCCTCGCCAGGGCAGCACTTGCCTTTCTGGGGAGCTTCGGCTGTCAGGCAGCCTTGCCTGCAGCTGTCCTCCAGCCAGCTCGCCCTGTCCACCCTTATTTGCGGGGTCCTGGCAGCTGGTCCTGCCTCTTCCCTACCTACTATGTACAGCAGAGAAGTGCTAATTGCCTCACGTTATAAAGGGCTGGGTGAGCTGCAGGCATTGTGGATGCTAAGTGCTCGACAGCTTCTGCGGAAAACTGGTGACGCGCCCAAGGTTGCCAAGTCCTGTGCTTGCTGTGGAAACCGCCAGACCATCCCTGCCGGCCAAAGCTCTTCGAGGTCTGCATAGGGGACAAGGCTAGCTGCAGAAACCCTGGACCTCTGGCTTGGTTTCCTCAGGTTTTTTGGTGCTTTGCAACACAATCCATGGCATGACAAGTCGGTCTGTGGTCTGATGAGGTAGTAGTTCCATAGGCAATGTGGCCATGTCTGACAGAAAAGTGAAAAACACATCCTTGTTTTTGTTGTTTGCTCTCTCTGTTGAAAGACAAGCTGATGGAGTTTACGTGAGCCAAATGCACACTGGTTACTATCAGGCAGTAAAATTTCCTCAGACAAAAAAGTAGTACTGCGTGTTGTGATCTAACTTGAAAGAGCTTTCTCAGAATAAAACAAAGGCCACAGGTTCAGAAGTTCTCTTTTTCCTGGAATTTCTGGAGTGTTAGCAGCTGTGGCAGTTCCAGTAGACTAAACCAAGTAGGAAAAAATACTAAATCAGGAACATGCACTTCACAGGAAACAAATATAGGTTGAGTACCAAAAATACAGTAACTTATCCCAGATGGCGTTGCTGAACTGAAGTAATGTGAATGTGACATGACAAAAACATCCGTGTCTTCTGTCCAGTTTCTTTATAAACACATTTTTTTACTAGCACACCCATTAGAGAGTCCTTTGGCTCTCTATTTTCTGGCCTTTTTCCAGAGAAATGTCCCAAAGAAGAGAATTGCTCAGTAAAGCAAGGATCTCAACGACAATTCTTAAACCTCCCTGGTTGTGCCATGCTTCAGTGTCCCACAGCTGTCCCATGGATAAGCCAGGCTGCTCTGGGGACATTGTTTCCTTAGACTAGGGCTGGTGTTTTCCTGTGTTGGTGTTGTACGGATAAATTACTAAGCTGGGTTTCACATGTAAGATGCCTCACCACCCTGAAGTGGTGTGAAGATACTGCTCTGGGAAACTCAGAAAAATGTTATTAAAATGAATGGTCTTTGATTAGCAGTGATCTGTCTGACACTTTACTAGTCAGCAACAGTGATAGATCAGGATTGCTAAAGGCAACAGTCATCTAACCATCTTTAGGTGCTTCTACTTGCTGTCATTTCTGTTCTGGAGTAAATTTGACATTCTTGAGGCAGGGCTGTAGGCTGTGGTACAGGGTGAAGAAGATCAGTGCATATCGTAAATTGGAGTTTCACAGCCGTGCAGAGCTACGGGGAGTCTGTAAATCATGGCTGCATGTCCCCTGCTGATTGTGTGATACAAGTAGAACTCCCAGATAGCAACTGCATGAAGGTCCTGGGGGTCAACGTGAAACTGCAAGGCTTTTCTAGCAACTGGACAATACTTAACTAGACCTAAGTTTCATACTCTGTTCTGAATGTGCAATCTTCACATTCATATATTCTGTGTTTTCAGTACTATATAGATAATATTCTTTACTTCTTAAACTCACAGAATTTTCTAAATTATATGCTGATGATGTATGCACTGAAAAGTATGGATTAATAGTTAGAGAAGTGCTGAGAAAACAGCCTTTTCCTTATTTGCTGGTAGCTGGTATAAAGTCCCTATACATCTTTTGGAGAAGCAGAAGGTCAAAGAAGGAAAGAGACCTAAGCAGTTATGGAAACACAGCTGCCATATTGACATTTCTGTTAGCCATCCGCACAACAAATGGTTTCTGACTTTGCAGTCCTTCAGCATTGCTTGAATTTTACTGTAACACAGCCTCAGTTGTTACATAACTTCAGAGATATGACTAATATGAGTAATGATAAGTACAGAAGTGTGTAGTGCTCCTTGTATTGCACTTTCAAGAATAACATTATTAATCCCAGGAGAACAAAGTTAAGAAATTTTCTATGTCAGGTTAAAGCAAAGATTTCATTGTCTGTCTTATAACCTGTTTTCTCTTTTGCCAATCTCTGATCACTGGAGATGTAAGAAGAATGTAAAATATAAAGAACTGCATGCTGCGTAGTATTATGCATACATTACTAGGCACCTCCTTGAAAGTCAGCTAATATGCCTGGAGTATAGAGAGCCTGCTGTCTGCCTGACTAGTGGAAAGAGAAAGAAACTCTGTTGAGAAATAGATCATTTCTGTATCTTAATAGATGCTGTTGGGATAAAGCGAAACAGTTCCAAGTGTGACTAAACTTTGTACAAAAGATCCCATTGTACCATTTGGTGGAATTAAGTATGTGACAATAGCTTCCTATGATGTCATTTGTAAACATGTGAATTTCAGCTAAATTTAGTTTGTGATTTCTCACTTTCAAAAATGTGAAAATCAGTACTGGACAAAATATTTCAGAAATCTTTTAGTGGAACACTTTAAAATGCCTTTGTTAGAAAGATACTGACCCACAACTGCACTCCAGGAAGGAATTACAGCTGGTCACCTGTCCTTGTGCCCTATTTAAGGGTAAAAGATATTCCAGTTTTCTTGACTCTAGGCCTGTGTGGGTCAAGCTAACTGTGTCAGTTCATTTCATATGGGCCGGTAAGTAGCTGTAGATAATGGCAGCTTTCAGTTCTTGCTGAGCTAGGCTGGATGCAGCCTGTTGCCTTAGAAATCAAAGGGCAAAAGTAACTCCATTTAAAATGCTGCTTGGAATCTGTTCAAAAAACTTTTTCAGAAAGGTAAGGTTTCATGTTCAGTTGCCCTGTTAATTATGTCTAGAAAATGTTTGCACTCCCTACATGCATTAGACATGCATGTGTCCATGCAGATGTATATTTCAACAGTTGTTTAATTTATACATCCAAGTGTAGTTAAAAAAACCCCAAACAATGAAACTTAATATAATGAGTTTCTTGGGTGTGAGCAGCTTGACAATTTTGTCACACTAAACAGTGGATTAGTATTGATACTATGAGCTTCTGCAGGCAGAACTGTTACGTACATCAAAGGGAATTCATATATGATCATGTGTTTTATATGTATGCATACACATTTTTATGTGCATCCTCTTTCTTTCTGCAGTAGGTCCACTGCTTGCTTTTCCTTTTCCTTCCCTTTTCCAGGAAGGGCAGGAGAGAAGAAATGTCTTGAACTGATAGGCATGTGGAACATGCTATGAGTCGTGCGCCTTTGAAGGGTGTCTGAAGCAGCAGACATGAATAAATGATAGATAAAACTAAGGTTCTCAATTTTCTCTTGGGTGCTGAGTTGAGCACTTGGGGAAAAAAACAGATGTATTCACTTCTGGTGAGCCTTGCACTGAATAGCAGCTACCAGAAAGTCATTCTGAATACGTGGTTTATTTTGAAAGAGGGACCAGAGTGTTCAGAGGTGTTCTTTACAGATGTGTAAATATTATAAAACTAGTATAGCGAGTTATTTGAATAGTGCTTAACCAGTTCATCTGTCTTGCATATCACCTGAATTCTGTTTCTTTACAGGATGTGGCAGCCTTGGAAACTCTCAAATTATGATTTTGAATTTTAAAATGCAGTCACTTTTTTTTATTTCATATTAGTACATTTGACTGAACCACATAACTTTAATTCAAATCTATGGCACAGTGCTTGGCAGAGATAACTGACATTGCAAGGCTCAATGAATTGCCAGCATGTTGCCTTTCCTGTTGAGTCGCGTTGAAGATCACGAGAGTGACCTGAGTATAGATTTGTTTTCTTCCTATGTGCCCATGGCTTGCAGGAAACATGGGCTGCAAAGTATCTGGGCTCCAGGAGACAATCAGGGTGAAGAAACACAGAAAGCCAGAAAGACGAGAAAGGCCAGGAGGTGGGCTGGGATCCACACAAGATTTGTGCTAGACCACTTACTGCAGGACAATTTCAGCCACCCCTGACCTCAGATCTGGCCACCGCTCAATTTAGAAACGTGAGGAGCTTCTCATTTCTGGCTAGTTGTGTGATGGCCTCATTGGCCTGACTTAGCACCACACAGCTATGCCCCATTGGGAAGATGTCTTGAGAAAGTCTCAGCCCTCTGAGCTGTTCCCTTGAGTCTCCCGTCTCCATCTCCTGATGGGCTGTCACTTTCCCAGAGTGTGGAGAGCACGGACTGCCTACATTGCCACTGTATCTAACGAAGGCAGTACTTGCATTCAGTATGTTAAATTGTTTCCAGGGAAAAGGGACTGGATTTCAGAAGGATTCAGTTTGGAGTTAGGGCATAGAGTGGACAAAAGACATGTTAAAGTAAGGCTGTGGGCCACCGAGAGTCCTGGCAACAGAGTCATCATTGTCACGTCACTGAGTCCAGTTCCCTGCTATTGTAATGGTTTCTGTGAAAGCAGGTTTCCTTCGATGACTTTTTTTCAGCATGTAAAGCTTTCTTCTCCAGCTCAGTTTGTCTGCTGCATCACTTATTCCTGATAGCACATTCAGTACTCATTTCATAGTGAGCTCCTGAAACTGCTTTGGTTTTCTAAACAGCAGCCTTCTGAATTGTGCTCTTACAAGCTTCAGTAATAAAGCCAAGTTTCAAATAATGAACATGGAGGACCTGCCTTGATCATAAAATGAGCAACAGAAGTAACCTATGCATTATAAAATTAGCAGTATTTCTGGAAATCTGTATTAAAGATGTCACCATCCTTAAAAGATAGCCATGAGAACTTTGTACAATATTGCCTGAAAAATACAAGGTCTCAAATATGCTTGCTTGAATTTAGTGTCTTAAGGGAAAACAAACAAACAAACAACCTTTACTAAGTTCTTACTTATGGATTACCAAAGTCCCAAAGTAGGTCCCTCAGGCCTAAAAGGATACATCACAGGATTTAATTTTAATAGAGATTTTTATTTGCTTTTGATTTTAAGTGAGATATAAAATATATCTTACTTAATATAAATATGAATATTTATTATATTTATTATATTTATGATAGTTATAACATTCAGTCAATATAAAGCAAAGCTATGGTTTTCTGTAACAAGAGTAAGAGCTAAGGGAATGGCAAAGAAAAAAAAATGGAATACAAAACAAAACCTTGTTTTGCTCTTAGCAACGCTTGTGTGCCCTCCTCATGAATTTAGGGTACAATTTCTGGACGTCTATAGCACAAAGAGTTTTGCCACAAGAGCAGGACTGATTCCATCTGTGTTGGTAATTGCTGTGACTATAACTGGAAATATATCTTAAAGTTAAGAGATTTCTCAGAAAAAAAACTTAAGCTGCATGAATAACAAAGACTTCAGGGCTCGTGGCATCTGTTTAATCACTTGCTTTGTTTAGAAGTATAAATGCTCCAGTAAGATTATAGGTTGTCTCTTAAATTCAGGTGCACAACAGCTCTCCATTCTGTTAATCCTTGCAAATTTACCTCAGGTACTGGCATTTTAGCTTTAATGGCCACATCCTGAGGCAACAGTAAGACATGTGTTCCCTTGAGAGCACTGATTTCTTGAAACCTTGTTTTGACCCACATCTTTCTATCAAAAAAATCACTTTCCAAGCTTCTACAGCAAATATACAACAAGTATAGAAGACAAAGCTGTATTTGAATGTTTGAATCTGAGAAACAAAATCCTGCATTTATAATTATCACATCCACTCAAGCCACTAAGCACATCCTGTTAAAGTCTAGTTTTCCCAGTGCAATTTGTGTTTCTTTTCCCGTCTAAGCTAAGGATTTTTCTTTGCCTGCAGTGTTGTGTCATTTTGAATTTATTGCAAAACTGACCTAGAGAAAGTGAGGAGGGATAGTGAACCTGTGCCATCACAAAAATGTATGAAAACTGCATAGGTGCCTGCTCAATCAGTTAACGGTCCTCCAGCTTTCTCTGCAGGACACTGGAAGCTTTAGTAAAGGCCAGGGTGAGCAAGAGCTGAGGCTCCTTCTCACCTGTGAAGATTGAAATGCAGAATTTAGTGAGGGACGTGCTATGGTGTTGTATTCACTTGTCACCCAGAACTGCGCCCAGTGTCACCTTGGGAATTGAAAGGGTTTCTAGCAGTGCAGTTCCCTAACCCAAGTGAAGATAATCATTGTTCTTCTAGTGCTGCCCTGTCAGCCCTACAAAAGTGAAAACAGCACATCAGTGCAATCATTTCATTAAGCACCTGCTTAAACTAGTACAGTTAGGTTCTCCTGGGTATAAAAGGAGTGAGAGATAGAAGCTAAACTAGCATCTGAGTTAAAGAATGTATTAGGATATTGTGATCAGAATGGACCCTTGGGTACTTAATTTAAAACTACAAGGTTTTAAACTGCCTGGGCTAACAAAGACACTGAAGACCACTGTTGTGGTTTAACCCATCAGGCAGCTGAACACCACACAGCTGCTTGCTCACTCCCCTCCAATCCCCAGTGGGATGGGGGACAGAACGGGGGGGAAAAAAAGTAAAATCTGTGGGTTGGGATAAAGACAGTTTAATAGGACAGAAAAGGAAGAGAATATAATAATAATGATAAAAGAATTAGAATATACAAAATAAGTGAAGCACAGTGCAGTTGCTCACCACCCACAGACCAATGCCGAGCCAGTTCCTGAGCAGCAGCCCCCACCCAAGTTTCCCCCTAGTTTATATATGGAGCATGATGTCATATGGTATAGAATACCTCTTTGGCCAGTTTGGGTCAGCTGTCCTAGCTGTGTCTCCTCCCAGCTTCTTGTACCCCCAGCCTCCTCACAGGTGGGGTGGTGTGAGAAGCTGAAAAGTCCTTGACTTAGTGTAAACACTACTTAGCAACAACTAAAACATCAGTGCGTTATCAAGATTATTCTCATCTTAAATCCAAAACACAGCACTATACCAGCTACTAGGAATAAAATTATCTCTATCCCAGCCAAAACCAGGACAATATCCACCCCTTATTCTATACCATTTACATCATACCCAGGTCCCACACTTTCCTATATATCGCTTCCTGTCTTTTGAGGTATACACGCAGATATCATTCCCTTAGTCTATGGGCCATCCCTCCAAAACATCCGATGAGTTCATTTAGTCCATGACTCTGGGCTCCATCTGTCATAACAGTCCTTCAGGGCAGGAGAGATGGTGTATGGGGTTGGATTGTTGCATGCTGAAGCCAATTCTGGTTCTATCATTGCTGCACTTTGCCCATTTTCATCAAAATTCATTCTTCCTTAATTGGTAATTTTTATTGTAATACTGTTGATATGGCATATAGCAACCATAGTAGTGATGGCATACAGTATTATATAGCAATTAACATCATACTATTCAAATCATTGGCTATTCTCATCTAAAATCAAATCCCCTTGATTTATACATTGGACTTCCCCATCCTTCCACATTACCCACCAAGTGCACCCAGGTCCTTGAGCAAAAGCAATCCCATGATTGGGTTTGCCTTGGCCTGAGGCAGGAGTGAGCCAGACTTTCTTCCCTAATATATTCTTTATGTGCACTACAGGGACTGTATCCCCTTCTACAGTACGTAAAAGTTCTGACTGGGCAGGGCCAGCCCGAATGGCAGATCCTCTGGTGTTGACTAACCAGGTGGCCTTTGCTAAATGTGTATCCCATTGTTTGAAGGTCCCACCTCCCATTGCTCTCAATGTGGTCCTTAACAGTCCATTGCATTGTTAGATTTTCCCAGAGGCTGGTGCATGGTAGCGATGTGATATATCCACTCAATGCCATGGACTTTGGCCCAGGTGTCTATGAGGTTGTTTCAGAAATGAGTCCTGTTGTCTGACTCAATTCTTTCTGGGGTACCATGTTGCCATAAGACTTGTTTCTCAAGGCCCAGGATAGAGTTCTGGGTGGTGGCATGGGGCACAGGATATGTTTCCAGCCATCCGGTGGTTGCTTCCACCATTGTAAGCACATGGCACTTGCCTTGGTGGGTTTGTAGGAGTGTGATATAGTCAATCTGCCAGGCCGCCCCATATTTATATTTCTCCATCGTCCTCTATACCAGAGAGGCTTTAACTACTTGGCTTGCTTGACTGCAGCACATGTTTCACATTTATGGATGACCTGTACAATAGTGTCCATGGTTAAGTCCACTCCTCAAACATGAGCCCGTCTATATGTTGCATCTCTTCCTTGATGGTCTGTGGTGTCATAAGCCCATCAGGCTATAAATAATTCACCCTTATGTTGCCAGTCCAGATCCCACTGGGGGTGCGGGGAAGATGGAGGAAGGTATCTCCCCCATGGACTGGCTTTCTGAGGAGAAGGTAAAAGGTGTAATTATTAATGGTTTCTGAGAGACAGTTCCTGAAGTATGGAGATGATGGCAGTGCTGAGTACAAATACCAGATTAGTCTCACAACCAGTGATTTTATCATATCGTAAGCCAATGTTACACAATACAGCAAAATGATAACCTTAATCCAGCCCCCAGAGATGATAAACAGCACAATGGGGAACATATATGGCAAGTAAGGTGTTACAGAATGCAACTCTGAGAACAAGCACACCAACTCTGAGAGCTGTGACCAGTGATTATTAAACTAATATAATGAATGCTTATTCAGATTTTCCAAGACTGACTGTGTTTTGACAAGCTGTGCCAAAAGAATGTGTTGTAAACATGAAGACATCTGGTCTCGTGTTTGAATGATATTTAATACAGTGGAATTTATAATCCTGAAAACCAGTCAAATGTGAAAAATACTTTATTCCATTGTTTTTCCAGTTAAAAAAACCCCAACTTATCTCTGTCCGAAGGAAGTGTAACTGCTTGAGCAAAAAAAAGGAAGAGATAAAACACACACTGATGAAGTAGGCCTTATATTCTTCTGCCCAGTGGCAACTGCATTATCTATTGTAACCGATGTCTGAGTCTGAGCTGTTTTCCTGCAGTGCACCTGGGTGCTACTGTATGCTTTCTTTCCTTATGGAAATAAATTGGAACACTGTATGTGACAGAGGTGAGGCAAATGTGAGCCAGTGTGCAAGTGCTTCCTAAAAACTCTTGAGTAGATAGATAGAGGGGGATGTTTCAAGCTCTAACAAGCCTCATCTTGTAAACTGTGCTCTCCCATCGTTCTCTAACTCAACAGAACCATGCAGTCTTACACTGTTTTGCCAAGCAGACTAAAGTGATAATTACATCTGTCTTTTCTCTGTTTTGGTTTAAGGCCCAGCTATTTTAGGATTTGACAACTGTTGTAAAGACAGGAACATCAGTGAAATTTACAGTGTTTCTTTTTGTGAGTTGTGTAATTTTATTTGTATTGCTGCTTCAGTAAAGATTCTAGTCGAGCTAAGTATGTGTTTACATTTGTGAATAAGCTTAAATGCATTGAGGGATTAGAATTTTAAACCAATATGTTATTGGGAAGTTTACTTTGAGACAGACATCTAAAAAGCCAGAATTGAGAGACAGGATTGTTAAAAACAAAACAGAAGAAATATATAGCAGAAGGCTATTATGCTGGTAATGGTCTGCAGAACCTTTTACAATCATGTTGATAGGTGGAGCCTGGCTCAGGTCTGTAGCAACCAAAAGATGATGCTGTGGTTGGATGGCAAAGTCTCTATCACAAAACCCACTCATCTGCCACTTCAGTTGCCCACTATACCCCAAAGGGCAAAAGCATAATCTTGAATGAACTGTTTTCCCACAGTCCTAGGTCAGAGTGGCAGCACGAACAGCAGAGGAAGTTCAGTCTTCTGTGGAGTGTGTGCATGCATGCCCAAGACCATTCAACCTATATTTGCTGTGGACCAAAGAAAAGCTCCTTTCAGAGTTACTATTGCTAGCATATTTCTCCAAGAACCTTTTCCTGTGCCCGATCCATACATTATTCTACTGACTCCTGGATTTGCACTGCAAAGCCATATGGTTTGGCCAGCTGTGTTCCCGGCTTAACATTGCAACTCTTTGCTATTGTATAAGTCCTGCACAAAAAAGGCTGTGTCTGTTCCTTTCTCTCCCACACACTCCTGTTTGTCCCTTCACAAGATCTGTTTTCCTTGTCCTTTTGACTGTTCCTCTATCTGAGGGGAGGTAGGCTTTGGATTACTTCTTGCAATGCAAAGATGCTATCACATGCCAACCATTTTCTTGACTCTTCCCTTGAGTCTCTATAAGTGCAGGTTTTTCTGGTGACATCTACAGGCTTAGTGGGCTTCAAAGAAGTGGAAGAAATTTGGATTTTTTGTCACCACCTCCACTAAAGGGGTGAATGGGTAGAGCTTTCACCTGCAGTCTTCTCTAAATACCTCCCAGGTACAGCTGTGCAGGTGGTGGTCCCTGAGTCCCTGGATTTCTTCTGAGTGGAGAACAGCTCCCCACTTTATTTTCCATGTTTTGCCCTTGCTATGTAGATCTCATTTTCAGTTTGACTGCTTAATTGGTTTTCTGTGACTGTACAGGTGTTGTTTGCATATCAACCACTGCAGATTGAGAAAAATTGTTTTGCCACAACAGTATGTGTTCTGTGACAAATAATGGACTAAAAGCATTTTTCCTATTCTCACTTACACTTCAGAGCTTTCCTTAGAATATTAATAGCACATATGCATAGCCCAAAGATAATCCACTCCTCTTAGCATAGCACCACGGAAAAGGTTTAGGGGACTGTGTTGTCTTATGTTGAATACTTTCTTAGGTAGACAATAATATGGGGCATGGCATAAGTGTGAGTTAAGGATAGGACTACCAGCGCAACAAATCCTCTTTACTCAGGGGGAGATTACTGCAGAAAACCAGATGTCCTGGTGTGGGAACCTAGGCAGAATCAGAGGGGACTGAAGGACTCTGCTCTGCCTCGCTCTTAGTAGAGCACAAATTCTATTGGACTGAAATGCTCCTGCATCTTCTTATTTCTTGCTGAAACAAATGACCTTACTGAGTGCCAAAACTGAATAAAGAAAAGTTGAAACAAAACTTTCTGCATTCTTGTTTAGGAATAAATCACAGTTTTGCTTTGGTCTTAGTTGACAAAATGTGGGAGATGCATCAAGAATCTGTTTCAAAAGGAAATGCTTCTTTACAGAAAAAAAAAACAAAAACAAAAAAAAACACCAAGAAACTCACAAAAAAAAACCCCAAACAAACCCAAAACCATGACCTCTTTTAAAAACCACTGGGTGCCAGTATTGTCTTATTATGGCAATATCATTTCACTGCATTTCTCTCCTATATGTATTGTTGCTGTTTGCCCTTAGCAATGACACAAGTCCTTCCAAACAGTGGTTTGTCTGTTGCATCTGAAAAAAGATGCATAATACTGAGCAGGGAGGCCCTTTATGTTTGCTTTACCTGCACATCTGGAGTCATCAGGAGGTCCCCCTTTTAACCCCACTGTTTCTATGATGCCTTCTTAATAACTAGCATCCAAAAGGACTGCTAATAAATGCTAATGCCTCAGGCACTGCTTTCCCATGCTGTACACCCTAAGAGTGATGCTTCACCCAGCAGTGGGGATTCCTGCAGCCAGGTAGAGCAGGATGGTCAGGGTGGCCTCCTGCCAGCTCAGCAGCCAGTTACCAAGGCAAAGTGCCTAGCTGACTGCACCCAGGCTGCTATGGGGTACTTGAGAGATAGCCCTACGTTACTTGCCGTTGCCACTGTTTGTCTTCTTCCTCATCTGCGTCAGCTTTCTGATTCAGTGCTTGTCCTACATAATGTTACAAAACCTA
Organism: Buteo buteo; assembly: GCF_964188355.1. Classification (NCBI taxonomy): domain Eukaryota; kingdom Metazoa; phylum Chordata; class Aves; order Accipitriformes; family Accipitridae; genus Buteo; species Buteo buteo. The sequence goes on from NC_134204.1 coordinate 75,663,463, forward strand.
CTTGTGGTTAAACATTGATGTGGGTTCTTTTAAACCCATGCGACAGAGTGACTGTAAAGTGGCACCGCAACTGAAGTTTCTGTGACATTAAGTTGATACCATCACTCTGGCTCTGGCTCGAAAATGATGTTTAAAGATTGCAGTGTTTCTATTCAGTGTTGTATTTTTCCAGATGCTGTCTGTCTTGCCAGGAAAGAGCTTTGCTAGTCTATTAACATGGGGAGTGGATTCAGTGAGATAGCTCTGCTCTCTCACAGTTGAGCTGGTCTATGTGTCATTCTTTTGGATGCTGTTTCATTGAATTCTTGCCCAACTATGTTGTTGATGTTGAGCACACTGAAGTTTTGATGAAAACAGTTGAGATAGGTAATCAAAGAAGTCCTACTGGAACTGCATACCTGCATTTGTAGTTGGTAATTTAATTAGTGGCAGATAATTTAAGGGATCACTGACATTTTTTTTACTTATAGACAGCAAGCGGTAACTAAAGGACCTGGTCACTCCAGGAATGCGAGAAGGTTATTTATTAATAATCAAAAGCTCAAACCAATCTGTGTCTAGACCTAACTAAATTTCCTCTTCTTGCTGAAACTCCAAGATGCCAGATCTTTTCTGCAGGATAGTTCAGTATGTAGGCTGTAAATATGTCTAAAAAACTCTAAAAACATGGTGTTTAATTAATATAAGTATTCTGGAGCATCATGCAATACAATGCAACACACAATATGGATCTTAATTTTGGAAGAAAATTTTGTTTTAGAACCACAGCTTCTCTGATTGTAAGTGTTAATAATTTATTGCCCTCTTCTGTTGAATTCCTCTATTTCACAAATATTTGCAGTCTCATTACTATGTAGAAATTTTAGCTCTTAAACTTTCCACTGTGACTGTTTGCTATTTCGTATGCAGTTATAATCTTATTTCTGGATAAAATTTAAGAAGACAATTCCCATGGTGAATTAAGTCATGCCATTACAGAAGAAAGTTCCTATATTTAGAAGGAAATTAGTGAACAGTAGGAGACAGACAAATGCATAGTGTAACTCAAACACACTTAAGGATGGAATTGAGTAATAGTGTGCACTGTTACCGTAAAGGAGTTCATGAAGAAATCTATAGCATTTTTTTAAATTTGTGAACAGACCATTTATACATTACTATATTTTGTGATTCCCCTCACCACCACCACCACCACCACCCCCCCCCCCCCCCGAAATTCTTTATTCAAATACGTCTGCTATCACAGCTGTGTTAGAGACATTTTCCATTTTATCCACACTGGTAGCCTCCTGTACACAGCTGAAAGGACAGAAAGTGTGTTCACAGGGATTCCTGCAGGAAAGGTGAACCACAGACATTTGAGTGTTTGTACTGAATCGTTTCCCTCTCCCTCAACCATCTCTCAGGTTTGACGTCCCGTTGGACTCACATTCATGATAATTCAGTTTCTAGTGCTCTAGCAGCCTTTCTGCCCGTATCTTGGAAGTCAGATTTGAAGCTGTCTCACTGTTTGCCTGCAATCTGCTGCTAGTGGCGTGTCACATGAGAGTCTCGTCTTCCCTCACCACTCGTAGCAGTGTGCTTTAATCTCCTCCCGAACAGCAGGCCTACGTGCCAAATGTCTCTTCAGCGCTGGCTCCCTGCCCAGGGCCCCCATATGGCAGAACACTTGCTTTCCAAGCTGTTGCCCAGGAACACCTGCAGGAATAGCACAGCTTCTTTAAGAGATGGTCAGCAGGCCTGGAAATGCGGCCGCATGCTTGGGATGATCAGACTCACTGGCTGCAACGCTCTTGCCAAGGCACTGGCACTTCCTGTAGAAATGCGTCACCTGCTTCCCGCTCCGGCGTGCCGCGGCTATGGCGCGGGCTGGAGTGTTATGTCAGAGGCATGACAGATAACTCGCCCAGCTGCTGCTGCCCGGCGCTGGGGCGGACGCGGAGAGGAGCCTCTGGGTTCGTCTTCAGTTGGTCTCACAGAGCTGCCAGGAAGAGGCAGCAGGATCGAGTTGTTAGAGAACAGTGATCCCTAAGTCCCCAGTCATGGGCTCGTGCTGACGTGTGTCCAGAGAACGCTTCAAACTGAACTTGCAGGTGACGTTGGCAGCAAGAGCATAACGCTGGCTCAGCAAAGACCTGAAGACCAGTTTTGGAGATGGTCTTAAAGAGCCTAATCTCCTGTCCACAGGAACTGATGGGGATCTTAAATCTAGCTGCAGTTGTTGTTGTCCGAATGCAAAAGCATGAGCAGTTGTGAAGCAGGGTCAGTAAGACAGGAAACAAGGATTAAGACTTTTTTTCCCCTCCTGCATAAATGGAAGAATAGCAGCCCAAAAGTATATTTGCAGAAGTCTTAACCATACTACAATTCCTTTGGAGACTATGCAAATGTTACTCTTCGCATTCTGACCAGAGAACACCCTGATGTCTGAAGTAGCAATCCTATGACCATCAGGTGGGAAGATAGCAGCAGCATGAGTGGCAAACAGAGGAAGGAAATCCATTCCAATTCCTACAGGAATCCAGTGTTCTGTTTCTAAGCTGGTAAAGTTGGTAAGGGGAACAAATGAGGTAAAGAATGGGATCTGGTGAAAAGTAAGCACAGATGCAAATTAGCAACCTTTAAATTTTGTTGTTATTGATGACCTAAACTATTTTTTTCCCCTGGAAGACACATTCATTCTGGTTTGTGCAAAGGCCATGCAATTCAGGTTTTAGTAGTGTTTTATTTGTTAATTTGCTTTACAGAAGTGTGTCAACTGCAAGAAGGAAGAGAACTATTCTTTTTATTATCTCATATGGCAAGTGTGTTCAACTTTTATGCTAGCCTTTTATGTTGGGTAAAGTCCCTAATGGACAATCTCTCTATCCACTTCTTTTACTTGTGTCCCTGATATTTGTTGTGAATATGAATTCTGCTGTGATCCTGAAACCTCCAGAGCCTTCCTGACATTTCTGAGAGTAGAGGCAGTTCTGTAGCTATATCTAGACCTACCACGACAGCAGATTAAGGCAGAGGATTGAATATATGCTCATACATAGTGCTTGGAGCTCTGACAGTCTTCTGTTTTTACTCTGTTCAGTAGCTTGTTGCTCTGGGATGGGTGATATTGGATCAAAGTGTCATGAAAGAATTTGGTTGCTGAAGCAGCAGGACTTGCTCTTGAGCCTGTGTTGATCAGAAGAGCAGCTTGCTGGAGAGCAGCTTCTGGACTGGTTCCACTGAAAAATGCTTGTAGTGGGTGAAGGTATTGTGGCCCCTGTACTGCACAGCCAGTAACCACTTGCACCAAGAATGTAGGAGAGGAAGCCAGTTAGACTGTGAAAAGGGGCAAGACTTAGATGAAAAATGAAAGCCTGTATGCTTCTAGCTCTCTTTGTCCAGCCCTACATCTGAGTGCTGTCGGTAGCTGCAGAGCATATTTGGTGCATTCAAGACATGTATGAAAGAGAGAGAAGCAGGTGACATTTAAAAGCTTTGTTGCCCATAACTTTCCTGAATTTGGGCAGGGCCTGCCAGCCTGGGACATGCCCACGTGCCAAAGAGTAGCATTTCTAAAACTGGAAACCAGCACCACTTCTGCATAGTGTATGGTCATCTTGTGGAGCTTGTTGCTCTTGTTACTGAGTCCACTGAAGATCGGAGCCTGAAAACTGTAATCCCTACTTGCATGTATATGGGTAGTAGAGCTTTTAAGAGAGTAGTAAGGCTTTTTAAAAATATTTTAATAGCAAAAGAAGAATCAGAGATAACATTGGTCCATTGCTTGATGAGGTCGACCACAAATAGGGTCGTAGACAAAGCGGAGACATTTAATGCCTTCTTCACCTCTATCTTCAACACTGATGATGGGCCCTGGGACCCCAGAGCCCTGTGCTGGAAGACCATGACCGGAGGGATGATAAACTCTCAGCCAACCCTGAACTTGCTCGAGCCTTGCTGCTCCAGCTGGATATGCATAAATCTATAGAGCCCGATGGGATTCATCCCAGGGTACTGAAAGAGCTGGCTGATGTCATTGTGGGACCTCTCTCTATTATTTTTGAAAAGTCTTAGGAGTCTGGAGAGGTCCCAGTTGACTAGAGGCTGGCAAATCTCCCAGTTTTCAAGAAGGGCAAGAAAGAAGACCCTTGTAATTACAGGCCTGTCAGTCTCACTTCAGTGCTTGGTAAAATTATGGAGAAGGTTATTCTGGGAGTTACTGGAAAACACCTGAGAGACAATGCAGTCATTGGTCATAGCCAGCACAGGTTCACGAGGGAAATATCTGGCTTAGCCAACTTATTTTCCTTTTATCACAAGGTCACCCATCTAGTTGACCAAGGGAAGCCAGTAGATGTGGTGGCTTTGGATTTTAGCAAAGTTTTTGATACTTTTTCTCACAGTGTCCTTCTGGATAAAAGGTCCAGCACACAACTGGACAAGTCCATAATACGCTGGGTGAGCAGTTTGCTGACCGGTCAGGCTCAAAGAGTTATAGTAAATGGGGTTACCTCAGGCTGGAGGCCAATCACCAGTGGGGTTCCCCAGGGCTCAATTTTAGGGCCAGTGCTCTTTAATGTTTTTATAAATGATCTGGACGCAGGATTTGAATGTACATTAAGTGAGTTTGCCGATGATACTAAATTAGGAGGAGCTGTGGACTCCCTCAAGGGTAGAGAGACCCTACAGAAAGATCAGGATAGACTAGAGCACTGGGCAATCACCAACCATTTGAAATTTAACAAAGGTAAGTGTCAGATTCTCCACCTGGGACGGAGCAATCCTGGTTATACATACAAACTGGGGTATAAGAGGCTGGAGAGCAGCGCTGTGGAAAGAGATCTGGGGGGTTGGGTTGATGGCAGGTTGAATATGAGTTAACAGTGTGCCCTGGCAGCCAAAATGACCAACTGTGTCCTGGGGTGCATCAAGCACAGCATAGCTGGCTGGTCAAAGAAGGTGATTGTCCCACTCTACACTGCACTGGTGCGGCCCCACATCGAGGACTGTGTGCGGTGTTGGGCACCTCAATATAGGAAGGACACCAAACTATTAAGAGTGTGTCCAGAGGAGGGCAATCAAGATGGTGAAAGGCCTTGAGGGCAAGACTTAGAAGGATCAGCTGAGGTCACTTGGTTTGTTCAGCTTGGAGAAGGGAAGGCTGAGGGGTGACCTCATCACAGTCTACAACTTCCTCAAGGGGGGCAGCGGAGGGGGAGGTGCTGATCTCCTCTCTCTGGTGACCAGCGATAGGACACGAGGAAAGGGAATGAAGCTGTGTCAGGGGAACTTCAGATTGGACATTAGGAAAAGGTTCTTCACTGAGACGGTGGTCGTTTGCTGGAAAAGGCTTCCCAGGGAAGTGGTCATGGCACCAAGCCTGTCAGAGTTCAAGGAGTGTCTGGACAACATTCTTAGTCATATGGTTTAGTTTTAGGTAGTCCTGTGAGGACCAGGGAGTTGGACTTGATGATCCTTATGGGTCCCTTCCAACTTAAGATATTCTATGATTCTATGATTCTAGGTACATGATGGCAAGGATTAAAAATTCATCTGCTGGATCTGCATAGTAGTGGATGCTGTGGTTGACTTCTGCCTTGTCCTCTGCGTTTGACCCTTAGACCAAGCTTGTAAGTTGGTCTTCGGAAGGAAACAAACACTGGTTTCTGCTATCCCCTTGGAATAGGAAATATTTTCCAAGACTTAATACCTGGTTTATGCAACTTTAATTCTTCTCATCAGATATGGAGGGACTACTGTGAGACACATGCCATATGTTATAGGTATGTGTTTACGTACATAGTCTCTCTGTGTCTGCTGGAATCTGTGTTACACAACAGCTTTGGTTCTTTGGGCCTGTGACTATTCAACACTGCAAGTATTTTACACTGAACTATCTGGATAACTTATTAATCCAAAAATTACTCAAAACTATGCTGCTTGCTATTACAGATGTGAAAATACTGTCTTGAAAGGATTTTCCTTTTGTCTTATAAAACTCACAAACTGTTATGATTGTAGAATCAAAGTTGTCATAGCTAAAACCTATTTGTGCTTTAGGCTGCTTCATTTTCTGAAAATGTCTACTCCCATTGACACAGCTGATATATCCAGCATGGGTTATTCTGTCAGTAATCCACGGGCTCTGGGAATGTCTCAGAGTTACAAGAACTTTCATTTCTTCTTTGCAATTTATGGTTTATAATTTCCTGTTTTCCTAGTATTTCCAAAATATATCCTTGAAGTTTGCCTTCAAATGATAAAAAAGTAAGAAATTCAGATTTAGAGAGAAACTTGCAGTTAATTTGCTTTCTGGCACCTAAAGGCCAAAGAGCAACAGGACTTCATTGGGAGACGATAAGGGAAAACTCTTGGCTTGCCTCTTGGCTTGCCTCATTACCTCTTTCTCAGTAATCCCTGCATTTGCAGTGAATCAAGACACTAAAAAGTATTCATAGCTTACAGCATATTGGGGCCAATATGTTGGGAAGGAAATTGTTCCATCCTTATACCCATGGCACAATTCATGCGACTGGAGCATTGGTGAAGTTTCCTTTGTGTTCTTCCCTGGTGGACCACAGATTTGTAAGACTGCTCTAATTAACAGCTTGTTGCAATGCTCTGCAGTAAACTCCAAGCTTAAACTTTGTTTGGGGAACAAGGAGGTGTTAGGAAACGTGGTTCAGGCTTGAAGATGACAGAAGAGCTAGACCTGTCTGGCAGGGAAGTGTCTTTGTCCTCAGCCATAGCACAGCAATAGTTTGAAAGCAGGATAAAAGGAGAAATTATTAAGTGCTATCCATGTTAAAAATCAGAAATCCATCTGCCACATCTTTTTGCTTGGAATAACTCTGCTGTGACCTTGAGAAGGAAGTTAACTTTTATAGAATGGAGGCCTTAGTGCTAAGGTAAGTTTTCTCGCTGAAAGTCTGGTGGGTTTGTCAAGGCCTTAATACTACTGCTTTAGTCAAACCTAATCATTCTGTCCTCAACAGACTCTAACAACTGCAACTGCAACTGTGGCTGGAACTGTGGAAGATACGTTGAGTGAGTTTCTCCTGGCCCCCACTCATCCTGCTATTGAGACCAGTTTGTTAAGAGAGGAAAGGAAGATGCTTTGAATACCAAGGCTCTAGCAGCTAAACATCTGTGTGTGTGGAGACTACTTAGGACTAGATGCCCAGAGTGAGAAAGACTGTTGGAAAATAATAGTAGGAAAAAGCCAAAATGAATATTCTAAGTTTTGGAGTAGAGATACTAGGGCCAGAGATTGGGTTTTGCATTGAAAATGTCTTTGCAAGATGACAAGGAATATGAGGATTTGAAAGGTGGATGACTTCGACTTGGCAGGAGAAGAAACTGGAACTGAGCCAAGGATAAAAGGTGAATCTGGATAAGTGAGAGTGGAAGTGAGGATTCAGTAGAGACAGTGCAGCATGTTGTGTAAACTGCTGATATGTTGCTCTGATATTGCGCTCAGTTAGTGAGGGGGTATGCATGATAAGACATCTAACACTTTCTCATTTCCTAGATATCTGGAGGAGAGGATATTGCCAGAAGTAGGGATTTGTAGGAGTCCCAGTCCTGTGTTCTCCCTCCTGCCTCTCTCCATATATGCTCTTGTCACAAGGTCCCTTGTGATAATCTGGGTTTGGGTGGATGACAGCACCAGGATATCTTTTACTGGATGAGAAATTGCTTCTTTGTGCTCCTCTTTCCTTAAGGCATGAAAAGTACTGATAAACATGTGGGAAAAGGTGGTTAATGCACTGCAGTAAACAGTTCTCAAAACTGATGAAAATTAAAAGCAATATCAGAGATTTTTTTTTTTAAATGGAATTACCTCCTCTGCAGTAAGTTCTTCCTGACCATTGTAGTTAGTGACTGTCCTATTTCCAAAAGCTGGCATTTCTGAAGTTTCTCTGCATTTTAGTTAGTTTTTACATATTTACTATTAGAATTCTGAATATTCTCCCTAGTGTAAATATTTTAATACTTCTTGAAAATTAGCCTTGCAAAGCTTCAAACTGATCCTTTTGGAGTCCTCAGTGGCTGCTAGCTTAACATTGTTTTGGCTGTTGTGTAAGTGTAACCCAGTTAATAATTGAGTTTTCCAAGCCTACTCTGGCTAATGGAATACAGTGATTTTTGTATTGAGCTTTTCCCTACCTCTCAGACAAAGATCCTTTTTGAGCACAACTGCTTGAAAATACCAGCAAACACTGCTGTCCTTGTCATCCAAACAATGAGATCTTACACAATTTTAAATTGGATGGATTTTTTCCCTTCTGTGGAAGGAAACACCAATTTTGATGCTTATAGAAAATTAATTTTCAGTTAAGAGTTAAACATGGAGAACAGACACATATTACTGAATCTTGGCCCTAATAAAACTGATAAAATGCTCATTGGCTTAGTATGACAAGGGTTTTCTTCTCAGCAAGGTTATTCTGAGAGATTGTACAAGTAAGAAAGCCTGTCCTCTCACCTGATGTACTCATTCTTAATCAGAGCCAGCTGAAGACTTTTCAGCCTTGGGAACAAAGCTTTGCTAGCCAAAGATGAGAAACAGGACTATTTTTTGCCTCAGGCAGAAAACAGAAGGATGAGAAAAGTCAGGACAAACAGGAAGCAGGGCAGATGTCTGAATGGTAAGGCTTACAACTTTTTTAGGTTTAGGGACTGCGACAAATGCCAGAAAGCAAAAATCATCCCTTAGCTCAGGTCTCTGGTGTCAGCAAACCAGACAGTAGAGCCATGGCCTCTTTGAATTTTCCAGCAGTCTTAACCTGAACCTTGCTGTGCCTACATTTAAAATTACCATTGTTTGGACCAGTCCAGCAGATGATGAAAGTAAAACACTCTTTTGAAGTCAGTACTGCTACCATGGCTTACCCTAGATGAATATCTGGCTCCATGTGTATGGTTTGGGCCCAATATATATTGTGTTATTACATGACATGTAATGTTACCCTTGAAATTTAAGATTACCTAAATAGATGACAGATCTAGCTCTCCTCTGGTAGACCTGGCTCCATTAAAATCCAAATAAGAACCTGTTATTTGGCTTTCCTGCAGAATTTCAAGGCATGAGAGTGCTTGTAAAAACTAGGCATTTATCCTGTGACATGAAGAATAATTGTTTATTGGTACCTGCAGTAACATGGCTATAAACTGATGCTTGACCCTTGATGTACAAAGAAAAATAAGTTTTGTCAACAATAGAAATAGACTTATGGCAGTACTATGGTTGCAAAAGGAAAACACAGGTGGCTGGTATGATTTAATCCTTACTGTTAAAGTCAGAGGTGTTTTCCTGTTGATACCATTAGGTGTTGTAGGTCAGACCCTCACAGAGATGCACAGAAATGAGCAGAATTTTCCAAATGAGCCATGATTATTACAAGTAGCAGGCCTGTCTGGCCTCTTCTAGAAATCTGCCTGAACCACCCACCACAACAAACAGCCATAATGGTTTAAGCAATGCTTCCAGCCACTGAGGTAAAACTCTTTCAAGTGTGGCACATAAAGTGCTCCATGTCTTAAGTGAAAATGCATTTAGGATCTAGATTAGGGGTGATACTGCATGCCTTTACTCAAGGTACTTAATTTATTGAACTGGTTGCCAGTACTGAGGCAGATTTAAAAGGCTTTCACTTTACCTCATAATATGTTTTCTGCTAACTCATCCAGAAACCAGCCTGAGGTCATGTTACAAAAATTATTTGTTATGAATTTGGGTTTTGCAGAAATTGCATTCTTCTTTGTGCTTCTCTTCATGGATGTGGCTAGGGAGGGTTCACAGACAGCAATAGAGAATTGTCCAACATGTTTGCTCATAAATTAGCTGTTTGTAAAGCGAAGCAGAATATTTAGCAAGGATTGGATCTAAGCTTATTTGACAGGGAGGAGGCTGGGGCTATTCAAGGAAGAGAGAAGAGAGAATTGAAAGGAGGGGTAGGAAGGGAAACAATGTAGGGACAAATGTGGACTGTCTTTACCTCTTTGAGAGAGGGATCAATCTCAACATTTTTATGCATTCCTGTGCTTTTCTGTCTTTTCACCATGCCACTGAGACAAAGTCTGTGTCATTACAGAAGGAAATTAATGCTAGAAAACTCTAGAGCAGTTCTTAATGTTTATATTAATGACAATGTACAGCTAGGTCTCTTTCTGGATGCTGAATAGCATTCAACAGCAATCTTTTGTAGGAGAAAAAGGAAAATGCATATGTTTGGGGGGGTGTCTCCTTTAGGAGTACTTTGTTGATGCAAATGGTCTTAATACCCTTCATAGTGCCGAGGTAGCAAACATTATTCATTATGAAGAGCGCTTGCTTTTCTTCAGTGTGGAAAATATTGATCTGACCTTAAAAAATACCAGATTTAGTGTAGGTAAAGGCAAGCATTTTTGCTAAAATGGGGCAACATTTGTATAATGTCTTTGTTCCTTGGTATTAAAATATGACTTCAATTTGGGAAGAATATTAACTTTTTTCTGCAAATGTGTCCTGGTTACTCAGAAAAATAGGCTTGTTGCCTTCCAGGTTTCTGTGCAATAAAATATTTCTAGAAAGTCATGTGGCAACTTCCTGAGTGAATCAGATTTATTTCAAAAATTCAAGGAGAAATACATTTGTGGTGGCATTGCATAGGAGTGTACTCATTAGCAGTTCTTGCTGCACACCAAAGCACCCCTTCTGCTTTGTTCCAAGTACTGTTATTTTCCCCCTTCCAAGGGTCCCCCTTTGTCTTAATTTGAAAAGGCTATTTGATGAATGATGTGATAGGAAATATCCCTTAGCCATTTAGCCAATTGCTCATGCACCTTTAAATAAAGATGGTTGGGATGTGGATAGTAGTCTTCAGTACTTGTATAATTATGTCCACAGTCCTCCAATAGAAAAGAACAATAGGAATAAATCAACATTGATGAAAAGTGAGGATAACGTATTCACTGCTGAAGATCAGGTTCTCTTGTTAATGAATTTAATTTCCACTTCCTTTAAAATTGTTTAATTCTATACAAGAGTGTCGTAAAGGAAATTATAATCTAGAAAGCAGAGGATAATACACTATGACTTACTTAATGCTGACTTCAGACTACAAAAACAGAAGAACACCCCCCCACCCCCCCAAAAATACTGACATTCAGAGGATAATGTAGCCAGTAACCTGTAGGACTGAGAGTACTTAGGTGAAACTTTTATTCAGCAATTGTCCCTGTTTTTCCATTTCGTGTTCAAGGACTTATATACATGCAGCTTTAAGTGAATATTGCTGTTAAGTGTCCTACATGAATTATGGGGATCCAAGATTACGCTTTCTAGTGTATCGGACAAAGTATGTCATCTGGGACACTGAAACATCAGCACTGTATAGAATGTCATGGAAGTCTGATCCTCCAAGTTACTTGATCACAGATGAACATCTATTAAAGAAATGAAACTCTTTTTTGCTTTGTTATTTAATCTTACTGCTTTAATAATGTGCTCTTGATTAGTCAGTGTTTATTGCCATTCAGGAGGATTTTCACCTCTAGAAATACAACTTTAAAATTGAGGAAACAGCAATTTTGTTGTGTTTTCCTGCTGCAATATCTGGGAGACACTGTGTACTCTTAAGAACCCAATTTCTCTATCAGAACTCAGTTTCTATATTCCATACCTAAAGTCTGTATTTCATCCAAGAGCTGTGGCTATTTAACTATTTCCCTGGACATGATTAGAGTGGCTTGATATCAAGTGGTGTAAAAGAAAATCACTTTCCTACACTATTCAGAGAGCAAAGCCACAGTGTTTCAAGTCCTTTTCTCTTCCCTCATTTCCATGAACAGGCACAACATCCTAGACTTTCTCTGCTCTATGCTGGTGTCCTTCCTACTGTGTACAAGCATTTTGCTTACACTACTCTCAGTTGCATAGGTGTCCAGTATACTAGTGCATGTACAGGGCAACATCTTACAAACCTGTTAGTTCTGCAGAGCTTTATAGCCATTTATTTCTTGAAATCAGCTTTGAGACAAACTTCCCAGAGAAGGATGATACCGAGGACAGAGTAGGTCAGTTTCTTAAGCAGACAGAGACTTGTCCCAGATGCTGATTTACAAAGGATAAAAACCAGGGTCCTTATTTCTCTATTTTCTTTGTTTCAAAGACTGGTCAGCAAGTCAATTTTCTTGTGATGTTTGTAGCTTTTTAACCTTTTCAGACAAAATATGACACAGTGTTTGCATGGCACTTCTGGGTTGGAAACACCTGTTTTTCATTTGGAAATGACATGAGAACCTCTGATTCTGTGTTTAATTTCAAATGAAATCCGTGTGGCAGTAATGCAGAGCAGCAGTGTGCTGGGTCCTGGTTACAATGAGCACCTCTAATTGAATTGACAAAAACACTCCCTTTTCTTCCCTTCCCCTCCAGCTCCCCAAGTTCAAAGTATTAATATGAATAAAGAGTTGGCATGAAATGAGGGCAAGAACCCCTTCCAAACAGCATGCTCCAGAGCTCCTGGATAAAGAAACCTTATAGCTTTAGCTGATGCTACGATACAGGTCAAGCAGCAATCAACTTCACTGCAGAGGAAAAAAGAAGCAAAAAATGGGGAGAGTGCACTAGAAAGATCAGAAAAGGAAATGTTGGTAAGTGTAAAATGAAGGGATCTTCAGCTGCTGGGAAAAACCCTGTATATTGAGTTATTCTAGAGTGTACACCACCCAGTGGGTGCCCCAGGAGAAAACTGCAAAAGCAGGAAGCAATCCTCTGTCTTCATTTTGAAGATACTGAAGACTCTGGCTATTCTCCTTAAGACTGCTTCCAACCACATGGAAAGCTGCCTTTCCTCTAGTTGCTACCTTCAGACTGAGTTAGCCAACTTCTTGGGGATTTAGGGTAAAGCCAAGCTGTCTCTGATGGCAATTGTCCATCTAGATGTAGATAAATAAAATCATCTGAGTTCTGACTTCTCTAGTGCCCTCCCACAATTTCCTTTTACTGGCAAGATGAGAGCAACATTGCTCCTGGGAAGGAATAGTAATGCAGCTTACCTTTTGCAAGTAAGGATTCACAGTATACACTCCCAGAAACCACTATAATACACACAGGTAAATGCAACAACAATGGGAACATCTTGAAGCTGTTGAATGATTTCCAGCCCATGTGAGACATCTGGACTGCGGTCTTGTTGAAGTTGCAGAACTTGTTTCTGCTGACAAAGCGAATATTGTCATTGTCCTTTCCTTAGACAAAACTGAAAGACAAACTGAGAGAAATTCTGCTGTGTTCAAACCCCCTGGACAAAGTCTGGACAAAAGCATTCCCTGAAATTTTTGACCGATGAGTTGTTAAATCTCTCAGATATAAAAGCATTAGCTGCATCTTGACCCACGCAGCGCTGTTAAACACCACACAAGGTGACCTCCAAGCAAGCTTCACCTTCAATTCTTTTTTCAGCTTGGGGTTTATGTCCTAAGGTCAGCCACAGCCCTTGTACTGCTAGTTGGCAAAGCTGTGCACTGTGCACATAATAAAAAAATTCTGGTGGGATGAAAAATAAGGAAGTGCTCTGCTGCATGTGAGTAGTCTTGATTTCTAATTCTCTTATTGCTATCTGTATTAATGGGGTAGAAACTGGATGAGAATGTTTCTTCTCAAATCTAACAGACTGTGCAGAGGCCAGAACAATGGCTCTTTCCGACATCTCACCCAAGTCCTGACAAGGGCCCCAACTCTCTCCAATGCTGACACTCATCTGATGATAGTTTTCTTCCAACTTTTCTGCATGCTTGGGGTTGTGCTGCCACAGCATCTCTGTGGCTGTTGGTGTTACATCTGCATACTCTGGCGTAACTTGCAGAACAGAGACAATCCCATTGTCTGGTCATTTAAAACTAGACTGGGCACAGCTCTGGAACTGTGCTGTCAGGATGAGCTCTGGGCTTGCTGAGGTAGTTTAACTGGTCTCCTCTATCTTTCAGTTTCTGTGATTTATTAAAAGTCCCTTTGCTTTTCATAATTAACCTCTCACTTTGCTAAATTTGCAGCCATTAGTGGCTTTTACACAGCTGATAGAAATATCAAATACTTTTCATGTGAAGCCTAGCTGAAGCAATCAGCTAACAACTGCATATCCATCTGAACTTCAGGTTTTTTACCATTGCAGTTTTGATCAGTGAGAAATGAAAGTTCTCCCTTCTGAGATTTTCTCTTCCTTTCTGGTTCCCTTCATCCATTCATCTTTGTGGGAATACAGTGACCACTGCTGTTTAGCACATAAAACAATTTCAGGCAAGGCTGCCCTCTTGTAACCTTCCCTGAGGTTACAGGAGGTGCTTGGAAGGCAAGTCAGTCTGGGAGTGAGCTGAAGAGCAAACTGTTGTCTATGTTGCTTTTCTCTGTTCTCGTTACTTCCTTACCACATTGTATCAGGGAACAGACCATTTCCATTCAACCACTTCTGACTTTTTGCCATCAAACAAAGCAGGAAATTGGAAGACCTTTAGCCTCTATAACTAAAAATAAGTAAATTTGTACTTAAACCCCCATTTGTAGGCTTTACGTGATCTGCTTCTGCAGGGGGCAGGAAGTAAAATTCCAGTATTTGAGAAAACATTTTAGTAGCTGGGTATAGACATTCCCTCTCTAATTGACGTGTCAGAGGAAAGTGACTTCAATACTTCAGATGTGATTTGTTTCTGTAATGTAACCAAGCTGTTAAACTTGTTAGTGATCACATGGCAGATGGATATGTGTCTTGTGAATTTGAGCAAATGTTATCTACTTAGAAGGCATAAAATACTAATTGCAAACTCTAGCTCCTAGCTGCATAGGCAAGGGAGAATTTTAATATAGACAGATACCATAAACCTTTCGGTGCACACATAAACCCTCTCTTTAAGCACTGAGGCTTGGTGTCAGAGGCTGCCTGAGGAAAACCAGATTTCTGAAAGGCAAGAGGTGAGCTACTCTTCAGCAAAACTGTGGTTTTATAGACATTCCCAAAATCACATAATGAGAAGTGGTTTGTTTTGCTGGAAGTAACTTAGTTATTTTCTTTTCATAATAAGAAGTTCCAGATACCTGCAGTGAGATAATTTTTTCTTTCCCCTAGCCTCCATTTCTGATTGCTTTTCGGAGCCAAAATAGTTTTTTTTTCCCAATTTTAAGCCCCTTTACTTTGACACCAGACAACCTGATCTGCCCTTCAGCCTAAGGCTGAATACAGCAGTGACTGCTGTATGGGTGGAGCCACAAAATATTCAGCAAACTCCCTGCATATGTACTAGACCACCCACGAGGAGATTACTGCGTGAGCAAGGCTTCAGATTGCAAAAGACAGCTCCTTGTAGGACTTTCCAGTGCTGCTAGACAGAGACATGCAAACATGCTCAAGGGCAAAATAGATGACTTGCACCGCATCCAAGACACGCAGATGCACACATTGAAACAGTTGCACGTGAAGCCTCTTCCTCCAAGAGCTTCAACTATTGATGCAAGTAAATGCTGACATCTGCTTAACAAAGGGTGGTCTGCTGGATGTCCCTGCAGAATGGCCACAAATAAAGTCCATGCAAATACAGACATGCAATGGTGGTCACTTGGGCAGGAATGATCTGTCAGATTGCAGGCCCCATCCATAGGTACATGTTGATAATTGGCCTTTTTTAAAATAGTCCAGTTTTGGGGGGTCTTCCTCTTGCCTTGTATCTGTTGTGAATTTCTTTTTTTTTAACTAATGCCTATTCCAGGTAGGCAGCTGAGCATGAACTTGACTGGAAAAAGTTTAATTCAATGCTTGTTCTGTGCACAAATTGGGTAATGATCTGTGCTGGTTCTTTTTAGCACCATCTGCTTCCTAACCCACCTGAACTGACTGTCCCTAGTCTGCTCCTGCTCTCTCTTCAAACACACCTAATGTTCCGAACAGGTTGATATAACCAAAAGAGGGAAAAAAGTCTCTAAAACTGAAAAGTATTGTGGCAGTGCTGACAGATACAGGTTGGGAAACTCTAAACACCATAGAAATGACAATAGAAGGTAGGTGCTTTCATTTTTAACTTCCCATTTATATTTTAAGCTGTTTTACTAATAAGCCTTACATTGAGGGTGTAATGCAAAGTCCATCAGTTACCTTCAAGTGCTCTCCAAGTCCTGGAGAAGATGAAGGTGTCTGTAGCGTTCATTAGCTATTGCTGAAGTGAAAGCTAGAGACACACATGCAGTCTGTGTCCTGGCCCTGCCTCATCTCCCTTTAAACAGGCAGCATTGCCATTTTGGAGACACTAAGTCTCTGTAGATCACTTTTGATGGAGCTCTGCTTTCCGTCATTGTCATGGCTTAACCCCAGCCAGCAACTAAGCATCACACAGCCGCTCACTCACTTCCCTCCCACCCAGTGGGATGGGGGAGAGAATTGGGAAAAAAAAGTAAAACTCATGGGTTAAGAACAGTTTAATAGGACAGAAAGGAAGAAAATAATAATGATAATAATAACAATAATAAAATGACAATGATGATAATAAAAGAATTGGAATATACAAAACAAGTGATGCACAATGCAATTGCTCACCACTCACTGACCGATGCCCTGTTAGTTCCTGAGTAGCTGTTTGGTGACTCCAACTGAACCTACAACCTTACAAGTAAAGGAGAAGTCAGCAAAAGAGCAAAGTAGCTTAATATGTGAAATAACAGTATAAAGTCCTGTCCATTTGCCTTGGAGACAGTCAGGAGAGACATTTCACCTCTGCATGCCGATGTACTTAGTAGAGTCAGTCAAAGAAGTTGTATCAACAACTTACTATCTAAATGCAACTTCTTGGAAAGCAGAATAATCTGGGCAAGGCTGGCTAGTCTCCACCAGGGAACACACAATGCAGCCAGTGTCTTCTTCCAGGAACTCTGGAAACTAGCTCCCAATGCCCTGCTGTTTGCCTGCATCTCTCTTGGTGACCCTTTGCTAACTCTTGCAGTGCTGCATGGCCATGAACTTGGCACTGCTGTGTGTTTTGGGTGGGATGTTTTAGGAGATCTGGAAGGCATGGGGAAGGACGAAAGGATATTAAGAGTTGCCTGCGCAGTTTACCCGTATCATGGTGAGGGTGGGAATTTTCACTGTAGGTATAACAAGTTGCATCCTGACTCCTCCGCAGTACGGTGTCTTATTAACCTCTTCCTCCCTTTCTTTCTTTTTTTTTTTTTTTTTTTGATTAAGGGTTAGACTCCACAAAGGCTGGGGGAATCTGAAGCCTTTGAACAGCAGAGGAAGTGACACTATCCCAAGAAGGGCTGACCACTTCATCACTATTCTTCCTCTGCTCTGAGAATTCATTTGCTAATGACTTTTACAGAAACATGTCCTGCACTTCTCAGCTTCTCAGGAACCAGTAAGTCATTCTGTGCCCAATCACCTGCCCAGAAAGAAAGGTGCCTTACTCATAGATGCCCAGATTCAATGCTAAAGGTAATGAAATACAGTTGAGAAGCTATAATTTAAGTCAGATTTATCACTAAGTAGTTAGAGCACAAATTTTGTGGTACACAAAATAGTGCCTTATTCTAGGCAGAGACAGCAAAATACACCTCAGTAATATTTCTTTTCACAAGTCCAGTTGAGGGATTGGGCAATACTCATTAAAGTTACAGGCTCACAAGTTAACATTTTTCTTGCTTTCATTTTTTTTTTTTTTTCTCATAAGGAAATGTTGGGACAGGCAAATGAGGTGCTCTACTTTTAGGCCTCTTTCTCCCTCAAGAGGCTGACCCTGAGCAAGCTGTATAACCTGGACACCAAGATTCACAGAGGTTTGCATGGCATCTGACTCCTGTTGGTCTCCAGATACGAGTGACAGCTTAGTGTCTTCCTTCTAAAAATGTCCACTCCTGTACTTTGGGCTGTGTTTTGAACACTTTTTGGATGCTTTCTAAAAATTTACAATTAACCTGAGTAGAAGAAAAGAATTTGCTTGAGTTCTTGTGAAAGTTTTCCATTTTGAGCTAATTCCAATAATTATTAAACAGATAGTCCTCATAGATGGGTTTTAAAGTTAAGTAATATAAACAGTGTGTGATGGGATTTTCTTTCTCGATAGAAGATCCTTCAGAAAACCAAATTATCCTTTGATTCATATCAGAATAATTTATACCATTAGTATTGATGTATAATGCTACACAAGAAAAGAATTGAATGTAGTTCTCATTTAGTCTCTGGACCAGAGAAGTGCTTATGTATGTGCTTAGTTATCAGTGATTATGGTGCTTGAACCTCTTCTTTCAAAATGTGTCTTGATTGAAAATCATAGCTTTGATAAAATGGAAGTCATCACTGTTGTATGAGGAAACTTTCTCTTTCTCTCTCTCTTTTATTTCTTAGGAATACAGATGTCCCAAGCAATAATATTTTGTTTTAAAAATGCTGTTGTCATGTTTCACCAATACTGTATTTCTGAACCACACTATTCCCAGCTAGCCTGCAGTTGTTATTGCTCAAATCTAGATACCCATGCACCAGACTCTCTCCTGTGACAATAATATGTCATCTAAAGGGATGATAATCTATCAAAAAAATTCTGAGTTCATCCTTTTGCTCAGACAAAGTACTTCTGCATGAAGTCTTGGTGTTCAAAGTTAAGCACATTTGAGTAATTTGACCTGGAGTTCCACAGTCTGATGAGCAGACTGTCAGCCCCAGAGTGAATTGCTTTGTTTTCTTCAGCAGTTTGGTTTAGACTTTAAATGTCATCCATGACCTGCAGGGATTACAGAATGTTTAACCCCAAAGCAATAAAATACTCCATTTCCTTCTATAATCTCAAGCAGTGCATAGCTACAAAGCCTGTGTAATTCAGCTGAGCATATGGAGACCATCATAAAGTGAAACACTGGATATTTAGTGATTCTTTTGCTGATACTATGTCCCTGTAGATAAGCCATGGTAGGCATCATGCTATTGCTCTTTTCTTTGGTTTTCTGTAACTGTGAAGATTTGCCAACTTCTAAACTTCCTAGATGAAGTTCACCCTTGCTGGCCTTCTACTACACGTTGCCACCCAAGCAAATCATGCAGTAATCTCACTGCCATGCAATTTTGATTATTTTCCATCCCTTCCTCAAAACTTTCATGGTAGAGTAAACTTCAAAGGAATATTCCAGTCAGCTGAAAATGAAGCTGAAGTGAAGCATGGGCCAATTTTATTCTTCGTCTGAACACCCAAATTTTAGAGGGTGTTTGTCCCTGACAGCAGTTTGTTGCTCCCACAGTTAAGTCTACAAAGTTACATGAGGATACCGAGATATGTTGTAAATTAAAAACTTTGTAATTACAATAGTTAGCATTTCTTGTTGTATAGTTGGCTGTCCTGGTTTCAGCTGCGATAGAGTTAATTTTCCTCCTAGTAGTTGGTATAGTGCTGTGCTTTGGATTTATGATAAGAATAATGCTGATACCACACTGATGTTTTAGTTGTTGCTGAGCAGTACTTACACTAAGTCAAGGACTTTTCAGCCTCTCATGCTGCCCTGCCAGTGAGGAGGCTGGGGGTGCAAAAGATGTTGGGAGCGGACAGAGCCAGACCAGCTGTCCCAAACTGGCCAAAGGGATATTCCATACCCTATGACATCATGCTCTAGGGGGAAAGCTGGCCGGAGGGCTACGGCTTGGGGATAGGCCGGGCATCGGTCGGTTGGTGGTGAGCAATTGTTTTTCCTTTGCATCACTTGTATTTCTTGGATTTTCTTTCTCTCTCTTTTTGTTATTTTCCTTTTTGTTACAATAATGATAATAATGATAATAATAATAAAGTAAAAATAATAGTAATAATTATTATTATATTTCAATTATTAAACTGTTCTATCTCAACCCACAAGTTTTCTCACTTTTTCCCTTCCAATTCTCAATAATTAGTAAATTTAAATACTAGAATTTCATTCTTCCAAATCTTGCATTCTTTTACTGAGGACTTAATTTATGTGCTCTTCAAGTTTTCTTTAATTTGCACCTACAAATTTTTAAATATGCTGCCAAAGTTCACCAAAAGCTGAGCAAATAAGACCAGTTTTCTCCTCTGTAACTTAAAACCTCCCAGAAAGTCTGTTATGTTGAACCAGTACTATACTTCCTCATCTGCCATGTTTTTATCTGGAAAAGCTTCCATGAAATTTTCTGCCTCTCTGAATTCCTACACAAAAAAAATGGATGGAAAAATAATTCCTTGAGAACTTAGTAGAAATAGGTCTTTCCTTTATTTTCTTCAAATTAAGTGAAATAAGTGAAGACTTTTGAAGACGTTCTTATTCAGTGTCATACTACCCTATGTAAAACTACATGGGGTTAATTGTACTCTACAGCTCTTCTGAGGCATTGGTGCTTGCTTTTGCTTCCCAGTTTACTTTCTTTACTAAATAAGTAAAATATGGTTCTCTGTCTGTGCACAGAACTTTCATTTCATTTACTTTGAATACACCTGGAAAGGAAGATTTTTTGGACAGTTATAAAACAAGTACCATAGGTTGAAATATGCAAACAAATGATATCACAAGTAGAAAGTGTCAAAAGGAGAAAAAAATGTAGTGTCTTAGGAATACTTTAAAAACTTTGTATTCTATCAAGTGTCATCATTGAGGCCTTCATGTTTTCTGTAACTTTCTCATGTCTAGTTTAAGACAACAGCTATTAATAGTGAAATAATTTCCTATGGCAGTTGAGCTGAAGCAGAGCGCTTGCTTTCAAAGTTAAACCTAAACTTTTCCTTTTGTACTATGACCCATCCTTTCCTCCCCACTCCTCCAGTCCTTGATACAGATGTTTTTGGTGAGATAATTATAATTTATTTGTTAAATTCATCTTTACTCTTAATAACTCATGCACACCACTGAGATCTGATATAAATTAAAAACTAGAGGTCAAGCCTTATTCCAGTGGGGGAATAGTAATGACTGTGTGTCAAAGAAATCTGGAACACAAAAAAGCAGAGATCTGGATATTTTTCTGTAGATGTTTAGAGGTCTGCTCTAAGCTAGATGGTTGTGTTTCCCCACCATCTGCCTTTCTCTATTTTTTTTTATGTTTGTTACCAAAAATCTCCTGTACTGATTATAATTATAAACCTGTGGGAAGGGAACAAAAAAGAATGGAATGGGAGCCAGAATGAGTTCTAGGTGTCTGAAACACCTAAAAATATTAAGACACTTTTTGACATGCCTATATATAGACTTAGAAGCTTGAAGTGATAGTCACTTGAAATATTGTGCATCGTATTTAGCTCACAAGTGAGAGTATAACAAATTAAAAACTCCTAAACAAAATTCATTCCTCTACAAAGAGAAGTGTGAGGGAATATAGGGAAGACCCTGAAGAACTGTAGGCATGCTCAGAATTTCATTTAATGATGAAATCACACTGTTTACCAGCCTCTTGCTGGTCAGGGGCAGAGTCTTTCTTCCATTGGTGTTGCAAATGGAATACAGGTGGTGCAGTGGGCTCTAAAGCTAATAGAAGAGCTGTGGGATGGCTATTGCAGGGTAAAGAGAATCCTATGGGGACCTGGAATATCAGATAACCTCTCCCTGCAACCAGTGTAGGGGTCTGGTTGAAGTAAATAGGCTATTGTGTGTCTTATGGAGCTTATCTTAAGAAAGTGAGACTAGGTAAGTGCTAGGCCACCCTTCTGTACCTTCTTGGCCAAGCCTAGTGAGAGCTCTCTTGACTTTAGTCAAATTCGAGGAGGAGAACAATGTCGCATGAAAAGATGGGCTTCCTTCCCCTCATCTCTGGGATTATGTGGAAGTGAGTTCACAAGGAAGAGAAAGGCAAAAATGCTCACTGTCTGAGATTATTCAGCCAAGGTACAAGAGAAAGAAGCTTTATTCCAAAATCCCTGTTTGGCCTGGGCTCATCACTGGAAGAGCTGATCTCATATTGGGAAGAAAACCAAGATATATTGTCTGTCACCACCCAGATGTAGCCAGGCTCTTAATTCTGCATGCACAACAGAAGCTTGGCAATGGTCTGTCCTTCAAGACCTAAAGGTCATCTCTGCTGCCTAGAGCATCACTGGAAGACATTGAAAGAAAGTTGACAAAAATCTGGGTTTGTTTCCTCTCCTGGAGGCTATCATGAGTTTTCACACTCGTATTCCCAAAAAAACATCATGGAGTTTATCATCTATTCTGTTGTGCACATGTACCTTCTAAGTCATGTTGTAGAGGCTTACGTTTGTTCACAGCCTGTCACTTAAGTTGTATGAGCTTTTGCCTTTTCAGGACTGAAAAGTACAGTTTATGCTGAAGCAGTTTCCTTTGCTGAGTGAATGGTTGGTTGAAGGCAGAAGTTACCAGTCCTTTTAGTGCTTGGTAGCCACTATGAAAGACACCCAGTTTTGCTTTCTGGGGGGAAGCTACATACATTAGTCAAGAGAGGGCTGCAACTGTTTGTCATCTTTAGATCATTTGACTGGTTTGTGCTGCAGATGCATGCTGTGCATGCTGGATCAGAAGCCTGACAGAGATGTTGCCACAATATGCATGCACGCCTGATGGGACTCTGGTGCTTTGCGAGTTTTGCTACTGCTGCTGCCAATACTAAGTTTTGCAGGTACCTGAATGGTCTGCTTCTGCTTGGCCTTACTCCATTTGTCATGTTTAGTCAGAAAAAAAATGTTCCCCAAGGTCAAAACAGCAGGGACAGCTGTTTCAGAGGTAAGGAGGCAGGAATAATTGCCTTCCTGAACAGCGTGGCCCAGAGATCAGTTTCTAGGCATGTTCACCTTATTAATTCTGTGTTCCTGAAGGGTTCCAAGGTTTTTGTCTTGTTCCAATCCTCTTATGATATCACTGTACTATTTGAGGCTCTTTGTTCTGTATTACTGTCTTCCATGTATTTTGGGAAAATGTCATTTGTGACTTATTAGTATGAAGGAAGTACGGGGAACTTCTCTTGTGACTCTTCCCAGAAGGAACATCTAGCACACAGTTACCTGTTGGTTGCATGAAATGAAACTTGTCCAAGCAGGCAAGTCCTTCCACATCTATATTTCTATACTGCTGACTGTATCCAGCAATAGAAAGCTCCTCCTAATATATGTTCTGCAATTTTGTGAAACCTAGAGAGTGGTTTATTTCTCTCCTCATGACTTCTTCATGTCATTCTGATGAAAACAGAGAGTTTGAGAAGGTGGTTTTACCCACAAGGCTGTGTAATTACAAATGGCACACCCACTGACTGGAGTCTTGTGGCAGAGAGAAACAACTTCACAAAGGTGTCAGTTCTGTTCCAGAGGCCTATAAAATACTCAGTGAGCATGAATTCAGATTACTCTGTAGGCTGGAACAACAAGTGTTTGGGTGATTTCCCCCCCACTTTGAAATCCAATTAATTGGGTTTCATAATTGTCCAACAGAATAACTATTTGTCATGCTAGTTGTGAAGCTCAATTAGGATTATAACTGAGGTGCTGTAGTATTCTAGCACTGAGTCAGAAAGAAAAAAACCCAAATTTGGGTGAGGGAAAGGAGTTTCTTTGAAATAAGGGAAGCTCATTAAACCCCTGTGCTCTTTAACTGCAAATTTGTTATTGTATATGACCAGCCTCCCAGCAAGGTCCAGTGTGCAATGTTCCTTCAATCCATCAGGTTTACATCTCCTCCTGTGAAAATATAGTTGGGCAGTAGTCTGCTCCTTGTGACCTTCGGATACCCTTCCTGTGTGACAGTGATGTGGTAGGGCCCGGCACAAGTGAGCTATTGTCCTTGCTTGCTGGATGAGTCCTTCCCATCAGAGCATGGCGCGGTGCTTTGCTGACTGCCAAAACACCCCTTCCCCCCGCGCCTCCTTTCCCCCTGTTTAAAAATAAAAAGCACTAGGATTCAATATTTTCATAACTTTTGGGACCTCTTGGTTGGAGGCGACGGGGGCAGGAGGGGGGATGCAGAGCAGCCACAGCAAGCCAGTTCATGCCTCTCGATTTGTCCCTTGGAGCTTCTCTCGCTGGGTAGACCTGAACAAGCCGGCACTGCTGTGCAAGCTTGTTCCTGGTAGGAAAAGTGTCTCCTCTGCTCCGTACGGCAGACATGAAAGCAGCTGGGGTCAGGGTGAGTGGGTGAGATTGCCAGAAGACTGCTGGGGTCACAGACTGTCTGGAAAGCAAGCAGCAAGTCTGGTGCTCACTTTTTTATATTTCTGTGTTCAAAGACCGAAAACCCAAGGGATCCCAAACTTCCTGGTCCTTTGAACTTGCAGATTGGTGGTGATACTGGATGAAATCTTAGCTCCTCTCTAATTTCAATGGAATCAGAGTATTCATTTGTTAGGGGTGAGTAAACCCAAGGAAATAATTCTAGTTTTGTGAATATTAAAAGAGCATTCATTGCTTGACTTAGCATATTTCCTAAATTTGTAAGAGTACAACAGCAGAACCTTTTCTGTTACCCATAGGCCAGCTAGCTCACATCAGCCTGCAGTGATCTACACCCATAGCTAACAAATGGTATGCACCTGAGATATTTTTCATGTCCCAATGGACTGACCTTTATTTTCTAAAAGTTTATTTCAATTTCCACACTGCAGACTTACTGCTTTTCTTCTCCAGATACTTTACAAAATCAAGTAAATATTTTCTTTGCAACACCACAGCAAAGACATGTTCTCCCTGATTTCCCATGATGCATGTAAAGATACAGCATATTTAGAATAACTAGCGCTATTAGGAAAAAACCAAACCAAAACAAAACAAAAGACAGGGCAAGTATACGTTGTACAATTCAAAAACCTGTGTATTTGAACAAATATTAATAGATTTTTTTCAGGCTACCAAAAAATTACTTTTGTCATCTGTAATTAGTTTCTCTAAATAACAGTTTATCTGTCTCTGAAATGTTGAAATGTGTTTAAGAAATACATCACTACAGTATGCTACTTTAGGTAATATATATCAAAATGGCACTTTTTTATTGGTTTTGTTCTTGTCAAATGGATGAAAACATCTTCAGATTCTTCAGAGAAGAAATTGTCACTTTGTCTTGTTCACAGCTGATGTAACAGATGACTTGGTGACTGAGATCTGGGATTCCTTCATTTCTGCACCTCATGTTAAAATATAAATAAGTATTTTCTAAAAGCCCTATGTATTTCTATGGAAACACGTGTGCCACTGGAGCTGCAGGGTGGTTACCTAATCTGGCTGTCATACCGAAAAGACTGTGAATCACACCACAGCTTTCACGCAGTCCCATCCAAAGGGTGAAGACCGGGTATTTTGCCATCCTGGAAAAGAACAGATCAAGGTTTTGCTAAAATTGCTAAAATTGCCTTGATATTGAAGAAACCCTATACAAAGAGATATATACCAGTATAATTTGAGAGTGAGTTTGGAGCTGTTGATGTTCTGTCATTCATTCATTGCACAGTAACTGCTTGGTATAAGTAAACAAATAAATAACATAATGAAATCATAGGGGAACCCTGAGGTTATGAACCTAACCCTGAGGTTATAAGCCTAGTTCTTTCTGGAGCCACTGTAGAAAAAAAAAACAACAAAAAACAACAAAAAAAACCAACAGTGAAATTGGACTGTGTAGTTTGTTTCCTTTAGTTTTATGAGACTTACACTTCTAATTCAGGTCTCTCTTTGCTGAAGATGAAATCTGTGAAACAGGTCAGGGCAGCCCTGGTACATTATGGTTTGTCTGATTTCAAAAGGTTGGTAGCCCAGTGTAGCAGTAATACTGGTTCACTCATGCAGTGAGTATTAATTGGCATCTGAGAATGCATTAACCTAGTACATGGAGTTGCCCATTTTGTAGGAAACCAACAAATTCATATAAAAGAATTAGCTGTATAGTCCATCTGTAGTGTACCAAATAGCCTTTTGTAAAACACAAGCTGTATTTCTAATCCTATGATTTTCTGTTTCGTTCAAATCATTGCTGGACAGTGTCCTTAATGTTATGTGGTCCCATGAAATAGGAAACAGATTCCATTGAGAAAGTTTCTTCCCTTTCTACTGTTGAAAATATAGAATCTAACCATAGGGTTGAAGTAAAAATAGCAGCGTACCAAGTGCCATGAATAGTCATTCTCTGTGAATGAATATAACTGTGTTTTTTTCTATGGCACAAGAGCAAGTGAGCAGTGTTTAGCAAGCTGTGGCAGTAACGGATATATTTATTCCCTGTGTTGCAGGCTGTGTTACATCAGGTGTTTGCAGGGTGAAAAAAAAAGTCTTTCTTTTTTTAAAAAAGGAAACTACAAATAAAAATGGCAAGTTCTGGCATAATGCAAAAAGAGAAAAAGACAACATTTTGCTGTGGTATTTTACAGCTTAGCAAGGAGTATTTTGTAAGTTTGTTCTGCAACTAGAGTTTTAACTAAAAACAGGAAAATCCACAAGTTCTGTCCTTGATCTCCTTAATCCAAATCCAAAATGATCATTTATTGTCAATGGACCATCTGTAACATTTGCATTAAAATGAATGATTTGTAGCTACCAACATGCTGGCAGGCACATTACATTTCAAGCAACCCATACAGTTCCACTGGGATCACAAGTAGATCATGACAAAGTTTGTACCCATCTTTGTTTGTGGTGTCCAAGGCTTGGAACTTTTTCCTTCCCTCATGTCATTGGTGATTAGGGTTATACAGAGCAGTGGCAGGCAGGGCGTCAATGCCAGACCACTGGTGGGTCAGCCACGACTGTGCCTCATGAGGCTCTGTGCTGCACCAGCTCTGGGAGAGGCATCTATCTTCAGGAACACTTGGGGGTTTGGTCATGACCCTGCTCTTCTGCAGCCCCTTCCTTAAGTCTTGAGGAGTCCTTTGCTACTGACTCTGAGCAACACGGGTATGCAGATACTATTTGAACTGAGCAAAGATGGAAAATGAGAAAAAGCTTTGGGTTACTGTATGAGAGGAGTTGTCACGGCTGAGGTTGCCTCTGACATTCAGTTTGAAGGCTGTACCAGCATGTTTGGCAGCACCTCAGCCACCTCCGCCAGCAAATCATTTCAACTTAGATGGCCTACAAGGTCACCCAGATGGCATCTGGATTTGCAGGCTAATTGGTTGCCTTGGAATGATATTATGCCAGAGGTTGAAATGTCTTGCCGAGGAAGATTCCTTGAAGAAGGTGACTGTTCTGCTTTCATCTCTGTGAGGCGCAGCCTTAGGTGTGTGGAAGAAATAGAGGATTTGCACAGATGGTCACTCTAACACACCAGTGAACAAGCCTTGTGCTACTGTGTAGCTTTATCTCACTTCTGGTGTTTCAGGACAAGATTTTTACAATCAAAATCCATGCAGTCTTTATACTGCAGTTGAGCAAACACAACCATAACCTTTTCCGCATTGTCAGAAAGACAGAGCTGTGATGAAAATGTCTGCTCAGTCCATCTTAGTAAAATATTAGGGATAGGAACATAGAGAACAGGGCAGAAAATGGAGGTCAAAGTAATTTTAATTATATCATTCAGCCTTGCAGAATGTTCTTACCATGCCCCTACATCTTCTTGTATTGACAGTCAATGGTTTATTTTTGAAGATAACAAGCTGTTCCTTATGAAAAGATGAAAAAAGAATGAACTTCTCAGGTCAGAGGGAGAGAAAAGGGGGTGTTATAGAAGACGAAGAAAAAATGAACATGGCAAAGTAGGTCATTCTGGTGTCCTATTTAAATAATCTCATAATGCTGGGGTCAGTTAAATTGAAGGGTAGAAAAAACATGAAAATGGCATAAAGTTTGAAACAGTATCACAAAGTTAGCCTTTGAATCTTGCTGCTACAAGCATCACTTTATACAAGCATCACTTTATACAAGCACCACAGATTTGAGAAGAGTCTGATACTACTGAAGAAAAGAAGCATGCATTGTCATGCAAAATGGGATGAAAATTCCATGATGGCATTCTTCATGCCTGAGAGTGCATATTCCTAGGTATGCCACGGGTTAAGAAAACTGCCAGTGGGGAGAAAGTATTTCACAGTGTTACAAGAATTGTGTTCCTTGGGAATGTCTGGTACAGTCAGTGCAAGGTCCCAGACCAAAGGAATACTGGTGTGATAAGGACTTCAATAGTCCTACGCTTGATAAGACCATTTTTGTCGTTCCCCATAAAGGTCTGATTTTAATGCTCGCCCAATCTTACAAGCTCATGATATTGTGTGTTTGAGCTGGAGAAGTGATTTGGTCTGTGGTCAGCCATGCTTTCTGAGCTCCTCGGGGATCTCAAGTACTAATTTCTGTAGCCACATCTCTGCTTTCAAAGAACAGAATCTCACCTGAATACAGGCCTTTATTCTGTCCTGAAGCTTCAGGCTTAGGCTGTGTTCATCAGTTAAGTCAGCCACGGCAGGTTTGACTCACTGGTTGTGACAGCATGGCATTTATTCCTTGTGAATATCACATTCAAGCCTGTGTTGAAATCCAGAGACTTTAGAATTGCTTTTTTTCTTTTTTTCCCCCTCTCTCCCTTGATGTTTTAAGACTTCCAGCTGCTCAGCTTTTCTTTAAAAAAAGTGCATTTGCCAACATTGTAATGAGTCTTGGCCCACCTAATCTGAAGGTGCTGGGATGTTGGGGAGAAAGAAAAAGTGCTGAAGAGCATAATTTCCAGTCCTCCAGTCCTCTGTGCACGTTCCACGTTTGCCTATTCCATCTTTCCCTCCTCTTTCCCCTCCCCACTGCAGACTCACATCTGTCCGCCCTCTGGCTCACCTCACCTGCTCGCCTCCCGTCCAGGACGAGAAGTGGTGATCTCATTTGGAGCACAGCAGTCAGTGTGCTTCGCAGGCTCTACTCGCAGGGCTTTGGTGCCTAAAGTTTATGTTCCTGCAGGGCTTAAAAATCCAGCCTTCTCTTCTGCTTTTTTTTTTTTTCTTATTAAAAGCTTACTCTGTCAGGTAAATTCTTGACACAAAGAAAGTTACTCTAATCATGAAGAATAAATGTGTGCAGTTAAAATAGAACTTGACTATATGCAATATGATATTCAATAACTCATCCATATATCTGCAGAAAGTCAGCTCCGTGGTGGGCATGAGATCCCATGTCTGATGTTCAGGTGTAATATCTGAGTCCTCCCTCCAGTTCTTGCTTTACTGAGTTATGTATGATACTGTGCAGGCAGAAGACAGTTTGTGTCTGTTGCTTTGCCTTTTTGGAATTACTTATTCCTTCTACTTCCCAGTATAAACTGCAAAAGTCTGTTCAGTTTTTTCATAGATTCGTACAGAGGATACCACAGTTATGTCCCCTGTTCTCATCAGTGACAGAGCAGTGGCTTCCTCCTCATATTTGAAAGTACTGGTCATATATCCAGGTACTTTTGAGGGAGAGGTGTTCCGTGGTAGCCAGCAAATGGGCTAATTTGGCTTGCTTTTGTGAGCCTGCAGAATTATAATCCAAATTCAGAAGCACTAAGATATCTAGGGTCAGCGTTAGGATTAGTGTTATGGAATGTCACTTGTCTGTGGCAAATTGATTAATTTTGTGCTGGTTGTATTCCTAGAGATGAATCTTACCCCTATTGCTTTTTGAATATTGCCTTTTAAAGACCATTCTTCCCTATGCTAAAATAAGAGTCTATAGCCTGTGTTTCACAACATGCATGGTGATCACTTCTGGCCCCAAATTTTTGGAACGTGGAAGCTGAGTACTGGCTCTTTACAGAATAAAATCTACAGATTTGTTTCTAAGATGTAGTTGAGATAACATATTTCTAAAAGAGAATACATTCCCAGAAACAGAGCTTTCTAGTCCGAGAAGTGCTGCAGATGTTTCATTCTGGCTTTGCTCTATGAACTTGTCAATGGACAGAGATATGCCTAAATCTAGTTGTGACAGCCTTGACATTTTTTGTTGTTGTTGGCTCACAGCAGTAGAATAAAAATGATGTAGGAATGAAAAGCAAACATAAGACCATGATGAAGACCTAATCACTAAGTCACTTTTTCCAGGTATCTTATTCAAGTTCTTAATTTTTCAGATTTTTTTTTTTCCCTTAGGCAGTGGATGACTCTGTTCAAGTGTTTCCAGACATGCAACCTTTGGGGTGATTCTGCCAGTTCACTGGGCAAAACCTTGAGTCTTTTCATGGTGGCAGTGGAAAGCCAGCTGGCACCGTTCAGAGTCCAGGCTGTCCTGAAAGCAGAGCCACTGGGAGCTATGCTGAAATACAGGCCTAATTTCATCAAGTGGATGAAGTGGACATATGGATGTTCACCTTTTCTGGAAGCCTAACAGCAGATAGAATTACCTTCCTGAGGTGCTAACTGAGGTGAATTGCGGCAGTCAGTCCCTGTCCTGAGTAGCCTATACTGAACATGAATATTTGACATTTAAGGGACTGAGGTGCACAGATTGCATCCCAAAACTTCTGTTCATTTATAGGACCCTGCCAATGCAGAGTTCAGGACATTATCAGGATCTGGGACGTCAGCAGGAAAATTCTGGATTCTCTGAAATTTTGGTCCGATGCCACCTTTTCCATGTGATAATGCTAAATGTAATGGAAAACAATCCTTCTCTCGCCTCCTTAGCGCTGCCCCCCCCCACCCCCAGCAACCCCATATCCCTAAAAACCTAGCCTCTGAGTATCTTAAAACTGCATGCTGGCTTTTTAATGTGGCATACTTCTCTGAAAACTACTTTCCTCTCTGTGTGATAAGGTGAGGTACAAGCAGCGAGAATGATTAGAAACTGCTGTTTTCCCTGAGCAGTTTTGCCGTGTTGTTTTCATTTAGTGTTCTTTTAATAAAGAATGATAAAACAGTGAAATTGATAAAACTGCATAGGAATAAAAATTTCTTCTATGTATGGAAATAACTGCAACAGAATGGAATTTCAACAGTCTTAGGAAACAACCTATTAAGCCAGTCTAAAGAATTCCCTCTAATAGCCTTTTATTAAATTAGCCTGTTGAATTCTGTCAGGTTTTTTATCCTTTCATAAAGTCACAGGATTTCCTGACAGAGGGCTGGACCTGTTTTTCCTTTTCCCCCCCCCAAATTGTGTCTACAGGTCAAGTGAATAAAATCTGAAGCACTGCGATGCTTTCTTTCCCTGTAGTCTTTCTCAGAAAAATGTCTCTTTACTGGTAGAAAAGCTTGATTATTCCCCCCTGCCATGGTTGAAAACTTTCTGGAACAAACTTCTTGCAAAGGAAAACAAGTCTGATCAAAACATTTTGAAGGAAACAGTTTAAGTGAGAGTGATGACTGCAAATGTCTCCTTGATCTTTTGAAAAAATGATGTTTTCTTCCTCTGTGTTAGTCTTGCAGGGCTTGGCTTTCCTGGTCAGCAGCTGGGGTCTCGGTGCTGGAGTGTGCCTCTAAGGAAAGGAGCTGTCTACTGCATCTGGACTACAATCATCCTGGTCTCCCTTTTCTTCTCAAACCATGAGTGAACTTCTATGAACCATTTAATGTCTTCAATGCTCAAGTGGTCTTTTACTTGTGCCCTGTGTGTGTCCCACTGCAGGCTGCCTGTAACAGCAGGCACTCAGCCACATCCTGAAAATACAAGAAGGTCAAGGGATGCTAATGTGACATTTAACAGTGCACATTACTGACAAGTGACATTTTATTAGTGGAGGTCTCATAAAGAGAGCAGTTTAAAAAGAATCAGGAAGTGAACATACAGTGTAATTTTAAGTAAGAGTACACTTCCGTTTTGTGATAGTTTTTGTCAGTAAGTCATTTCTGCAGAAACTTCGGTATGAGCTTATTTGTGGCAGTCATATAGATAAAGGGAAAAGAAAGCAAAAAATACTCCAGCTTTTATTGAAGACCACTGCAATTCTGAAATTTAGGACTAGTTTCATCTGGCAAGACAAATATTTTGTCTTCTGCTTTCAGTCATTGTGTAAAATTAGTTTGAATAAGAAGAGGGAAAGTGGTCAGGCAATGATGTTACTTTAACTTTTAAGTAGTAGCCTGCTAGACTTGGAAGATATGTATGTTTTCAGGATAGAACCTAATACGGCACTACTGGAGACTGCAAGGTCATTATCCCAGTCCCAGGTCTGATTTGCATGATTGTTGAAATGACCTCAATTCTCCTTGTAGCTATGCCCATTTTCTTTTGTCATTTACCTACTCTGAGATATAAGTGGAAGTCTTCTATGAATAAATAATCATTCATATCTCACTTTTGAGTCAAGATGACCCACCTAAGGAGAAAAAAAAGAGTTTTTGTTAAATACCTGTGTAAACAGGCTGATGTTTTTCCCTCTGCTTTTAAGCACCTCACTAAGGAAGGTTGATTTGCTGACATGTTTTTGAAGCATGGCATTCATCAAACCACACCATCCTAGCAGGCAGAGCAGCTACACTCCAGGCGAACATGGAGATCAGGAATGGTAACAGGAGGAAAGATCATGTCTAGTACATTGCCAAAGAAGAAATCATCTCCCCCATCCCTTTAAAAGGACCTTACGTGTAATATCCAACCACAGGCAAAAACACCAGGAAGATGCCAATTAAAAACACTGGATCAGATTTATTCAGCAGGCACATGTTTTCAGGAAGGATTAAGAGGGAAAAAGTGGAGAGGAAATGAGAAACACCCTTGTCAAGGTCAGATGTAAAGCAGAAGGGCTTTGCTTGCTTCATATCAGAGTGTCGGGGAGAATGGCAGGCCCTAGAAAATGGTATCACTTTCTAATCATGCTCATGGCCCCTCAAACCACAGCCCGCAATCAGGGAGGGAAAGTAACTGTCAGACAAATCTGCCTCATTAGAAGTCAGCATGTGACAGCAAGACACCCACAGATGGTAGGTTATTAGAGGAATTTTTTTTGCTTTAAGGTTGGTGTTTTTTTTAATTTCTCTTAAAAGTTGGCAGCTGTGGGCATCTTTCAGCAGGTGACGGGAAATATATTCTGTCTGTTCAATAAAACACACCATTTTCACTTGGGTCGTGTGCTGTCACTCCAAAGAGTCCACTTAATCATGTATGTTTCAGCACTGAAATGAAGCGTGATGGAAATTGCCTTCTGCCTTCAGTGTTCCCACTAACACCACCACTGCCATTTTAGCAACCTTGTAGATACCCCAAAAGCACAACCCCATGTCCACTTCCTTAATAATTTAAATCAAATGCTTAAGAGGAAATGGAGAGCTGCATCAACTCCAAAAAGCTGGTTGTTGTAGAGGGAGGTAGGCAAAAAACACATCCCACCAGCATAAAACACATCTTCAAGGGTGCAGAGAAAGGGAAACATTCAGTAGTTAGTAGAGACTTTTGAAAGCTGGGGAAGAAGGGGACAAGTAGTTCTCTCTTTTCACAGAAAATATAGGAGGAGAAAACAGAAAGCTGAAGAAACATCCTACTGATCACAAGCTGTTTAGAGAGAAACTTCTGTGCAGAGCTGCCAGAGCAGACTTGGGTCTGATGGTGCTGATGGACTTTTGGGGACTGGAGGTCTTTGGAAAGACAGACATGAGCTGCTCACAGTTGTATCTGAGTTTCAATCTGTCCAGCTCATACCGCTCATACCTCTGGGCAATGGCCATGGAGAGTGGCTAACAGTACCTGTTGGCTGGGGTTAGCTAGGTACTACCCATGTGTAGCTTCAACCATCCCTCTGAGGGTTTAATGTTTCCTAGGTCTTTCACTGGCATTTCTGGATGGAGTGAACTTCATGGTCTGTGAGCTGAAAGGGATTTTGTTGTGGGAATTGATATTAGTGTATAATTATGCTAACTGGTGCTGGAAAAAAAAAAATTAGCAAAGGGAAAGGTTTGCTTTGTGATCAGTGTTTTTCACAATGAGTAGTGGATCCTGTTCTCATTAGAGAGTATGTGGAGAGGAGCTGGGAAATGTGTGAGGTTTACACTACTGAAAAGCTATATTCATGTACATGGTAGGGTGAGAGAAAACTTTAGAAGCATTAGAAATTTAATAACCCATGTCTCAGTGTAGTGGTAAATTTAAAAAAAAAAGTGTGGGATGGTATATCTACCTAATAAAGGAAGGTAAACCCTCTTCCTGGGCATCTCAAGTAGGAGGGACACAGTGTGCAAAGTCCTTTTTACTTAAATTAGAAGTTGGTAAACCTTGTTTGCCTCCTTTATCCTCCGTTATACTACTGCCTTTTTAATAGTTTGGCCAGGCCCAGCAGGTTTCAGGCCCTGCACAAATCTAAAACTGGCTTAAAATCACAAAGCTCATAGTAATAGTGTGTCCTGAGTGGTTTTATTTGCTTTCTGAACCACTGGGCTGCAGATGGGTCATGTTTTCCAGCTTGAGCTTATCGGATAGAAGAGATGCATACACACTCACATTGCTTTCATGCATAGAAGGGGAAGACTGAAGATTTTTTGCTACTGCTTTAGTCTGCTTGCTCAGGCTACGAGGAAATTTACTAAGCCTCCATAATAATCCCAACTGAAGATTGGGGTTTACACCCACATGTGTTTCTGTGACAATACATGGTATCCTGGAGTCATTTATCACCCATGTCCTTGTTTATGCCTGGTATTGTATACTTGAATAGCAGTTTGTTTACTTCTATAGGAATATACATTTGCAGTTGCTTTCTTGCTGGGAAGAAAAAAAAAGTGATTCAGAGATTAGTAACACAAAAATTTACTCTTCCTTTGATTTCCCAAGGTTTTACCTTTTGTTTTCCTGCCTAAATCCTCAACTGTGAAATCTCTTTAAGATATTGCATGTCCTAAGGACATAGTAGAAATTTATATGTCAGCCAAATAGCTACTCATTCCAAGTAATGTCAAATAAGCCCATCTAGTCTAATTTTGAGACCCTTTCTCTTCTTTACATTTTTTTGAGGTGAGAGGTCTAAAAAGATTTATGAAATTTCAGAAATGATGTTTTTCAAAAGTAAAAGTTTGAGCCACTTGCTTTTGGCAATACTTTGGCAATAATTCTATAAAATTTACCTAATTATTTTTTAAATGCTAACCAGTTTTCAGGAAGAAAATATAGTTGTCCTTAACTAGTGCTAAGTCCTGTTCAATAAAATACTGTGCATATAAAAAACACATGGTAAAGTTTAAGGAATAAAAGATAACATATAGGAAAATTGAGAAAGGATAGGCTTTAAATATTGATAACAGAAGTAGTTTGAATGTGTTCTTCAGAGTGGGGTCTGCTTTTTGCTTGAGTGGCCATGTACTGGCTCTAGTTTTATAAAGGGTCTTGCATATGTAAATGCAAGAACATTGCTGTGGAACCTCTATATGCAATTTATGAGAATGATCCTTCAGATTATTGCTTAGCATCTGAACATGACAACTAATGACGTTCATGATAACAGCCCTTCAGTGGACCACGTCTCCTGCCCATGCACTGATGGAACAAGGCAATGGCTCCACTATATAGACACCATTTCCAGCTTTGTCAACCTAACCCAATGCTAAAACATCCATGCCCAACACAGTGCACTGAAAAGTGTTGTCTGGAAGAACTGGAGAAGCCCGGCCAAGTTAAAAACAGCTATGTTGTCCTAACCCTGTCTTGTTTATATGTATTGTGGAGGATTTAGCTGATTTCACCACTGGCTACTCCTACCATACTAAGTAAAGTAAGATCCATTGTAAGAAATGATTGTTTGCTTCAAAATTTCTATTGCCATCACCTGGTGCAGTTCTCCTGCAATGTGAAGTTAAAGAAAGTGAGTACAAAGCATTGCCTAGGGCACATTTCACTGACTAAGTTATATGGCATAGGAACAAAAATACAATCTAAACAAAGTAAAATCTATTGGGCTGTGACTTGGCTTTATACTTTTGCTTAGACAGGAAAAACCTCTGAAAACTAAGTTGACACTGGTTTATGATTTGATCTTTAACAGCTTGCCCTCCATATGGAAAAGCTTTAGAATTTGACTGGAAAATTTAACCCTTTTTTAAGACCTTTAAAAATTTACCAGAAAACTTGCCTTGGTCAGTATTTTTACACAGCAAATTTTAAAAATAAGGGAAAAGGGTTATTGCTATATTCTAATATTTGGACCAGCAGTTATTGTAAATAGCACAGCTATGTTAAAATTAACAGAGCTGTCTGGATTTTCACCATGTAAGAATATGGCCTGAAAAGATTTGAAAGTGGCTAATATATATAGAATTCCACTAGTTTCATCCCTGTCAAATGCTAATAGGTTTGTCCCAAATGATGCCTTGCTTATTTCCCTTTACGGTTAAGTATCTACAAGCCACTCTGCACAGAGCTTCTTTTTCAGTTTTGCTTCCAAAGAAATAAGACTTATGCATTATCTGTCTATTTTGGAAAGAAGATGAAAGGGCAAAGGCAGACAATTAGTGTTTGAGCTTGGAGGCTGATTTCAGCCAAACTTGTGAGAGGAGGTAGAGGCATGCAGCCTTAGAGAAACTAGTTGCTGACTGAAGAGATGCCCCAACAAGATGGGCTGGCAGGTTAAAAGCATTAGGCAGCAGCCGGGGTTGGAACTGAGCACATGTGCAGAGGACAGCCATGCAGTACGCACACTGCTCCAATTCAGCCAAAGTGCAGGCAGGGTTGTCCCTGGTGCTACAAAGGATGTCATACGGGGTGACTTCACCCCTGGAAGGGACTTCAGATGAATGTAAAAACTGGAAGATCAGGATTTTTCAGTTTCTGCTGCCAATGGAACGCCTTGCACCTTTTGGGGTTTGTTGAGGTGGTTTTTTTAGAAGAACTGAGGACTTCTGATAAGTAGTGAATAGGGAGGGTTTGCTCCTGTCCCACATGGATGCCATACCCTCATACTGTTTCTTTTGAAAACCAGCGCAAGACCAAGCTAAACGAAAGTAATTCAAATATGTTTGATCTTCTATTGTTTAACATACAAGCTACAGCTTTCTTACTTTGGTCCACCATAAAACAAATGGGAAAAAAAATGGAACAAGAGGAAACCTTTGGCTGTCTTTCAGATCAGGATGAAATCCATGCCTTGATGGCTTCTGAGCCTTCCCAGCTTTTGTTAGTTTACACTGACCTGTTTTGAATGCTGTGTTTTCTTAAATGTTTTCAAGCCATTATATCATTCTCTATTTGCACTTTACTCCAGTCACTCCTGAATCTGTTCCAATCAAGCCAAGTATATATGTCCAAAGAAAACACATTTTTAAGACAGAGTATGGCAGTGATCCTATTTAGATACATACTTCAGTTTTCACACACAAGTAGTCCCACTGAGTTTGAGGCTTTTGCAAAATTAAGTGTCTTGAATAACTCCTTGCATGATTAAGGCCAAGAAAAGAAGGACCTCTGGACTCACAGCTCTGTCTTATACTCTATATGTAGCTTTCAGCAAGTCACTTCATCTCTGTCGTCTTCAATTTCCAAACATTAAAATATCAGCTACTTACCATGCCTGATATTTGCAACATGAAAATTGTTAGCATTATTCTAATGCTTAAAAACAGAGCATTCAACACTGCACTGGGGAAAGGTTACAAGTGCATAGGCATGCTGTGACTGAGAAAACACAGGGAAAGAGGACAGCCTGAAGTGAGAGAGTAAAACCAGGAGAACAGTAAAACTGAGTGGAAGACGTTGAAAAGAAAAGAGCAAGTAATGTTATGTGTGTTTAAAAAAAAGGCAAATAAAAAGGAAGGATAGCAGAAAGTTTGTTCATCTTATGAGACAGATTTCTGAAAAGCTAAGTCAAAGTTACTTCAGGTGGGAATAGAACCCTTTATTTACTTCCACATGTAAATTTTACAAATAAGTAATCTTTTGTTAACCATGTAAGATGATGTACTAAACACCAAAACTATTTGCACAATGTCTAACAGCAGAAGTTCTGTTTTTCTAAGATATTTATCTGTTAGCTTAGGAAAAAAAAAAAAAAAGATACAGGTTTGGAGGGAGCTGCAATACAATTTCTCATTGTGCTTGAATATTAACCAAGTCTAGTCATACTCATGTTTTGGAGAGTGACTGATGCATAAAGCAGAAAATGGTAATATATTTATATGAAATACTTGTCCCAGGTTTTTAATGCCTCCCCCACTATGTATTTCCAATGGAGTTCTACCTTCAGGTTTAGGATTTCTTTTATTACTTTTCTTTCCTAAAGAGTGAAGTCAAGAGTCCTCAGATAATGCTCTCCTGCTGCCATTTTCCCCCCTAATCTGGGAGTACGAAGTCATGTGGAGGCCACTGATATAAACTGGAACAGCTGTTCTACTCTTTCATGAAAAACCACTCATTTTCCATTGCAATCTACTCCCTTTCTTTTTTTCCTTTTGAGGAAAGACCACAGGTTATTTTGCTTCGGCACCATTGTTGTGATGTCTGGACATTGTGGATAATACCTACTGGTTGGTTTAAAAGTAATCTCAAAATCAAAATGATTGGCACAAGAGAGAGTAGAGAATGTTTTTCAGTGGCTTTTGTGGGTAAAGATACACTTACTAGTTGCTAAACTTCAGCCTTACTGCTGTTCTTGGTATCATCCTACTAATCCAAAAGGCTTAGTTTGGGCTTTTTTTAAGGCAATCTTCCTTTTTAAAGGTTGATTCAAAAACTGATGGGAATCTTTTCATCTTGATCTTTTTATGGACTTCAACTCATGTCTCATACTGAAAATGCAGATTAGGTTTTAAACTAAGCTGAAGTCCTTCTTGATCTTTATTATCTGTGTTGAATAGAAACACGTTGCTAAATGAGAGAATCCACAGAAGCTGCCATATTTCACAGAGGAGTGGAAGGACTCCCAGCATGAAGATAGATGGCAACTCTGACAACCTCTATTTTCAGTTCTCTTGGAGGCACTTCCTAGTTAGCTTTTGCAGAAAAAAGTCCAAAACCTACTACTAATTAAATATGCATAGTAATAAACAATGAACTGTTCAAAGAAATAATGCATATTCACAGTTGAAGTTTCAGGCCAATTTCGAGATATGCTCAAGTGTCCTTCGGCAACCTGAGGTCAGTTTTTCATGAGATATCTACCAAATCACAACAGAGAAGAAATGGAGAAGAAAGAGGAAAACAAAGACCTTCCTTACTCACATGCCCTTGGGACCACCCAGACCAAGTTACCAGGTCAGCTGAGGTACCTCAGCAATGTTTGTGGTTCCTCATCAGTAAAACACATGCTTGGGTTTCATTTATTTCTTTTGCAATTTGAAGATTTCACAGGCATGAGAAAACTGAAGTGCCAGAGCCTTTTTACAGTAAAGCAGAGGGCACTACAGCTAATCTGCTCTTTCATTTGAGTGTGGAGAGAGAGCCCACGTTAGTGTAGCATGCACCAAGGAACAAGAAATACAGGTAAACTTTAAGTTGGAGTGAATATTGCTGTAACTGTCCTTACACACACATCCTTTCATCCAGCCCTCTGTTAAATTCTGATGAAATAATTAAAGCATTTGAGATTTTCTGGGTTTATTGGGTCAAAGCTGATCTGCTGTGCATAACCAGATAAGGAGCTATTTATGTGATTAAACCCTAGAAATTGATTGATCTTTTGTGATGAGGTCTCACAGTTTCAGTGAAGTGTAAAGTAGAATACAGTTCAGTACAAGGGGAAGGGGAGTATTGCAGTGTGTCCTGTGTTTGAAGTCCCGACTGTGACAAGGGTATGATTTCCCTAGCACAGGAGTAAGGTTGGCAGGAAGTATCCAGTGCTGCTGTTTTGGACCTATTAAAAGAGAAAGTTCCCATTAAGAAGTGGTTAGATTTCTGCTTTCCTGGGCTTCATGGTGCCAGAGAAGCAGAAGCAGCCATGTAAATATGGAGCAAATATCTCTAGTGCTTCCACATTAAGGAAATAATTTTCTGAGCTGTAAGGGATGTCATTCTTTTTTTGCTCATAATGCCTGTTTCATGGAAGGTTATACCTCCTGACACTCTCCAGCTGTAGACTCTGGAAAATTGGCATTACAGGACCTTCCAAAAGCTGTGAATTTTAGGAAGAAGTTGAAACAGAGAGAAAAAGAACTGAGTCATCCTTGCTAAATGAGTAACACTCTCAAAAAGATGCATATGTGTGTGTGAGGAGAGGGGACCCCAGAGATCAGACTGTGATTTATTAGGAAGGCATATTAAAAAATCTTCACCTTACAGTGAAATTGCTACCATATATATTCCTGTGTGTCATCTTGTCCATATTATGATTTAAGGGTATAATGCCTCAGTACCCTGGATTTCCTCCTAGGTTAAGTCTGCATTTGCAGGTGAGTTCAAAAATCCTTTGCAGAGGGCTTGGATAATGTCTGTATTCTACATAAACATTCCCTGGTTTTCGGGTTTGAGCTGAATGTAAACCTTCTCTGTGTCTCATGCTGACTGTCTGTGCAGAACTATGTTTTAGATGACATACAAAAAATGAGCCACACTTTAAACAGGGCTCTGTGATCAAGTGCCTTACAGTAAATTAACAGTGTAGGTTTAGGATTAATGAAAACTGATCCAGCACCTGATTTTCCTGCTGTGGAGGAAAAAAAAAAAAAAAAGAAAGAAAGAAAGAAAAAAAAAAGCCATCTATATTAATGTTCTAATATACATCTTTTGCAAAAAACAGGTGATGGAAAAGTTTTCAGAGATGATCCTTAAAAACTCAGCATGTTTTCTCTGGATATGTGTGCATAAGTGTATATTTTAACAGTGGAAAATAAGAAAAGCATACATCTTTTCAGTCAACAGAGAAGAAAAAGGGTTTTAAAATGGCCAGGATCTGACATGACAATGCAGAGGTAACTGAAAACAGTGTTTCCCCCTCTTCAAACAACAAGTGTTGCAGAACAGCTGCCCAAAATTCCAGATGTTCCAGTCCCTCCCTCACCAGCTTCAATGAAACATGACATGTAAACAGTACAGTACACTCTCTACAGAAATAAAATAGATGAGGAATGTCCAAGTGTGTGGCTGAAGAGTTTTGTCAGGGCATGAGAGGGATGGATGGGAACACCCTCGCCAAAGTTTCCGTTCCTTTCCCCTTTTCTCCCTCTTCGTCTGCCAATTTGTATTTCATAACATGATGAGTTACAGAAGGTTGTGAACCAGCACGGCATGGCCTTACCTCATACCCCTGTGAGAAGGCTGAATGCAAAGGCTGTGTGCCTAATTCCCCAAGTACAGCATGGGTCATAACCTGTTATTGTTTTTTGGTTGTAGTGGTGCCAGAACAGACATTTTTCTTGTCTGGATTCCAGTAATATATCTCACAGCTTGCTTTTTTTTTCATTACTTGGCTAGTCTGTCTTCTCAGCTTACATTTTCCCCAGTACTGTTGGTCTCTCTGTTGGCTACTAGACTGTTGAAATCTGTTGCAGTCATTCCCCTCATGATGATGTGGGAGAATATAACCCTGTGGCTGGGGAATTACTGTATGTGAATAGTAGAGGGAAAGAATTACACATGCTTTGTGCAAAGCTGACCATCAGCTCACACAGTGTTGCTATTTCTCCAGAACTTTCCCCTTGCTGTCCCTGCACAATCCTGAAAGAAAAAAAATTTTAAAAAAGAAAAAAACCACAACGTTTTCCAGGATTCTTTCCTGGTGAAATTGCCCTGAATCTAAATGGAAAAGTGGGAGGGTGGGAGACCAACTCCATCTGTGGACTGATCAGATGTGAAGGCTCATCCCTGCTTTGTTGCTGTGGCAGACCTAGACCCATTCTAGTCCTTCTCACAGACAGGATTAGTTTCTGTAGAGAAGCTGAAAAAGAGTAAATGGTAGTATATTTCTCCAGGTGATTACACATCTATTAACCCACCTTGTATGATATTCAGTGCATGTTGCTAGGAAGAGATGTAGTGAAAGCATGTGAAACCTTGTAGAAAAACAGAAGTCTTATGCACAAATAGTTGCTTTCTTTTATTATTTATATTTTCCCCTGGTTTTGTGCTATGGGTTAGGACAACTAGGTGTTTACGTATGATGCCAAACAATATTGATCTGGAAGAAAATGAGGAAAGGACTGGGTCCTTTTTTAAAAAGCTGTTCTTTAGTGATTTTATTGACTCGTTTAGAGGAGTGGGATTCAGTTGCAGACTGTAAGAAAAGTTTGCAATGTCTGAGTTTGGCCAAGTCTTACCAGATGCATATATCTCATACCAGTCCTCTCTGCAGATGTACACTGCACCCCAGTTGTAGGTATGGCGTGAAACACAAGCGATTATCTGGTTTGTGTCTCTTCAATGAGACAAAAATGAAGTCATGTCTTGAAGTGCAGCTTGATTTCATTTTGAAACATGACCTTTGCTTTTTGGGATAGTAGATGAAGTTTCCAGTAGTTGATCACAGATCTTACAATTTTCGTTTCTTTAGGTCTCATCTACTAGATTCTACAGAGTAAAGGAGAAACTCAGCTTCATTGACATAAGACTCCCCACAAATACTTAAAATGTTTTACCTGTGAACAAAACATTGAACAATGAGACAGATATACCACAGGGATTCAGTATTGAGACTGTTTTTTAAAGTATTTGTGATTGTTTCAGCCAGCTCCTTCACATCCTGGAGTCTTAAGTGGTGACATGTCAGGCTGGAAGTCCAGCAGAGCCTGGATGCAGTGCCGGCCATATCAGCTCTCAGGGAAAAGAGAAGAGCAGGTCTAACTGAAAGTAGCTGTTCTGTAACAGACTTCGGGAGCTCCGAGGGAGACAGGAGCAGTGGGTTTGTCAATGCAGAGGGGCGAGTTTTGCCACTGGGCTTCCTGAAGGAGTTGGGTGAAGGAAGAAGAAAAGAGGTTGTGGGGAGTGACACTGTTGCTTATCCACCCTCAGAGCAGCATCATGTTTGTAGATAATACGTTTGTGCGGTAGCCTATCTATCTCTGCACTTGAGTCCAGGAGACAAGTGCCAATGCAATTCGAATTCTCACAGGAAAACATAAAAATTCAGCCTATATAATCATACTATCACAAACTGAATGGCTGATGGAACAGTTTAGGACTGCCTGCCTGCATATTTTCTTCTGTCTTAATTTGAAGATAGAGATCTTAGTTGAGAAAAAAAAATTTAAGAGATTTTACCAGAGCCTGAAAAGAACATTATTTATGGATAAGAATGATTTACATTGATGTGAGAGACACAGAGTTGAAGATTCTGGCCTAGATACTCATTTCTGGGAAAGCTGGAAAAATAAAGAGGCCAACCAGTATGATGTCCAATTCTTTTTATAAATGATTTTTGAGGTGCTTAAGCCAAGACCTGAAAGGCACTGTACAGACACAAAGCTCCTCTCCAGGAAAGTTAAAAGTCTAGATAAACAAGACATACAGTCAGCTGTAGATGCCTGACGGAGAAGCAATTTGTTTAAGAACAAAATAAATCAGTAGCAAAGCTCAGAGGAGAAAATCGGGTGTCCTAACTGCCTTAGGTAAAAGGTAACACTGACTCCCCTGCTCCAAGGTCAAACCTCCATATTTTCATTTTGTCTTTACTGCATTGTTGGAAGAGTCTAGAAAAGGATGTTGATCATTTGGAGACAGTTTGGAGGAGGCCAATGAGAACGAACTGGAAAATGTAGCTGATAAGAGAGAGCTACACAAACAGTTATTTAGTCAGCAAGATGGATAGTAAAGGGGGAATAGAGGACTACTCTAATGTATGAAAGCCTGCTGCAAAGAGGAGAGGAATTACCTGCAGTCCCTTCTACTACAGAGGTTGAGAAGAAGTAGGAGGAAGTAAGACTCAGGTTCGCATGAGAAAGGACATTCTCGTGGTAAGGATGGAGAGCCGATCTACGGACTGACTGGACTGGGAGTCATACTGTATCTACGCACTGGAAATATTTAAAAATTCCTTAGGCTGTCAGGAGTGATGGGAATCAATGGTCTTTCCTTGAAGCAGCTGTAAACATTAGATGACTCCGTAAGGTCCCTTCCATCTCATTGTCTGGGTACTGAAACCCTTAGTAAGTACTAACAGTTTTGACTGTTGCATTTTAAAACCCTTTGAGATTCCTAGACAGAATATGTTCTAGAGTAACAACATAATGGTGATTATTACTGTGTATCTGTGCATATGTAATATTATGTATATGTATGACCAGGAGATGGGAAAGTGAACTTTTCTAGTGACATTTCAACAACCAAGGAGCTGGTCTCATCATCTTCCCCTGTTGCTTGTCTGTGGAAGTCACTTGGTGTCACACCTCAGTATTCAGAGGGGAATAGAGTGCAGCATTATTGGCTGGCACACAGGCAGGGGTTACCTCACGCACATCTAATGCGTGCATCCAACAT
Organism: Buteo buteo; assembly: GCF_964188355.1. Taxonomy (NCBI): domain Eukaryota; kingdom Metazoa; phylum Chordata; class Aves; order Accipitriformes; family Accipitridae; genus Buteo; species Buteo buteo. Next base: position 75,707,599 of record NC_134204.1, read on the forward strand.
ACCTCTCTATTTCATGATGCAGGAAGGCGATGGTCAGCAAGGCACAGCCAGCAGACCTGGGACTCGCTTGCAGCACCTTAAAATTTCTTTGCAGTATATGAAACTTTGGTGCTTGATACCAATGTTTTCCCCCTTGGGTAATTCTTTCCTTTGTGTGTAGGATGTTAGTGCCCAGTGTTTCCTCCCATCCTCCCCTTGACACTGCTATGTTTTTCCCCCCCTGCAAAGGCATCCTGTAACTTCTGCTTCACTTCTGCTTGTGTATTTGGCATCAAGTGTCAACAAAAGCTAAGCAGAAATTCAGGCCTGCTGTTTCAGTTGGCTGGGTTGATGCCCATTCGTAACAACCAGTCTAACTGGATTATGTCTCTTGGTCCCTGACGACCCCATTTGATGCAGGCAGGCTTTCTGCTCTGCATTGAAGAGGAGGAATTGCAAGGGGTTCTCTGCTTATTCAAGGAGGGAGAATCAGAGGAACAAGATCATCCTTATAGTCAGTACTCCTTATTTCCTAATTTCTGTGACTGTGTGACAGCTCTTATCTTTAACTTCTCAAATTGCATAGGACTGAAGAGATACAGCTTCATCTCAATTTCCACACCACCTTTCACCAAGGGGCCAGGCACCTGGGAGAAATCAAAGGCCAATAGCAGGAATGTTTTCAAAGCATCACATGCATTACGGACAGCTGGTGAAGTAAGAGAGGCAAACAGGGGAATACAATGTTTAGTGAGGGCTTCTATCCCATTACTGAAAAATAAATATAGTTTATTCCTCCTCCATGGAACATACTCATTAAACCAGATTCATTATTCCTTGTGGACAGATACTCTTCCTTGCTTCATTCACTTCAGAGGAGTTACACTGATTTATGTTTATAAGAGGTTTGCCCCACAAATTATAAGAATGATCAGGTAATACCATCTCATTGTACTCCTTGCATTCATAGAGCATAAGATTGCAGCCAGATGTGCAGATGCAGAAGACTTCCTGATGAAAAAGGCATTTCAATGGGTAGACGAGCTGAAGCCAAGCTTCACAGCAAATATTATACTAAATAAGGGGAAAGTTGCTGCAGGTGTCTAAAACAAAGAATAAATAAAAGTTTGCACTCCATGTTGTGTGGACTAAAGCTTGTGAAATATTATACCATTAGGGAGAGATCTGCCTGCTTTGATTCATTAATTTCCCTTTAAGGCGCTTCATTTCCCCTCCCAATCATCTGTCAGTTACTTTTTTGCCACAACACCCCTTGAAGTGTGGAAGTGCTTCAGCTTCAGGTCTGGCTCTTGCCCTCTCTTCTCCTCTGTCTGTGACCTTAGAACTTCAACACTATTTTCTTTCCTGAGTCAGGAAGAAGGGGGCAGCTGTGTAGGACCTTGCACTCATCACTGTTTTTCCACCTACAATATGTTTGCTTTTCTTTTCCAGCTGCAGTTTTATCTTGCCCCCTTCAGTCACTCATTCTTTGGCATGTATATTGTGGGCTTAATTCTCCACTTAGCATATGCACAACATCATTGGCTTCAGAGGGGTTTATGGTTTTAACGGAGAAGACAGCTTGATTCAGTTCTTGTGCTTGCAGACATACATTCTACCAACGTCAGTGGGAGCAAATTGCCACAGGTCATGAAAATCCTGTAGAAATCTAAGAAGTTTGCTGATGTCCTGTTAAAATGATTTAAAAAGAAAGAGGAAAAAAACAAAAAAAACCCAGACTGGACAAATCTGTCAGCGTGGTTGCTGGAAGAGAGAAGGCAGGGGTGAACAGCTGCAGTCCCCTTCCTTTGCACCGTAAGCAGCCTGTGACACTATAATTCTTTTATCACTTTCCTTATTGTATACTTTTTTCCTCATCTTCCTGAAGCTGGATTTAGATTCCTGCCTGGCAAGGCAACAATTAGCCAGATGAAATGTAGGTGTGACACACAGCCAATGCCAAGGCCTTCTAAAATGAAAAAGAAGATCCTGCTGTGTGTTGGATTGAATTTCTTTCTTCGGTACTCTAGTTCAGAGGTAGATCAGGTAGGTGGCTGATCAAGACTGCCATTCATCAGTTTCCATCTGCAGATACATAGTTGTAGTTCTGCTAATTTAGAATTTCTTCGCCAAATGGAACATAGAAAGGTAGCTTAAGATGTCTGGGAATATACTGCAGTTTCAGATAGGTCTCCATCATGAACCGTTGTTTTCGGACACAAGCACTTAAATTCCCGTAGAAGTCCATCCTGCAAGTTGCTATGCACTCTGACCCTAGTCCAGTAAAGTACTTAAACACATGCTTAACTCAGATATGTTGATCTTACTGTGTTTCCTCACATGCTTAATATGAAGCACATGCTTAATAGCTTTGCTGGAGCAGGCTCAGGATGCTTTGCAGCTTGCACAATGGGACCCATCTCTCACACAGATAATCATAAGGGTTTGAAAGCCTTCATAAATTAGCAACTAGTGATTTACTATAATAGCTAATAGCTATTGTTTCTCTTGAAACCAAGGAAAAGAAATCCATTTTTGAACAGAGTCCTCTTTGTAAGGTCACTTCTTTTGGCTCCAACTTGTCAAAGCATTCAGAGTTAGCCTCTGTCTAAAAAAGATAACTTTAGTCAGTGGCATAGCAGGGCCATGAAACAGAGCTCTGCATGGACAGCAAACGGGTCGTTTTTACTGTGGGTTGCGTAGGTTGACCTGTCTGTCTTTAATTTACTTTTGGAATTGTCCCGGAACTGCTTTGTGGTTTACAATCCAGTATCCAGATGCTATTCCCAGACATGTAAAAGTTACTGATGTAAAGTTAGCAAGGATTCGCAGGGGAGCCTCACTGAGTCTAACTGCGCTGTGTTCACAAACCTGCTGCTCTCCTGCCTGTGCCCACAAGCATGCACACATGCATAATTAAGCATCTCATTACATGAGTCTCTTTTTACCTAGTAACTGGAAAGGGAGTGTGTGCATCTAGCTGGGATCAACACATCTGAACACACTGGCCTTCTGGCACATGTTGTATGACAGAATCTGCTGCTGCCTCATGGTTGCTCTCCTCCCTAGTCAGATGCATTGCTAAATGAAGAAAGACATGTCGTAGAAATTTCTGGCTAGTCTTAGGGTAAAGTGAGAGTAAGCATTATTTAGTAATATTGAACTGGAGCCCTGGCTTTAATCTTCTGCTAAGCTATCCTTTTTCCATATAACCTATATTACTTAAATCTGCATTTCATAATACAGATATGGCTTTGCCATATTTTTTCTGTTATTGAGCTGCTTCTGCCATCACACCATACCCGCTTACTACTCTGATTATGAATTACCTGAAATTTTCCAAACCTTATTTGGGTCTTTTTCACACCATCCACGAAGTCCTTGGCTTGCCCCTAGAAATCAACATTGACTAGACATGGATTAGTTCAACAGAAATTATGGATGGCCATGGCAGCTGGAACGTATGGATATTCAAGTCTTCATGTATATATTTTAATTACATTAATATATTTTCTAAATACATTTGTTCTATTGTAGAGAACAAATAGAAGTCATTTTGGATCAGCAAGCCTACAAGTGGTAAACTGCAACAGCAAGCCCTTATTCCTGCATTTAAAATACTCATTGAAAACTGAGATCTACATGCTTTCTAGTTCTGTGTCTGTACCTATGTAAGAACCCATTGTTTCATCTTTTTATTAGTTTTTCACCTCATTAGCAATTATTAGAAAGACTCTGCATCAACTCTGTATACTTTTTCTTAAATCTGTGATGGGCACAGGCAATGTTTTTCTGAGGGATGATGCAGAAGACAACAGTTGCAGATGTGGTAGAGATTCCCCCTTCACTCAAAAGTGCTCCAGCATTAGATTACAGGGAGGATATAAACCCACCAGAAGGTGAGCTATAGGCATGCTGACCAGGTCTGGATATCCACCCTGCATTTCAGACTGGTCAGTCGGACTTGCTGCGTAACTCAGGAGAGTTTTATCCAGTCACCATTGCACTGTTTGATTCAGCTTGCCCACCTTCCTCAGAAAACTTTAGCCTTGACTGAAGGCTTTGAGAGACAAGTGACCTGCTGTTTCCCTGAAGCAATTTGTGTGAGCAGATAAGCTTGCTCACTGGCAAAACCATTTGCCTCTGTCCTGATGGAAGCTCTTTGGTTTCAGCTTGTGACTGTTGCTTCATGTTATGCGGTGGATAAGGACCACGGTCAGTTGGTTTTTCACTCTCCATGGAGGTTATTGTATTGAACATGCTGCTAAAGTACTTTTAACTGCTGCAGAGTGTGATGAAGAAGCTGAAAGAAGTAGCTCGTGCATCTGGGCATAGCAAGAGACAAAGCATGTCAAGTAATATTATTAAATTAACAAAGCACATCAAGTAATATTATGAAATTAATATCAGCTGCACGGCTTTGAAGCGTGAGGGATGTGCCCAGCCCACCATTCTCCGGCACCAGGTGCCAAAAGACAGCAGTCTGGGAGCAGAAACCTGGATGACAACCTGGAGCACGAAGCCCACTGGTGTCCCGACTCTGGTGTGAATGCAGCTAATGCCTCAAGCGTCTGCCAGCGAGCAACTAGGCAGGGGCAAGGGGATCCCGAGTTCCCAAATCAGTTGCAAAGTGCCCTTTTAGGGACTGGGAGAGTAATCCCTCAAGGGCTCGTGTCAGGTGGGGTCTCTGGTCCCTCTTCCCCAATGCCTGCCATTGCTCTGACAGGAAAACTCTGTAAGTAAATGGGTATTTGAGGTTCAACCCAACTGTGCTGCCAAGCTTACATGTTGAGCAGATCCCTAGGCACCCTGCAGGGCACCTCACTGGTGGTCAATGTGTGTAAGGATGCTCAGTTATATGCACAGACTAAGCATGACGTGTCTGGCATGTGGATGTCTGAAAGATGTTCTGAAATCCTACTAAGCTGAAACTTCTTCACTGAAGTACCCTTCCAACCCTGCTCTAGCTTTTTATTTTTAAACAACCTCCATCACCAAAGGAAAGAAGTAAAATGTTGAACTAACATTTTATGGTTTTCATTTTCTGCACATAAGTAACACATTTTAAAGCTTTTCCTTTTGTGTGGTGTAATTACAGCTGATGGTTAATACAGCTTTTTTTTTAAAAAAAAAAAGTTTTCTGCTTTTGAACTCGCAGGAGGCAACTATTGTTTGGTTTTCTTTTATTAACCTGTTTTGGTCTGGCTTAGTGAGGAAGCTGGCACGCTTTCAAAGACTCCTAACAGGTATCTGACACAGGGTGCTGTCATTTGTGGTTTTAAGTTGTCCTGGTCCACAGAAATAATTAACATTACCTTGTCATGCTTTGGTGCTCAAGACACAGTTTATTAATATGGTAACGTGGTGTTTCATTCGGACCCGTGAGGTATTTCTCATGTTACATGCCGGTGCAGGTGGGGAGTGCAGACACAGCACTAGTACCAGCTCGTTAGAAAGACCAGGGGAATGGCTGTCCCGGACACCTAATCAGTGGAAAAACAGGGGTCCTAATGATCTGCTAATTCACCCTGTTAAGCAAGGGAATGCAGGAGGGCTTCTGCCAGGGTGAGAGCAGATTCTGGAGGGTTTCAGTGAGCGATGGAGGGTGGGCTTGTGGGGGGAAGGGTGTGTGCCTCCCTCTGCTCGGCCCTTGGAGCGGGTCCGGAAGCTATTCATGGGGCACTTGGAGCTTGCATCTGGAAACAACATGCTTCAAAGGGTTTATAAATCTTGTGCTCAGCAAAAAAAAAAAAGGATGGGGGGGGGGGGGGGGAAGTGGGAGGGAGCAACCACAGGGGGCCCCGGTGGGGAAGGGTAACACAAAAGAAGACAAGAGGTACTTTGTCTGTGGGATGCTCTGCAGGCCCTTGTTTGTGCTGAAGAAGAAAGCTGTACCATGTAGGACATCAGTCAGTGCTTCCATCCCCCTTGTTGAAGCAGCTGATGTTGAAGCTCATGTATAGCTGCACTGCCAGTGAGCACCCTCCACTCAGTAGGTAGCCCTGCCAGCTGCCAGTCATGTGCTTTCCCTTTAGCTGAGCACTCCTTCGTCTGTTTGAAGCTCCTGATGTAGAGGTTTCTGCCTCCCGTGCAGGAGACCTTACATTCACACCCGGTTCACAGCCCATGACCAGAACCTGTTACACAAACAACGGATGACAGTGTAGCACCAAATATTTTTCTGCCCCGCAGAACTTAGTGAAGTTACGCAGCACCTCCTGGTGATGTTGAATTCGGTCATCCAAATGGGAAATCATCACTGAATGTACATTATTGATGAGAAGCATTTTGTGCTCTGTTTCTGTTTAGCATGTACACTTTGTGCAAGTGATATTTAATATTAATGTTCACATCCCTAGATATTTTTTTATTGCGTGGTTTCTCTGGTCTTTGGTTCCCTCTTTAGCAATATGTTGTCAGTGAAATACTAGAATGGCTAAAAAAAAAAAAGAGGGAATTCCTATACTTGCCTTACTCACTAGCAATATTAATTATCCTGTTTTATGCAAAAGCAGCAGACTCTTAGTGTCTCCAATGGCCATTGTAGCTATACAGACACTAAGAGGAGAGAGACATAGCCAACTGCATGTCCCATTTTTGTCTCATGGAAAAGCCTCCTATTATGAAGTGAGTAAATGTGGATAATCATTTGTATCTGGATATCGCTGTGTAGTGGTGACTGTAAGTGAAAACTAGATACATGCTTATGACTGAAAATAATGAGCAAGATTTTGACATCATTTACATTCATGAATGGATACTAATGAATTTAGAGCAATTCTATGAACTTGTTTCAGTGTCATTCCAATGTCAATGTGGCATATGTCTTCTGACAGAGTTGTCCTGTCTTAAGGAAAGCATCACCATTTTTTTCTGTCACATTTTTTGCTTTTCTAATTAAAATATTACTAAAGAATCAGTAAACACTAGAGTTGGCTCAAGTGCAAATACAAAGTGTGAACTTAATTTCTGAGGCTTGTAAGAAAACTGGTGAAATCAGTGTGATTTGCACCATTTTAAGGAAAACCACTATTAAAGAAAAAATAGGAAAAAATAGGAAAAATAGGAAAATATGTCAGGTTTTCTTTCTGTATAAGAACACAGATTCTTATTTGCATTATGGTTATCTTAAGCCACTGAATACATATGAAAGTTGGGGTTTTTACCAGTTTGTTTACCAGTTTGACCATTACCAGTTAATGGATTAACATACTCTTTAGTGGACTCTTGGTCTAAGATTTTTCTTTAAGAAAGGCTTCTCTGTTCTTCCACTGAAATTTTCTTGTATACATTTTCATTCTCATTTGTTATTCCTTCTCTAGGCATCACTAGATATCCCACTCTACATTCAATACTGTCTATCAGGAAAAAAAAGTAGATATTGTGTAAGCTAGAACTTAAATTGCAGGGAACTTTACAAGATTTCTTCATTCACTACAATATAATCATTTATTGAAGGGTTATTAATACATATTATGTATATTAATAGCATGTCACATTAATAGTAACATTTCCATTTGTCATGTAATTTTTCTGTCAATCTTTATGGGATTTTCTTGTTGTAACAGTCGCACTTTGCATTGATCATGTTAAGCTGGAATAAAATATCAAATAATAAAGCCTTAGCATTGGAAAATTATGGCTGTAATATCTTTAAATATCCTAAAGAGTGCACATTGTTTTAAAGTTCCTCAGTTAAATATGAAGCACAGAACTTCTGGAAACTTTCCTGGCTCCAGCTCCACAACATCATAGTCTACAACCAAAAACATTAACATTTGCTTCTCATTTTCATAAGCTTTTGTCACTTACCACTTCATTAAAACCAGACTCATGAACTTTCAAGCATATCAGCTCTAAAAATGAAAACTCTTAAGTGAAACCAAAAATTTCTCTGAACGTGCTTTCTTCCCAGGTACAGTGTCCTCCCTCAGTCAGAGGTAACACTCGTGTTCAAGTCTCTCTTTGCTTTTCCAGCAATGCTAAACTCAGGCACTTCTGCACCGTCAGCAATGAGTTTTCCATGGCAATTGTAAACCCATGGACGACACACCATTCATTTATTTGCTGATGTTTTGTCTCTGTCTCTGTTTGAAGGTAGGCACTTGTGACAGAGCACAAACTCTTCCAATTCAGGGGTATATCAGAGAGTCCTGCATACATCTGATGCTCCTGCAGTGATAGGTGTCTCTATCCTTTGACTTGCATACTTTTCCCTGAGTTCCTGCTTTTGTGGCCATTAAACATCATAGAGGACACTGGTAAATGTAGATCTCACTCCTTGCCACCTTCATCCGCTAGGCTGATTATTGATTCTTCTCTGTCCCTTTCTGTGTAGCCCAGTAAGCAAAGAGCAAGATTTGAAAATAAATTCTCTGTGCTCCTTCATCACTTCATCCATCCCACAGATGAATGCTCTCTGAAGAGATTCTCAGTCCTCCAACCAACCCCTTCTCCATTAAGGGAACAGTGAACCATTTCCTCAGCCATCTTTCCCACTGCTGAGAAAGGGACAATCCTTCCACCTCTCCTAAATGCATACGCTATCTTCCCCTGGCTGCCTGTCCCAAAGCCAAGGGGTTAGCACTCCACAGTCTTTTCCCACCTTTCATTTAGGCTTCTGGATATAAACAGTGAAAACACACCTTTCCTTACTCACATCCACATCTCCTCTATGCACTGTGTGGAGCTGGGCAAGAGACACTGAGCTCTCCTCCTTACAGACTGGAGGCAGGTGGTGCCATTTTCCCTGCTCACCTTGGGAAATAAACACTCAAGAATCAGCAGAGGATAGAGTCCAGAAGGGAAGTACCCAGAAATGAGGCAGAGCTTGGGACAGTGCCCAGCCTTATGGCACTTTAAGCCAGCAGGCCAGTTCACATAAAGATTTCTCAGGGTGTTTCTGTGCACATCTCTGCACAAACAGGGCAGTGTGATACCTCCCTTGCATTTTCCAGCCCGACCTATTGCCTCTGACAGGATTCATGTCACCATCTATCCAGATCAAGGCAGAGAAGATCAAGCCAGCATTTCTATCTAAACTGCAGGAGCTGAACAAAAGGAAGATACTTGTGGCCGGGGTGTCTTTGACCCTCTTAATTAGATCACCAGCTCACAACCAACTAAGCAGAGGAGTGACCTAGCAGCTCCAAAGGGGTGTATGACTATTTGCCTTCTCCCAAACAGCAAGAAGGTATGTGGTAATCCATCTGTGTTTATGTCTGTTCTATGGGCTCTTTTCCCACAGTACACCCAGCCTCCCTTCACAATAAGCGTCCAAAATGGCTTCTTCTAAAAGTACTTCTTTCCTGCACAGCTATTTATGCCAGTGTTTAGTGCAAACTCCTGAGACTTCTATACACTATAATTCCGGCCAAGGTTTGAGAGTGTTTCTGTCCTGACCTACTTTATCCCAGGACATCGCAGCTCAGGAAAAGGAATTTGAGGCACTTCCTGAGATACCTGCAAGCAAAGAGAATTATCAATGACCAATTTTCTTAATTTTTACTTGGTTTTTTGGTTTGGGTTTTGTTTGGCTCAATGGTGTGTCTAACAGATGTCCCAAGTCTAACAGTTTAAGACCCTTTTCTTAGAGACTTCCATGACTACAGTGAGCTTGTCAAACTGGTATCTCAGGCATGTATTTTTTTCACTGAATTACCCTGCTGATGTCACTAAAGCTACAGGAACAGAGCTCTTGCTTTCTTGATGCCTGTTGCTGCAGCAGCCTAATGCTGTCTACCTTCAATGTCTTAATGTTGTGCAAGAATTTACTGCTTAAATAACCAATGAATTAAAATGCACTTTTTGCAGACAGTTAAAACCTGGGCTCTTTCTGTAACTCTTCTGAGACTGGCAGCTCCAGAGGCAATTCAAGCCCTAAGTGCACTGATCAACCCTCTGAAAATTCCTGTCTCTTTCTGCTGACCATAAAGGGAGCCAGGCAAGACCCAGGTGCTCCCTTAGGTGAGCATCTACATTGAGTGAGAATCTACTTGCCCCATCTACAGTGGGATGGAGCAAGCCTAAGTTTTAGTCTGTCAGAGAGGTGACACAAAAGACGTTTTCTTGTATGGAGATTGTTAGGCCACAATAGCAGGAGCATGTTTCTGAGCCCCCAGTGAAGGCAACCTGTTTAATGAGGATACTTGGCAGCTGGTTTATTTAGGAACTATGCTTACCCTATCTGGGTAGGGAAACACTCTTAAACACACAGGGTCATAAGTCAGCTAGTTACATATTCATGAAAATTACACTTTCTGTTTTCCGTAGTCCTCCAGCTTGGAAGGACTATAATTTTGAGGACACAATCACCTTCAGCAATGAGAGGTTTGTCATCCTTGGAGTACTTCTAAAGGCAAATTTTAGCCTAGTAGATATCATATCCCTGGGTTTCCTCTGCTGAATGAGTATATATTTCCCTACAGAGAATGCTTCTGGGTGACTTATTTTTAGCCCAGGCTCTGGTTGCTCCTGTGGAAGGATCGCCTCTCCCCACAGACCAGAAAGAGACAGCCACTGTTAGCTTCACTGAATACCCCTGTTGTAACGCGAGGAAACAAATACACCCGGAATGTCCGAACCTCTTTGGCACATGGGATTCATCACTTTACTTGTATTTCCCTCCTTTGAAAACACAGTGTGGTGGTAGGTCTGTTACAGTACATTAGCAGATGCACAATATGCAGAATAGAGTCATGTTAAAGAAACACTTCTACCAAAGCATAAGAATCTCATTTCAGCCCTGGGGTCACAGCCAAGGCATTGCCAGGATTTACAGCCTAATTTAGAAGGTGCATAAGTTTGAAGTTAACACTTGTATACAGAGGTCTATCCCCAAAAAATGTTTACAGGGCAACGTTGCTCAGGAACTTGCTACCCATGGCTTTTCAAAACCAAACTTATCACAAAATTGGGTTTTACTCTCCTGTTGTCCAAATACAACTCAGTCTCACTCATGAATTCACCTGTTTGTCAGCATAACACAGTGCTATATATTTTCCCTAAGGTCTCTTCCCACTCCTGGTTTTGAGTTTATTTGTAGTATTAGGTATACGCATTTACATTTATATACCTCTGCTGCATATGGAAATATGTGTATATGTACATATATATATATACAGACTTCTTTGTGTTTTGGACAACTCAGGGAGCAGTAGGAAATGAAGCCACAGCAAGGACTAGAGCTGATGAACATCCTGGGCTGGGCTTTCTGCATGCATGTTAAGAGGCCATCTCTATCCCTGAACTATCCATCCTGTGCATGCTGGATTTGTCTCAAAGATGAGGGGAGCTTGGGTAGAGACAACAGCCCAGCACCACCTCTGCTAGTCCTATTTGCCACCCAGGTGTGCCAGAGCCACACTGACTGTTTCATGACAGACAGAAGGGTAGGAAATCTGAGCAAGAGTGGCACAAAAGACATGAGGACGTTGGTGAGACTGACTCGCCTGCCTGAAGCTCCTGGGCTTCCCAGTAGGCATGCTATGGGCACCCACAGCAAGGTGTGCGAGAGAGGGGCCCATCCTAAGTAAATTTCTGAGGCATTATTTAGAAGGTGTCTGGAAAGAAGAAGTTCAATTTTAACGTCTGTCATGGCTGCAGCAGGTTGTTAGGGAACATGGGAATTTATTTGCAGAGGAAAGGTGGTAGGAAGATGTTAGAAACTACTGGATGTCATTTTAGAGGAAGAGTTTTTTAACATGTTAGGCTAGGAAAAAACAGGGGAAAAGATGTCATTAATTATTTGATATGTGCCAGGTATTCAGAATATTTGTTAAGAGTTCTGGAGCATTTTGTAAAGCCACACATTAAAGACAAAATGGAACACCACAGAAATGCTGGCTCGAAATGCCAAATCTATTGTATGTCTCCAATTCCATACGATGCCTGCTTCATTTATCACTGTAAAACCTCTTCCATCCTAAATTCATGTCCTCCAAATTCATTCTAGGCACAAACTTCAGCTGATTTCTTTCTCTTTTGTTGGTCACACAGGCATAGAGTCAAAAGAATTGGCTTTGATCTGTTGTGTTTTTCCTAAAGCCTATGCAACACTTTATGCTTCAAAGAATGGGTTGAAAACAGGAAAGAGACTTGAATAACAAAAAATCTGGTAAAAGAGAAGCAAAAGAAAAATGAAAATGCATTGGAGCTCTTATTTGGATTTGGAGGTTTTGGAGTTTGATTGATTTGAGGGGTTTTTTTTTTGTTTGGGGTAGTTTAAAGCAGAGAGGGAGAAAGATGGCATTAAAAGTGTGGAAATCGTGTCACTTCTGGAGAAAGAAGTGAAGAAATAAGGGGAAAGATAAGCACTGCAATTGAAAATAGAAAGTTGAGTAGCATGGAGCAAGTTAACACTGTGAGAAGAGAATGAAAAGATACAGAAGAGAAAAGTCACCCATTTAGACCTTTTTTAATGGACCACAGAACTCAGGCAGGTCATTATGGTGAAGCCCTTCTCCACCACCACTAGCTGTTGCAGCCTGCTGGAACTGCTCATTTTTATGTAGTGGTGATGTCTATATGGCCCTGAGCATCTAATTGCTTACGGCATACTGAAAACTGACTAACAGTAAAAGTCTCCCTCTTTCTCAGGCTTATGAGACAAATAACTTGATGCATGATATGAAAGGTTAGGTTTTCTTAAATTCTGTTGATGGCATGAATTCCCTTTGATGGCATGAGAGTCCTCACTTTGTCAGGACAGTAGAGTAACAAGCAGTCCTGTGCCAAGTTTAGTACTTCTTGTCAAGACTTTTCTGATCCAGATGCTTCATCCTTGTTTTTTAGAGATCAAGATTTTTCTAGATGTGAAGTCTACTAGGCTCCAGTCAAAGCTGACATGGGTGTTTTCCACTATGTTTTGTGATTAGATTCATCTTCAGATATCAAACTGCCTCTTTGCTCAGCAACATCAGAAATAAATATTTGCTTAAATCCCTGGTTATGTGGATTCTGGTTTTTTTCATGTGTAACTGAGTGGTCAAAACTCAGGGCTGAACCTGTCCATAAGCAGCCTTTTACACTTTACAAAGCAAAGAATTCCAGGGAAAATATAACATCAGGGAGCCACTTCTTTCTTTCTTTTTCTTTCTTTCTCTCTTTCTTTCTTTCTCTCTTTCTTTCTTTCTCTCTTTCTTTCTTTCTTTCTTTCTTTCTTTCATTCCTTCTTTCTTTCTTTCTTTCTTTCCTTTTTCCCCCAAAAATCTCATACAAGGATGATTCTGCATCCACTCAGGCAAGGAGGATGGCCCACTTGGATGATCATTCTTTGTTAGATTCATCATTTCAGAAGGACTCAATGCCAGTGCAGGTAGGATTCAGTGGCTATTTTTCAGTACTGGGTCAGGAAACTCAAGAATTGGTTAAGAGCTGCTGAGTGGAGGCAGACTTGAATGTCTAGGGCAGACCAGGTGAAGGAGAAGCCACAATTCACTCCAGGCCAGTGATTCAGGCCCCTGGGACCTTGTTGAGGACAGTCATCACCAGTGGGAGTTCTTGGCCAGTTTTCAAATGTCAGTCCTAAATGGTGGTGATGACTGGGTCTACTGGCTTGTGTACACTTGTGCGCATACATATCTACTTAAAAGTAAATTTTTTTTATGTAAACAAAACCTCTCTAGATATATTCTTTTGAAAGTAAGCTATGTACAAGAATGGAAAGGGAAACCCCAGTCACTAAAACAGAAAACAGCATAGGACTTGTTCTGAACGCATGTGTCACCACTCTTCAGCCTGCTAGGGATTTAAAACTTTATGGGGCTTTGCAAGACAAGACAATGACATAAACCCTTGACACCCTTTCCAAACAGAATGTTGCTTCTCATTAGCTGAGGACAATAGGATCAAAGATTAGAAGCAAAACCATTGCCCAGTATAAGAATGAGTGATTGTATACTTCCCATTGAAAGACTTTTGAGGAGGCCTGACTCTCCATAGAAATGGTTTTGAACAGGGCATTTTTCTTTGGGGTAGCCATGGTGCTTTGATTCATTTTTGCAATAAGTTAACAAAGCAGACAGAAAAACAGAGCTAAACTGGTAGCTGTTGTCTGTCTTTGTTAATGCCTGATATCAAGTCTGTTATGACCTTGAATACCTAGAGCTGCATATGACAAAGCATGGCCTGTAGATATTCAGAACTGGATAGAAACACAGCAGTTAAGAAGAAATGTTTTATTTTCTTTTTAATACAAACCAAAAAAGGTGGGAAAAATTTTCCTATGTGCCAGAAGCCTCAAATCTGCAAACAGCATTGATTTATGCTGAGATGATTGCAGCAGTTCCTGCCCCAGCTGTCCATGCACCTATGCCACCCCGCTGCTGAGACAGCTCAGCTGCTTGTGCAAGCAGCTGCACTAACTATGGCAGCACAGAGCTTTAAAGCGAGTGGAAACCGGTGCTGATTTACCTTCATGTACTGGCCTGTAAACCATGGCAGAGCGCCAACTGCTCCACAAGCAGCTGTGTTTTCTCTGGGGCAGCTGGACGTCTTTAAGAGAGTGATGGGAGCTATTCTAGCCATCCTTGCGCATAGGTCAGACCCTGAAGTTGGAAGTCTTTAAAGGTCTCCAGGCCACTTCACCTTTTAGAGTCTTGGGTTTTCAGAAATTAGAAGCTTCCACCACACTGAGAAGCAGTGAAATTTAAGCCTGTGTGGCTCCATGACAAATCTTTACAAGTACCTAAGTTAGACTGAAAATCACTTGGGTGGAGACTTACAGATGTTGGTTTTGAAAATGGGGCTTAGGTTCCTGAGTTCTCACTGTACTGTGACAGATCATGGATTCAGCTGTAATATGTTAAAATCAACTGATGAATTGGCTTTAAAATTTATTCCTGGCTTTAAAATAGAGATAAAGATTCAGATTAAGTTATTTTTTCACTGTTTATCTTCTTCTATATGTCAGACAGAATGACATTTTACTTTTTTCTTTTGGGAAAAGGTAGTTTTGAAAATGTATTTTTTTTTAAATTGGGTAAACTTCAGCTTAACTTTGACCAGCGAGAAGCAAGTAGATCTGCCAAAGAAAATTATACTCTCAGCAGCATAAGATAATAACACTTGAGTCAGTGAAACAACATTATCAAAAAATACTTAGAACTTCAGAATCACTAGTAAATGAATATTTTTCTCTGTGTTTTATTTCACTACTGTGATTCATAGAGCTAGCTGTACCATGTAAAAGCCCCCATCAAAATGTCAGGCATCTAGGAACAACTGATGTCAGGCTTCCCTGCTACTATCTTTCATCAAAAAATTGAGCTGAGATTTAAAAATCATTCCCTGAAATGAATGGTGGAATTGGACCAAATATTCTTTCCCATCTGCTGATTTCAACATTAGTTCCTACCTTGTTATTACATATGTTGCTTGTTATTTCTTTCTTCACAAATTCTTTCAGAAGCTTTAGATTATTTTACTTGCATATATGATTTCATGGATTCATCTCCAAATGGGTACCACTGACTTAAAAGCCCCAGACCAATTTTGAAAATGAGCGTGGCTGTTTAGCAGCTAATATTCCATGCACTCTCAGAGAAACAGTTCCAAGAGCTTCTAAATCATGTTGGCATTTTTAAATATTTGAACATACAAGAAGAAAGCAATATGCCACCCACCTAAGAAAAAAAGGGAAAAAGAAAAAAAGAGAACAGGCAAGTGTGAGAACTAAAAGCACTAAAAAAAAGATCAGAGGGATACTGGGGCAGAAGTTTGAAAAGTTACTGCCCTGAACTGTCATCTCCCTTCCTCTGCTGGGAGTAACTGCATTTACCGTCCACTCAGCAAAAAAGAATGCATGTCTGAGCCAATTCAATACAAAATCTGGTGTCTTATTTTTAAAAGCCCATAAAAATGGATTTTCACTACAACGCCAGATTTTGTTCTAAAGAAGCCCAGGGTGTGACTTGAATTTCCTTCTGCTGGCATGGTGGGGTGGCAAAGGAGGAGAGAGGACTGTGAGCTATACTGAAAAGGCAAGGGACATTGGTTGGAGTGGTAACCTCTAAAGACTCGATCATGGTTTGCCTCGGTGTGCCAGGGCTCATCTTGAGCCATGCTGTGATACTCTCAGCAGTCTTTTGTTAAAGCTGTGGGAGTCTTAGCACTTATTTTTTTTGCTCACTGGCAGGATTCATTGACCTTGTTGCAGGGTTTCTGCCCTTGGTTGGACGAGCATGTTCCCAGAAATGTACCCTGCTTGCTGAATTTAGAAGAGATGAGTGATGGTGCAGGTCCAGCAAGACCAGTGTTAGGGTTCATGGAGATGCACACGCAAGCACTGGCAAACATGGTGTTGTCTTCTGGCAGTGAACATACAACAGAGAAAGTGTAGAGGGGTTACTATTATGAACTTTGAGTCTCCAGGCCTCCTTCTCACTGAACAATAACTTGACCACCTGGGGTAAGTGAGTCAAGGAAGCTGGGAAGGCCTCATGGCCATTCATTATAACCCTACGGACAGCTTCTAAATTTTGCTATTGATGTCCAGGGAGGGAATTTCCACTGTCATTTGCTAACAGGAAGTTAAGGAGCTAACAGGAGAAAAAAGTTCTCCTCCCACCCTACAAAAATCCCTTTGATCTTTAAAAGGCAACACATCTGGTGTAAGCACAAGTGACTTCTCAGTTGGTGTAGGTCAGCAGCTCACAGGCTGCAGCCAGTCAACCCCATTTCTCCTGGGCAGGTGTTTTGGCCAGAGGCTGGGATTAGGAGAGCACATGGGATGGCAGGGCTCACTCTCACTGATGGTATCGCTTTCCTTCTTTCACATGGGCCAGTGCCTGGGAGTGCTCTGGATCCTGCGTCTGTTGATGCCTGTGCTGTTCATGTCTAGAGCAGCAGTAATCACCTTGTGCAGCTACAGGTAATGCCAAGCTTTTGGCCAGTCATCAGGTGCTACTGGTCTTTTTCAGTCATCACTGTGCTATGCAGGTCTGCCAAGGTTTATAAGAGCATTGAAGAAGAAGGTGATTAATAACACACATCAGCAATCTCTTATAAAGAAGAGATCCAGCTATAACTTTTGCCCCCAAATTAAGAGGAAAGTTCTAACCTTCTTCTAAGTTGGAAACTAGTCAATAAAATAAATCCTTAAGAATTTTACTCCTTCCCTTCTTAATTCCCCTGTCTAGATTTGCTGAACGATAGCTTAATAATTTACTGCCTACCCACTCATTACTCTCTTCCTTTTTCCTAACACTCAGTAGTGAAGTATTTATGATATCCACACTCTCCTTCCCCCAACTTCCTTATTAATTTTTACATAAGTTAAAGTTACTAAACCTTTTTCATCATGTCTTCCAGCTGCAAAGAACAGTCAAGCCTGTAGGATTGGTCTTTTTGTAAAAACTAGCTCCCCTTGAACTAGCTATTCCCTCGGATGATCTGCAAGGTTCAGTTTTCAGAAAACAAAGTGAAATTACATGGGTCAGCTTTGTCAGTTATAGCCTTATGTTTGGGGTGTCACAGCAGTGTGGAGATACAGGCCAAGATTCACTAGGGTAAAGATGAATGCATGATGAATAAGCCTGCTTGTCATGAATGCTCTAGAGCATTTAGCTTGTCTCTTGAACAAGGGGACACTGACTGTGAACCCTGAAGAGATTGTAGAAATTCATTTCAATTGAACTGAGCCCAGGATACTTTTTGCTCAATTGAAATATTTTTGTTTCAGGAAAACATGCTTTGCCAGTGCTCCTACAGAAGCTATGAAAAGGAAAATGGTACCAAAATTCTGGTAAAGCCCAGTTTTTCTTGTGTATGTTTTGCAGCTGACGTTTAATAATTGTTGAGCAGATTCATCCCATTTTATTTATAGAAAAGGTATAGTAAAAGTATTATTTTAAATCCATTCATTATCAAGAGTTTCCCATCACGTCTTCTCTGAATAAGTTACATTTTGCAAATCATATCAGACATGATATGAACTACTGAAGAGCATCTTCATGTCCGCTACTGCCTACCTAAGTGACAGGGAGCTGAGTCTGTTTCCTGAATGATTGACAAACTTTGTATATATGGGAAAGACAAATAGCCAGTAGTGAATAATGGTTACTTGTTTGCTCACAAGTGTCAGTCCTGGCCACTCTTGTAAGTAGAAATCACAGTATTTCTGTATGTGTAAAGAAAAACAAAAATGGCTGCATGGTGTCATGAGATGGATTTTTACGAATATGTTTTTATGTACAACTGTAGAGACGAAAAAATACCCAGTGGTTAAAGCAACAGCTTCCTCTGTAAGCAAAGCTGTTGTAATCACTGTTACCTCTCTAGCTTCCTGCATTGCTTCAAGGAACTCATTAACTTCTCCTGGGGTCAGAACCATCCTTTAACTTCAGTGGATCCAGAATTCTTCTGTGCCTCCTACATCGGTGTCATCCCTGATGAATAAAATGGCGATAATACCAGTTGTCAACCTCACCGGAAGTTTGGGAGGCAAAATACTTTAAACAATTGATACGTGCTTTTAATGCCATATAAGTACCAACCTTAGATTATTCAACAGACTCTATTCAGTTCAACAAAATAAGAAATCTTCCTGGAGCCTTTGATTACCTGCAAGTAAGTTTGAACAAAAAAACTCAAAAGTAGTTTGAACAGGTGTTTTGACCTCAGTTGTAATTGACCAACTGCTCTTATTCTGCAGAGTATGTAAACTTAGACTTTCCTCAGCCAAGGGTAAGATACTTTTCTTCTCATGCTTATTGAAGGGTAAAAGTATCCTCACAGATGGTTAACATGAAGCTACAGACACAGTATAAGTTTGTATACCATCTTATTTTGCAACAGTCATCTCTAAGTCCAATACTCCACTTCTAGGTGAGTAGGGCTCCAAGATCTGGTCTTAAATAAGAGGGGTCCACGGTCTCCGAAGCTTACATAGCTCAGTCAGCTTCTCCCATGTCCTCCTCCACTGTGCACTTCTGGACACCTAGACTGAGATGAATATCACTGATAAAAAGTTAATTGCTAGTCTCTGTGTGACATCTGCCTACATGACTTAAAAAAATAAGACTCTCAGGACTGTGTGACTGGGAAGAAATCATGTGTGAGGAAGTTTACACAGCATGGCTCGCATTACTCCTAAGCTTCGTGAGTGTTACCTGTGTTTGGGGATGCCACGGTTCAATTCTTTGAATGAAGAAAACAAGCACTGTTCAAGCCAACAGCTATAATTTCACATCTGTTGATGGCACCTATAGCAGGACAGCTTTGTCTTCTGGACATTTCATTGTCACAGCACTTTCTTTTTCCCCATCTCTTTCAATTGCCTGCCCTGCCTCCTATGCTCCCTCAGCCTGGTTTATTTGATTTATTGCAAAGTCACTGGGGAAGCTCAAGTTACAGCTTTGAAGTAAGCAGTGACTTCAGGGTCCTTGGCATGCACGCACTTCCCCTGTCTAAGCCACATCAGGCGTTGCCCACTCTCAGAGAGGCCCTTCTTCTGAGTAAGGGAACAGACTTTTGTAGCTCTTGATCTTTACAAATGAACTGTGGGCCATACATCAGGCTTTGGGTTTTCATCTATGTGGGTTTTTACGTATTTTCTGGTGCAAGACATGCATAGCTATATTAGTTTACTTCAAAGTGTGCAAATTATCAGTGAGAAAAGTAAAAAAAAAGAAACAACAAACAAACCACAGAACTAATGACAGCAGAATTTTATGCATCTACATAAAGTCATCTAATTAACATCCTAGGCAATAATAAAAAGGATTATACTATGCAAAGCAGTGAATAAGATCCTGCTTTGGAAACTTTCCTTCTGTATTGACAGGCACATTTATTTTCAAATTTGCAAGTGTGACTTCCAAATAACAGTTTTCTTATTCAGCTTCCATGTGAGTGTTTTATTGGACTCCACTGTCAGAAAACCAAAAGAAGGAAGTGCAACCCTTTCAAAGGATTTAGATACACAAATCCTCAGAGTGACATTACAGGAGATTTGCACAACAGTGGACAGCAAGCATAGAATTACCATCATAACACATTTTTCCTGTGGCGAAGTGGTTGTTTTGATTTTTATTTTTTTCTATTTACATGCATAAGCAACCCTTTCATCAATGGTGGTCAAGTCTTGATAAACTTACTTACAATAAATCATATATAAGATTGTTTTGCTGTCACTTCAGGTCCCATATGTGGATACTTTTTTTAGCCATATAAATATCTACAGGTTATATTTACAAATGTGAATTCTATCTTACTCTGAAAAAAAGGTGTTATAGGTTGTTTTTGTTTGTTTGTTTCCAGAAGTTTGAGTTAGATAAATTGCTTCATAACCTTTCTAACTCATTGGAACTGAACCTGACATTATTCTCTTGAAACCTTCTCTTGAGTGCCCAAAAACCTAATCCAGATTTTTCAACTCTTTGTCATAGCAATCAAGATGTTTTAGATGACAAAATTATCTCTGCTGATGCTCTTCACAAAAGCAGAAGCACAATTAGTACCACTTTGTTCCAGTTAGTCCAGGCATCATGTGATATACAAAACAGCTACAGGTTTGATTTATAACCAACTTCTAAGCTTGGTCAGAGTTTGTGCTGAGAGATGGAAAGAGTGGAAGTACATCAGGTTGCAAGAAACATACTCTGCTTTCCAAGTATAAATCCTTAGCCTTAGTGTAGTTTAATTTAGTAACTTTTCTTCAATAAATTGTCATCAATATATTACTAAATTGCCTGCCTCTATATAGGTTTGGATATACAAATTTTAAGCTTTTCTTCATTGAAAATATGACAAATTTGGAAAATACTTACAAACATGCGGGCTAAGCTTCGCCGCTTCTAGCCAAATCATCAATGCTTCCTTGAGTATTTGTTTCTTGTGGTGTACAAACTGCGTAAGGAATGCCAGAAATAGCAACATCTGACAAGAACGCTTGAAAGTGCAAAATCTGAAGGATGCTTTCCTGCTGTTCAGAGTGCTTGAACTTGATGTAAGGCCTTAGAAAACTCTACTGAATTCAGCAGGCAGTTTGTTCTGAGTCTCAACAACTGTGTCTGGCGGAACTAGCCCACTGTCCAGCTTGAATGTTGTAAATCTGCTCTGCCTATGGGAAACCTTGCCTAAAATGAGCTTTACAAATCCCCACCTTTCTGATTATTTGAATCTGCCAGGAAATATTTAGCAATTAGGAACTTCGTTGCTGCAAACTTGACATAATGCTGGAGCAAGCATTTTGCTATGCAGTGTATGATGATCCCTTTAGGTTAACATTAGTCAAATAGCAGTAAGCCTGTGTGGAAAGGTCCAGGTAGCTTAGGTTTAGAAAAAAGGTTTTGTTGTGCCCCAGATCCCATTTTTATTTTAAAATAGACATGACAATGCAGGGACAAGTGTGGCATTGACTTCAGGAGAACTTTTCTGACAGAACCCTGCTGAGAATCTGGCCTCCGGTATGAAAAATGAGTCGATGCACACATACCCTCATGCCTGCAGCACTCTGGTGTGCAAAGCTATTGCTTTCAGAGACAAGCAACTGATGCCTCTGCAAATCAGTTTCTGAGCCAGTAAAGGTTAATCATGCCCTGCTCCTTTAATTATTGAAATACAGCCCAGCTGTGTATCTGCAGGACCTGTTCCAAACTAGTGCAGGAAATTATGAAATCAGCCATGTAACTCCTCTGTGCAGCAGTTTGAATGCCCCTGCGAATTTCGGTGTCTATGGAACCTCTTGCATTTCCTCCGCTTTTTTCAGGATCTGCATAGGCAGTGGTGAATTATAGGTGGGGACTAGCTAGTACGGCAAGCTAAAATGTAGTAAAACTAGAAATAAAGCTCTTGGTTAGCAGGATGTAATGAAGGCAAGACTAATGAAGACTGTTCTGTATGTCTTCAAGATAGGTTTGTTTAATCCTGGAAAATACTATTTTTCTCGAAAACAAGTTATTAGTCTACTGTGCTGTCCATCAAACTCTATAGTTGATATTATGTTGAAAGCCAATAAAGACGATCATGTGGTCCTGTTTGACCTTCAAAATCAAAATTTATTTCTGAACTGTCTTTTGTAGCAAGTGGTTCTACTATTAAGCCAATTCTAATTATTTATAATTATCTTCTCAGGTGAACAATATTTGGTTATGGGTGAACCCATGAAACAAAACTATCTCCTGATGTGCCCACTCTGATGCTGCAATACCCCTCTCTCAGTGCCTTTCAGGGTTGCTATTGAGGGCAGACAGAGGGAAACCCGTGGGCTGCTTTTACTACAGCTGCCCAGCTCGGATTCCTGTGCCAAAAGGCTTCTAGGACAGAAGCTCTTTTTATTGAGGGAAAGCACGTGGTATTAATGATTTGTGCAGTAATGCATTTTCAATTCCAAAGCTATCCCAGAGGGAGGTGCTTCAAGGATTAATAGAAAGCAAAACACTGGTTATCTTGTTAAAATTTCATTTACAGTACTTCTTATCAGGACTTACAAATATGAAAGTTATTTATGTTTCTAGGATGTGTGATATTTCATTCTGTGGAGTGGTGGTACTTGTAACATGCCTGCTGAGGTAAAAAACAAAAGCTAACAAAGAGAAGAAAACCTCTTGATTTAATGACTGGGACTTCATCCTCAAGGATTGGGTAGGGTTGAGAAGAGGCAAGAAGGATTGTTCCTTTCGTTAAAAGAAAAACACTAGTTAGTTCATTTGGTTTAACCCTAATTTCTTGAGTACTCCAGAATAGCCTCCCAAGTTAGATGAGTCAGCCAGAAGGAGAATGAAAGAAGCACACAACTGAGCTGCCTCTCATTTTCCCTCTTGTTTTCATGGGCAATCTCATATCCCCTGTAATAGCAAGTAAGAGAACATCTCAAAGCATGCCCTGAAGCCTTAACAAATCAGCAGAGGACTATTTTCTATTGAACCTTGCTGCTGGCGTCAGGCTTTAGTTTAGCAGAGGAAAGTATATAAGGTGATTTTTTTGCAATTAAAGATTTTTACCGAGACTTTTCAACTTGACTCTTTTGGAAGTATACTACTGCTAAATGAGGAATGCAGGATGCTCTAAATATTCACCAGTCTTCTTTAAATGATGTCCAAAGGAGAAATCTGTCAAAAATCAACATTTTCATGCAGATGGAAACAGTTTTATTCTATGAGAAGACGCAGAGGCCCAAGGGCATTCTCAGTAACAGGAAAATTATTTGCAGTCAGTCAGACAAGCTGTCTGACTCAGGTAATCTACAGTTCATCGGGTCATTTGGTTGAAACTGAAGTCCAAGACGAGACACTCTGTTCAGATGAAATGAATTGTAATGACTTTATGTGCATGGGCCTGCATGTGTGTTTGTGTATGTGAGAATCTGGGATTATTTGTTGTATGTGTGCTAAGGTGTCTGCAAAGCTTTTGGACAGCAGCAAAGCAAACTCAAGAACAAAGCAGACATTTCATTCATCAATTTACTTGAAGGGAAAAAAAGACAAACTATTTCAGGAAAGAAGACACAGATGTTCTACATTAAAAACCAAGGGAATTGGGAGAAATATTCCTTTAGCAGATGGGCCAGTATCAAAATACCTAGCAGACTGGTAGCCAAATACCTACTGGTGAACAAAGTCACCAAATACCTCTCCTGAAAGAGGATGAGAGATGTGTTTAACATTCCTATTGGCAGTCACCAGTGGCTGTCCAAGTATTTTCTCATTAGCAGGGCTGGAAAAGGAAAGACTTGACTTGCCTTTGCTTGATCCTGGTACTAAAAGGATGAGAAATTTTAAATGATTGTTTATACCATAGCTGTAAACTACGTTTCCCCAGGGGAAACCCAAGCCATGCTGTGTTAAGCTCTGTGCCAGCACAAGGTGGTAGACAATCCCTGTCCAGAGATTTTACTTCTAAATGAGAATTAAAAGCAAAGGGCGCAAAGGATCTTTGTTCCAGTTGCTGTCCTCTGACTAACTCTCTTGATGTCTCACAGATTAACTGGTGCCCTTGCCTACTTTGCGCAGGTGGTGAGACAAAGAAAAGTGTAAATACAGTCTAAATATCACATTAGGGTGGGTAGGAAACTACTGTGCAAGACTGTTGTGAAGCAATCAGCAGAGCTGTCTTCTTCACCAAAACTGAATCATATGGCATTCCCTTAGCAGCACCCTGCGCCAAGCCACAGACCTGGTAGCAAATTGCACCACACTGCTGGGGGGGAGAGGGCGAAGAAGAGGGCAAGCCCTTAAGCTTCAGCGATGCTGAGCTATTTTTCTCATCTCTCTTCTCTAGCCAGGCAGTCTCCCCAAACCGCTGCCTACAAAAAGCTTCAGCAAAGTTGTAGTTAATGCCTACATGTGCTTCTGATTATCTCTTCCTCCTCCTCCCCCTCCACTGCAAACTGTGGCTTGTGTGTAGCTCAGAGAGCTGTCAGAGGAAGTCAAGGGCTGTTTTAGGGAGCTGCTGATTTTCTCCAGTTGGCCCTGACTGTAACCAATAAACAATTCTTCTAAATATATAGCTTGTATGTAACTTTACTGGGCATTTCTTCCTGGACAGGAGACCAGCAGCATCAGGAGAAAAAATTATGGCCATTTCTTTAATCATCTCCTCCCATCCCTTAGTCCAAGAGCCATGAGAGTTTAAGCCCCTGCCTGCAGACCACTGGCAAGGGCATCATTTGGGACCTGAGCCTGAGCCCGAGCACACATCCTCTTCTCATTCGAAGAATAGGGATTTTGCTTCACCAGAGCATCAGGACACACCACTTTCATCATGTCTTCAAAAATTTCTTTAATATCTCTTCTTATTTTCTTATGTGTACCTGTGAAGTCTTCACCTGACAGTTTGCCAGAGACAGCCTACTCTCCACTGCATTTTTGCAGGAGTCACTGCTACCTGGGAAGACCCACAAGACATCTAAGTCCTGACTGAATAAAAGCCACATTTAAAGACAGAAGTGGCAAGGTACTCATGCATAGGTTTTATGCTAGCTCTTTAGGAAGGTGTTTCTTCTCCCCAGGAAGGAAAAAAACAGCTTTGAGAATGAGGCAGGGTTTGCCAAGAAAGCAAGATTGATGGGAAATTATTCTGTACTTAAAACAAGCATCTTGAGAGCTCATTGGAACAACAGTCAGAAGGCTGATGGTGGTGTGTTTGTATGGTCTGTATAATAAATGGCAAAATTGACAAAAAGCAGGTTAAAGGTCATGAATGCCAAAACACCAGTTCCAGTCCTCCCCCTCTGCTGCATTGGGTCCACGAGAATGTGTTTAGGGAAATAAGTAGCCGGTCCTCATGTTGCAAGACCAGCGTCCAGGAAGCATCCCTCACCAAGCAGTGCCACCTCATCAGATGAGATTGCTTGGAGATAGCCTCCAAATGGAGCAGCACATCTATTTCCAGCTGGATGGAATCTTTCCCCATGTTGAAAAACACTTACTTGTATTATAACAGCATTTTATAATATATTATAGAAATACTTGGAGTCTCAGCCAACATAAGATCCTCACCGTATTGTTTGCATGGGTGGGAAGAGACTACCCTGTGGTGTTTAAAGCCTGCATACAAACAAGACAAAATGCATTGGTCAGAGATGAGCAATCTCTTCTCATAATACACTGATAGCAATGGTTTCACCTGATATTTTGGGCAGAATTATAAGGAGTAATATCAATATGGATTCCTAATCCACATCGTTAGTTTTCTGAATATTATCATCCACCAACACCACAAGCTGACTGCAAACTTCTGATAAATTTCCTTGAGAAAAAAACAACTGTAGAATGAAATGGAATTCTTTCTGGTTTTGTTCCCCCCCAAAAAAAACCAGCTTAAGTTTTGTAGTAAAACTGAAATAGCCAAATCAAAAACTGTACTGGTTTACACTGAAAATAAGGTTTGTCAGGCATTTATTTCATTTCTGTCTTGTTTATGAAAGCAGAGGAGGAAGTCATTGCACATAATTTTTACAAAAGTAAGAATTTTTGAAAAGTTTTGGCTCTGTTCAGAATGATACATGAACTTGTCTCTCTTAATTTTCAGAAAATACCCATCTGCAGGTAATGTATTCCCTAGTGGCACCTATGGCCTGTCCGTAGGGAAGAGACAGTGCAAACAGGATCGATAGGAGCAGACATACCCTCCTCCACCGCTCGGCCCTGTGTTTGCAGTCCTAGCACGCAGCACTCAGCCCTGTCGTCCTCAAACCTTGCCACGCGCTGGAGCACAGCTTCCAGACAGCCGCACAAAGGGCCCGCCGCAGCGTGTCCCCATCTGCTGTCGATTACTGCATGAGATGTGCCAGCCTCATGTTGTCAGGGGCCAGCACCCTGGTGCTTCTTCTGCTCAACAATAATACCGGCTGATCTCCAAAGCTGGCAGGCATCCAGCCTCCAAGAGGGCTGGGAGGCGTATTTCCTCTTTGAAGATACCGTAAATCTGATGATGGATCCTTGAGAATGGCACTGGAAAACTTGCTGGTTTCTGATGGGGAGTCATTACCCAGTGGAAGATCCCAGACTTTATGATGTTGTCAAACCATGTCACAACATTAGAAGAATGAAGATAAAAGGAGAGTTGGCCCCCATACCTGAAGTCTACCTAGAGCTTGGCAATCTATTTTGAAGAGCCCACATACACCATGTGCAAGCCATTTAACATCGGCTGGAATGATTTGGCAGCAAGGAATGGAAGGAAGAGAAAAGGAATATTTCCAGCTTTAGAAAAATTACCTCTAATTACGTGTTTTGAGCCAAGTGATCAAGGATAGGAAACATTAATATGGGGGAAAAAGTCTTAGAGAGTTGCTTAAACAGTTACATTTACTTGATGGGGGCTGGCAGTCATTCAAGGTTTGAGAAAATGTGTAGTAGTGGCTGATTCTGTTATCAGTTGAGTGAGAACCTGCAGCATGACTGATAATGGGCTCAACCTTTCTTATTTAAAAAACAGTCCATCTTGTTTGGGACACTGACCTGCCTCTGCCTCTCAGTCTTGTTTTTGTAGTTGATGAATTGCAAACAATGACTGACTTTGCATAAAGCAACTGGAAATTGCACGGAGCCAGATACAAGCAGATTACATTGACTTTGCTCCTTGAATTCCTGGCTCCCTGCAGTGACCACGGTAGCGCTTGTCAGCAGCACAATTCTGAGGTTCTCCCTAGCTCTGTGGAGCTGCAACAAAATTAATACTGGAGAGGTCAGGTTACAATAACAAACGAACATTCAAATTCTGTTAAATAGAAGAAGCCAGATCATTAAGAAAGACAGGCTGCTGTATTTAATCTGAGGATGACAAAATTAGTCAGTGCAGCATCTCGTCTGTTAAATGCTGCCTTCATTTACATTTCTGCTACAATTTCCTTTTTTCAGCAGTAGGTACTGTAGTTTTGGTAGCGTTATTGTTGGCAGAGATCTGTCAAATTTAAATACAAAAGCTTCTGGTCACCCTAATTATTAAAGTTGCCACAGTCCAGCTGTTTATATATCATAAAGCAAGATGGGGACATCTCAAATGGAAATTGTCAATAGCCAAATTTTCAAGCCTTGGAGCTTGGAAGAATTTGACACTCTACTATATCAGTAGAGAGCTTCAAAATAAGAACAATTTCAAAACCTTGAGCACTGTAAGGGAAAGCCCAGTTGGTGAAGAAGCACACTTTTTGTGGTGTGATCTCCAGCAACTCATGTTGACCTAATTTTTAATATTTGTGTTTCCAGTCATGTACAACTTGTCTCAAGTTTTAACCTTCTGCTGTTATCAGGTGCAGAATCTACATTCTGAGGCAATGTGAAGTAGCTCATAAGCACTGGAGCTAATCTCTGGTAGCCTCCCTTTAAGGTGATTTCTGTTTTGCACGTTTTGACTTTTTGCCTAAATCCTGTCAGAACTACTGTGCAGCTCATGCTGTATGAAATACTAACATCTACAATGAAGACGGGAATTTTGCATGACTTGTCTGCAGGGAAGCCTAAGTCTAAGCATAAGCCTTGTTAGACACACGAGACTCCAGGTGACAGAGAACCCTTGACAAATACAACGTGACCTCTGCTTAGTTTTTCTGGGCATGTGGATGCTCAGAACTACTGTTCACTGATGACTCCCCTCTGTCCAAGGGGTGGGGGAAGGGGGCAAACTGTGTTGCTCCTTTTCCTTTAAAAAGGGAATGAGTAGAGTTTTTTTGCTTCTACATGCTGCATCTTTTCATCAAACCTGCAGGAATGGAGACACATCCTATATTTAACTCAGCTGAGGATGGTTGACAGGCTTTAAAGCTGCTGGTGGAAAGAAGCAGTCATCAAGCTGCTCCCATCATGCACAGAGGGAAAGTACGCAATTGTATACACTCAAACAAACAAACAGGATACTGTTTGTTGAGAATGCCTTTTACTTGTGCCAGGGTTGAAATCTTTGAAAACGGAATTGGGGTCACCTCTGCCAGTGAGACCTGTACACTATGGAAACAGTATTGTTCCTGCCCACTTTTTAATAGAAATTAAGTGCACACAGGGAAACATTTCCTATGATACTTAATAGTACAACACTTAGCTCTTGGTCCCCATTATTCATGCCTGACATTGTGGTTTTCGGCAGCAGTAAGAGCTGAGGAGACAGTATAACAATGGTTCCTTAAGCATTCAGAGTTTAAAACAAATTCTCTTTGACTGTCTCCAGCTCCCCATTGTATTAGTAAATATTTTAAGCCCAAATTTGGCGAAGGACTGAGGGACAAGCCTCAAGCAAAGAGTGTGTTTACTTCCTAGTATCCTCAGTGCTTTTTAAACCTAACATGTTTACCATTAAGTATAGGCATGAACTCTCCATGAACGAGGGGCTTAGAACTTGCTCCAAAGCCTTGTGGAGTCAACAGAAAGAGTTATGTTGACATACTTGGTTTCAAACCAGACCATTAAAGAGCGAGCCTTGCTACTTTAGTGTGGAAATTTGCCAGAAGGAGACTTCAAACTGCATAACAAGCAAATTGCAAGTGTCAAACAAATATTTTACTATGAGTGATTTGCCTGGGTCTAATCAGGGGTATGTTTCAATGAGCATAGTGGACCGATCCTCATCTGTTTTTTATCAGACGGACTCCATGAACTTGAGAGGAGCTATTCATAACCAGGATGGCCAAAGAACTAGATTACTATGTGTAATATTTCTGCTAGAATGAATTATACTCCTAAGCCTCCTTAGCTGAGTAATCAATGGAAAACTGTCTTTTTGTGTGTAAATATGGACAGCTATCTACACCTAATCCGTCCCCAATGCGCAGCCTAGGACACTAGAACAACCAAAATCTCTGAGGTTCTCTGGAGAACCTGGGGTTGGGGGTAGGGGTAAGACTTTATAAAGCACTTGTCTGCTTGACTTGGCTGTCCTCACAGTCCTGAAGACGTGGAGCTAGACCAGAGCCCAGCATTTCTGGAAATCCAGTCTTTATAGCGCATAAATCAATAAATAGATTACACTTTCCTATAGAGACAATCCACTAGAGTGCAGGCTTTATCCACAACTAGAAGAAAAGAAACAATCAGGACCTATTCCTGCTCCTCTGTTGCGTGTAGAGCAGCCAATAATTACTGAATGACCCTACCTCCACAGCAGAGAGGAGAAGACAGAGGTGCAGTGCGCTTCTAGTTTCAGGGAGATGCTGCTGCTGGCAGGTCGGGCGGCTGCGCATATGGCTGCACGCCAGAGAAACAGACCCAGCACACAGCCCACAGATCAGTATCCTTCTCCCACAGTGTCCTTTCTGATTCAAGCATGTAGTTGCATATTGTGCAATGGGGAGCAGGTTTTGCAAGGGGTCTGTTTCTGAGTCCAGCTCATTCACAATTCCCCTGCTCTTGTTCCCCTTGCCACAGCTCACATGGGAGAGACTGTTAGCTATAGGTGTTGAAAGTTTTAATTACTATTAAAGCTTATGAATACTTTTTGTCCGAAAGCATCTTTGAGAAAAGTAGCTTTGCCAAAACTCTTTGTTTTATGAAAGCAATTCAAATTCAGGAAAACAGTCCTTTTTCCCATTTTAGAAAAAGACAATGTAACCTTTCATTTCTCTTAACTTAAAAAAAAAAAAAAAAAAAAGAAAAAAGAAAAATCTGCTTTTCATCTTTGTTCTTGTTTTCCTTCCCCTTTTTTAATATATCCTTCTCAGAAATTGAGGAAAGAGCATTGAAAACCAAGAAGGAGAGGGACAGGGGTGAACAGAGAAAACCTCCCCCTCTTTCTTTTTACTTTCCTCTCCCCCTCGTTTTCTTGTGACCTCCGTCCCCTCATGGGAAAAGTGGCACAGCCTCCTACATGTTTTTAATTTGAGTCGGCTTCAAAGAAGTGAGCGCAGGGCCCTCCACATCTCCCCTCCCAGATGCGCAGGAGCGGGCAGCACAGCTGTGCAGCCCCCCTGCCAAACCCCTCCACCCGCCCTGGAGCAGGGACCTGGGAATGCCAACACCCCCCACACCCCATGTACCTCCTGGGCACATCAGGATGTCACTTCCCCAAACTGGTCCTCAGCCACAGCTTGTTTGCTGCCCTGTTCTCACTCTTCCTCATCCTGGCAGAGGAAGGCTCCTGAACTGAGCCCATCAAGCTTTATGTAATCCCATCAGGCACATATATAGGGTAACCTACTTCTGCTCCTGCTGTCTTTGAGAAAAGGATGAGTGGTTCTGGATTGTACACCCATGAGAAGGACTTGCAGATCTGCTGGACTCTTGCGTCTGGCCATTAGTAACCCCAGAAAGAATATAATGTTCTGTGGAGCAAAATACCATGTGTCACCCACAATAGTTTCCTGCCATGGTAAAGTTCAAGGTGACCAGGGAGTCTGATCTAATGGAAGTCCCCAAGCTCATGTCAGTGAAATCTCATTTCTCATACGACAATGAACTAAGTACACACAAACGTGGGTGAAGTACTTGCACAGGGCACAGTGATATGACAAAGTTAACTCTATGCTTATGAAAGCAATAGATAACAGACTGTCATTATGGGCAGTTTATGAGCCTGTTATGTAATCACAAAGTAATTTCATTTGATAGCTATTTCTGAGAGCACTAAGGAAATTAAAAAAAAAGGGATATGATCATCAGATCCAATTGGCAAAGATGTTGGTGACATGAAATCCTAGCCCCAAAAAGAGATGGTCTGCGAGAGGCCTATATCCACCCATTTGTGGGGTTTTTCTCCTTTATTTTCATGTACAGAATGTACACATCTGTTAACCATCAGTTAAGTTCTTGGATTTTCTGTATTTTCCTTTGTTTCATTACATCCCAAGTGTTTGCAGACCTTTAAGTATCTGCAAGTGTCCTGGGAGCTCTGGATCCAAGAGGCCATACTGGTGAAGAAGGGGTTACTTTTCAAGAGGGAGACATGTGGTTGCAGATAGAGGGTTAATAAATTACTTGTGTCTACCTTGTTTGTATCATTAATTTCTCAACCCTTTTGCTCCTGCAACACTTTAGTGGATGCAGATGGTACCACTTACACCTCAGCCCACTGACCCATGTGAGTTTGAAGCTCAGTGGATGGTAGGGTAGCACTTAGACATGTAGCAGGCGGATTTGTGGGTGTGGAGCTGGCAGCTAGATGTGAAGTGCTACCATTTGGCAGTCATCTCATGGAAACCCCGTTATTAACAAGCATGAGTGCACATCTGTTGTGTTAGGAACCATTCTTGGAGCCCTTTGCTAATTTCACACCTTGATTCTTTGAAATTATCAAGGTGGCATTCACATTTTGTAAAGTGCAGTCTCTGTTTGGTGGTGCCACTGCTCATTTCAGTCCTGGTAGATAGATTTAAATAACTTCTTGGAAATGTGCCATTACTTTCAGTTTTGACAAAATCTATTCCCTCCACTAACATTCATTGACCACACCTACTTGGTTTATTTCTCAATTTCCTCCTAGATTTCTGTCATCTGGTTTTCAAGACCATAGCTTTATATTTGACTGTCAGTGATTCTTTTCTGTTGTCCTTCCACACAGTTACTGGACTCACACAGCTCTTCTTTGCAGCAGTGGTCTAAACTGAAAACAAGAGTGTTTCTCTTTGGACTGACGACAGTGCTCAGCAACATTTTTTCTGAGGCCCACTTTGGGCTTGACTTCTATGCTCAAATCTTCTTGCTTTGCAACTCCTTGATACCAGGCAGGGAGAAAAGCTTCTGCTGCTGATGGAAAGAATGTCATAGGAGTGCACTTTGCCAAAATTCAATGATTTTCTGTTAGTCTCTGATATTTAAACTTCTGAGTATGAACAAATGTGACTTAAAGCTGTCTTCGGGCTGTTCTAAATAGCCCTGTGTCTGGTTTGGACCTCAGGTTCCTATAGTGTTAGAAAGAGACTATACTGAAAATTGCCTTTGAACACCTCTAACTTCATTTAGTGTTCTGGGATAGCTGAAGACCTGCAAAAAAAAGTATCTTAAAATTTACCTCAGACTCAAAGCCTACTGAAAATGACAATATTCTTGCCTGCTGTTTCTAGGAAAGTTCCCATGGTTACAATATGCATGAATATATTTCTTTGTATGTCTTTGTTCTCCATTTGGTCATGGGAAAAATATTTTAAAAGAATGAGCTATAAAGACTATGCGTTACTTTTTTTTTTTTTAAACTGAAGTTGCATTTCGGTTAAAGTCAATCTGGCTAGCAACCATTTAAAGCAGGTATTTTCACTGTATCCTGTAACAAGGATTCCATACAATGTCTAGTAGCTGCTTCTTAAATTTGGACTTCCAGTGCCATTTTCTGTACTCCTGCTGTGCAGCTTTTTACTGGGAGTTCAGAAAAACTAGCAGTTTCATGTTTGCCGTGAACACAAAGTGGATAGATGGCTCTCCAGACCACCCTAGCTGAGTGCGGGTGACCGAGCAGAGAAGATGCCACCATCGAGGGATGCACCAAGGGACTTGCACTAGGCTGTGCTTGGATGTGTGGTTGCAACGTGAGCCTGGACTGGAGCGAAGAGGCTGCCTGTCTCTCCCTGCCCCTCCTCACTGCCTGTCCCACCACAAGTGCTGCGGGGTCTCCTGGTGGCACGTGCCAGCCAAGTCCAGCAGCCACGGCCAGAGCCCTCCCGCCTGCTAAACCTGCTGCAAATGCTGTGCACGCACCTGCACTGGGCTGCAAAGAGCTGCAGCGCCAGCAGAGACAGACTTTGGGAGAAAAGGAGAAAATTGCAGGTTGTGGGAAGGGTGACGGAGAGGGTTGAGGAACAGAGGGAAAAGGCAGAGCAGGAAAGCAGCTGGATGCCTTTTTATTTTACTTTTTCAAATGCAGGACGTTTGTTCTGTGTTCCCTCCTGCAACATAAGAGGGGCTGCTGAGGTCCTGAAAGGGAAGAGGGAGGTATAAATAGAAAGGTGAAAGGGGCATTTGAAAAAGAAAATGCAGACCAAGGAGGGAAAACCTGGAACTGTTTCAAAGCAAACCTCCCCCTAACTATGAGGAGCAGGCCTGTGAGTCTAAACATGCTCTGTAATTTGCTGTAGCTCATATCCTCTAATTTAGCCACTAGGTGTGTTCATACAGAAATACAGAACTAAAAGCAATTCAGAGCATGTCAGGAAGTGAAGCTGAGTATGTGTTTCTTGGGATTCTTTGTCTGGTTGAAGTACACTTAACTACCTGTTTGGGAATACAGGTTTGGCAAACAGCATAGCCAGAAAAAGGAAAAAAATATTATTTTTTCTTCAGAGCTCCTCAGTCATTAGTGAACTGTGCTGGAAGTGTTAATATATTGCTATTTCAGAAGTTGGTTCAGGAGCTGCCACCACAATGCAGCAATGGAACTGCTTGAAAAGCCACTTTTAAATTTAGGAATAGTCACAGGAGTATTGAAATATATCTGTAGCTGCAAAATCTGTGTTTGTTTTATGATTTGCATTCATTCGCCTGGCTTTTTTTTTTTGCTTTTAAGCAGTAATTCATAGACATCCTCATTGATCCTAGTGTTTATGGTGGGGACAGCATCCAGAGACCAGTGAGGCTAAAGGCCTGATTATCCTGCATCTCCTTCTACAATTAGGAAAGAAACCATTGCAGAGGTGTGTGTTGGCATGAGCACCAAGGGGTCCTGTGGCCTGACACTGATTTTTCAGGGCTTGGCAGCATTTTCAGTCAGCAGAGGTGTCAGTCTTCTGCAGACTTCTATATAAAGCCAATGCCCCAGAGTCTCTTTCATGGGCTAGATCCATACTGTGTGCCATGCTGGATGAAGTACATAGTAAAAATCAAGGTCAAGAGGTAAAAATGAAAGTAAGAGATAAGAAGCCACAAATGGGTACAACTAGGGAAAGACTGTGAAACAGCAAGACTGCATCAGTCAGGATAATAAGCTGTGCTTTGGGCACCCATGACCTAACTCCCTCTCAGTCCCCCAGTTTTGCCCCTCTCAGTGCCATTTCCTCAAGAGGTCAAACTTTTCCACCTAAAACACCTCCTTCCCATGACACTTCACCCACAGGTGTTGCTGGTGCTTTCCACCTGGAAATGAGCATGCTGAGCCTTTAAAATAAGGTCACCCACACTAGTCATCAGAGGT
Organism: Buteo buteo; assembly: GCF_964188355.1. Lineage (NCBI taxonomy): Eukaryota > Metazoa > Chordata > Aves > Accipitriformes > Accipitridae > Buteo > Buteo buteo. The sequence continues at coordinate 75,742,063 of NC_134204.1, forward strand.
GTGAATTACCAGGCACTGTCAGTGTGCTAAATGCATTTCATTAGAGCCCACACCTGGTTTAAAGAGATTGCACCTGAATCAGATACAAGCTTTTAATTGGCTTATTATTTGGGGGACAGTTTGTGCAGGAGTGCTGCAGAGACTTTTCATGTATCTATGTACACAGGCATAGGATTTTTAATTTATAATAGCTGCAGGGGGTTGTTTTGTTGTGATTAGAACTATTCTGTCACTTATTTTGTAATTTTGCTAGTGGTTGTGAGGGGACAATATTAAATGTTCCACCTTGTGAGAGGTTTTGAAGAATTTAAATCCAAAGCTTGTTGAATGGTTATCTGTTCAGTGTATCAGATTAGACAGAAATCGATATATAATAGATAATTGTTAATATTGTTAATATAAACTGTTAAATAAAAATTGTTATAAAATTGTTAATATATTAGTCTGAAGTTAATTGTTAATAGTTAATGTATTCTTCATAGACTGTAGTCTATACTTGGTGTGGTTGATATATTAGTCTATAGTTAATAAATTACTGCCATGGTTACAGTATCTGTTAATACCACAAGAAAATCTGCAAATAATAAAGCAATTTATATAGTGTTTGTAAAAACTTTCATTTCCTTAATGTCTGGACCAAACATAGTCACAAGTCACCTAATGGTCTGGAATGGGGATATCCGTTGTACATCGAAACACACAAGCTTGTGAAGAGGACAGGTGACTAGAAAACTGATGTAGTTCCGCAAGAAACCCATTTCTGCCTGTTGTGTCTAATTGTCAAAACCTCTCAACATGCTGAAAGGCAATTAGCTGCCATTGGGTATGTCCTGAAAATCTGTTGCAACCTCCTGGCCATCAAAGCCACTAATTCATATTTAAGAGCATGGGATCACTGCTGTGGTCACTTCCCTGGGTTTTTGATCCGGTTTGTGGGTGGAGTGGAGATTGCTGCAATGGGATGGATGATCGTGGGCTCCCACAGTAGGGACAAACTCAGCAAACTTTACAGTCAGGGTCTTATGGTCTGAGTGTGTGTCCTGGTTTCAGCTGGGATAGAATTAACTGTCTTCCTAGTAGCTGGTACAGTGCTATGTTTTGAGTTCAGTATGTGAAGAATGCTGATAACACTGATGTTTTCAGTTGTTGCTCAGTAGTGTTTAGACTATAGTCAAGGATTTTTCAGCTTCTCATGCCCAGCCAGGGCACCTGACCCAAACTGGCCAACGGTGTATTCCATACCATGTGACGTCCCATCTAGTTTAGGAACTAGGAAGGGGGGGGCAGGGATTTTTGGCCGCTCGGGGACGGGCTGGGTGTCGGTCGGCGGGTGGTGAGCAATTGCCCTGCGCATCATTTGTACATTTCAATCCTTTTATTACTACTGCTGTCATTTTGTTAGTGTTATCATTATCATTATTAGTTTCTTCTTTTCTGTTCTATTAAACCGTTCTTATCTCAACCCAGGAGTTTTACTTCTTTTCCTGATTTTCTCCCCCATCCCACTGGGTGTGGGGGGAGTGAGTGAGTGGCTGCGTGGTGCTTGGTTGCTGGCTGGGGTTAAACCACGACAGTGTGGTCATTAAAATGTAAAGTGATAAGTACTTCCATGCCAGCAGCAGAGACTAATAGCAAAAAATATGACACTCGTAGCTTTGTTTCTGCCTCTGTGGATGTGGAGTCACAAAGGGGAGAAAAAGGATTTATGCCCTGCTGAAGGCATAATCAGCACTAGTGCATCCAAGCAAACAGAAGTGAACAGCAGAATTACTGCTTTGGTTTTCATCTCCATGCTTGTAAACAAGCATCAGAGGGTCTGTTTGCTGAAGCTCTCCTAATGACAAGATGATATTGTCACAATAACAAGCACATATCCCAGCCTAAACCTGCACACCGATGGGAAACAGAGCACTGTGTCTCCCGTGCAATACATGGAATACAGCCTGGGAGAAACAAACGGTCTCCCCCTCCGGTTAACTGCATGTCAGATGATCTGAGTAAGTACAGCCTCCGCACCAATGCTTTCTTCTTGTCACATTGGTCTGAGACACTATTTTCTAGAAGGCTCCAGATCCCACACTCTGTTTTGCTTCACTGAGATTAGGGGACTTCATGTTCTTCTATGAAACCAAGCTCCCTAAATGATCATGAGTTTTCTAAATTTAGGTCTCATCCTCATTAGAGGGAATGTTCTGATTTCCCTCCATTCTGGCTGAATTTCCCCTCTAAACTGTAGGCTTACAAAAGCAAGATGGTATGAAGTATTTATGAAGCAATTAGTCCTGGCTGACATGGAGCTAAAGTGTCTAGCCCATCTTTCAGTGTGTTTGGTGTTCGCCTTCACCTTCTCTGTATTCAATATTTGGACGTGTGTGCTCACGCACTTGCTTCCCTGAAACTTGTCTCATCCAGCCGGCCCCTTTTCCTTCTCACATTTCACATCCCATGGGAAGTGAGATTCTGGCCAGTTCACACTAGGTCAGCATGCCAAATAGCTGCTTGTTGCAGTTTTTCAAGGTAAACATGCTCCTGCTCTATGCACAATTCTTCAATGAAACACCTGCAGCCTGGGCAAGAACATCCTGGTACTCAGTTCAGCCACCACGCTACTCTGGCTGTTAAAAGTCATTTAGAATAATGATGGCTATGTCTAAGTCTTGATCTGGCAGAGGATGGGAAGGAGCTGTCAACCTCAGCACTGCTGTCATCCCAGGGAAGACCACCTCACTGGTGTGGTGGGGGGATAATTTTTGGCAAGTGTTAAAGTTAATTTGGATACTCATGAGAAGGATTCATAAGCGTGGCTAAGCTGGGGCTGGAGTTAGAATCTGCCATTTCTGTTGAGAAAATGAAGTTCCCATTCCCAAGATATATCAGTCTTCTCAAAGCCAAGTTTTGGTGTCTCAGCTTTCCTTCAGGACTCCTGGCTCAAATACTGAAAATTAAATCATACTGAGACCCTCTTATCAACATCATATTCACCCACCCAGAACTGCAAAGGCCATTTCTCTATGTGTCCTGGTCTCGCAGCCGCTCTTCCCAAGGAGCCCACAAGGAACTTCCCACTGTTGGCACCTTCCCCATGTTTCCTGGGGTTGAAAGGGGACTTGATTTACATTGAGTTTCAAACTAAGCACATGGACATCAAAGCAACGGAAATCAGGCCCCAGTAAGTGGTTTATAAATGCAGCCTAAGTGTTTTGAATCAAAATAGTTCTTTCAGTAAAGTTGGAGGGGTACGTCTGTCGTCCTTATCATTGTTAGTTTCTGTCTTGAAAACACTGAAAAGTCATTGACATCGAATCCACTCTGGGGATCACTAGAAAAAAGTTTCCATTCCTGAATGAAAACCCTACCAGTAGGTTTTTCCCATTCTTTTTTGCATTATATTACTTGGAGAGGATAGTAATCTAAACGAGAGAGGTATGTACGAATTATCTCGGAGAAACCTCCCGTGGGTTGTGTTGTACGATGTCAGGGAAAGGAACTTCAGCTTGTGCATGCTTTTCTCATCCCAGATGGAGAAGACAAGGCTTGCTCTGCACAGTCTTTACAAACAGTCTTGGGACCGTTTCGGCCCACTGAACAAAGAGCTTATGCAGAGGCATCCAGTGAGGACCAGATGTCTGACTCATAAAGTACTTAACTGAAATGACAAAGATATATGAGTTTGGTGGATGTTTCTTTTAGCAAATGTGCTCATATCTCCAAGCTGGCAGTGACTACATTTCCTTTCAAATTTGGAAGAACAGCGCCTTTTTGTAGTACTGGCACATCTATTGGCTACATCAGATAGCATAAAACAAACACAATGTTAGAAGGAAGGAGGAAGGAAAATCCAATGGCTTTTGAAATAAGCCTTTTGTGTTACCAGGCATCTGAACTTCTTGGAGTGCATGTGTATAAACACAGCACAGAAAAAGAGAAATAAGGCTTGAATAAATATTTGGTATTACAATTCACCCAAACAGCAGAATTATTTACAACCCAGTCTTTATCCAGGTTTGACTTTTACAAATGGATCTTGGATATCTGATCAGCTGAACTAAAACCAGCACTGCTGTAAAACAGGTGCTAGCACATTGAGGTGTACAAGGGAAGCAATCTTATCTTCTGTCTTCATCTGCCTGAAATGGCTGTGTAGGTTCAGTGATGTCACCCTGTTGATGTGACCAGGAACAGTAGTAAAAAATTTCCCAAAGGAAAAGCTTAGACTCATATAAACTGAGATAAAGAAAAAACTCCAAAACCATGGAGGTGCTTCTGCCTGGCTCCCATTGAAACCCTTAGGAGCTAGACATCAGGGTTTGCTTGATGGATATGAGCCTAAATGCAGAAGGTCGTGCTTGCAGCAGTCACACTGCCAACCTAGAGGGAAGAGGTCTGCTGAATATGTGCAACAGGGTGCTTCTTCCAGGGCTGCACAGAAACCAGACTGTGTATTTCACAGAAAGATGTGGGACAGCAATTGTCTTTATTTTACAGTCTTAAACAGAATGGAGACAGATTTTCCCACATGTTATGCCAACAGGACCAGACTCTTCCATTGAGGGACATTATTTTCATACCAAGCGGAAAGATGAGATCTACTCTTCCCCACGTTAATGAATGAGATGAGGAAAGTTTTGTTTCACTCTACCAAACAAGCTTATGTAGAGACTCACAATAGGAAATCTTTAGTTCTGATCCAAAATTAAATTTCCTATGTATCTGTTCTCAAAACTATACACTTGGTAAATTCTCCTATTCAGTTTCAGCTTATCTTTTCAAATGTAAAATTCAAACAGGCCTTTTTCCTTGAACTTGATTTACAAGAGAGCCTCCAAATGGAATAGAATTAAAGACTCAGTCATCATTGAAAATTTTCCTTTGAGTAATGTTGCTATAAAGAACCCACATTTTTTAAACAGCTCTAGGCAATACCACCACCTTTTCACTGTGGTTAAAAACAGTCAGTAAACTGTACCTCACTGATGAAGAAAGTGAAACTGTATAAATATTCTGTAAATTACTCTACACAATGAGACATCTGTCTAAGCAAAAGCTTATGTTATTGTCCAGACAATATAGAGAATTTTCTAGCACTGACCTTAGAGAAGATATATTGCATAGCCCAAATCCAAACATGAGCATGCTAAGTGTAGTAAATGCAAGTAAACCAGGGGTGCTTTCCTTTCATTAGACTTTCTCCCTGACCTCTGAATGACAAGGGCATAGGAAAAGGAAGCAATTTTTCTTCTGTCCTGGGGGAAGGAACATTTGAAAGAGATTTCCTGTGGCTGGACTACATCATCTCTCTGGTGCCTGATCTGAATATCTGTAAGACCACCTTTTCTTAGCATCCATCGCAAATGCTTATATGCTTTTTCCCTGTGAAGTAACTTGTGTCAGATTCACAAAAGCTTTAGGTGAGTATTGGATGTAGCTGGATGGGATTGGTCAAAACATTTCAGCATTTCAGAGAAATGAAACAGCTTACTGGATCAATTTTTCCAAAGTCAATCCTTCTGATCTCCTTAAGTTTTAAACTATTTCCCATCTTTCTCTTCCCAAGTACTGTAAAGGTCACTTACTACAGTTCAATACCATATCCTTCTTCAAGCATTTGGTTGAAAATTTGAGAAGAGGATGCCTTTTCTATTCTATGACAAATTTTAAAATATATTTAATACCTCAGTTTGTGTCACTTTGTCATCTGCATCACAGAAATAACACTTCCTGTGTACATCCAATCCTTTTGAGTTGTGGCCTGTTTAATTATGTCAAGGCCATACATCAAACCCTTTGTTTTAAGAGTCACAGGCTCCAAGTGGGCATTCGGCTATGGCCAGCAAGCCAGAAATCAGTGCTGGACCTCTCCAGACCTCTCTCAGTGGTGGTACCCACCTAAAGGGCAATTTATATTTCCACATTTCTTACCAGAAGGCCTTCCTGATGTGCAGCAGAGATTTTCTTTTGTTCTAGCTGGATGAATAGGATGCCTCAGCCTTCTTTCTTTGCCTTTTAATTTTGTGCAAGCTCCTGTATTGTAAGGAAGCAACTACTAAGAGTATCACAGTTGACATAAATGGTTTACACTGTTAACATAAACATTATCATGTTATGTAGAGGCCCCACTGCATGAAAAGTGAGGCATTGAATGAGAATTGAAGGTACAAGTGTGAGAGAGCAATTGACTGCTGCACTAAGCAATTGACGAAAAACCCATTGCTGAACTCTTTTATATTTGGGGGTCTCAGATATTTTGAGAATTATTCCAAGGCTGGGGTTGAGAACCTGGTTAGTCATCCTTCTCAGAGAAACAGACATGTCTTTCTTACATTTATAGGTGATGCGGGACTATGACTAGTATCAGGGTAGAGTCTGGGACCAGCATTAGGATTTCAGAGGCAAACCAGTGAAGAAATAAAAGGTAATATGTTCACAGGGGTCCTAATTTTTTTTCCTTTGTGCAAACTGGGAATGTTAAGCTGAAAGTTTCACAGGGTTCAGAGACCTAGCATTAAGACTAAAACTTGGACAGGGTTTGTAGCTCTGGTGAGGGATCAGTCTGCGAAATATGGATGGGATATAGGGGAAGGAAGGACCTGAGACGAGATTGCATTTGGGGCTGTTGCTTGAATGTGTCCAAAGAGTATGTTACAATTTTGAGTTTCATATTGTCACAAGTCCCTGGAGCTACTTTTAGGAGTTGGTGAGATGGGGAAAAACTGGAGATATGGAGAAATGGGGAATTCAGGAAGGATCAGCTGTGCTGTGCTGAGAGCTGGCATCAGCCTGGGTGCACATTTTCTTGTTCAGAAAATCACTGGGTTTACAGGACAATGACCAAGCATCTGAATGGGATTTAGGCAGCTAGAAATCAATGGTCACCTCTGATGAGAATGTTCAGGACAAGTTTCCAAATGGAGCTGAGAGGAAATATACATCAGTTACAGGGATGGTTTTAGGTCTTCCATTTTTAGTGCTCCATATAAGCTAATTCTGGGGATTATAATTAGGATTCAAGCTTTGAGAAATTGAAGAACTGGGGTGACAGAGGTGTTTAGAGTAATCCCCTAGTTACTTTTTTGCCTTTCATGTATATACTGGGATCAGGGTAGAGAAAAAACACTAAAAAGTTAAAGCAAAAAAAGGGGGTTAAAACTGACAAATAATCTTGTTTTAGGGCTGGTAGCAGTAACACTTGGTCCCACAATTACGTTTAAATCTGGGTTTCATGTCTATTCTATGACTTAGATTGAGAACAGCGTTAGGTGTTGGTTCAGGTAAATAATTGGATAGAGTTCAAAAGAGGTCACCAGATACTTTGAAAGTTAGTATTATAATTATTCCCAAGCTATTTTGACCTGAGGTTCATAGGTATCAATGGCCTAGCAGTCAGATTTAGAGTATTGTTAGTGTTGGAATTAGCAGTATCATGGTATTTGAAGGAAGAAACCAGGGAGGAAGTGTTAGGTTCTGCTTTAATGTCATTGAACTAGAGTTTCAGTTTCTAAAAATCCTCAACACAGCATGGTGTTGAGGTTTGGGTTTCACAGAGGTCACCAGACCACATCTAAAACTGTAGCTAGAACAAGGGCTGTGATTAAGGTTGAAATTCAGGCTGGGAGAAAAAAACGGGGGAAAAAAAAGGCTGAGAAAAGCCTAGTAGCCTAAGTTAGGACCTTGTGTGGCTTGCTGCATATTTTGAAATCTTAAGTTTGTGGGGTGGGTGAGGCTGTGTCCTAGGTTATTGGTGATACTCTGTTAGGAAGAGGAAAGGGAGAAAGGGAAGGGCAACAAAAGCCAAAATCAGAAAACACAAAGAGACAAGGTGAAGCAGTTTGTCGATAGTGCTTAAACCTGGCCTGATGGGTTTTCTTGCTGCATTCTCCTACTCTGAAGCCTAAGCCTGAGTGCCCACCACCCTCCAAGTGGGCCCATGGCTCTTCCCAACTCCTTGCTGGTGCTAGTGGCCCAGGCGGGATGGCCTTGGGCTCTGCTGAGGAGCAGGCACAGGGGAGCCAGGGAAGGGGAGTTGGACTGGAGTCAGATGCCCTCCCAAGAGCAGGGATGAGTCTGGGTTCACGATCAACATCAGCTCAAAGCATGCCTTGAGATGGGCCTCTGCTGTCCTAAAGTTGCTCTGACAGTACTGGCTCCTCCTGTGGCTTCTCCAGAGTTTCAGTTTACCCCAGTCCAAATCCTAGCCAGATTTCTAACTCCAGTTTCTGTAACACCCCTTGACTCCAATGACTAAAAGCAAGCTGGTGGTGTATGCTGGGACCAGCTGTGCTTTTAGGCTGCCTCTCTGTCCTGAATGTATTATTTACTAGTGCACTCCTCAAGTCTGGACCCTGCTTCCAGCCCTGGGTCTTAAACATAACCAAGTTATCCCTACAAGCATCTGGCCTAAAAGCAATACATAAACCCACATTAGAAGTTAACCACAAGGTAGGATGGCATCCGTGCTGAACCTGCTTATAAACATAGCTTATAGTCTCTCTTGGCCCTGACTGTAAACCCCTCCTAATCCTCAGTTTAGCTCCGTCCTGCTGTGCCTGGAGACCCTCAGGAACCCAGAGAGCTGGTCTTACACCACAGCCTCATGTAGGTAGCAGGCTGCAGTGTATGTACTTTGTGATTCTCTTCACTCTTTTCCGTAACCATATGGCCTTAACTGTAACCCAAATGCTAAATGAGCCTCTTGATCCCCAAATATTTGTGGACTGAAAGTAGTAAGGGAACTAGCTCTTGCACTACCCCTTGATTCAGCTTAATGGTGTATTTTTCCCATTCTAACTCCAGCTCAACATTTTACTTTGATTTCTGACCCTAGCTGTAAATTAGTTAGCCCAGCATTAATTTAAAGATATGTAAAAATACCCAAAGACAAGTGCTGAAGGAGCTTTTAATTTAATTAAATAGCCTTTAGGTGTGATACTGATGACACTTAGGATTTTTGTTCATCACAGTCTTAAAACAACACATAACTCTCATACTACCCTAGATACAACTTTAGTCTCAAGACAGCTGGGAATCTCAAGTCTAAAAATACAACAAAGAGCCATTTGGACTTCAGTCCTCAAATTCTCATTGTAGACCACTTACCACCTTTCATTGCCAGAGACTTTTAATAAGCAGAACAACATTCTGAACTACAGAGTTAATTTAACATAAACAAAGAATTCAATATGTAAAAAGGGTTTAAAACAAATGGTGGGAAAAGCACGCCACTGTGCATGGTGGCCCATTTCTCCTTATCAGAAAACTGAAGGCTAGTTAGGGTTCCAGGCTTTGCCAAGTGAATGACAAATTTAAAACTGAGACCCATGTTGTGATTAGTCACAAACTTCCCTCTTTAACTTCTTCATCCTTTATGGAAACATTAGCCCCTCTCTGAGTCTCATAACATAAGAAAACAGAAGGTCAAAGTACTGCAAGCGCTCTTGTTGAAAACAGCTCCCAGGATATTATTAGTATTTCTTTGCAGTATAACAAATTCTGAAAAACAGAACCCTAATCTAAGGCTTTTATAATTTCTTCCACATTCTAATGATATCTAGAAACTCTAAGTTTAAAAATCAATGCATACACCTGTTTTGCAAACAGTCACCAATTTTTTTATATGGCAGGTATTGTACTATACAGGTAACATAATTTGGGGGTTTCTAGTAAGGAGGACCTATTTCTCAGCCTACATTTTGTCATGAAACCTGAGACCTTGAAAAAACTAAATATGTACCAAAGTCCATGCATATGCAAGATCCTAAATTAATCTTTTTTATCCAAGACTTACCAGAAGTCAAATTTCCCATAGACTGAACCCCAACTTTAATATGAAGTTTAGCCTCCATAACACCAAGCATCTAAAATCTTTTTAAAAAGAGAGAAAAAAGATTGGAGCCCATACTAAGATGACTCCTAAGCCTCAGCCTACTGCACTGGCAACACCAGCCAACATGGTAGACCCACCTAGTACAGTAGTAACATAACCACCTTACCAAAAATCAGGGGGCCAATGTGCCTTGCTGTAGTCAAACAGCCACCATTCCTACCAGGACAGGGGCATGTTAAATGTCACCCTCACTTCTACCACAGCTGCTTAAGATGTCCAACATGGACAGAGAGTGAGAGGTGAGGAAAAGGGATATAGGATTGCTGTGGCCATGCTAAATTACAGACCATTTCTGTGACAATAGTCACCAAGTTGCTGGGCAACTAGGAGCAACAAGTCTGTATTAGAAAATAATAAAGTAGAAAAATATTAATTTTCAAGACACATGGGATAAGGTTTCAGGAAAGATTAGCCCTCAGTCCTCAATCTGGGACAGCACCCATGACCCACAGGCAACTGCTGGTGACCGAAGAAAGGCTCCTCCACGTCCTGGAGAGCTCTGAGCCTCTGCAGGAATCATGCAGGTCCTGCAGAAAAACAGGGTGGCTGAGAGCAGCTCCAAGGCATGGCTGGGTTTGGCAGCAAAAGAGGTCAGGGCACATGCCCCTTGGTGAGTTATCTGATGCTGTATCCTCACAGCAGAAAACTATTCAGTGTCTTTGATGACAGAGATTAATAATGCTATCTGGCCTTAACTTCTAAGAGTTTCACTCTAAAAACATATTGAAATATCTCTCTTTACTCATGTCCTCTGTGTGGCACTCAAAAAAGTTTGTACTAATGGACCACTACTGCCAAGATATTGCAGAGTAGTTTTGGGGTATTCTTGGTTATTCTCTTCCTGTAATGCTGCATTTCTGCATTCACCACATCTCTTCTTTGGTTTGGGTTTGTCTGCTTCTTAGAAGAGTGTAGTCCAAGCTACACTGTCATTGAAATGACAGGCTGGATGCCAATACCAAGCCTATCCAGGATAATGTGCTTGTACAGTAGTAGAAAGCAGGAGAGGCAAGGCTGGGACTTGCAACATGACAGAAGTCTTCCCCGAGTGCAGAAAGGCTGTAAAGAGTGAGATTTGTTTTCATAACCAGTGGTGCAAGGGGAGAATCATGGCTGATTGTGGATACCTGAGAACCAGGATGGATGAGATGCCATTCTCGCTTCAATAAGCTTTGAAGGAAGCTTCTAAGCCCTCCGGGATCGGGGGGAAGCAACTTGAAAAGCTGATCCCACAAGGTGCCTCCCAGAAAGAGGTGCAGGAGATGAGGGGAAGCAGCAGGACCTGGCAGTAGGTGGTCATTTGACCCCTGTGCTCCTTGCTGCCTTTCCCCTCCAACGCAGACCAGTGTGTCTGCCCCAGGGACACGGTGTGACAGCCAGCTCACGTCCCCCCTCGGGAGGGGAGTCCCATGCTGTTGGCTGCCACCGTGGGTGATGCATGCTGTGAACAGGCACTCTCTGCATCCCCGTAACAAACCGCATTCCCAGCTGGATTACTCATACTCCACTGGCTGCTGTTTTTCTTCATGTGCACTCATTTGCAAGCTGTTAAACAAGAGACACAAAGCTGTCTGTAAAATTAGGTCACGTGTGTTGCCCTGTCAAGCCATTGGGCTTGCCAAAACCAGGATTTTCCTACCATCACAATGGAGTTTTTAAAGCTCCATCCATGACAAAATAAAAAAAATAAAAAAAAATCAGAAAAGAGAAAAAAGGGAAAAAAGGAAAAAATAATAATAAAAAAAGAAATAAGGAAAAAAGAAAAAACTTAACCCACCTCCCCCACTCCAAAACCTGTGTTACCAAGTAATAAAGATGAAGTTAGTATCCTGTGACACTTCTGTGAAATACTGAAGTACTGTCCTTCAATGTGACATTTAATTTCCAACACAAGCAGATGTTTCTTACCACTCTTAACTTTCTTCTCTTCCAGCTAAGCTGCACGTGGAAGGACAACTCCATTTTATACAGAATATTGTTTTTGTCCAGCGGCGTCTCTCCCTTTCATCTTCTGCACCAAACATGAACTGAACCCTGCGATCAGAGAGCAGATAAGTGTTGAATTAAAACAGATGCCAAACTGGCCAGCTGCTGACGTTCACCCAGGACTTCAGACTCAGGACATCCAGCACCTCTGCTTTTCCATGAACTGCGCATCCTTCCTGAGCTCAGGATTCTGTCTGCCTTTTGGAAAAAACATTCCAGGTTCAGCAGGGTGAGAAAGGGTGTGGAGTGAGGTATTCCCCAAGGCAGGCTAATCTTAAAGGGAAGCCAGGGCATGCAAGCTTGCAAAAAGGGTGTTGTTGGACTATTTCTGTTAAAAAGTGAAAGTTTACACCATGACAATCCCCTGATAACAGGGCAAAGCCACGCTTTCAGTGGGATGGTTGATGGTTGGACTTGAGGATCTTGACTCAATGATCTTGAAGGACTTTTCCAACCTAACCGATTCTATGATTCTGTGATTCTATGATTTTGGCTGTTAGCACTGGTGGGAGAGTAGGGAAGTGCCTCACAGAGGGCAGAAAAGGAGAATTGGGGCCAGTCAGAGGTTGTCCTGAGCCACACCTGGGAGATTCCACTTTGGATTGGAGGAACAACCTCAAGGCAGGGGCAGTCCCACCATGCCTGTGTACAGATCTAGATTTCACTAAATTTTGTGAGGAAATCATATGTTAACCAAATAGAAGAGCTTAAACAAATAGAAAACTTTTGCTTTCCACTTTGGGTTGCTGTCATCCTGCACCAGGAGACTGCGAGACCAGCGGAGTGGTGGGAGCATTGGGTCTGGGCAGCAAGACCAGCGCTGGTTTTCTGCCTAAGCTACAGTGAGGGCAGGCAGTAAAACTCCCAGTTGGCTTTCCTCTGAATTGTTATCTACAGCCTCTGTACTGACTGTGAATAACATACAAAATTACTTTTAAGGGCAGCAGTCCACAGCCTTTGTGACGTCAGATGTGTGCCTGTTGCATAACACTGAAGCCTCTCTTTTCTGCCTGGGTCTCATCTCTTCTGCAGCACAACTGGAAACAGGCAAGGTCATGAGTGATTTATTCTTCCTTTCTGTGGCACTGCACCTTAGCTGCTGGGACCAGCAACTGAGCACGCTGACAAGGTCTCCACTGTGAGCATATTCTGGAGAGCCAGAGCTGGCTGTTTCACGTGAACCTGGGCCAGATCACAACCACAGGTAGAACTCATCTGAAATTTGAGAGGATGTTTACACGATTTCGATGGGAGATTCAGCTGCAGGAAAACTGAAGGTTTAGCTTGGATCCAAAGTGTGCATGTGAAAACGTTCATTGGCATTCTCCAATAACCAGACAAAACTGCACCATCGGCTTAGTTTCACTCCTGCCAGAGGAGTGTAGGCTGGTGCTCCTTCGGTGAAGTTGCCATTGAGCAGGCATTTCAGCCTGAGCAGTGGAGTAATAGTCTGCTCTGAGTAACATTTTAATTAGCATTAATGTTTTTGGCCTTCAGTCTATCTATCAGGTTTATTTGTTCTTTTATAAGGTAAGGACAGGAGTTCCAACTGCGAGATCCATGCAGTACAACACTCTGTATAGCTTATTAGCTCTGGGTTTTGGATATAATAAGTTAGTTTCAGCTACTGCAGCTCTGCCTCCATTGGTTGTGGCGAAGTTACACCAGGAATGAATTTGAATCAGTGTTTTTAGTAATATCTCTAATATTCCTGTATTATTTGGATGGCTGGGGCTGGAGAGATAATACTAGATGTTTCATTTGCTCATCGATAATTATTACATAGCTTTCCTTTGCTAGGCAGAATTCTGGGGGTAAAGCCTCCAGCAGGGCTGGCATACTCCCCATTCTATCTCTCCCTGAGGCATTTTGGAGGGAGGAGCAAGCAGCTAGGCGATGCCACTGCATGCCTGCAGTATCCCTGCTGTTGTCCTGGTTCATCCAGCAGACCGTTTCTCTGGCTCTGCTGCAGATGTCTGCAAACTTGGGAGAATCATACACTCCTTGCTGTTGCTACATAATTCCTGTTTTGCAAAACTGGGCTTTGGGTAGCCTCGATGTTCATTACTAAAAAAGTTTAAAGATTCCTCTTGTTGGATGGACTGTCCCACAGCTACTCTTTCTCCCAAGAGAAGTTTTTCCTTATCTCCAGTACCTATGACAGGGGTCATCTTCCCCTGCTGCCAAATAATAGACAACAATAACTTGTTTTCTAAGAACAGAGGAGCCTGGAGGAAGTGCTTGTGTATTTCTTAGAAATCTGATAATGGGATTACCTTCTAAGCCTGAAAATACATATGACCTTAAATGTCATTGTGGAATATCTCACAGATATTATGCACAACTGCTGACCCCAGTGTGTAAGTATTCAAAGGGTTACATATGGGGCATGACCTTTCTTGGGAGCAGTTGTGCAGGTTGCCTTGTGGTTCCTGTGTTGCTTATTGAAAGACTGGATGTGTAACAAAAATATAGCCATAGATTCTCAGAGAAAAGACTGTATTACCTTATATGAGACTAAAACAGCCTCATGAACATCACTAAAATACCTTGGCAAGGCAGAAGACCTGTGCCTGAATGTCTTACCATCACATACATCTTTTTTTTGTTCAGAGCAAAAGCCTGACTACATGCATGCACACACACATATACACATACAAACATTTAATGCTATTTTATCTTCAAATAATAGCAAATATGCTATTGATGTCAATGGGAAGATGATCAAACCTGCTGTTAGGAAGAAGAAATGCCTTATAAGTAGAAAATGTAAAATGTACTTCTTTGTTTCACTTCTCATTTTGGTTGTTTGTGAATGTGACGTCTGAGATAATGAGCTCTGTGCCACTGTAGAAGTGTCTATCACTTCAACTTAGAGATAAATCCTGTAAACCCAGGTGTACCTGAAATACGCACATTTCCAGGCAGATTTTGCTGTCACAGAGAACAGTAGTGAAACATCTTTTAAGAGGAACAGGAGCAGGATCAGACAGTGATGTCTTAGTATTTTGTGATTTACAATGTACAGGGTCTGAAAGTAAATAACTCTTCATTACTGCTGTGAATCTGGACATCATGCAGGCAACGGAGGCTCAAAACTGCAGCCATCCTCTTGTGTTCAAACACTGGACAGCCACTCCAGACAAAATGCAGCCTTTTTAGGAGAAGATTGGAGAAAAATGGTTTTGTCTGAAGTTTGTCCTTTGGCGCCCAGAGGATGATTCTGAGAATGGTTATGAGCTTTAGGGTCTTCTTCCAAAACTGGTCCGGAAAAAGGCTGATCATCAGTTGTTTGGATGTGATAGCATTTGTCTGACATTGTGTAAATTCTTGGGAAGCTGACAAAATGCCATGGTTCAAAATAGAAATCAAATGGTCTGACAAGATGGTCTGTTCCCCATAACTTCTTTTACAGGGCAGTCAGTAGTAACCCCCAAGAAACCCAGTGAAACCAATTCATTGAACCGCGTACCTCTCCTAGAGCCAGTTTATATTTAGGACTCTGCCCCGAGTCTAGATTACACTTCTCTTAGCCAGATGGTTTACTTACAAAAAACAGAAAAACTGTGTTTAGGGAGATTCAACGTGACTTTCCAAGCCAGGTTTCCTGAAGCTGCAGAATAATGATGATGCATAAAATATGCCTGTCCATTATTAAGCTCGTATGTGATCTCTGATCTCTCGCTCAGGTCTCTTATAAGGGAGAGCTGGATGTGGGTGTGTTTGCAGAGCTCAGACACTTGAGCCTGACCGATCCATGCCCTGGGGAGGCTGTCGGGAGCCTCCCAAGGCATCTGGAGCTTCCAGGGGGTAAAATACCAAAGTTTTGTAAAAACAGAAGAAAGGATTGTTATTTCTCAGCTGTTCTTTAGCTTATTTACCATCTGCAAGGGCAGAAAACTTCCTTTTTTTCTTGTTTTTCTTAGCTTGCAAATTCTCGTGCTATTTTTTTCTCCTGTGTTACTTTTTCACTCTTAGACTCAGCAGGTTTTATGCCTGTGGACAATTAAAATTGGTATGTACACTTCTGTTCTGAAAACTGCCTATTTCAAACATCGGAAATAATACAGGAAAAATGAACATGTAGACATAAAATACCCATTACATATTTCCATTTTGAAAACAATGCTTAGGGGAACTTTTTAACTCATTCAGTTTTAAAAAAGGATTCTCCCATCCTCTACTGACTGTCCCTCTCCAAAGCTAAATTCAAGCTAGCCATCCATAAAGTCTGTATCTTGTGTCTGAAAGATGTTCATTTTCATATGTGAGACAAAAGAAAATTAACATTCTTCCTTTTGACTATTCAGTACATTCCCATATATATTAAACATATGTGTGACATGTCCCACTGGTCAGCTCTCTTTCACAAAATCATGTGTGTTTGGATCCACTGCTGTTATGTATGTGTTACCTCAGTGTACTTTGCTGATAATTAACAATGCAAGGTTTACTGGGAGGGATGTTACCTTTTGTTAGACAAACTGATCCAGTACTGACCAAAAAACAGACCAGGTGACAAGCACACAAGCCTTTTTGTATGTCTGAAACAGGAACAACAGACTGGAAGCTAAATGCACATGGAAATGCATTTAATCATCCCATTTCCATAATTATAGACATTTTGTGTCTGTGGCACAGAGTGATGTCAACAAGGTTATAGGACTCTTAACACCTGGGAGTGGACACAGAGGGAATTAGCTTTTGCCTCTAGACAGTTATTTCTGAAGTGGGGAAGACTGTATTTTGTCGATAATTTTAATACAGCTTTAAGAAGAAAAATAGTGTAACACACATTCTCCCTAGGTCAGTCCAGTGGCTTCTGTGCTCTAAACCACATTTGTTTTAAAAGGGAAGCTGAAAAAACAGTCAATCAGATGTCTCCAGATAGATCATGTAGGTAGGAAATGGATCATTATTCATCATTATTCAATGATCTTTGCAGGATACTCCTTTCCCTTCTTCATGCAGGCTGCAGGTTTCATATGGCATGTTCGCTTCTGCACCAGCCTGGGGACAGCATTCCTGCAGGCTAATCGGAACCAGCTGCTGCCTACAAAAAAGGACAGCAGGAAGAGGTCACAAAAGTTACATTTTTGCAGCCAGAGGAGATAGCCCTTTAAAGATGGGGATGGCTTTGTGAGTGATATTTAACTCCCAAATAACGAGTGATATTTACCTTGTCAATAAAACTGCTGCTTTTTTTTTTTTTTTTTTTTCCCAGTGCAGCTACAAGGTCTAGTGGCCCTATTTCTGTGAAGAGTGAGTGCATTTAAGCCCTTTTTGGCAAACAGCAGTGGCTTTTTTCCCCTCCAGAAAAGCAAGCTCGTTCAACTGCACTGTCAGAGGCCTGATTTTATGCCAGCATTTTCAGGAGAGTTTGAAGGAGGTGTTAATAATGAGAAAACACACTTCAAACTAAACAGATTCAGTTGGGGGACACATCCCTCAAATTTCCTACCTGGAGGTCAGAAGGCCTTGCACAAATGTGCATTGGCCTCTTCACTTTATGAAAGATGAAGCCGAACAGGAGCCACAAGATAATTAGAAAATATTACCTGGGTTCTCCCGCAGACAGGTAGGGGTGCTTAGTTTAGAGAAGAGAAAGTAGAATGGCACATAAACCTTCAAACCGGTTACAAATAGTACAATATTCAGTCGCTTTGTGCGTGTGGTAAGGTGTGAGACGGGAGGAAATAATTTTCATTTTCATCCAAAAACTCAAGATACAAAGCCCGCCCAGGAGGTGGAACGGGGTGTCTAACAAAGCTGATGGAGGGACTCTCGGAGGCAGTAGGAAGGAAGCTGTGGTTTCACTGCTTTGCAGGAAAGGAGCTGCGGTGCTGCTGTGGTATCTTCCTGCATTGACTTCTTGGGGCTTGCAGAGGGTGGTACAAAGGGCCAGGGCGTTTAGAGCAAGCGAAGGTGCAGTTGCTTGGCTGAAAACCCACAGCTCGGAATGGTGGGGAGAGACCCAGGGTCTGAGGGGAGTGGGGAGAAATGCCCAAGGGTGGAGGCAGCCTGAGCTGCAGCTGGGAAGCAGGAGGAGGGAGAGGTGGCCAGCATTGCCTTGCCTGTACAGACGAGAGCACAGTGAGCCTCAAGCAGCTTTTGAACGCCAGGTTGGGTCCCTGCTGGTCAGGACGGGGCTAGGAACCTGTAGACTGTCTCAGAGCTGGAGAGTGAGGGCTTGTCTGCCTCTGCGGCCAGAGAGTTGTGGTTAGCATCACGAAACGCTTGCATCTGCCCACAGTATAGACCATGAGGTTTTCCAGAGTTGGGCTGTTGTTGGGTTGCATCCTGCCAGGGACTCTGTGAAGGTGACTGGTGACTTCAATCAGTAGCTCACTATGGTGGCCTCCTTGGGTTTTTAGCTGCTTACCTTGTCTCCTTACAAGCAGTTCCGGGTGTTAATGAAGAAGCATCACTAGTGTGCAGATTTCTTTAAAACTATACTGTATTATCAGAGTCCTTGATGTTACATTCAGAAATCTCAGGAAACTCCTAGATAAAACTTTCAGTGATGTGGAATTATAACTGAATTGAACATTGCTAATAGCTTCAAAAACCTCTATTCTTGGCATTTTCAGCAAGTTGTAATCAGCAATTACTTCAGCCTTATGTCTGATGACTCCTACCTGGCCAGGGTTCCTATGAGTTTCACCTCAAATTCAGCTTTAGACAAGCACAAAATCCCATGGGAAAGCTTTGTAAACACCAAGCCACACCTTTTTTTTTTTTTTTTTTTTATCTCAGCAATGCTTTAAAAAGAGCATGAACTACGTCCCTGACAACAGGCCTGAGTTTGACCCAAGTCAGATGCTGCTTCTAAACTTCAGCAAAAGTATTCATCAATTTTAGATTCCGTGGCAGCTCAAAGTCAGGATATTTTTGTACTGTCTCTAGTTTTCCCTTAAACATTTCTTACTTACCTAAATTGCACAGTTTTATATCACTCCGTAAATGAACTGTGTAACATTTTAGAACTTCTGTGTTGCCTTTGTGTGTTTCACATGTAGGATAGGGGGTGGTTAGCAGAGATGAAAACTGTGCATGTCTTGGATATAATAATTTCATACCTATTAAAAAGGCAAAAGGTGATTTAGGTATAGAAGGGCAGAGGCCTGTAAATATTATCTGCAATCTAAGCAAGGAGTGAATCAAATCAATTACTATCATTGCTAGATGGCCCAAATATCTTTTCAATATCATTGGGATCTGTCTGTAGTTTCCCTGCAACAGACCATGAAACCACAGACAATGATATCAAAGTGGAGTATAGGGGTTTGCAAAGTGCTTACAGCCAGAAGTGGGTTATGGGAAACAGTGGTCAAAGAGCCAGGAGATGCTGACATCGGACTTACATGTTATTACTGAATTAATGATATTGCCAAGAAATGGGAGACTGGACATGAGTAATGCCCAATGAAATCATTGAAAGCGTCTGCCAGGCTGACTGACTTAGGCTATATAGGTATACTCTCTGTGCCTTGCAGCATGTCTTTTCCTTTGAAGAAATTATGGACACTGCTATCTTTGTTGACCTAAAATATCTATGTCGCCAGCATTTTGATGCTGAATACGTGTGTTAATGAGAGAAAATGGTCTCACCTCTGTGACATGTCCCACCATAGGAGATCCCTTGGATACATGTTGATGTTGCAGGTGTGCTCCAGCACAACAGCAGAATGATCATGATAACACGCAGTCCTCCCCTGAGAGACACAAAGAAGTCTTATCTGCACTAACCTCAAACTTGAAAAGTCTGCCTGATAGCTCTTGAGGAAGGAAACAATGAAGGAAATAGAGCAAAATCTTCAAGAGGGAAAGCACTAGACAGGAATTTCGGAATTTACTCAAATCATGTTCCAACTACAATGGAAGTTTTAGAAAGAAGTGAATTAAAATTACTGCTCTAGCATTCTTTAGATAGTCTGCATTATTTGAGGTAGAATGCATTGAAGCTATTTATTTTAATTAAAAATAATAAGATTCCAGGGAAATAAAACCAAAACTTATAGCATCAGCAAAAAATAGAAAAATATAGGGAGGAAGCAGTAAG
Source organism: Buteo buteo (assembly GCF_964188355.1). Classification (NCBI taxonomy): domain Eukaryota; kingdom Metazoa; phylum Chordata; class Aves; order Accipitriformes; family Accipitridae; genus Buteo; species Buteo buteo. The sequence goes on from NC_134204.1 coordinate 75,761,991, forward strand.
CCCGGCTGAAGTTTAACATACAGCGTAGCCTAGGGCTTGATTGCATTCATGGAAGACTGAACCTAAGTTAATGTAAAGTATGTAATAACTGTTTAAGGGTTTCATAAAATAGTGGGTTTAGAATAAAAAATAAAGTAAGTGTAGAAGTGCAATAAAACCTCGGAGATCACTTATCTATGTGCTTGAACTGCTGAATGCAATTAATTCTTTTTCAAATTTGGGCCCCACTGTACCTAAAGTGCTATATTTTCCTCCTTATTACCAGTTTAATCCCTGCTTATGCCTTGTGCTTTTGTGTCCCTCAGATGTTTGAACTGTTGCTGCTGATTTCCTTGTGACCAGCAGGGAGGTGACACTTCCAGATCCACAGGTGACAGTTCCCACTCATCCTGCTCCTTACCCTTTTGGATGCATCATTTCATAAGTGGACAATGGGGTGGTGGTCCTCTCAGGGCCGGCTCATGAGTTTTCTGAAGCCAACAGATGTTATACCACCTACCTGGATAGGAGGGATGTGAGTTTGGGCTGTGTCTGTGTAGTTAAAACATCTGCCAGTGTTTTTTACAAGAGTATTGGTAAATCCAGTGGAACGGAGAGAGACTTTTTTCTCCACCTCACACAGAAGCGTTTGGTGTGTCTGAGGTTACTGTTTATCTTTCTAGTGAGGAATAGTCCCAGTTGTAGCATCAGACCCTCCTGTGCTCACTGGTAATTTCCCACTCAAGCAAAGGCATTTTTGGCACTGTGACCAAAGGAAAATCCCAGCCCGAGAGTACCTGCAACCTGAGGCGGACATGGAACAAACGCTTGGCAAAGTATGTTGCTCATCGTGATGCAGAACCCGGGGGGGGGGGGGGGGGGGGTGTAAAAAATTGCAATTAAGAGTTGTTACAAATTCACAGAAGCTGGTGCCTCATGACTGGAGCCCAGTGCTGGATGATGGGGTTGTCATTACATACCTTCTCCCGCAAAAGCCGCTGGCTGCCAACAAGGCATGCTACCTCTCCTGGTGGCAGCGTGGTCTCAGCCTCACCCTCCCCTCTCCTTTTCTTTCATTAATGCTCAAGTGACATGGGGTAAATTGTGCAACAGGCTGCTCCCTTGGCCGGGAGCCCACACCTCACGTCACTTAACTGAGGCTCGTGTAGGCGGGTACCTCTCTGGCCATTTCTGCACTGAAAAGGAGAGGAGCCAACTCTTACCTCACACCAGGAGTCTGGAAAACATCTCTTCCCTTCTCCCCATTAGTTACTTGGAAGGAGACGTGCTGCAGCTAATAGCTTGAGGTAATTCACCTAATTCACAGCTGGCCTGGAGGCATTGTGATTGTGGGGGCTGGAAGATCTGTGTTTGAACCCAAAAGCAGTAAAGGAATCTTTGATGGCATGATTTATGTAGAAGGCTGCATCGATACTTTATGGTGCAGAATGACCCCAGATCGTGACATCAGTAACCCCTCGAAATTGAAGGAAAAAATCCAGGCTTCAGGCTGGGTGACATAAATTAAAGCATCTTTGCAGACTGACCCTACAAAATGCATATTGTGCGGAGTGAGCTGTGTAGGAATGTGCTGTAGCCTCATGGAAAGGATCCTCTTAACTGTGAGTGACTACAGGCAGGGACAGTAGAAGGCAGGTAAAGCAGGTATCAGCTGATGTGTTCCTTTGGTCTCCCCAGGTTTTTCAGGTGTCACCCTATCTGACTTGCTGCAATAGTCATCATTCCAAAACACCCCAAAATTCTGAGTGAGTGCCTCAGGATGGCTGGATTCAACTTAGGAGAAAACACCCTGAACAACTTTTGGTACTATGTAGTGGCTTCCCTTCTCTTTATTTTACTGTTACTAACCGTGTAGCAATCACTTTACTTGCATTTTTAAGCTTTTTTTGCACCACTGTGAACAGTAGAAACTCTGGAAAAATGCATTTCCTGGAGCTTCATTCATGTTCATTCATTCAGTGTAGCCTCAAGCAAACAGCTGAATGAAACACAGGATGAGCAAGAGAAATAAAACTATTTGATGGAAAAAAAATACAGAAAAAAAAACAACATTAATGTCAAATTGATATTTCTCTTTCCATCTTTCCATTTTCAATCTGAATTTTGGAGAAAATTTATTAACCACTTTTGCCTGCCACTACATGTCATTATGAAGGCTACAATGGCAGTAGCAATACATGGTCTTGTGCTACAGCTGTCCGTGGAGTTCAAGAAACAACTTATGAGCAGAGAGGAACTCACAGTTGAGTGTCATGCTCCACAAAAGTTGGCAAACTTGCCTTTTGTGATGATGGGCAATCAGCTCAGGGTCATAGTGCCACAGTGTACTTCTGGTGAAATTACACCAATTTAACCAAATCCATTTCTTATTGTGTTAAAACAGGTATAATATCTTTGTGAGATATTTAACTTTTCTTAAGAGTGGTTCAAATGGATATGGATCTGAAATAATCCCTAAAAAGGATGTAGTCTTTGTTAGGATTCTTTTTTAGGATGTGATCTAGGAACAGCTGAATTTTCTGACAAGACTTCTTAATGACTCTCTTGAGTTTTGAACAAATAGTTGCAGGACTGGCATGAAACTGATGTCTCCTGATTTTTGGGGCCCCTATTAGTTTGTATTCAGCATGAGATAGTCAGACTATGAAATTGATGAAGTGCTCTAGTTGCACATGCAAAATTAAAGAACACTTTTTGGAATGTTGAATTTGGTGGTAAATTCCTCTGAAAGCTTTGGCTTACACAAGGACTATCATGATTATTTTATTACTCAATGCCAGGTTTGCTATTCCCTTAGCCCATTTGATCTTAATGAGATCCACATTGCAAAAACCCCATGCAGTCTGTAGGGAATATATACAACCTTGCATGTTTATTTAATGTTGCTTACTTCAAGACCACTTAGGATGAGGAGAGAGAAGGCGGCTTGGTTACTGCATGTGCAAAAGTAAAGGCAGATACAAGCTGTGTCAGGAAATTAGGGGCACACTTGGAATTAATTAGTTTCTGTATTGCTTTGAGAATATTATATGCTGGGCTTGAGGAGTGCTGCTGATGTCATCTGCCATGAAAGCACAGCTGGAGCGCAGCGTGAAGGCAGCAAATCCCTGAGACAGACTCACACTCTTGGTATTTCAGCCACAGCCACGTGCAGTTTTCTGGGAACTGATGCTGCCTTACAGACAAGGAAGTCAGTCTGGAAGCAAAGACATAGATCCGTCCCCATAGGCAGGAGGGATTCCTGTCCAAAGGCAGGGTGGCCTTCAGGGCCGGTGTGACATGGCCATCTACTAGCTCCTGCACGCTTGGCCAAGCTGTGGTCATTTGGGTTTGCCTGCACTTGCACACTGACCTCTGCATAAAAAATGATTAATACTTCTTGCATCAAGGTTAGGGAGATGTCTCTGTACCTGAGCAGTCCAGACATCCCTGCAAAGCACCTGGAACAATAGGATGAGATTGGCAAAAGGCAAGAAGGTGAGGAATGACAGTCCCAGTTTAGGGACAGAAAGGGAAGGCTTTGACTGAAATGTTATCACTCCAAGTCCTGCAGATTGCCTTTAACCACAGACTGAGAACTGAGCTCCAAGTGGTGGTCAAATCCCCGCTCAGCATGTAATTCCTGAGCCAAGCACCCTCTCTTTTAGGGTAGATCCTAATCAAGGAGTAGAGAGAAAGACCTGGTTGACTTGGAAAAAGAGAAAAAGGGACCAGTTTTATGTCAGGCAGATCTCAGTATAAATCAGAATTAAATAGGGTCTACATTTGTCCAGGGCAAAATTACAACTGTAAGTGCTGATCAGTTTTCCCCAGTGTGCCTCACATGTTGTTGATGAACAGCATACACCTTTCCACTATCTTCCTTCTGTTGTGACACTGCTGTTTGCTGTGTCGGTGTCATGTGAATCCCATCTGTGTAAGACTGGATTTCTTCTAACCCCAATGCAAACAAGAAGCTCTTGCCCAGGATTCTACCCAGAATGAGTTGTTCTTTGCAGAAGTGGGGGCAATTTTGTGCTGCTTCAGCCCTTTCATCTTCTGGATCTTGGGCTAAGCATTCTCCATACTAAAAGGCAAAATGCTGTTAAATTCATTATATTGCAGCTGTCTTTACTCATATTGACAAAGTTAAGCTTTCCCTTTCCCCATTCCTTAGTAAAAGAGCAGCATTTCATTTGCATTTACAGCTTAGTAATGCAATGTCATCTTTCAGTCAAAATTTGGCTGCACTGTGAATTGTTTTCCTCTTTTTTGTTCCCTGCACAGCTGGAAATGAGTCCCTCCCAGTCTTTTTGGGATGGGGTGAAGAGGGGAGAAAGAGAAAAAAAAAAATCTGGCAAGGAAAATTCTTGTTCCAGATAAAGTGAAAAAAAGTTGAACAAGGAAGTGTCATCTCTTTAGGGATAAGCTGACACTTGCGTCAACACTGGACTGGTGGAGCAGCAGCTAAAGTGGCGTGAGCACAAGCTAGAAGTGTTCAGCAGTTTGAGGACAAGGGGAGCAACTGCTGACCAATGGTTTTGGCACAGGTCTGTGAAACACGCACACGCTCTCAGTGCCCTAAAGTGGGGGGACAGAGAGAAAGTGCCTTGGTGTTTCACACAAACTATGGCTGACCCCTTGTTTGCATTCATTAGAGGTGGTGAAGCTGTGTCTGGGTGTAATAGTGCAGTCACTTTCCTCCCTCCCTGGGAACAGGGAAAAAATTACAGCTCTTACAAGGCATTTGACACAACTGCAAATGATGAGAGCACGCCACTTGAAGTGAAGCTGTGCTGCACAAGTCTCCTTCTGAACCACAGCCTGATGCTGCCGACAACTCAGAGTGTGACTCAGACCCATGTCTCCTCCCCATCACCACCATTAGGGCTGCAGGACAGCTCTGCAGGCAGTGGTAGAGTCACCTTCTCCCCTGCATTTCATGATGCTTGCAGAGGAAGGTCAGACTGTGAAGACAGCGACGTTTTGTTGAGGTTTTGCTTTTGGAAAGTATGCTGTGGGTTTCTGTCGGGCTTGAAGTTTTTACACAAGTCATCTCAACAGCCTGCCTGCTGCCTGTTTCCACCAGGCTGCTTGTTGCAGATATTAGCTTGAACACGTATTCTGCTACGAGCTCAGGATACCTAAAGCTTCCTACAAATATTTTAAACCTACAAGCAGCAGAAGTCAAACCAGAAAGCCAGAAGCACTGGCCTGATTATGCTGAAGCTCTTTTAGAGTAATGCTAAGTGACACCAGTTGTGAAGCTTCATGAAGATTAACCACGCACATCCTAATTGCTTTGAAATTCTTCATTCTTCCTGCAAGAGAATTCACGTCTGCAAGGGCTGATAGAAAGAAGGGTGAGGAGCCACAAAGAAGGAAAGGAAGGCTGAGTGGAGTTTCTTTTTAAAGAAGAAAATGGGGAAAACCTGTAGTTTGTGCAAGGCAGGATACAGTAATGAAGAGGAAATCCCTAAGGCTCTAGAGACCCCAAAGAATACAAACTCAGACTTTTAGATACAAAACCATGCTATTTTCTTCTGTTAGGCAGCATACTACATTCTTATCAGGACAAACAGTATCATATATGTAAATAGACATAATGTTGATTTGAAGCTAAATAGGAAAGTATATTACAGCTGTTTGCTCATACAGCAGCTCTTTAGACTGGGACAGTTTTCCTTGCAGTGAATACTTGCTCCTGGATCATATACTCTTGCTCTGAGCGTGTGATGCTCCCTAAGCCTGTTGGGGGGCAATGGCACAATAAGAAAAGAAAAGCAAAAGAGCAGAGTATGAGCAAGAGTCAAACACAAAAGCTCAGTCTAGAAGTTGCTGAGTTTTGCCCTCTCTCTCCTGTTGCAGCCATTCCAAGCGTTGAAGGAAGAATTAGAAAGTTTATAAGTCAGAGGCTCTCCATCCTTCTTATTTAGACATTCACAAAGGATGTAAATTGATTTAACACTGTTTACTTAAAAACACCCACCAGGCAATACTGGCACAGCTCTCTATGTGGACCAGTAAGACCTATAAAAGGAGGGGGGAAGAACATAAGTTGTAATATTAGTCCTTAATTAGATTTCCCACAATACAAAATCCTTTAATGATCAAAGAGGAGTGGGAATCAGGGAGATCATGAAGGGGACTGAGACACTTCAGTTGACTAGGCTACCAGGATGTATCTCACCACAGAATACTTTCTTGTCCTTTGTTAGACAATATGCCTCACTCTATCCCACTGTACTTTATAATACCCCCAAATGAGCCATCTACCACTGTCACAGCATTTTAGTAGCTTACCTCACCTGCTTCAATACTCCTGTGCCCAATTCTGCCTGTGCACCTTGACGTGAGTGGGGTGAGAAAACCCTCACAAATAGGACAAGGCAAGGGAGAGAGTTGCAGACAGCTCCCAACACTTTGCATCTATAGATGATCTCTTCACCCTGGGGTGGTGGTGCTCCTGAAGGACTTTGCTAGAAGTTTCTTCTCTTTGCAACATCCCCATTCACTCATGTTGTCTAACTTTATAGTGTCATTCATAATTTCATCTACATTCTCACAGTTATTTTTTTCCTGAACAGATTTACTTCCATTTTTCCCAGAGGTCTAAAACAAACCACTGTCTCCCATTCACAAGCAGACTGACGTACCCACAAGCCAGTATAGTCATATAATGATTATCATAACTTAGAAGAAATCTGGCAATCACTGGCAAGCCTGTGATAGCCGTCTCCTGAATGTCACCCCAGTAGGAAAGGATAGGTACTTGCTTCAATGACCCATGTGCAACTGCCACACCTCTTATGTAGGGCCAGAAGAAACAAATGTACACTGCACTGCAGAATTTTAAAATGTCACTGTGTAATTTTTTTTTTTTTTATTCTTTCCCCATGGTCTTAAAATCCTCACTGTATTTGCAAGAGTGCTTCAAACTTACAATTTCACAGACTATTTCAGTTCCTGTATTGTCAACCCAAAACAGTGGTTTTACAGGTGAAACTGTTCAGCAGTCACAAAAGCAGAAAATAAGTGGTGTCACCTATGTGTGTGTGCAAGGAAATATTTTTCTGGCAGCAACTGCATTTCCAGTTTGCTGTCACTGTATGAGTGCCACCAGCTTTGTTTCCAGTAGAGGGCAGAAATCAACACGAAGTTCACCAAGCGCAAATTTGATGTACTTGGGATTTGCCAGAACTGCTCAACAGAGATGGACCCAGACCAAGATTTTGCATCCAAAGGAGATTTAAAGAGAGTTCAGTACTGTATATGCAGCTAAATTCAGAGTTCACTGCAGCAGCAATGCTTTAATGGAAAATTCTGCATCCAAACACCACCACTCTTTGGGGTTATTGCAGTCTCAGTTTGAACTTGACCCCTGTCATTCAGGCCTCTCTCAGCTGTATGGTTTCTTGTTTTCAGAGATGTGAAAAGCCATTATTTTTTAAAAGCACATTTCTCATTATGCTTAACATACTTCTAATTTCTTAGACTTAATGACATTATATGGTCTGCATAGCATACTGTTCAATGCCAGCTTTGAGAGCTATGGTACTGGTAGTATGGCAAGACTCAGGAAATGAAGAAGGAATTACATTTTGGAAAATAACGTCTGCGCAAAGCAAGTGATACAGGGGCACAAGCATTTTTCATGCAAACAACACCTCCCAGAATGTGAAGTTAGAAAACATATGTGAGAAGCTCCAGTCTGGGAATAAGCTGTATTTTGAAACCTCTCTTTTTCCTCTCCTTTCGCCATGGGATCTTTTTCCCACGTATCTTTGCTACCATTTCCTGCCTACTGGTGGTGACCTCCACCACTGGTGGTGGTCTTGCACCAGAAGGAAAAAAAAACCACAGAAGATGCTATTCCTACCTCACAGGACTAGGTGATGCCTCAGAGAGGCCCAAGATCCTCATGAAGTAGCTAATTCTGTCACCCTGTTCTCTGAAGAACATTTCTGCTATAGTCTGGTTGAAAAATATGTGCAAAGGGGAACATGTAACTTGCAAGTATTACCTCAAGAAGCATGATTCCATAAGTTATTTATATTCCTAAACATTATCATAATTTTCTAAAAGTTTGGTTGTTGTTCTTAATATTGTGTATAATCTAGAGTTCCTGCGGCCCTTGGTTTTACCTTCCCTATGACCTCAGCCTTGCAGGCTTTCTTTCAGAAGAGCACTTTCTTGTTTAGGCTTGGCAAAATATGGGATGAAAGACTAACCAACGCATTTTCTTTGCAACTTAAATTTGGTGAAAGTCTTAACTGCATCCATTTAGCTGTGTTAATGGTGGCTAATGAGAAAATCATTAGCTGAGTACTTTTAGCAGCTGAGGCAAGAAAATGCCTTCAGCCAGGAAGAAGACAAAAACCCTAAAATGTAGATTAGTGGAAAGGAAAATTTTTCTGTTCCAGAATACACACTGGGTTCCTTGGGGAAAATGAGGAGGAAGCGTCACACCCGCCAATAAAAATTCTTATTTCTTTATATTTACAATAGCTTTTTGTTACTTGCACACACACAACTACTTGCTGAGTATCAATAGCAGACATTACCCTCACATATAAAAAGGGGAACCGTGGTTCAACAAGACACGTCAGAAGGAAGATTGGGGCAGAGATTGTCCTTCATTTGTGTTTCTACAGGCAAAAGCTTATTACTGACAAGCTTAATATTGGCAGTGTGGTGCAGGCTAAGGACTGCCTCTGCTGAAATATTTTGCAGACCTGTGGCACTGGGGACAGCTGCCTTTTGTAAAGGGCCATGAATGGAGGGGCAGGTAAGGTACTACTCCCTCACACCACACACCCTCCATCCTTACCCACAGCTTATAGCTCTCAGCGACTGCAGCCTCCAGCTTTACCAGGCAAACTGCTTCCCTTCCCACGAGGTCAAGCAGTCAGAAGTGAGTGGGGAGGAACACTCTGCCCACATTGACTAACCTTTCTTATTCTACTGGTCCACACGGTTGAGAGCAATGGTTCAAGGTTGCAGCTGCAAGTGTGCCTACCCTGAGGGGAGAGACCGCAGAAGCAAGACTGATACAGGAACCAATAACTAACGTGACCTGAACCCTTGAGGGCTCAGAGGCACAAAGCTGCCTTGTGTGGTGCAAAGTCTCATGCTGCAGCATAGCTCTGTGTGTGGGAAGGCCACAGTAGCCTTGCAATAACCATAAGCAATTGCTTGGTCATACCTCATTTTGCAAATGAAAGCCATTTTTGTTCTCTGGTGTTAGTAATCAAATGAGATGCCAGGTAATTTACCAAATGATGATAGCACACTTGGAAAATTGAAATAGCTTATAGAGTCTGAAAAAAACGTACAAAATTCACAGGATGTGCCTAAAGGAGAGAGTTGCATGACATTATATATCTCTATCTACTGGACTTAAAGCCTTACTTCCTTCCTCTTGTGGAGGGTTATATATGCTTAATATCTTATGCATACTTACTTCTGTGGTTCACATTGTGTGCCGAACTTGTCTGTCCACAATTCATACTTGAGTTCTGCTGCCTTCTCTCCTTGCTTCTCTGTCCTTGCTGATGTATTTCATTCATCCTCTGGGCTTTCTCCTGAACATGGGTCTGAGTCCATGGCAGCCTGCACTCGAGCAGGGAGTCCACCGGGATTTGGTCCTATGCCCATGGGCTGCCTACCTGGCTCTAGAAGTCTGCCAGCAGAGGTTATTTACAGGAGAGCAGCCTGTTGTTTCAGGCTTGCAGGAGCGAGAGAGAGCGCTTGCTTTTGTTGTGACTGCCCACCTCCTAAGACAACTGGTACTGCAGTAATGACAGTTGTAAGGGTGAGCTTCTTACAGAGCTGGAGTGACCCTTAGTAGGGACAGGCTTGATGACAGCAACCTCAAGATGTCTGAAATACCACTCTAATGGGATTCAGGAATGCCTTTATCCTCATTTACTGGCTACAACTGGAAAGACATATGATTTTAATTTGAGCTAGCTCTCCATGATTTCAGAGAGATATTTATAAGAGTATAAACTGACAGAACTGTTCTGCAGAACAACAGCTCATTGAAGTACCACACAGCATAAAAAAAAACAAAATGGCACAATGTAGGACCTACCAAATAACACCTGATGGAATAGGCAAAAACAACCACAGAATGGTTTCGTGCTTAATACATGTGCTTTTGTGTATTTTTTTCTGGCTAAGTGGATTTGTGCCTCTCCAGCAAACAGCCAGTGGAAGATAACTGCTGGGCTAGGCATCTCCAAGTCTTTATTTAAAAAAACACACAAACTGCTTTTCCTCTGATCATTTTGTTGTATCCTATAACAGATTTTTAAAATTTATGTATTTATTTATTCATTTATTTATTATTAGCTTTCCTTTTCTTTTTCTGTTTTAACAGGTGTTTTTGTAGGGTTGCCATGGGATTTGAGCAGCATTTGTTATATTGAAGGAGACAGATTAAATAATATTCACGTTTCATGTGGCCAAAGAAATGATAGGATATATGGAAGAAAATGGCCCTACTACTGCAAAACTAAAGGTTGCTGAGTACAGTAATGACAAGAAGAGAAGTAGAAAGTAAATTAGTAGGATTAAGAGGAGGAACAAATTAGGCTTATTGCATTAGCAGAACAGCTATGGTGATGTGTCAGGAAGCCTAGAGAAACCCCCAAGGGCAGTTTGGCATTGGAATATCTCAGTGTCCAGAGCAGCAAGGATACCAAATGCTTTGTGAGTTAGTCCTGTTAGACAGGAGTAAAGCATGGAAGGGGAAGAGCCTAAGCCCCATTAGACATTTTGTAGATTTGATTTTATTTTATTTTTTTAACTGGATGGTTTTTGTCTATGTAGCCAAAAGCTACAAAACCAACAAAGACTGTTTTTAAATAACATGTTGAAAGCACCGATCAGGTCCCTTGCTGTAAGGGTTTCCAGCCTTTCAGCCATGGCTGTTGCATCTGACTGTGTAAATATGGTATGGCTTACTTGTTAGGGGCTAAACTCTCTTGTTTTTTAAATAAACTCTGGATGCTCCAAACCTGACACTGGAGGAACCCAGAGCTTAAGAAGAGGAGGCTCAGTCTGAAAGCTCTCACTGGAGCTGGACAATAAGGGACTTTGCCTCTGTCTACTATCTTGTTGTTTGGAAAGACATTTAGCTGTCCTTAAGCATTTTATTGTGAAGAATATCTTGAAACTGTGATGGGAGAAAAAGAACATAGCAGGAGGAAACTTGGTTCATGCATCCTTTCAGTAGCCTAGTGTTTTGTAAAAAACAAGAAAGCAAACAGGGATAAGGGGTCTTGAATTGCAAAGCGCTCCTCTTCTGTTGCCAAAGCCAGCCTTGCCAGCACACAGTTCTTTCTTACCTCATGGACATACCTGAAAAGACGAGAAAAAGAAGTATCTATCAACCCTTTGACACTTTTTCAACAAAGTACAACCCCATCCCATCCCAGGTTTGGCCACCGCAGCAAAACCTGAGCTGACGCATGTTCAGTAGCTGCATGCTGTTGCAGTGATCCTGAGTCTCAATGCAGTACCTAGAGAATATGACACATGGATTGTACATGGACAAGGTGCTCACCTACGTTGTGGACTTCTCAGGCATGGATTTTATCCCCCAGCACTCCCACTCTTGCCTGTGTGAGAGGGGCAGTGGTACTGCTCTGATGCATGAGGGGTTGTGAGATGAGTGACATTACAGGCATAAAAGCACTCAACCCCTGTGGTGAGAGAGGTCACTGTGCTTCAGATGGGTCAGCTGAGCTGAAAATCTTAAGGGAAATCTTGCCTCGTAGAGACTGATATAGATAAATACATGAACAGCTGCAATTTACATAGATATGTGGAGTACCTAAAGTCTTATCCCTACCTAAAAAGCAGGGGACAAAGCAAAAAAGTACTCTGCGATATGTGACATCATTTCTTAGCTCAAAGTTGCAACTCTGCAGGAGGTTCACTGTGTGAGCATTGGTTATGCTTTTGTTTTGTTTGAATGTGGAAGTTGTGAATGTCCTGCCTTGTGCACACAGGTACATATGTGTGCATTCAGTAATACACTTGTGTTCCCAGGAACGCTGTAACTTGTCCAGCAGAGCTGGGGGGTCCCAGCCCATTCCCAGTAACGCCGTTCAGCAGGGAACATGCAAATATAGCAGTGATGATCGAGGATTTGCTTCCTGGAAGTACTGAGTTACTTTCACTTCACATTTAGGCAAATTTGTCTTCCCAAAGTGCTACTGGAAAAGTCAACAGAGATGTCAGGGGTTGTGTTAGCTTATGCTCTTTCAAAGCATTATTTGGCGCAGCACAGCACTGAGCAAGACAGTTACCTCTCTGAGCCCAATAGTACTGAATGTCGAACAGGAAAAGATAACTGAGGTTGACTGCATACAGTTTTCTATTTGCCATATTGGTAATGCTTCAATCAAGATAATGCTCTATCTCAGCAGTTAAATTGCTGTGTTAATTGAGCACTAACCACTGCTAAAAAACCCAAAGACAAATTCACTTTAAGCTTTCACCACTCAAAAGTGTTGATTTTAGCCATAGCAATCTGGTACCAAGTGAGACCATCAAATGAAGGCATAATCATCAGCAGCTCCAGAGATATCTTTGCAGTGCTCATGATAATGGTTCACTGGGTGCAGGGACCTGACTGCAGAACAGGCTCCTGCAGCAGTTAATGGGTAGATTGCCAACAGAGAGCACGGGGTAAAGAGCAACAAATTTACATGGAGAAGTTGCTCCTTTAGGGTCCTTCCTCCCTGCCTGGTCACAAAGCTGCAGGGCACAGTACTAGCAGGGTCCCTTCTGATGGCTGTCCCGAAGAGTCACTCAAAGGATTTCATTTGTTCAAGACAGGAGGCACCTAGATCTAGAAGATAGGAAACAATTACTTGTGCTGGCACAGATTTCCTTTGTAACGTGGGAAAGCAACTCAAGTCTCAGTGCAGCAGTGTAGGATCTCATAAAGTGTAGGAGAATAAATCCACTAGATGCTCAGGTGCTGCAGCAGTGGAAATGCAAAGAAATAAGAGTCACAACAGGAATGATCATCACCCATGAGAACAATGCCAGCAAAGTACGGCAGGTCTGGATCAAAGTAAGGGGGCAGCTGGAAAGCAAAACCCATTGTAGTTTTAGGCATAGTAGTCCCTGGAGACGTTGACAAAAAATTTAGAAAACCTGTTCCATATGTTACCTTCACAAGAGCAGTGTTTATTGATAAAGCAATATGTTTACAGCTTAGTAAAGTAGAAGCTCTACAGTGAGAATTAGACTGCAATTGGACAATGGACCTCAGGTGTACTGAGGACTGTATCCATGAGGTTGCTCGGGGAGAAAATTAGGATTATTGTTCCACAGGTTATGTAGATAGCACCCAGCAGGCTGAGGCTTGGAGACAGAGGAACAAGAATAGCTGCCCAGCTACAACTGACCACAGAACAAAATGACATTGGTGAGGATAAGCACAAAACACAAAAATTGGGGTAAACGTAGATCCATCGTTCCTAGAAAAAAAAAAGAGTAACAAATTAGGTACAGCCACTTGTGATAACACAAGTCAATAATAGTCATTAGACAATGAAAAACCTCCTCTCATCTGGAAAAAATGTTCTTCTGTCCTCAGGCTCACTGCATGCTGAGCTTCTCACCAACAAGTACACTGAGACCCCTGTTTCCTTTCAGCAAAAGGGAAAGATATACCTGTAGAAAGACTAGTGATCTTTCTTAATATTTAAGACCTTCTAGGAATTTAATTACTAAGATTATTTTCCTTCTGTATATAAAAATATATTTCCTGGTTATTTTTTCATTAAATATCAGTATTCAGTAACTGTATTCATTCTGTTGAGTTGCCCAATTATCTTTTTCAGTAAAGATCTGTCAAAATCAATTCTTTAGAAGCAAATCACAGAGTATTTTTGGGACAAGCAACATTAGGTTTCTCAGCTAAAGAGTGAGAGTGTCCTTACTTAGCGTATGGCTGGAATTAACATTAGTTTGCAGCTTGCGAATGTCAGAGCTGTAGAGCAACAATAACTGTGCCACTGCAAAGCAGATCCACATTAAGTTTATGAGAGCAGCCACTAGATTTTGCAATGAAAAAACTACAAATTTTTTTCCATACTATATCTCTGGCTCTAGAAGAAGCATAAATTTAGGAAGAGGGTTCAGGAAGCAGCAATCAGCATGCCCGTCAGAAGACTGCACAGGATGAGCTCAGGAGCGTAACTTTTAGGTCTTACAATAACAAGATCAGGAACTATAGTAGGAATTCCATTTGAAAGTTTCAGCATTAAGTTTAAAGTTATAGCAGAAGAGAGTGTGCTAAATAAATGTAGTGTGAAACTGCTCAGTTTCAAGAAAGCAACTGCAGAAAATGAAGTAAACTGTAAAGCAAATGACAACATCTAAGGCAGAAAAAAAATAAGCCTACAAGCAGCCAGGCAACATTTAAGAAATACTGTGTTAGAAGCCAAAGTAAATTGTGTGCCACAACTCAAAAAGAAAACAAAGCAAACCAAGCACTTCATAGTTCACAGTCTATAGAAGTTAAAGTGCTTTCAAAAGGAAAACATAGACATTTAAAAAATTGGAAAGTTCCTTAAATGAGAACAACAGGAAATTTTCAAAAAGGGATTGGGGCAAATTCACAGATGACAGGTCTGTCAGTGGGCTCTGTAAGGCATAGGGAGGTGCTCTCGAACATCCCTGACACGAGTGGATATGCTGGGGGAGTAGCACAAGGGGAACGGGCTGCAAGGTGGAGCCAGGCTTGCATGCTTTCCTCAGTTATGCCACTGTTCAACACCTAACTGGGTTAGGTGAACCACTGGCCTAAGCTGGTAGCATATTCCTCAAATTCTTATCTTAACCCTAGTTTAGGTTTAAGTTTCCACTGTATTAAAACCTACTGAATGTAACTGAAAAACCAATGGCAAATAAGTAGAGATATTTTTCCATGGTAGAAGTGTGTCCCTAGGAATAATGCTAAGTCTCACTCTAGTAACTAGTAAGGTTGGGGTGAGAAAACTTGTTCCTTAAAGCAGAAGTTAAAGATAAATAGTAACAATGGCATTTTGAGATGCCCCCAAGCCCAACCCCCCAAAATTTAGGACAGTAGATTTCTTTCCTAGAGTTTCTGAGTAACTTCTCATAGATTTCTGTCTGTGAATAGGGACAAGCATTAAGATAAGGGTTATTCAGTGAAGCTGAAGCAAGGGGGTGTATTCACTGTGGCATTTGTGCTGCCCTGAGTAAATTTAGGTCAACAGCTGTTTGCTTTGTTGGTGATAAAATTGGGAATGTCATTTTATGGGTGTCACTGAGGCAAGTCTGAGCCTAAACAAAGTGATGGGGTTTGAGTTCATGCTTGAGAAATGTTTGCCAGGGGAAAGCAGACTCCAGATTAATTTAGGAAAGGGACAATAGCTGCAGGACTTCTCCCTGGCAAAATTAGGAAAGCCTTCCCCACAAAGTTCCTAAATATACTCTTGAGGATAGGGTTGGAGTGAGAGTGCAGTAAAACAGAAGTCTAAACTCTACAGGTAAACTATGCATTTGCAAGTGTAGGCCACAGTAAACATAGACCTCTGGCCTAAAGGTCCTTCAAGTGGGACAGTTAGAAACTTCATTCTGCGAGGTACCACTTCAATCCGTGCAATGCTGAGCTTGGGATTAATATTTTTTATCTAGTACAGTGGGATCTAAAGAGCTTGTGGCAGCAATGAGGAGCAAGCAGTGAATTCAGGACAGTAGGTTTTAGCTTCCAAGAGACAGGCATACAAATTCCACTGGGTATCACTGAGCTAAGTCTAAGTCTAGCGTTAGTTCAGGTACATTAAAGGAGAAGCAGAACAACAACAGTAAGGATGTCATGGGAAGGCAAACCCTTAGGTTAAGGGTTTGGGATGAGAGATAAAAGTGATCTATAGAGAAGAAATTACTCTGCCAAACTCATTTTGTTGACTAGTCCTCAAGCTACATGTAGAGTAACTTGTTTCTTGTTATCATAGGTTTGAATTTGAATTATAAAAAATTAAAGAATGTGTTCTAAGAAAGCCACAAGGTTAAGCTGTGGCAGCTTCCAGAATGGTGTTTTTATGTCTGAGAATGAGCTATTTGCCATGAGGGGTCCAGGAAAGTGAAAACTCACAAAGTGGCAAAATTCTCTTTTTACAAACATGTCTGGGACACATGGATTGGTGTGGAGCACCCCATGGACACACTATGTACTAAAGAACTGCCCACACATTTTCTTTAGGACTTGAAGCAGTACTTTTAAACTGCAGTCAGAGGAATAGCAGAGCCTAACTCCACAAGGACAAAACTTGCCCTTAGTGAAGTACATCCTCAATAGTGGAAAATGCTACACAGCTTCCTAATGGAAAAAAAATGGCAAAATTCCCAAAAGACCTGGCTCTAGTATTTGCTTTATGTTTTCTAAAGCTGTCTTCCTGCTCCAAAGCAAACATGATTAAGATGGTTATGAAGTGTCTGGACGCAATTTGCGGAGCAAAATGCTTTCAGTTGCTTCTCTGCCAAACTGTGACTGCAAAACGCTACCTTACCTTTACATTTAGCTAAGACACGGAAGCTCTGTTGCACGTCTCTGAAAGTCAACCTTCTTATTTTTATAACTGAAGTGAAAGGAAAACTGAAATAACTGAAGTGAAAGGAAAACTGAAATATCTGTAACATTCAGTATAGATGTAGGTATACTAGAGGATGGCAATGCTTAGAGATTCATCATTTACCTTTATGGTTTGTGTGAGTGGAGATTACTGGTATGTTCCTCTTTAAATAGAGGGAAGCCTGGACAGGCAACAGATTCCAACATGCTATCTTTCATGCAGCCTTCTATTTTGACCCAAAAGTTTTGTTGTAGGCTTTGGATTTCTTCTATACTTGTTTCTCAACCTGTTCATTGTAATGTGATTGCAACAACTTACTGAGATCCTTCTTGAAAGCACTGGTATCAGTCATGTAAAGGCCTTAACTTTCTACTGGATTTACATACTCTAAACAACTCTGCAAGCAATTACGTTCTTTACCATGTGACACAGCAGGTTAAAACCCCAGATTTTTTTAATCCCTGAGGCCCTTGTTTTCTCTCATTGTTTCACTCCAGCAAAAAGTGGAAGTTTTAACCCCTTATCAACATCAGCATCATGAAACTGACCCATTCTCTTTAACTAATGCCTTTATTTGGCACATTTCAATTTTTTTGTTGTTGTTGAAAATTATTCTCCTCTTGACTGCATGGAGAATGTGAATTGGATCTTCAGAGTAATTTTTTCTTGGTATTGAGGGAACACTTCCATCTACAGATTAGGATAGAGGGGCCATATCTCCAATTTAAGGAAGAGTTTCCCTGACAGTTTGCCCCCAGTATCCACTTGAGTCCAGACCAGTCCAAAGAGGGGTTGATTTTGTAGAAGCTGTTTCTATTGAAAAGGTTTGTGCCATACACACAGGGCAAGAGAATTTGAATGGAACAGATTTTATTCTCTAAAAGAAACCTCTTGGTTTTTGCAAGGGTTTTAGCAAAAGCTTCTGATGTGACTAGAACTCTGGCTATAAACTTTTAGGCCTAAATAGAGAGCAAAGGAAGATTCTAGAACATACTAGTCATGAAGCTGCTCAGTTGAGGATTGTGAGTGTGTATATTGGTGAGGTTGTTATTTTCATACTAACAGTTTTCTCAGCTCTCTCTCTGAAGAATTTCTTATATAGAGGCTGCAATTACATGCTTCTAGCAAGCTCAGGCTCTGCAAGACTTTAAATTAATTTTGGAGGAAGAGGATCCAGGGAAGTAAAGAGGAAATTGGACTTCTAATAGGACAAAGAAACTAAATGTACTCAAAGGAGAGACCTCCCATGCTGGAAGTCTGGAATTCTCCCAGGGTTTTCTGAATCTTTTGAGTAACTTCAAGATGAGGATATGAAGACAGAGATGGGAGTTGTTTTCATTAGACAGGAGCAATTTGTTCTTCCAGCCAAATTAGCCTTATAGAAAAGCCTGACAAGGAAGGATTTGTATGCATCATCCCTAACCCAATTCCTCAGACTTAAAGGATCCATTAAGCATCTGGATGCCTTAGTGCTTTTTCAAATACAACTCAAATGTGTTGAGGCTGCAGATTACTCCAGGCCATACATAAATCTGTGCTGAAGTCAGAGGAAAACCTGCTGTATTCACCTGTTGTGCAATTGCTCCATGTCCTCAGTGAACTACACAGCAGTGGGACGTTAAATGGCATGAAAAGCATTTGTGGAACTGTGATTTGTTACACTTGTTACCTCTGACCTGCTGGTAATTCAGTGCTGAAGGCATACTGCTCACTCTTACTCATGACCCTCCCGGGTGTCACAAGTCTTCCCCGCTCTGTTTTACTTGCATGCATCTCTGATTTTCCCAGTACTTGAGAAGCATTGTTGACCAGCTGCAAAATACCAGAATATCATAGTTCCTACAAGACATCTCACCTCCTACCCAGGAATCAGATTCTGAAGTTTATCCTATGCTTGCTTTGCTTCGAGTGTGGCTTTACCCTGGAACATGAAAAGTGTGTCACCCCCATTCCTCCCTGTTCTGTGCCTGGTCTAAACTTAATGTCTTCATGCTTTAGCAACAAAATTACTATTTTTTGCTGGCTTTCATTCTAGCCAGAACTCAAGAGTCACCCGGGGGTAAATGAGAAGGAGCCATCTTCAATTATTTTCCCTACTTTGCTGCACAATAGAAGTAGTGTACATTAGCCAACATTTTGTTACTTTGCTCATGAAAGCCATCAGATTCATACCAAAGTGACTGCATCATTGAGACAAACAATATCCAGAGAAACAGACTTCTAACTTTTTTGTGCATGAAAAAATTTGGCCTTGTTTTCCTCTTCTCACTTCTGAGAATACTGAGACAATTTTGGCTAATGCACACGCGTTTTAAAATACTATCCTTCTTAGCTGATGAAAGGAAGAAAAAGAGATGGCTTCTTTGCTGGAGGAAAATGACACATATCATAAAGAAGGACGTGCAGCACTCTGCTGGGTACAACAGTTCTTCATGCTAACAACTGGTAGCCTCTTCCTAATCTTCCCAGTTTTTGACTGAGTATAGAAAATATAGCTAAGGCATTTGCACAGTTTTCACATTTTCCTGGTGTCTTGGAATCCTGTTTCAATTCAGCCATGGCACGAAGTTTCCTGTGAAACTGTGTTGTGCAGAAGCAGCTGGGCTCATGTGAGTACGTAAGAAATAGTTCTGTATGCATGCAATAGGCAAAGCTTTGCTCCTTGAGCTGAAGATTAAGGAAGAAAGAAAGGAACAGCTTGCTTCTTCAAGCACGGGATGAGCCAGAGACATAAAATAATTCTGAGTACACATTATGTTCAATGCAGAGTCACAAATGGCAAAGTGTGGACTCCTGTGGTGTTGTTTGCATGAAGGACAAGCAGAAGGGATCTTTACATGACTTCTGCTGACAAACTGGAAGGAGTTTTTCCTTTAAGACCCTGGGTATCGGAAGATACAAGGAGACGCTGAGCAATTCAGAGCATACTCTGTTCTAAACAAGAGTTTTCTTCTGCTACTGACTGATTAAATACAATGGTTAAATATGGCAACCCAACTCCTTGGGGTTCTAAGGATTGCAAGGATTTAATTAACTTTGGGATAATCAGTTATACAACTGCAGTGTGTAAGTGATAATTAGCCCTTGGCAAAAACCAGTGAAGCAAAGCAGGGGGACTTCCTTTTGTTTCTCCCTCTGCTGCATAAGCTTCCACAAAGTGACAAAACTCAAGGCCAAGGAAACGTTCATTAGAAAATTTGCTCACCTTTCCTTGTGATACCATGTTTGTGCTACTAAAGCCAATCTGTGGCTTATAGCTGTTGGCAATGCAAATGGTTGCAATGGCATCTTTGCCTGTTGCTTCAGTGCAACTGGAGCTTACACTCCTAGGCAGGGCTCCACTGTTCCCTCAAGGTCTGCTGCCTGTATCACAACAAGCTGACAGAGGAAAAATATCCATCACAGCAGAACCACCCTCCACCCAAGTCCACACATTCACCATGTGTTTTCCTGTCTCATCCTTTGAAGACTCTGCTGGGAGCATCTGTAAATGTTTCCTGTCCATATTGCAGGAGGCAATGGAGTCTCACATCCTTGAGTCAAACTCTGCAAGAATCTCAACCTGCTACTAACTTAGACCTCCAGTGGTAACCAGCACCAGCAGAAGGGTTGAGATAATCTTTCCCCAAAACTATGGACCTTGTTACAAATGCCAGTGTGTTGATAAGAAGTTAACTACCCTGGTGCACTGAAGTGAGTGCAAAATAAATAGGAGAAGCTGAGCATCACATCCCAAATCTGCTATGGGGAATTACCAAAAAATCAGAACGCCACCTTGCAGATTGGATGGGAAAAGGAGTGGGATGGATGCAAAAGGAGTGCATCCATGCCAATAGTGCTCTGTAGCCTAGCTGGCTGAGAGGCAGTGAAGGTGAGGCTGAAGACCCACCATGAAGGTATGGCAGCTCATCTGTCAGTTGCTTGTGGTAAGGAAATCAGGGAGGTGTGCTTATGAGAGTGTTCTCCCGGAGAAGCAGCTGACTCCCATTGCTCCTGATGGAGCAAAGCAGACAACACAATCAACTAACAATAGTTGCAATTTAAGTCTCATTTGGATCTGGTAATACTTTATAACAAGACATTGAGTCTGCTATGTGAATAAGGAGGAGTTACAGGACTCCCCACAAAGGTAGCAACGTGGAGTGTGCTACTGCCACAAGATAAATACATCCAGCTTGCTGTCAGGTGCACAGAGAAAAAGAGGACAGCAAGGACTAACTTGCATTTGTTATTCTGGTGGTGGTCTGCTCCCAGTTTTTACCAGAGGCCTTTCAAAGCATTCAGGAACTTAGTTCCACACATGTGGTGCAGTCAACTTAGGGTTGTATAGTAGTTTACACCCTTCAGGGAACTACTAGATGTGTTGAGCAAACAAAACAGGTGTGATCACAGGTCACAGACATGGTATAACACTGTGTCGCCCCACCTTGCCAGAACGGCTGGAAATTTTAGTGTGGTTATTTTTATATCTTCCATAGAACAGTCTATCTAGGGTGCTTGTAGTCTAAGCAGCCATGCAAACACCTAGCCTTTATTTCTTTTCTCAGAACTCCTGAGAACTTGGACACCATGACATGTTGTGGCGATGAGCTGTGTGCCTAGGGACGTTTGTGCTGTCAAAAGTGGAGAGGCAGTGTCCCCTCATAAATGATGTTGCTGCTGAATGTGGAAACTTGTCTCTTGAGCTTTGCTTTCTCCTTAACCACTGATTTTGTCTCCTCTGAAGATGAGGTCAGGTACCTGTCCTCCCTCAGAAAAATTCTTCTTAAAGGTTTCTCCTACACACCTTCCTTTCCTTGTCCCTCTGGGAGACTGCTATGTCAAGCTGAGTGAATACTGCAGATATCTTCCTGTTCTTAATTTCACATCTATCTTGTGGTTTCTGTTAGCTACTACTGTACTACTCAGGTAAAATTTTTATCTTCTTGATGTTGTCTTCTGAGAAGCCAGTATTTAAGGAGAATCTCTTTGGCATAATTGAATCTGAGCTTGGCTTGACCTGTTTTTAATTTTCCAGGTGTTCTGCTTTTATTCATCACTCCTTGGAGGTGTTGTTCAGTAGCATGTCAGCAATGAAGTCTCGGTCATCTCAGCAACTATTGCCAATCCACACTTAGTAGGATTTGTATTGTCAGTCCACACACTCATGGTCCATCCATGGCCAAGTCCAAATATCAATGGAAGGGAAATGC
This sequence comes from Buteo buteo, assembly GCF_964188355.1. Lineage (NCBI taxonomy): Eukaryota > Metazoa > Chordata > Aves > Accipitriformes > Accipitridae > Buteo > Buteo buteo. Next base: position 75,783,790 of record NC_134204.1, read on the forward strand.
AGACATGTTTTGTAGGAGCGTTCATGCCAAATCACGGTTTACTCTTTCTCCGATAAAGCACTTCACTCTTGTCTTCCTTAGTGTTATTAATAACAGCAGCTGAGCTTCTCTAGGATCAAAAGACACTCCTTAGCAAAGATTTCTTCAAGCTATTGTGGGAGCTTTGAAAGCCAGCGATTTGTTTTGCATACATCTACAGTGGTCTAAGTCGTTGTACCTGGTCTATACAGGGCTGAGCCTATATCCAGACTGCTCCCAAAACTTTCCATCCACTGCTTCTTTTACCCCATGGGGTGCAGCACTTGCTGAAAACTTTTCAGATTAAATACAGCTCATAACTCGTTTCTAGACATCATGGTTCCTGCAATCCCATTTTGGGGCATTTTGACAACAATTTTGTGTTTCTAGTGTGCTAGAGGGATCTCTCTTCTTTCTCAGGCATTGCTGTCTTGGTCTGCCTCGGTTTCTTTTAAGTGGTGGATGTCACATATCCTCAGCATTACTGCTAGGATTTTTTTGACAGTTGCTCTATTGTTTTTCATCTTCTCAACTGCTACTTGTATTTCTAACATTTTTATGGGAGTGATATTAACAATATTTTGGCTAAGTTCCCATATTTTATTAGATGGTGTATTAAGGTGGAACTAACTCTGTTTGGAAATCCTGTGCCTTTAAATTTTTTTTATGTTTTCTGTGATGTTCTACCCAAATCTGAGGATGTTTTCCATCTTTGCTTTCGATTGGCCCATTTCTTCTTTTGCAGATTGTCACTTGGCAGAAGGCTCTGCATTCTCCCACTTTACTGCAGTTTCTGCTTCAATCATTAGGTCTTCACTTTCCTTTTTTTGCATTGTTTTTCCCTGCTCTGACTGCTTCCTTTGACACTTCCCCCCCACCTCTAGTTTTCAGTGAGCTTTGCTGGAGTTTTCATTGTGGTTCTTTTCTTTCCTGAGAAGTTTTCCACATCTCTCAGCTTCTCCAGTTCTTGCTCACTGGATAGAAATCCAGTTGTTCCACATGCAGCTTCAATTGTGTTGTCTCTGGATAATATCAACTATTCTTCCAGTGTGCCTTTTCTCCTTCCTCTCAAATCCATTCCTCAGAAAAGTAGGACCTTCTCTCAGCACTGTCTTTCTTTTTCAATACATGCTCTGCCTTATGTTACTGTATCTACTCTGCATTTTCCATGGTGTTTTCCCCTCATCTCTAAAGGTTTAGATCCTGTTTCAGAAGAAAAGTTGGGGTCATAAAGGTGTGTCCCTACATTCAGTCTAAGAAGGTGGTTAGCATGGCACAGATCTCCTAGAACCTGCTTTGTCATTGTACCAAGCAGGTTAAGTTAGTGCCCTTTATATTGTAGGAACAAGAAGATGTAACTTAGAATAAATCTGAATGTTGATGCTTGAAGCATCTGATCAAGCATTTTTCATGGCTACGTCCTGTGGAGACATTTTTGGAGGTTAATTTCAGAGTGACCTGTGCGGGTGCAAACCTCATGCAGTCATGTCTGGCTGGTGTGCTACTCCCAGCCCTCTCCAACTATATTTTTAAGGACCAAAAGAGGCAAGAGGATCTGACTCTCAAGGTTTTTTCTAATTTTTCTTTGCAGGACCCTAGCTGCAATATCAGCTCAGCTCTCTCTACCATGCAAAACTGCTTAAAATAAAATCACATATTTCTGAGAACTGACTGTTCCTCTTATTGTGACTGTAGGAACAACAGTGCAACATGATCTTCTTTGTCACAGAAATTATAATGCCTTCTGGCTGAAGGACAGGAGTTCTGTTTCTGCTTAACGGCTCCTCCTGCCAACTTTACTTGTGCTGAGTAGTGTCTTGCTCGGCAGATTCTGGTCTTGAAATCAAAAGAGGAACCTCAGAATGAGGAAGGGCAAAAGGATTGGTCCCACTGTTATATATTTATTCCTAAAGCTTTTGCTCAAAGTGCTGGACAATCTGTGCAAACCTTAAAAAAAAGAAAAAAAAAAAAAAGAAAAACCAACCACACCAGAAACCAGAAACCAGAGCATTAAGAATCTGTTCCATTAGGAACTCAGCAGGAAGGTGAAAAGTTTAAACAACTGAAAAACAGAGTAATAGACAACAGTTGGAGATTGTGGTGCAGATGCATATGTACAAAAATACTAATGGCGTACATTGTCAAAGACATAGTACCTCTAGTTCAGCCCTATGTAAACAGGCACAGCTCCAGGGGAATAACCCAAACTTCACCCACTTCAAATCTGAATTCATCTTCATGTGTCTGTACACAGAATCTGGGTTTGAGAAAGGAGGGATTTTACTTGTGCACGTTTTGATACATATCAAACTTAAAACCTTTGGTTTTCTTTTTTAAGGTATATTTTTATTTCCTTTAACCAGAGCTGAGCAAATTTTGCACAAGCCCAGTTTCTTCATTCTGGCACTTGGGAGCTCCAGAGTCCTGTTTTCAATTCTTAGCTCTGACAGCAATTACATGCACAACTTTGAGCAAATCACTAAATCTCTCATTTCTTAATGGGGAATATAACTCCTCCTTCCCTCCTGCTCTCTGCAGGTCTTGCTTATTTAGATTGCAAGCTATAGACACTATGAATTTCTGTTCTAGCATATACATATCTGAAACAATATAGTCCTGATCCCCAAGGGTGGAGCCTGGGAGGCAGGAAAGAGAATAGGAGGTGCTGCTGCAGTAGAAATAATTTCCAGATCCACCAGTAAAGGACTAGGATGCAGTGAAGGGTAAGCAAGCAGGTGAGCAAGAGGCAAGCACTTGAGTAGCCAGGAGCCACAAGAGCTTTCATGCAACTTATTGCTCACTTCAGTACAAGGCAAGTGCTACACACTTTAAGATTAAACAAAAGAGCAGAGATGCGGTTTTTTCAACCTAGACACAAACCCTTTAACACTGCTATGACTTGTTTTTATTTATGCATGTATTTGTTATAAAGGAATAACAGCTTTCCCACTGTGCTGATGATGCTCAGTTCTGACAAGGTGAGTAGTAGTTGCTGCTGTCCTGTGCACACCTCTCAAAGCCACAAGAAGTTGGTGATGTCTGTAAACCACCCTGAAGAACTTACTACGGGCAATATTCAGGATGAGAGAGATGTTCATCAGACTTAGCTTAGAAATCTTTTACACAGCCTAAACTGACTGGCATTTTTAAGTAGACACAGATAAAGAGACAAAGGACATCAGTGATTATATATACTTTGAAAGGAAGAGACCCAAATGAGGAGGAGGCATGTGTGTCCTTGTGTGAGTACATTACTGCTTCAAGCAGTCACCTCAACCTTTGAATGCCAGCCTGCCTTTTTTTCACTGAAATGCTCAGATACGCTAATAATGTGTTGATCACATCTTAACATGAAATCTAAAATCAGTTATGGCCATAGGGCAAAACATGTCTTCTAATGCTGGCAGGAGAGATGGAGGGTTCTTTTCCAAATTTATTACATCACTGACAACTTTAGTCTTCACAAAAAATGAAAGAGAACTATGCTTGCTTTTAAAACATTCATCTTAGGGGAGGTTTTCAGGTACAGGGAAAACTTTTTTAAAAAATACAACTCATCTGTGCTGCCCCCTTATTCCTGTCGCATATAGATAACTGTAAGATGGAGACAGCCACAGTCCTTTGACTAAACGGAAATGTTGTCTGTTCTCCAGATAATGTTGTTTGCAAGAGGAAACAATGAAACCCATGGGATGATATTGCAGACAAAAGGGGGTTTATTATTCATGCTACTTTTTTTTTTTTGCAAAATCCAGTTTTCTTCCTGTCTTTTTATAAATTTCTGCTTTATAATCTCAAAAAAATTATACAGCCTTCCAAGATTTCTGGTCTATGCCCAGACTTTTCACTCTCTGTAATTCAATCAAGTGCATCGCCTTAGCACAGTTTTTCTGAATGGCGGCAGCCAAACTAACAATGGTGGAGTTAGAAAAGGGTTTGATAACCATGTCTGCATCTTTGGTGTTCCTAGTCACCAGTCCCAAGCTATCAATATCTCACGTGCTTTGTGGACAAGAGGAGGAGGGATGTTTAAAGTTAGGCTGTTTTCAGATTTGCTGCAGGGTAGAAGGGGGACTTTATGGGTTACAGCTGTGCTTATTTGATGGTTTCCTGGCTTTTTACAGTTCTGCCACCCGCAAGCCATCAAGTCTGCCATTGCACAGCGGTGGGTGGAGCTTTTACAGAGTGGTTCCAAGTTGTGACATGATTGTTTTAAAATGCCAGCATGGGCTTCGTTTTGTTGTTGGAGATTGGCCTCCTTTTGTCCCAGAGGCCCCTATTTCACCCCCTTGTTCTGTGCCCCTGCATGTACTGTCTTCTGCATCACTGAAAGTCAAGTATGACACTTCCACTGCCAGTTAGCAAAGTGAGGTGAGTCTTGTGGCTATGATGTCATCAAGGAGCTCTAATTCATGTCTATGATATTATGGCAGTGAAATGCAAGTTTACATAGAGCTTAAGTGAAACCGGGACAATGTCTGCATCAGTAAGGGTTGGTGGCAAGATATGTGGTTAGTAGTAATGATACTCGATGCCAATGTACTTTTTATGTCATTTGAAACTCAAACCCAGAAGTCACATGCTTCCAACAGCCCAAGATGTATGGGGTGGCAGTGTATCAACTGCATTTTGAGTTGTTTTCTGTAACTGCAACACTGGTGGGTTCTACTCAAAACGGATGTTTTGCTTTGCTAGAGACTGTCAAAACCCAGTCTCTGCCCCAAAGAGTTTACAGTCCCTGCTGTTGCTTTCACCAAGTTCTGCACTGATGCTTTTAAATGGAGCATTTGAAATGAGAGTAAAAGGCATTATATCTTTTTTTGACTGCAGAGATTAATTTCAGAGTTTTTCAAAGCTCCCTGCTGCACCCTTTACCCTGAGGGACTCTGTTCTCAGTTTCACCCTCCTTGAAAGCTCTGACCCTGAGCTCCTCCAGAAATTCTGGGAGCTGGTCTGCGTTGCAGCAGGTGCCCAGCTCACTGATGGACTACAGAGCTGCACATGCCACCCTCCTCCCCCACTTCTCCTCCCTCCAGCCTTATGTCCATCACTCCTAGTTGATGGGAGTTTCTAAGGATGGTGGTATTTTAGAAGACAGATGCTTTTTTTATAGGTGACCCCTCATTATCTGCCTGAAGATAACCCTCCTCCAGACAAAATCTATGTGTGGGTAGAAGAGAAGCAGATTTATTGTTCAGGCAGAGTGGAAACTAGAATGGGATGGGAGACAGAGAGGCATATTCTTATCATGCCAAGGATGCTCGAAAGGAGCTCTTCCTGCTCTGTACAGGGAGCATCCTTACTCCAAGAGAAGATCTGCTATTTCTTGTACCCAGAGTCTTCTTGTACTTCCAGCAATGTAAAGCCAATAAATCTTTAGCGTAACAAAGCCCAAGCTCCTGACTCAGTAAGAAGCAGAACGGGGAAATCCTGCTGCCTTTTATTCTTAAACTTCATTCCAGGGAGCACGGGTATTTGTTCTGCTGAATGAGCAGCGTGAGGAGGGTTGCAATTTGAAGAGCAGCACTGCGCGCAATCCCTGCTTGACTGACTGACCAAAAGAGCACCTGGAAACCACCCGCTCCAAGTCACAAGGAGTGCATTGCTCTGGGCTTCCCGGGAATGTGCTAAAATACGAGGGTGTATTCCCATTTTGAAGATGAGGGATTTTGTTGTGTTGCACTCCTTTCAAGTGCTAATGAGAGTCACAGGCCAAGCTACCTAGGCGTGCATACAGTGGTGTGGACCACTTCAGCTAAAGCTGCTTCACTTATGTCAGCCCTTTGCTGACACTGAGAACTTGATTTTGACCTCAACCTTCAACTCATCATTGTCCACGCGACCTGTATATTTTGGGGCAGTAACTGATTTCTGGAGTTCATAGAAGTTATGTGTGTTACTGTTTGAATTACTTTATCAGCGTCTTCTTGTTAGGTATTAGGCCTCCACAAAATGTAATCTTTCACTTACTGCAGTAAATAAAAGCTTGGCTGAATCACACTAGGGACAAAGAATGGGTCACAGTTCAAAAGGCAAAAGAGAATAATAGGGTCCAGAGTGTTTGGCTGAGAATATATTCTTTAATGCAACAAATTTAAAAGCTATCCCAGCAAAGTTCATGAAAGTGTAATAAAACACAGTATTTGAAAATCTTACTTAGTACATTATACAGATTGTTATTTAAAATGTAGAGACTATACATGACACTAGTCTCCTCATAAATAGGTCTTTTAAGCATTTTGCCTCAGGATTTTTCAGATTTCTTACACCATAGGTAACTTCACTTACTCAGTGCTTACGGGACCATGTAAATTCACCTTGCCTGAGTTGCAGGAAGATTTGCTGCCATGCACCTGTGTTTACCCTCACCTGGAAGGACCCAGGGTGAGGAGTGGATTTCACTTGGCTCATCCACCTGTTCATAATCCTCAAATGTGCCTTGAAGAAGAAAGATTGATTCTTGGCATTCACATAAAGGGAATCCTTCTTTCTTGTCCTTGCAATCTGGTATTTTCAAACACATATTTTTTACTCTGTGTCAGAAAGTAAGATACACTGCTGGGATGACGGATCTGTGACCATAAAGCAAGTGCCTCAAAATGGTACCCAGAAGATTTCATCTGAAAAGGAGGTGAATTTCTGGTCTTTTTCAGGCTATGAATCTTGTCCTGTAGACACCAGCTGAATGGAAAGAGGCACAGTGACACTTCTGTTTCCAGTGATTCAAGCATTATGCCACCTGAGTCAGGAGTCATTTCTATGACGAAGAGGTTCTGTCAAACCCTGGCTTAAGAAGTTCTTCCTGACTAGCAACAATGCCATGGGCTTCAGCAGAAAACGGTCCAGACAGGCCAGATTTTTAAAGCCTCTACTTTAAGTAGCTTAAGAACATAGGAGCAAGCGTGTGCAATTTAGCTGTAAGGCTCCCAGTTTATAAAGTTGAACAGCCTTGCACCCTGACATACTTCTTCCTGCTCAACCTTAATGTTTTACAACTTTCATGAGAGTTTTTGCCGAGAAGGAAAAAAACAAATAATTTCAATGGATCCATGTAGGCTGTAGGCGCTAAAGACCAAACTTCTGGTCCACTATTTTAATAATGTGGTTTTTCTATCTCTACCTTCCTGTAGGGCAAATGCTTCTGCACTTCCCCTTAACCTTCACAGGCTGTATGGACCTACCTCAAAGAAAGAAAAAGTCATTGTTTTCAGCTTTCATGCACAGCTGGTGAGATGGATACTGAATTTTGGCTCAAGGTCTCTGTGAATAGGTTCCTGGACAATTTCAATAGATCGGTCTCAGGTGGTACACTTATAGTTTTCCTATTGCCTCTTATTGTTGCATCCACCTAATGGTATATTTGAATCATGTATGTTCCTCTTCATTATCTATACTATCAAATAATTTTAAAAATCACATTTTTTAAAAATTACCATTATTCGACTGATTTTAAACTCAAACACTCAAATGCAGGTCTGTATCCTAACTCCTGTGGGGAAAAAATAAGTGCTTTTTTTAATCACTCACTGTTAAATTTCCAATTGTTAATTCAGTTCCCAAACTAGTGGGTACCTTCCTCTATTCTACTGTGTTGAATAGTAGTAGTAGGCAAAGCCATACAGCATGGTCTGTTTCTAATTACACTATCCTGTTTCCTCCTAATCAACAAAAAATCTCCATTTTGTGCATTGCCTGTTAACCTCTGGAAAGGTCAGTGCCTTGCTCCTGTAAAGCAGCACACTTTTTTTCCCTTCCATTTAACACAGTTATTGCTTTCTGGAAGGCAGGATGTTTCTTGCCCAGGCTAATGCAGAATCAGGCTGGCCCTTTTCATTCAACTTACATATCTGAAGGCTCAGGGAAAAGTAATTAAGTCTGACCTTAAGTGTAATAGCTGCCACAGACATTGCCTTGGATACTCTGTGTGCAAAATTGATGACTGATAAAGCATGTTTTCTATAAAAACATCTACATATTCTTGGCTCAAAGATCTTAAGCCATGGTAGAGCAAGGACTTAAACTCAGGTATTGCTAGTCCTGCACAACCTGACATCCACTATTTCCTTCAACAAAACTATAGGAATCAGCAACCCATGTCTTTCTGCCTACTAGACAGCTTCTTTCTGTTATGGGCCAAAAATCCCAGTTTTGTGTCAGGAAATTTCAACCAGTTTAATTTATTGCCAATTAACAAGCTTCCAGTTACTGTTTCTGGTACTGATAAAGAAAAACAAGTAAACAAACACTTAGAGAAACATCTCAGCTTTGCTCCTGACACCTATCCTCCTCCTTTTTTGCTCTCTTTGCTGCACTCAGCCCCTTCGGTGATGCGGCAGGTGGCACAGGGGACTGGGTTGATGCATTGTTGTTCCTTTACTTTTGCTCTTCTCGTTTCTGATTCCACTGCCCCAGCACGGGGTCCTCCATAGGCTGGTGCCCCCTCAGAGCTTTATGCCCTCCTGAGACTCCTCCCTGCCCCCGCTCAGGTGACTCTTTGCTCTGCCCTGCCTGGGAGGCTTTTTGCTCCTGAAATCAAAAATTAAAAATGAAAATCTGATGTGGCCCCACGTTTGTTTTATGGCAGAGCTCAAAAGCCAGAAGTGGAGCTATTTCTGGTTTCTCTTGGTGCTGAGGAGGTCACCATCAGGGCAAACATGTCTCCAAAGAGTTACCATGGAAATTACCAGACCTCCTTCTGCACTTCGGACACCTTCTTCCTACTAAAAGAAATGAGAAGTGGGCATTCAGAAACATTTGAAAACCATGGTCCGAGCCAGCCAACTTCTGGCAACTGCTCAAAAAAGCAGATGTGACGTCAAGGAAGGTGTGCTCATCTGTTAAAAATAGAGGGTTAGACTTTCATCAGGTTTCAAGCAGCTTTAGCTGATGAGGTCAAGGGGTCTGTTCCTCCACTCCACTGGCATTAAACAAATAGCTTTCTCTTCTTTTTCATTGTAGCCCTTACTCTGCCCACCCTGTGAAGGCAGCACAAAGGAACTACAAGAACATTTGCAAACAAATGCTGCAAATATTATGTGTGGGTTTGTAAACACAAGCAGTGATTCAACCCTAAATGGCAGCAGATAGTAGCAGGCAACCAGGCCTTCAATTATTAACTAACAAGGCTGAGCTGACCCCAAGTCTTTCCTCTGTGCTTACGTGAGTGAGAGAGGGGGCATTTCACTGAGTGTGCAGCATCAGCCTGATCGGAAAGCGGTGTTGTGGCAGCCGGCCAGCAGAGCACTTGCAAGGGTGCAGCAGCTGCGTTTCGGGATTATGTGGGCTTTGCTCTCGTGGACATGGGCAAAGCCTTGAGATGTCTCCATCACCCTGGCTCACTCTTCCTTGGTGGGGAACTGGATCCGTACCTACATGTCTGTTTCCATCTGTGATGACCCAGAGCATCCTGTCCCTCTATTCCAGAAAGACACGGGAGGGTTTCCCGCAGCTCCCCTGTGCACTGAACACTTGGGGGCCAGGTCTGAGATACCCCACAGTGTCTCTGGTGGAACGAGAAATGAGATGGTGGGGTGAATCCCATCCTTACAACATGGTTTCCAGGCTGGAGGTCAGCCCCTGCCTTTAGTATCCCTGAGATACAATGCTGAAGTTCAAGAGGAGCCAACTGCACAGAGCACCCCAGGAAAAACCTGTGTTCTGCTGAGGGAAAAGTGGTGCCTAGGGAAAACGTGTGCCAGCTCTGATACCTGGTATCCCTACCTCTCCCCATCACAGCTTGCCTTTGTACTCCTGCATTCATGCTAAAAAGGGTGGACACCAAAATCTCCCTCTGCCATCTGACACCCGCTTCTTTCTTGGTGTAGCCCTGCCACGAAAAGCTGTATCAGAGATAACTAATCCCTACCAAGACCAGGGGAGGTTTGTGGGAGCTAGGTGAAAAAGGGGGCACAGCAGCCCCAGGGAACAGAAGCAGAGCATGTCTCCAAGGGACTTGAGAGCAGGCTGCATCCACACTCCTCTACTTTCCTTCTTTTTCCCCATTTTCTTTATTTTATTTTACTTTATTTTTAGCTTGCTTAATAAGTACAAACTTAAAAGTAGAGAAATGGAAGTAAAAGCCTGGCTTGAGTCCTGGCACTAGGGATTGGAGCCCCTCCAGCATCTGAAAGGTAGGTGTACAGCAGAAGTCCAGCTTCAGCTGGACGCCTTTGCTCACTGCTAACCTAATATTTTGGATTTAAATTTTTTTTTTTTCTTTTTCCAGGCTCCCTGTCTATAAGCTCTGTTCAGACATGGGGATCAGAGATGAGGCACAGAGGACAGAGATGTTTGGCACCTAACTACACCAGGTCTGTCTGTGACAAAGGGTGGCTGCAGAGCCACAGTGGAGATGCAGCCAGTGTTGGAGTTGAGTGTTGGAGCTGAGAGCAAGCTTACTAAGGAGGTGTGTAAGCCTGAAAAATGCATGTGCTTGTGGTAACATACACAAGAACTGGATTCCTAGACTGCTTATTAATTAAACCTGGAGACCAGGAAGATTATTGTAATAGGAGTTATGTTTAATGAAGGAGGTGCGTACTCTGAGCGAAGAGTGCATCTCTCGGTGCCTGACATCATTCCTATATTTTCACATATCTGGAAGGAATTTCTCCCTATAAACACACACCTATGATTTTTTTTGTCCTGCATATTCATCACCAGATAACCTCATTGACTCTAAAGGAGTGTCACCTGGAATGAATTTTCCTGTGCCTTAGAAGAATATATTGTGCGTGTGCGTACATTATTTAAATGGCAGCACTAAGAAAACAGCATGAAATGTATTCATCAGCCTGACTGCCAGAGGTGTTGCACACCTGCAGGTCCCATTTAAGGCCAGTGGAAAGTGGAGACTGAGAGGCATCTCCGCTTTAGCATTCTGAGGACTGAATAATTTATTAGGATGTTATTGAAGGTTTTTAATGGTGCAATCAAATCATTATAAGCAAAAAGCTACAAAATCAAATTCAGAACAATGAAAGCATCAGTTCATTAATGGAACAGTTCCAGCCATCTGGCATTCATATGTTCTGCATTGGGGCTGTTATTGTGCAGACATAAATGACCCAATCTTACCTTCAAGCAAGAGCTTTCATTAACTAAATATATCCAAATTCTTTACTGTTCAGCTAATATTACAGGTCCTATCCTGTGTTTTGGAATGTGCTTTTTTTCAGTTTTGTTTGGTTAAATCTTCAGTCTCACATCACTTCTCTTTTGGGGACATGCGTGTTCCCCATCCCACTGTGGACACAGCACCTCTTGGAAGAGTTTTAGTGGTTTGTGGTGCCAAAGCTGTGGAAGAGAGAGAAGGGGCAAATTATAGTTCAGGGAAAATAACAACACTTAGACACTAGTGATAAATACTGTCACTCAAATGAAATGCAATGCTAATGTAGGACTGAGTTTTTCACTCGCCATTATTTTTTTAAATGGTAGCTCCAGCAATTCTTCAAATATCTGACATTTAAACAGGCCAAACTGATGTGCAAAGTTATATACAGTACAGAGGCATCCATCAGACTTCTTCCAAGCAATTATTTTTTTTTTAAATCCTGTAAATGAGTAACGCATTCAATGTATTGGTGGGAAAATATAATTCAGTTCCAGTTGAAAGGGCACAGACAGGATAAATTATCTATTCTAGGTGCTTTCTGTTAGCTAATGATCTCTGCTGGGGCAGGATTTTACATTCGCTGGACCTCACAGCCACAGCCAGAGGAGCAGGTGCTGGAGAGGTGTGTTAAAGCAGCTGCTTTACCCCACCAGCTGCTGCTGCACTTGCTGGGGTAAAGTTTTCCCTTGTCTCCCTGTATCCTCATGAGAAGGGGGTTTTCACTCCTTTCGTGGCAGACTGGGGCCCTGCGCTTGATGAAGAGACAAATCAGAGCAACGCTGACCTTCCAGTCATCCCTCGACACCCTACAAACAAGTGCCGTTTCTTAGAGAACCTGGAAACCAAAATGTCCGGGCGGCTACTTGAGCTTCTAGGCATCTTGTGTAAATGCACAGCTTCCCCAAAAGAGCAGCAGTGACCCAGCCGCACCTCGGAGCCGAAGGACAGATGCCACATGGGGCTGTTCAGCGCTGCTGCCCTCCCACGGGAGATGCACGTTCCCAGCCTCCCTCCCCCGCTTTCCCCACATGGAACCTGCAGCCATCCTCATCTCTGTCCCTACCCCAAAATTCATAGTTCCCCCTGGCTGTCTCACATCCCCCACTGCAGTGAAGCTGCAATAGTCAGCTTCCCAGCCTCCCCCCCTAAAAGGCAGCCTCCTGCCCCCATGACCCCCCCACCAAGCACCATACGCTTCACACAGCCATCAACTCTTGTGTGCTCCAGCACCTGATGCTACGTGGGTCATAAGATTATTAAGAGTAAAGCTGAGGCTTATGGTCCTGTATGAGTTATTACTGGATTTGTCACTCATGCAATGAACTCCTTTGTCCCTCTAACAGTAATTTGCCCAAAGCATCTTACAAACCCTGCCACAACCATCTCAGGGCAGCTTGGAAGGTGCAAGTACCAGGACAAACCCAAAGCCCCTTTCACAAAGAGCCGATGCACTGGTCACTTGGACAGATGCTGCTCTTGTTTCTGGCATTAGGCTACTCTAAATAGCCTGATTTGACCCAGATCTTGCCACAGAGACTATGGGGAACAACCATCTCCTCTGCTTTTGTGGGTACATCCCTAACACTCAATACGTTCAGGCACCCATGGACACCCGCTTTTCCTTCAGTCACAGCCCTGCAGTCCTGCTGTTAGGGGCTGGGCACAGGCAGAAAGCCATGAAAAGCCAAAGCTTAGCTTGCAGGAGCAGTACAGTCTTGTTAGCTTTTCAGCAACCAGCTATGCCGCAGAAGGATTAGGATGAGCTCAGGTCCGAGCAGCATGAGGCCAAGACAGGGAGAGAGAGACTGCATGGAAAAAGCTACTTTCTGCCTTGAGAGTCTTCCAGGTTTTGGAGGAGTTCATGGTTCATAGGACGTTGTGCACTGCTGCTGTAAATACATAGCAGGAGGCCAGAGGAGACTGAACAAGGGCAGAAGCACTTGCAATGGAACAAAGATGTCGTGGCTTTACGGATAGGCCTGCTTTCTTTCTGTGGGAATTCTGAAGTGTCTGAAGTTGCTCTGGAAAACAGCATGTTTTCCGACTGTGGGTAATGTTGTCGTTTGCTCAAATTCCTCTGCATCCTGTTCTCAACAGATCCCTTATACGTGAGCACTGGGCTTAGGATAGTCCGTATATAACAAATGAGCAAAAAGTCAAACTCCACAGAGCACTTTATTCTGCATGCATTGCTGGAGCTATTCTTCATAACGCAACACATGCTTTACCAATGCACTACGGACGGTGGTGTTTTAGGAAATTGGAACATACTTAAAAGCTGATCAATAAAAATTGTACACTGAAAATCTTTTTCAAGTTCTCCAATTATTCCTATCTCAGATAATGCTGAAGCTTGCCTTTCCCCCTCCCCCCCCACTAAGGTACTATTAATTGTGGTCTCATCTAACACTTCCTTCAAAGCATCCGCTGCACTGAAAGATTCGGCACATTTCCAACCTGAAATGAAATTATCCATTGTTAAAAGAACACAACAGTATGCTGCATAGAGCAATGACAGAGTGAAGAGACATCTTAACTGTAAATTCCTGAAATTTTATTTTTTAATTAAAAATACCAGAGGTACTTTCCAGGCCCAGACTGAAGAGGAATTAGATGTCTAACTTTTCTGGGTCTGTATGACTAATCTTGCAGACACGCAGTTGAAACTGTATGAATGCTGAGAATTAAATATAAATATATCAATATGTGTACATGTTAAGCATACTTATGATTTGAATCAATTCACAAAATTGAGCACATGGTTTGTTCTGGAAACAGGCATTTTTTCCAGACTGAAGGATGTGAAAACTACTTCCCTATCTAATACGATTCAGTACATCTGCGTGTGATTACATAAACACATTTCAGACCGCGAAGCAGCACAGCCAAGTCTCACAGAAGTTACATTCATTAAACTTTGTTGGACCATGTGATCTCCCCTGGACCTTCAATATTTGGCTGTTTCTAAGATTTGCTGAAGATTCCCTATACTTTCTAGTTATAGCAAGAGTGGTGGACTGAGAATTAATTATATTAGCCTTGAATAAATAACAAGTCACTGTTTCAGGGCTGAGCAAGCATGTCTGAAATCACTAACAGAAACCAAAGCAACTGAAAAAACATTGCTGCTTTAAGTACTTCAGGTCACTGAAGGTGGACTCAGAAATACTTTTTTTTAATGTGTGTCATCATTTTGCCTTCATACAATTCCATCTCATGCACAGATAGATCAGCCTTTCCCCATGAGCACAGGACTGCTATTTTCCTTCAAGCGTCACTAGCTAGAGTCACTACTGAGAAGGTCCTAACCAGCAAATCTGAGTAACCACACTAGGTAAGACATTTTTATGGAGGCTAGGCAGTGGTAATTCCCAATTTGCAGAGGCGATAGCTCTTCCCACCAAGCATCTTCATACCTACACCATCCCACTGAAACACACTCCTGCATGCTTGGGGTGATAGGTCTCACCACAGAGATGTAAGTCCTGTCAGCTCAACCTTCGCTTGAAGCTTTGATTATTTTAAAGTTAATTTTGGTTCTTATAGTGGTATCTGGGTAACTGGCTAAGCAAAGGACAGGAACTGTAGACATGTGCAGGCAGTTGCTGTCCCAAAAAAGCTGAGTAAAACCTGGTTTATCATGAAGCTACAGAAGAATAACATATTGCCATAGCACTGGAGGAATCATTTTTTACATTCTGAAGTGCTGATTTTCAACCAGTGCGTCATGCAGGTCATCCCATTTCTACCAGCAGGGAAGGACACGTGTGCAATTTGACCACACTGTTTCAAGCCTGCAGTTGTCCAACCTGGATGCAGCCTGCACATAGGTAGGAAACTATTAAGACCTCTCACAGTACTTAGTGTATGGGTGCTAAACCAAGGATTAAAGCTTGTAACAGAACATGCTTCTTGGTCACCCCTTGCAAACACTTGGTAGCTTGCTTTGGAAACAGGTAGAAGATGAAATCAAGCATTTTATGAAGTTAATGGCCTGCTGCGTACTCTACAAGACTTTTCAGCACTTTGAAGCCTAGTCTCTGTGTGAAATCGCAGTGCTGAGTACAAAAACAAGGTCCGGTGTTGCGTGGGGACAAAACATCTGTCTTCTTGAAATATATATACATACACATATATAATGATTTTTGATACACACAAAAAAGCGCCTTTGACTGCTTCCTAAAGGGAAAGAGCTCCTAACCAGCCATGACAGCAAGAAATCTGCTCACATGGATGCTGAAAACCTTTCTAATAACAATACCTGTGATACAGCAGATACTGTCAGTAGGTATGGAAGCCAGTGTCATCACTGTGTTGATGGCAGACAAGCAAAGATCTGACGTGAAGGGAACAATCTCTGCTGCTTTCTGGTTCCTTGGGAAATGCGAGTACTTGAAATGGGCTTGGTCTTTCATTACGGGCTTTTGCACTGCTGGAGGCATTGCCGGCTTGTATAGCTGTAAGTAATCTCTCTAGAAACCTGTCCGCAGGGGTTAGAAATGCCACTGAACAGTAAGTGCTGTGCACTGTCTTTTCACTCGATGCATGCACATGCAAAAGCGGCCTCTAGATGCTACTGCAATCCAACTAAACCAGACGATTTCACAGTAAAAACTGATGGGGGGGCGGGGGGGGGGACGGACGAAGAAGAATTTGAACCTGTTTTCGTATAGTAACATAACTCTTCCAAGTCTGGCAACGTACCCGTTGTGCAACCCTGCCCCGTTCCAACCATAAGGGTTTGGTGAACCTACAGATGGACTCTTCCTGCAACCGGGGCTCCCGAACGGTTTTGCCACCGCCGGCAGGAGGCCCGAACACTTTTTTGCAGGCGGAGAAAATTCGGTTGCTCCAGAAGCATCGGCCCGCCACCGCCGAGCGGCCTTTGCCCCGAAGCCCCCCAGCCTTCACCCTCGGTCACCTCCGCGGCCGGCCGAGCTCCGCAGCGAAGAGCGCGCAGCGGCCAAGCCCCGCGGCCGGCAGGAGAAGCGGGGAGGCTGCCGCTCCCTGCCCGCCGCCCCGCTCCCCGCCTTCCCCGCCGCTTCCCCCGCCGGGGGCCGCCGCCGGGGCAGGACCGGGGTCCCGCGGCGGCGGCGCGGGGCGCACCTGGGCCCCCGCCCGGCGGAGGCGGGCGGAGCGGGGGCGGAGGGAGCCCGTCCCTCCCCGTCCCTCCTTCCCTCCCTCTCTCCCTCCCTCCTTCCCTCCCATCCCTCCCTCTGTGCGCGCCGGCGGCGGCGCCGCGCTCCCTCCAGCCGCGCCCGCGCAGCCCCCGCAGGTAAGCGCCCCGCCGAGCCGAGCCGAGCCGAGCCGAGCCGAGCCGAGCCGAGCCGAGCCGAGCCGAGCCGAGCCGAGCCGAGCCGAGGGTCCCGCCGTCCCCGCCCGGGAGAGGGTGCCCGCTCCTCTTTCCCCGGGGGCTCCGCGTCCGTCGGGCCTCTTTTCCTCTTCTTTTGGGGTGTTTTCTTGAGCATTTCTTCAAAGTAGCGCTCACTGTCGCGGGTGTGCAGGAGCGTAAGGGGGGGGCGCGCGTTGGGAAGCGGCAGGGTCCGGCAAAGGGCGCGTTGGGGATGGGCTCCGAGGGGCTGTTGGCTGCTGTTCCTGCTGGACTAACATCTCTGGGGTTGGCCTGGAACAAGGAATGGACACTTGTTTGATCAGGGGGCACTGACAGTACTGCCACTGTTCACTTACTTAGGGCCTGTCCTGATTTCTTTTTTTTTCCTTCTTCTTCTGCCCCCCCCCCCCCCCCCCGCCCCTTTTCCGCGAAGTCTCTTTTGGTTTTATTTATACCAGGTTAAGGCAGTGGGAAAAGTCCTAGCTAAAAAAAATGGTCGCCACCTCTCTCTCCTGACTTCTTCAGTCCTTCGGACGAAGAGCCTTCTAAAGTCGGAGGGGAGCTGTGGCCGTGTGGCCGTGGTGTTTACAAAGGTAAAGAACAGGGAGAGGATGAATGACAAGCGTAAGGGTACGGAGGAGTATTGGAGAAAGACCGGGAGGGTGGGGAGCGGGAGGGAAGCTTTAGGACAAAAGCCGTTAGCAAACTGAAGTGAGAAGAGAGAGGTGGAACCAGAGGGACCAAGTTTCTTCCTCGCGCTCCTTTCTGCATGTTCTTTTTAAATAGCTCCACAATGGCACCCCCAACCCCCCACCATCCCCACCACCCCCAAAAAGCTGCTCCCTGCGGAAATGTGTGAAAAGTTTTCTGTATAGCCCTTTATCAGAAAAATGTTGGAACGTCTAAACCTTTTTTTCTTGTGGATTTCTCTGTGAAACAAGCTCACACCTTTCTGATTTCAGCTGGGTGTGAATAAATTAGAAGCTGCTCAAATCCCCCCTTCCTCTTTTTTTTTCTTCTTTGCTGCAAGTTGTTTGAAGATTCAAAATAGCTTGTGGGAGCCTCTGTAGGCAACCTGTGTTCCCCAAGTGCTGGGGAATTGGGGTAGCTTCAGTCTTTTACTACTAAAAACTGCTGCGACTCTCTCTTTTCAAAGAAA
Source organism: Buteo buteo (assembly GCF_964188355.1). Lineage (NCBI taxonomy): Eukaryota > Metazoa > Chordata > Aves > Accipitriformes > Accipitridae > Buteo > Buteo buteo. The sequence goes on from NC_134204.1 coordinate 75,801,415, forward strand.
GTCTCTTGCATGCTAAGTCAGGTTTCATGTGGTTTACCATTTGGTCTAAAATGAGTCACTCTCAGGTCTAAGAATCATGTTTCTCTTTGGCAGCCAGGACTGTGCTATGCAGCCTGTTACTCTTGTGTGAGGATGGGGTATACTGTAGTGCTAAAATAGTATGTTCTGACAATTCCAGCAGTGGACTGAAGTGGTACTCTAGCATGCACAGGCATTAAGTGAAGTTCTGACCTGCAGCTTGCTAATACTGGCTGTAGGAGTGCCATATGTTTCTCCTTAACTGATATGTGCTCGGACTTACAAAGCAGCTTGATAGGCCTGTGGTTTACTGTTCTTTTTTATTAAATATTAACTACACAAATCAAATGCTGACTTTCTCCAGGAAAGATTGACACTGTCTCATCCTGTGCAGTTGTACCTGAACTGTGGTTGTTCTGGCTTTTAGGCTGCAAATAACTAAGGAATTGCTATTTAGGACTACTGGGAAAAACTGTTTCATGCTCATATGGTGTTGTCCTTATTACTCCCTATTACAGGTCACACTCGTTAGACCCTTGGTTGCTATAAACCTTGTTCTGAGAAGTTACCAGTAATGGTGCTGGTTGGAGACAGGAAAATACTGACTGGTGTCTGCTTTCTTCTCCTCCCCTCTTCAAAACAAATATTGAGGGTGGAAAGGTTAAACAGCTTTTGAGACAAAACACATGGGAAATGCAAAATTGAAGTAACACTACACTGTGTACCCAGCTTTAATATGTGAACTTAACATGTGAGTAACAGACAATCTTATCACTGTGTGCAAAGATACTTAGGGCTGCATGGTTTTCTTCAGTATCTCTGGAAGATTGTAACTAAAATATAATTCCTTCTCTGCTAAGAAATGGGAGAAAGTAAAAATCTGTCTTTAACTTGGTCTTGTAGTCAGTGTCACACAGTGAAACCATGTGGAGTATCCAGGAGGGGGTGTTGAAGAAAGTGTTTTGCTCCGGAGCTGAAACTTAGGTAGGACTTACATAGGGTTGGCTTTTACATTGCTGTGACGAGCCATTAGTAACACCTTAATGAACAGCTGATTGTTTCTCAGTAGCCTCTTCATATTGAGCTTGTTTTGTCTGATATTCAGAGGTTTAATCCAAAAGGCAAGTATTTCTTCAGAGTAGCCTTTGTTGTTGGGAGACCACCACCATCTTACCTCTGAGCACCCAGCAGTTTTGTGCATTTGCTCTCAGAGGTAAGCTGCCTCCTCCAGATGCCTGAAGAGGTGGCTTTGAGCACCTCTAGGTGGTGACCTGCCAGCGCTTGCTGAGCACTGTTACTGTGTCATTTGCTATGTAGGTGGCTTCTCTATTGTACAGGCTCAGGGGAAAAATGAGTGCAGCCCTGTTGCCAGCAGGGCTGGATGGGGAGCTCTCACAGCTGTTACTCATGGTCTTGGTGATGGTCCAAGGACACCTAGAAGAATTTGAGAACAGGAACAGGTTGTACTGTGAGGCTGTTGTGCTTTTCGTTATCATTTCCCCCCCCCAAACTGGAATTTGCTACATTCTTGGGATTTCACCCCTTTCATAAGGAAAAGTGCTTCTAATTTAAGGGATGCTTAATGGATTATTTGAACTGCAACTGCTATGAGTAGTGCAAGGGAAAAGAAGCACAGAGCTGTTTTACTGAAAAGATGGTAAAGCAAGCAATATTTGATCCCTTCAGGATCTTTAGTTTGTGGATTAGTTCTTTATATGTAGTGTATTTCACTGCTTCTTCCTTCACAATGGGTTATATTCTTTTTTTTTTTTTAACAGTTTAGTAGTATGAAAAGGAGACAAACTTTTTAAAAAGTAACCAGTATGGCTGTTAAAATATAAACAAAAACACAGGAGTTATCAAAAGGCAATGCTAATACCTGAAAAAACTATTTGCACTCTTTTTCCTTCCTCTGTCCTTTTCTTTAAGGTTGCTTTCTCCTCAGGTAAGGTCCCCATTTGAATTCCTAGGATTTAATGATAATTTGGAGGGAGAACACTGCCCACTGCTCTCCCGAAGGATCTGATCATGAGGGACTTGAGGTGGTAATGGTTTGAACTGGTAGTGATTATGTAGCATCTGATGTATGTTTTTGACTTTGCTTTTCCATGTGTCTCGAGGTGATACTGTAGAAATGTGACATTCCTCAGTGGTGTGGCATTAGGGCTGAACTTACACATTTTGTGTTTTCCCTGAGTTTCCTTCATAGCTAACTCAGAAGCTTAAGACTTCATCCATGGCCCATAGATGTCTATGGTGAAAGCTGTATCGGCATCAAACAGCTTTGGATCAGGCGCAGGGCTTATGTATTGCTTTGACAGAAATGCAAAATTATTCCCAGGGCAGAGGAAAGCTCTATTGAGGGAATAAGAGGTGCTGTTCTGCTTACATTTCAGGGGACCTGAATTTTGGTTTTCTTCATTTACCTTTCAAGCTTAGTTGCTTTAAAACAAGTAGAAGCATTGCTTGTGCATTCTTGCATCTTCATTCCTGTACTCAAGCAAATGAAGGTGAACACCTGAAGCAGGTCTGGTGCCTCGTTTTGATTTTTATTGAAGCTAGAGGAGAATTCTGAGAAGTGCCAGACTTTGTATATCCAGATCTCTCCTTCACTCATCCATTGCTGTTTCTTGACTGCCTGACACTCTTCCCCCACACCCAAGCTGATTAAAACCACACCTGGCTTGCAAAGGCTTGGCCATTGTTTGGCTGAAGGTTGCACTCTAGGATCAGTTTTCATTTTTTTAATGACTGGTGCCCTTATTCTTGAAAATGTAGTTTCTATTTGCACAGCATTTAGTACCGGTAAGGAAGAGAGCCTGTTTAGTCCCAGTCTGGTTAGTATATGTGCGTCCCTATCCCACATGGCAGCTCCATATCATTGCAGTTCTCTAACAAGCCCTTCAAAAAGACCTTTTGAGGTGGTTGAGGCATTGCATTTCTGTATAGAGGAACAATAGCTTTGCTCAGATCAGTGCAAAGTCTCCAGAATTTCCTGACAGGCACAGCCTGAAGTGGTTTGTTAAACACATTTTTCTCAGTCCTGCATCTACTTCCTACTGATCTGCCTGCTTCTTGACTCCTATCATGTAGGCAATTATGTTAGTGCACATAAACGGGTGAGCGCTGGCACATTTACCCCAGGGTAAAGAAGCATTGATTCTTAAAAAGAAAGTGAACCTTCTTCCTCTGCTTCTGGCAGGCAAAACCAGCCAGAGACTCGCATGGCTACTGTGGTTCAAGGAGTCTGGGTAAGGCAAGCATGCCCCTGCCAGCAGCACTGCTGGGGGGGGGAACCACGTCCTTCCTCCTCAGGACACTCCTGGGATGAATAGCCTGGACGGTGTCCTGGGCTGGAGCGTGCAGAGAGTGTTTTGCTTTCCAAAGACCTTGAAGGTTATTGCTGCTGGAGTTGGATGATGACCTGGCTGTCATTCCTGCTGGGGAAACGGGAGGTAAGTGTTGCCCCTCGCCGTTCCTCACTTGCGGATCGCAGCATGGTCTGCTGCTGAGGTGGTGGTAAATAGCATGGATCAGTGGCAGAAGAAATGCTTCTAGTTGCAAAAGTGGGAAGGCTGCATCTCCTTTAGGAGGAAACATGTTTTGAGGGCACAGGTACTGTATAGGTGAGAACTGTGTTACAGTTTTGTGCCAGCTGGATTATTTTTACTTTAAATTACTTTAACTTGAGAAGCATTGGAACGGCTTATTTTTTTTGGCTTCCATGTGGCATACTCTAGATAAAATTCAGAGATGCTTTCACCTTCTCTTTAAAAATACAAGGGTGCCAAGTATGGGAGCCTAATACTACCTTTCTGCTTTTGCTTCTGGCTGTAAGTAACAGGCAAGCATCTCCTGAAGTGGATTTTTGAAACTGCTGGAAAAAGTGCTGATGAGTTTGATAGTTGTGTATGATGAACTTCAACTCACTGTAATACACCAGCGTGAGGCCTGCACACCATTTAGCCATTTCTTTAGGAATTTACGTGCCACAATGACCTCCTGAGTAGGGTGAATTTTACAGGCACTCTCTAGACAGCACATCCGTTTCTTTGCCAGCTAGAAAATGTATTGCATACTGCAGTGCTTGCAGGAGCAAGCAAAAAAGCATTGGATTGACATCAAAGGCAAGATCTTTCTGTACAAAATGCTGGAGATTTTAAGAGTGGTAAAAATCTGGCAAAAGAAAAGCATACTGTTTTTCATTGTGAGCCCCTTTCCCTCCCTCCTCCCCCTCTTTAGGGCGTGTATGTCAAATACGACATGGTGCCAGTACATTATTTAAGGGAGCAGTTTGCAGAGACTTTTCTTAGATGTTCTTTGACCATTTGGGGATGATTGTTTTCAGCCTGGGTGGAAAAATGGATGTATAACTAGAGCAGAATAATTTTTTTTATTGTGAAGAAGTTAGCTGCAGCTCTGTTTAAATTGGAAAAAAGAAAAAGTGTTGGGTGAGTATTGCATGTTTACTGCACAGAGAAATTTATATCTTCTTTGGATGGGTGGCTGAATATTTAAGAGCACTGAGCTTAACAAGAACTCCAGCAAAGACGTACTGGTATCTGAGAAGTCAAGGGAGATGCTGTACAGGTCACATCTATTTGTTAGGTAGTTATACTTCGGGTTGGCCTTTATAGGAAAAGAGAAAGACTGCTAACCTCTCAGGAGGAAATAGCTATGTACCTTGCAGGCATGGCAAGTGTTGTTTTGTCTCTTGCAATGGGGCATTGGTAGAGGGTCTGTAGCCACTGGATTTCACTAAATGTTTTGTCACAGATAGTGCAATCTGCTTGTGACCTGTTGTGGACATCAGACCTGCAGGACAGTGTCCCGAAGCCTTGAGCAGGTGATGGAGCGAGGGAACCAGGGTGTTGCATAGCTGCAGCCTGTGAAGGGCAATGCACCTTTGCCTTCCCTTCCCATCCCCAGCCAGGCTACAGGTGTCACTGGGGTGCTGGTGCAGAAGGAAGACCAAGTTTCTTTGCTGCTCGTTTCCAAATCAACTTCGCTGGCAGTGAGCAACGTGGAAGAGCTGATCTTGCCCCGGGGATGCTGCTGGTGCGGCGGTCACTGTCCCTTGAGCTCGCAGTGCAGCAGCCCTGGGGGGTGGTGAGCACCTCTGCTCTCCTGCTGTTTTGGGGCCAGGAGAAGCAAATTGTCAAGCAGCGGTGCCAGCTACAGCTGCTGGCGGTCAACTGGCTGGCTGAAGGCAGGAGACCTTGTTGGGTTAATATCTCAAGCCAACACCCAGCTGTGTCGGGACGAGGTCACCTTGACCCTAGAAGAAGTTGCCTTGGACTGGGACAGACTGTGGTGGTAGTTATTGTGGTCTAGATACGGTATTCCTTTGGTTCCCGGTGTTTTTTCCAATCCTGTACTGTGCAGCTGCAATATCGCTTCTTGGGCCCTAGCACCTTTAAGATTTCGTTGTTATTTTATTAACCATTTTTGCAGTTCGTTTAACCAAAGAAGAAGTAGTAGCAAAGGCTGGCAGGGGTGCGTGTGTTTGCTTTCCTATCCAGGCATTTCTGAGCACTTTCATTGACAACCCAGCTAGTAGGAGCAAATTACACACTTTTTGTGTAGGTGCTGTCTGCATGCTTATTGTGACAGGTATGTTTTCAGTGATTCCCTGTAGAGATTGGGTCAGTAGTTTTACAGTCCTGAGACAAGCTGCGGTGGTAAGGTGTTGCTTGGTGTGGTAATGAAGCTGTAACGTAGGATGTAAAGGTGCAATTTGGCTACTTTGCCTCAGGCTGTGCTTACAGGATTAAACTTTGAAGTACATTTCCATAGTCTTGAACATATAAAACTAATTACTGAAGTACAAAAGCATTTGGGAAATTGGTAGGGGAATGTGCGATAGACCAGAATAGATTCAGACTGGTGACAATAAGCCTGTAAATCCCAAAGGAGAGTGCTGCACAGTAAATTCTGTATTAATACTGCATTGCATGTCATTTACTATTGCACTTGGAAGATGTCTTTGCAAATGTGTACACTGCTGAAGTGTCTGATTGGCAAGTGACTGGTACAGGAGAATAACTTAAATGTTCCCTGTGTCCGTGCCAAGAATGTCTCTGGGCACTCCTGTCTTGTAAGGAGGAATCAGCCAAGGTACTAAGAGCGTGTTGTCCTATATGTGATGGTAATGCCTAGAATGTGCTAGGAGTCACATTTGAGCATGTGTTTACCATCCGCATGATTGTTAGATTCGGTCGAGGAGTGCAGCTTTGGCTTTCGGTGAAGGATTCTTTTGGGCGTTCAGCTGTTTCTATCCATGTGTCCCCCCCACTTATGCTACGCTCTTGCAGACATAAGGCCAGTGCTCCAACAGGGTCACTGCTCCCTCATTCCTCTTGTCAAGGAAATGGGATTCACCTATTGTTTTCCTGAGCTGTTGCAGTGGGGTAACCAACTTCAGGCAAATTGATGTCTGGGTAGGTACCCAATGTTCAGGGAATACTGTCTGGAATGTGATGTGTTGTACTTGAAAGATACAATTATAAATGCCTGTCGAGTTTAGCCGTCTTTCCTTTTGCTGGCTGTCCCTCCCAAAATGTGGCAGACATGGAGAGCAGTGCTGTGGAGATGAGCCAGGGTGCCTTTGACCAGCCCTGAGCATGGCTTCTGCGCAGGGCTTTGGGAGTCATCCTGATGAGGCTGGCAACATGTCAGGTTCATTTTGCTCCTCCTAAAGCTTTGGATGGAACTGATGAAAATTTCACCTCAGAGCAGTGCATTTCCCAGTACAGAAACCTTGCAAACTAGAGAAGACTTTTCCAAATTAATCTGTTTGCTCCCCTAGTCTTTCAGCTTCTTTTTTATAGCAGTTGAAGTGTGCTATTTCAAATAGCCTATGCAAGTGAGACTGGAAGCTGTGAGACTTCACGGTATTACTGTGATCAGAGCAATTCTGGTAATTAGTGAAGAGACTTAAAACAGGTCTCTAGAATTATTGCAATTTTGCAAGCAGTTGATAGGAATAGCATAGCTTAGTGCCTGGTTCTCCAAGAAGTACGTACAGTATGTTTCTGTTCCCTGCCTGGGGTTGCTTAAGTTTCACACACAAAAGCATCCTAAGAGGTTCAGCCTCGAGAAAAAAATGCAGGGAGAGGCGTGCAAGCTGATGACAACCTGATGACAGGAGGGAATTACATGATTGTAGAACACATAAATGCCTTAAAACTAATATGCCTGAACAAACGCTTCTGCCGTGGTCCTGCATATTTCCATCCTCAGCATCTCCTCCACAAAGTCCCTTATGAACAGAAGCCTGTTGCCCAGATTTTAATGACAACATTCTGGTTGAGAGACTTGTTTACCGCTTTTTCAGTTCTCCTCTCTAAATTTTTCTTAATATGCCAGGAAGACTCTGTGAAGGGACCCTTGGTATGATTATTGTGGGAAAGCAGTTGCTTTTTCCTTCAGGAGAGTGGCACAAAACTGCAGGATTGAAGGCACACCCAGCTCCTTTGCGCTGCAGCATTGACAGGCATGTGGAGGAGAGAAAGAAAATACGGACTTTCCTTGGAGCTACCAAGATGAGGTTTCTCAATCGGTAGCAAACTCGAACACGAAGGTGCTGTGCATCCGCATCCCATAACTGGGCTGAAGTCATCGTGTGGCCCCCATCTCCCCCTGCCCATTCCGACTGTGGTTTGATGAATGTTCCCCCACCCAGACCCTGCAGTGGGGACTCTTGCTGGTGTAAGCTGCGTCTCCACTAAAGGGGGATGCCACTATGGCTATACTGGGAAACTTTGAGGATTTGGTTGGTTATATCGCTTTACTCTTTCCGGCTGGCAGTGTTGCCTGTTGGGTTAAGTGGAGCATCCTTGGGAGGCGGCTGCTGTGGGACCGAAGGCAGACGGGACCCAGCAGTGGCCTTACACAGCAGCTGACCCAGTAGCAGGCACTGGGTTTCTCCAAAATGGTGTCAGTTCTGTCGGCGCGCCATGATGCGTGTTTGTGTAAGGGTGGCCGACCTAGGAGAGGCTGTTCAGCAGTGGGAGAGACCAAAAATCAGACCCAGCATGCCTAAGTGGTCTTTGTCGGGGGTCAGAGGAGCTCTGCATGGGCCTTTAGCTTTGGTGTCGTGGCCATAGCTGGTAGGTTGCAATTGTGGGATGCCTGAAAAATCTGGTTCGTGGGTGGGTTTCCATACGTTCTCCTTTTGTGGCCTGCATCCCTTGGACTTCTTAGTTTGTTTGTGTAGTCACAAAAAAAAGTCCTAGTGGTTCCCACGTAATGCTTTATGGCTTACGCTTTTGTTACAAACTGTCTTAAGGAGGCTTTGAAGTGTGTGTGCATTTAATGTTCGTGCCTGTGCTAATGTGCACTGAGTTCCAAGGGGAGAGTTTGAGGCAAACTACTATTTACTTTTGGTTTTCTTTTTTCTTTAAGGATAATCAATCCATTGCTATTCAGTTGCACATTTCTCCAATAGGATTGCTTTTCCTTCTTTCTTGCTCTTTAAAAGATGTGTGAAAGGAGTGTATCTGAAAAGTGGTGAGACAGACTAGACAGTGCTTAGACACTAACTTTTCTGTCATCATATGTGTTAGAAGATTTTTTTGTTATTGTGTTTTTACACTGATTGCATTCTGCCTCCTGGCTTTTCATTTTCCACTTGAATTCTCGGCATCTCCTAAATATTTTGATTGAAATATTTGTTGTTTCTGTTGGGTAGTATGGATGCTGAGGACCTAGTCAGAGAAGTTGAGCAATCGTTGAAGTATGGCGTGAATTTACAACACCCTACTTGATTCATTTTAGTATGCACTAAAAGCTTGTCTGCTAAACTAACTCAGAGTTAATCCAAGTCAATTCTTAAAGTGAATTAGTCAAGCTGCGTGCTAATCCTCTGTGTTTACCTGCTTATTCAGATAGGCAGCAGCCTAAGTTGCCTTAGACTTCACTCGATAATTGAAAGGGGAAGGGTTGGAGAGAAAGGTGATGAAATCTTGGTGTTTTCATCTGTCTCCTTTCAGGGCACATTTCAGAACTGCTTTGCATTTATAAATCTTGAATTCATGGAATGATCAGCATGAGCTACCTGAGGCCAAAACCCAGTACTCTGCTGCAGCTCTCTACTAAGCATCCCTGACAGCAGCTGCTGCTGCTCCCAGGGTATTTTGGGGAGTGTGTTACTTCCTGATCATCCCTCAAAGTTGTTCCTCAAAAACCCCAACTGGTTGGGTTGGGATGCTGTAGGCAGTGGGGAATATGGTGCAGACTTTCAAGCCCTTTCAACCTCTGCCAAGAAACTAGTAACCAGCCCTGATTTTACAGCATGGAGTCACAAATTCTGGTATATTGTCCTGAGCACACCAGAGACTTGCATGGTGGGCAAGAAGTAATTACCTTTCATTTGTCAACATTAGGATTTTTGTTGTCTTGAGCTACTGGGTTTGCTCCCCCTCCATCGTGGCAAGATCAAAGGTAAGATCTTATTTCTGGGTCACCGCTGTCCATCAGATAAGTTTGTTTGTGGCCTTGGGAAAAAGCAGTGACGTGAGAATAGGGAATTTAAACCCTGTCATTAAGATAATTCTTTCTAATTGTCAATTCTAAATTCTTTCAAACTTCATTCAGCTTAACTATGCAAAATGCAGCACTGCAGAAATTGCCTGGAGAACAATCAGTTGAACTAATGCAGATGTTACAAAAATATTTCTGAAGCAGCATGACTGTTATTTCTAGTTTGAGGGGTTGATAAACAGTTACTGTGTCTGCCTTGGTGCTGGCCTGAACCATGTTAAGCTGATGCCTTGCAGTGTTTAATGTACTTTTTTGTGGGGGGTGGTTGGCAAATTTCTATTTCAGATAAACTTAATTAAACTCCTGTTTGCACACCATTGGTCAGGGCCCATGTAGATCTATATTAGGATGGTACATTTGTAATTTGGGGTTTGGCATGCTTAATTGTGGACTTCCTTGGCTTCAGCATTTCCAGATTATTGTTATTTTGTGGTGGTTCATTCGGCCTGAAGATTGAACATCTGTTTTGTGGATGAAGGGGGGAAAAAGAAGTATTTGCTTTAATTCTGGCCCCCCTCAAAGCTGTTTAGAGAATTGTGACATTTTGTTACCATCCAGATGTTTTTTATCTAGTGAAAAGGATATTGCCTGAATGTTTGAATAAAAACTTGTTTCAGAAGAATGCCAGCATACTACTACAATTCTGAGTTTTAAACAAAAGGTGGAGCATGTCAGGTAGGGTTAGCAAATGGAGTCTCTTTTGCTGATCCATGGAAGTGTTGAATTGTATCACTTCGGTTTTTCTCCTTGGAAATAAATATTAAATGTCTGTTTGTAAGTTGTTGAGAAGATAAATTCTTGCTGCTTTTCCTGCTGAGGAGCAATAGCTGCAGAAAAGCATCCTGATATCTTATACGGTGATTTACACCTTGATTCAAGTGACTTTGCCTACTATTGTCTTCTTTAATGATACTGATTGGTAAGCAAAATAGTGATGAGAATGCACTAGGAGTTAAATTCTGTCAACTACCAGTGTGAGGCAATGCCTCCATCTTGGCTCTGTGTTGTGAAAACTGCTTCTTGCAATCCTAGCGTTAAGAATAATTTTAACGAGCAGCTCCTTGCTTGTGTTTTTGTTTATTTATAATGGAGTAGGACAAAAGCATGCACCATACTTGCTCCTTTTACACACACACATGCACGCACAATGCTAGCAACAGTTAACAATGCATCTTAAATGATGAGCTATCCATGGTGACTTTGAACTTTTCTCCCTGTTAGTTAACTTCTTCAAATTTAACGTCTGTCAGTAGAAATAAACCATTTTAAAAGAGTTCAGAAACTGTTTTGAAATTACTTTAGAAGTATCTGGTACTTTACAAGTCATTACGATGAAAGTGCAGATTATGAAAACATTGTCACATGACAGCAGCATCCTTGTGGTTGTGCTATGAAAGACCATCCTCATTGTAGTTACTTGTTTATGTAAGCCTAAGCAAATTGGTGTTATTTTCCAGCAGTTGGTGTCTAGCCGTACTTTTCCTCTTTTTATTCTGGTGATTCTTTCTTGAAGTTTAAAGTAGTAATATAATGTTGAAATTAGATGATGGCATGAATTATTACCCTGGAGTCTTCCTAGTTCATGTTGCTTTTACTTGAAACAGAGAAATTAGAAATTCACTTTAAGGGATATCTTATTGTTCCAGCACTCATTAATTCAAAAAACCCCTTGGAGCTGCTGGTACAGTTGTTTTTTGAAGCTGGTGCTGTGGTTGGTACAGATGCTTTAAAGCAATTCTTGTGTGTGTTTGGTTTGGTTATTTTATCTTACGCCGACCTGATCATTCTGTTGAAGAAGGTCCTAATGCATCTGAAGAAACATGCATGTACCAGCCAGCATCCCTTGCATTAAGGCAGATGCCCACTCCTTCCCCCAGGTGAGAGTGGGAAGAGGTTCTCCAGCCTTGCTGAGTGGCAAAGCAACAATCATCTCTAAGCAATCCTTAACAAGCAAGCATTAATGGAGGTCATTAGGAGAAGCTACACTCCTGGTAGATAATGACTGAAATAAGTCTAGAGGTTCTGGATGGTAATGGGAAGGCAACCTGACGTGTTGGCTTTAAAGGGGGAACTGCAGAAAAATGAGAAAACTGAGGAAGCCATGCAGAATTTTTTGGACTTTTCAGACAAAGGTCAGAAGAAGCTTTTCAGAGGAGTTGGAGGCTTCAAGAGAACACAAAGTATCATTTTGGATTTTAAAACAGCAAGAAAATGCTGCCCAAGAGATGGGTGTGGAATAGATGCAATATGGAAATAATCAGTAAAGGAGGTTGAGCAAGTGAGAGAATTGCACTGGATGGAGCGAACTGACCTAGGTCAGGGAAGTACAGAAAGGATTCTTAAAAAAGACAACTACACAAACTAAATGGAAGTTTTGTCCAATGGTAAATAAGATTTGAAGTCCCTCAATGTGTAGCAGAGAGAGAAAAAAGTATCCTGTGTTGAAAGGGGAAAAGGAGCATGATTCAGTTGTGGACAGCATGATGGTGGCACTTCCAGCAAAAATGTTGAGATTTACATAGAAAATGATGAGTGCCTCTTGATTATTTTTTTTTTTAATTTTTTTTTTTAATCCCATCTGAGCAGTATGCAGAGAAACCTGGTGTGCTGCCGCATGCCTTGTGGATTAGCCTGCTGCTGATGTGAGTCCAGTTTGTACCATAGTTGACATGACTTAGGGTGAGTGTGTTCATGATTTCACATGTTACAATGCCAAATGCTATGGGTTTGTCCTTTCAAAATGTGTTTTATGTTTATTAGTAAAATGTGGCATTTTCTTCTGATAGCAGAAGTCAGAGTAGTAAAAATACAAATTCCCTAGAATATCTTGAGAGAAAGGAGTTAATTGTTTTGGACACAGAAGACTAAAAAGGCCAAGAAAAATCTTTTTTCTTTTTAATCAGATGCAGCAATGTTTAGTTTCCTGCCTTCATGATGGGACGTTTATCTGCCTTAGAAAAGAGCTTTTAAGTGAACATCTTGCTACCACTGACACAGATAAGGGAAGATGTTTGTTATTTTCCCTTCAAGATGTTCTTGGTCATTTCCATTAATCTGAAAATAAGTGTCACGATGGGCCAAATGAGAATCTGTTCTGCTTCCACCAATGCTGTAATGTCATGTCCTCAGATACCTTTTGCCATGAGTAACCAACAACAGGAAATCTCATGGGTACGTGTTGCAGAAAGAATGGTGATGGGGGTCTCTGACTTCAGCAGGGTTGGACCTGGAGCAAACGCTTGGGGAAGTGGGAGTCCTCCTGCTTCCCTTGCCTGCCATGGAGGTCATCAACGAAATGCATTTGAACTTCATGGGCACAGGATCAGACTCTTGGTTTGCCAGAGTAAACAAACAAAAAAAACAAAAACCAAAACAAAACCCCAAACCAATCCAACCAAACAAAAAAACCCCAGACCCAAAAAACAAAACAACAAAAAACACAACCCCAAGACAAAAAACAATTCCTGAAAGAATGAGCAGTTTCTAATTTGGGGAATAATCTACTCACCGAAGAGCCTTCATGGTGGCCACAGTAAAACATCTGAAGTTCCCTTCTGGGGATAAACATCAGAGGAGGTAAAGGAGAAAGGCAGACATGCATAGGTTAATTACAGATGCTTGAACTGTGTGCCCTTTGGTGGAACCCAGTGCATAACTGTGGTCAGCCTGCTTTTGTCATGCTTGAAAGGAGTATGAGGCATGGTGACAGGCAAAATAGAGTGGCATATGGAAAAGATTTCCCTGCAAGATAAATGCTTCAGGGTAGTGTACTATCTACTGAATTTTTTGCATTGAAAATCTGTGAATGGGGATTTTTTTTCTTTTATATATTCAGATTGATCTTCTGCTTTTTGGGGGGATGGGCAGGGGCTCTGTTCTTGCCCCGGTGGGATGATTGGGAAGATGTCTCTCCTGACCCATGTGTTCTCTGTGAGAGCAGGTGATTTCTTGGGGGGAGGGCCACTGCACAGCGGCACTATTTTATTGATGTAAATTAGTTCAGGGTGTGGTAGACGAATAAAGTGACAGATTGTCGTCTTAACCTTGCAGTGGGGAAGAAGGCACAGTTTCACACCACGCTGCCTCTGCAGAGGTCATGAAAATGTTTAGCGTGGGTAAGGAGGCTCCGCCTGACACGTTGTTGCTGAACTCTTTGCAGGATGTATTCTGTCATGGGAAGACTTAGCAGCAGTCTTGTAGTACTCATATTATTAATTACTGATACCAGAACAATGATCTTTCCCTGATTAGCCACAGAGCTCCTATTCAAAAAGGTTTGACTGATGTAATTTTTTTTTTTTTTTTTTTTGAAGCACAGGCTGCGCTGTGAATGCAAATGGCGTTGATTCGAGATCCTCTGTTGATTATTGTGTTGTGGAAGAGTCCTACTGAATGCAAGGGCAATTTTTTAAGTTTGTGTTGAAATCATTTTCTTTCTAGCCTTGGATTACCACTGAAAAATTCATCCTTTTTCTTTACACAAGCAAGGCTAACAGCTATATTGCACTCCTTAAAGTGAAGACTGAGGCAGTGGAAACTGTAAGTCTCTTCTAGCTTCAGGAAGTTGCAGACTTCCCTGGAGCACCTTTTAAAAACTCTTTGAGGTGTACAGGTGTGAGCTGGCTGAAGGCAGAAGGGAAAGTAGGAAAGATGAGTTCCTTTTGTTTTGTTTTGTTTTGGTTTTTTTTTTTTTTTCTTTTGTAATATGCTTTTGGACTTCTGCATTTTGTAAGATGCTTTTCAGGTGACTGGGCAAGTTGAGGTTAAATTTCCCAAGGTGTTGTTTGATGTTATTTTGTTTTGGTTTGGCTTAAGTAAAAGCTGAATGCTCTGGCCAGCTGTTGCTGTTCAGTAAAGCAATCTGCAAGGTGATACACAGCTAAACATGCTGCTGTCCTGCTTTTGATGCTTTTAGTGGCTAAGAGGTGGTTGTGCTATATATTATGTGGAATGTACGCTTTGGCTGACAAAGTGCAATCAAAGCAGGCATCATACAAACATAGAAGCAGATGTATTACTTACGTGGAACCATAGCAATAATAAAACACCTGATTCTGTGGTGTATCTTTGTGACACTGAATCACTTCCAAGACAATTGTTTAGGACATTGTCGCTCTGAAGTTGGAGCAGCACTGTTGTAGACAGTATCTGCTTTGACACGTTCAGTGGCTCCATTAGATCTGAACTTGGGAAAGTTTTTGTCCTTCTGCTTTTTTGGTTGTCGAAGTCACAAGTGCTCAGATTAAAAAAAAAAACCAAAACAAAACAAAACACCACACTTGAGAAAAGCCAGAAAGCAGATGATGTTTTCAACAGCCAGAAGAGGGGATCTCCACAGCACTTGCTGTCCAGAGGTCTTGCTGGAGGCTGTTCTCCTGGTCTCTCTCAGCACTTAGGCAGGAGGCTGTGTCAGCCTACCTCACTGCCAACCCTTTTGCAGATGTTTGTAAGCCTTCACCGTCACACAGGACGTCCTGTAAGTGCAGCTCTGCTAGCGCTCCTGCAGCTCCAGGCATTGGGCTGCAGCCCCCAGCTTGATGGATGGAATATTACAAAATCTTATTGTGCTACCGTATAGCCAGTGATGGCAGGAGAGAGGGGTTAGTACCAACCGATTCTGGGGGTTTGGGCCAACCGGCTCAATTGTCCATTGTAGTTGCCAGTTTATTTATTATTAACAAGTCATTTGTTGATGGCAGTGAAACATTTAAAGTACTGCATTATTCTTGTTGCATGTGTCCCTCCCCCCTTCCTCCTTCCCTCCCTTTTAAGCCTTAATGATATTTTGTCCAGCCAGTTTCTTTGTTGTTGTTCATCTTTTGTGTCAGGTTGGAAAATGATCCTTTTTTTCTTTTTTTTCTTTTTTTTTTTTTTAAATAATTGCTCTGGAAATGTTTGTGCACAAACAGTGCATTACTTCACCAGTAACAGAAGTTCTGTGAGCAGAAATATCTGGATAGAAGTTGATGCTGTTCGGTTAACCCACTCAGCCTGTGAAAGAAAAGGTCTGATCTCTTAAACAATACCTGCAAAGAACTGACAATTTAATAGCAAAGTGAATTAACCATTGATTACTGCAAAGAAATGACTAAGTCATTTCTCCACAGGGACCGGGATTTGATGGAAAAATGTTTCTGGATATGGATTGATTTCCAGTTGCAGTTTGGGCAAATGTGTGTGCTGTGATGAGGTATTACTTACATAAGCATCTTTTACTCTGTATAGTTATTGCCTGTCTTGGTGCATGTGAAAAATTATGGTTTGCCCCTGTGTGATGTACTAGCATAACCTCAGCATGGAAAATTCACCTCGTTTCCTGTGAGGATCTGAATTTCTTCTGCAGAAGTGAACGAGTAGCTCGGTTTCATTGCATCTTCAGCCTGTCGTTGGTCTTTCTTCTCAGACCCGGCCAGTTTCTTGGGGCTGGTTGTAACTTCTGTGATACTCACTTTTGCTAGTGGGAAAGGGCAGAGACCATCAAGTATGTTTTACTGTGGGTTTGGGGGTTGAGGTTTTTTGCAATATTTGCAAGGTAGAGATTTCCTATTGTTGTGTCTGAACTTTCTATATGTTAGCAAATTCCAGTAAAATCTATTTTTCTAGACAGTGAAGTTGGACTCAAGAAATGTCTGGCTTTACTGGCAGAGGCTGTTTCCAGGGGGGGTGATGGTACAGCCAGCATGGGAAACAGAGCGATGTTGTCCCTTTCCTCTGGCACTCCTCTTCCAGACTGCCACAACCCTCAGTAAAACCTCACAAATCTATTTTCACAGTGAATTTATTCACTCTTATGAAAAGCTTCCAAATGGGCAAGATGCTATAGCTCCATAGCTCTTTAAAGCAGTCTGTCCAGTGGCTAGAAGCAACAGATGGGAAGGCTTTGAGAGGTGGCATGTTTGCATAACTGGTCCTCACTGGACAACAGAGGGTAATGTTGCATGTGCTGTAATAACAGGTAGAACTTGTGCAATTTGTTGGTTGTTGGTCTGAAGGCATGCTGAATAGTTGCATCCATTTCCTTCTGTGAGGATGTATACGAAAAGTGGTACAACCCAGTCAGTGCTCACATCAGTCCCTGTGACATTAGAAATAGATAACTGTGTTCCATGCTATTACTGACAAAATAATTTCCAACTCCAGAAGTGTAATTTCAGATTCACTGCTATTTAACCTGTTTAATCAGTACCATTTACGACATATATTCCGATACTTATTGCTATAGTAATAGATGGTAGATGCGATGACAGACTTTTTTCCTGCTTTTGGGAGAGGGTTGTCAGGTGAAAGAGCCAGGCTGATACCAACCGAGCTGCAGAATTTGTACAGTAAAAACGTGTGTATTCAAATACATACACTGTAACAAAGTTTGACAGGGTGTCCTGGTTTCAGCTGGATAGAGTCAACTGTCTTCCTAGTAGCTGGTACAGTGCTGTGTTTTGAGTTCAGTATGAGAAGAATGTTGATAACACACTGATGTTTTCAGTTGTTGCTCAGTAGTGTTTAGACTAAAGTCAAGGATTTTTCAGCTTCCCATGCCCAGCCAGCGAGAAAGCTGGAGGGGCACAAGAAGTTGACACAGGACACAGCCAGGGCACCTGACCCAAACTGGCCAACGGGGTATTCCATACCATGGGATGTCATGCCCAGTATATAAACTGGGGGGAGTGGGGGTGGGGATCGCTGCTGGGGGACTAACTGGGTGTCGATCACAGGCTGGGTTTAAACCACAACACAGGGACAGTTAATTTTGTGTTATTTTCTAAACTGTATTGATGCATCTGCTGAGGCAATAGACGGGAACGTCTGTTTTCTGAGACATCAGAAATTTGATGGGGAGTCAGTAGGGAAAGAGTCTTATTAAGTGGGAAAAGACTTGTTGCGGTTGTTCAGAAGGACTTACAAGGCAAGAGTACAACAATGGGCCACACCATCTGTCTGGAAGTCTCTTTTATTTCTTTTCTGCTTCTTTTGCCCAATACTGAATCACAGCTATTAACTTATTGCAGCTTTCTTAATTGCTGAGCAAGTTAACACAGGGCACAGAAGGTTATCTTCATTTCAGGCAGAACATACCCTGGAACAAGTAGAGAGGGTAGAACTGAGGGGAAATATGCATTGTAGAGGTCATAACCACTTCAATTAGTTCAGCTTGTTCTTATGCTTTGGCAGGTCAACCAGTAAAGTTTCATGAGCCTTATGCAGCTCATTCTGCACATTTATTTGTTATAGTACACCACGTACCAAACTCACTTCAAGATTCAGCAGTCTGGTCCCTGATACAAAACAAGACTTTTGCAGAAACAGCACTCCAGACATGCCATGCGAGGAAAGAGGAGAAAAGTCCTGAGGTGACAGGACAGGGAACTGGCATGTGGCTTTTCCCCTCATTTTAACTAGTAGTGAACTGATGAATGCAAACAAAAAAATAAAAAATGAGTGCTGTGTTTATGCAAAGGCTTGCTGAAACTAACTGAAAGAAGTCAACACTGACATCAGAGTTTGAATCATCTTGCAATTTCAGGGAGAGCAAGAGCTTCTTATGTGCATTTCTGTGGTGTGGTTTGCCCTTTGCCGGTCTGCTGAGACTGTCGTTTCACAGTTGCAGGTACCTCTGCTCACGTACGAAATCATGTTGACAGATCCTGGGGTTTTTTAGGGGTTTTTTTATCAATTGCTTTAAAGTATATGTCAAGAGAAGTTTCAATGTTTGAAGAGTCACTATTAAATAACTTTTTCAGACCACTTTTAAGCTAGTGAATTGCATTTGTGTAAGTGAATCTGTACATCTACTGTTCAAAGTGACAACATCAAAGGTGGTGAAGGCTTTACTTAAAATAATGTAAGGACTCAGAAGAGTTAATATCTTTCTGTTAGGAAGAAGATCTAGTGCTCTTTAACTTGCAAAAGAAAATCCAAATTATTGCAGTAGTTCCTAGCAGTCTCTATAGTAAAGGAAGGAGTAACAGGAAGGCCTCTTCTCTTTCTTAGCAGCATGAAATTGAAACAAATTTTTCTGCCTTTCATGTTTATTTTCTTATATACTAGACAGTTTATCTGTAGTTGTTCATTTATTAACCAAGTGGTTGCTGGAGAGCAGAAAAACACCTCTGAGTCCATAGTAGGTACCTAAAAATTCATATTATCGCCATCACTTTAACAAGTGGTAAAATGAAGTGGTAGGCAGGTCAGGTCATTGCTGTTGCTCTTCCCTGGATGGTGATCGCTTGCCTTTTTGCTTCGTAAGGCTGCCATGGTGGGGTCATGCTTTTATTTGTGTGTTGAACAAACTAATGCTTACAGGCAGCAGTTGTTTAGTGAAGGAGGCTGCCAGAGGTGAGTGATGCCAAATGATTACTTTTGGATGGCAGGATTTCAGATGCCACATGAAATCTGGAATGTCTCTGAAGTGACATCTGGAAGTGGGACCCTTATGTGAGATCTTTTTATTACTCTTTCACCTTTTTACATGTTGTTTGAATGTTTTATTTCCCTTGATGGGTTTATGGGTTCTATCCATCTGGGATCAATTAGGACTTAAAACTGTCCTCTGAGAAACTGTAAGTTAGTCCTTTATTCACTAGAGGTGTGCAGGGAGCTTTGGTTAGCTAAGTCACATTTAACAGCTTCAAGGTCATACCAAATCAGCATCTTCAGTCATGTAATACAGAAACTTGAAGCCTGTGAAGTCAAGCTGTGGTACCAAAAGATGCTCTGGTAGGGGTGCAGGAAACCAAAGCTGAAAGGCGGTAACAATGCAGGACACCTGAAATTGTCTGACACAGGAGACAGCCACAGATTGTGAAAACCCAATTAGCCTGTCAGTCTCAGCACCTTACTCTAGCAGAGGCACTGTGTATTGGCCCAGATGAGATACACAGTGATGCAGAAGTTGTTGGTATTGCCGTATTACTCCTATATTGCAGGATATGATGTACTGTGCAAGAAACTGGGGAGGAATAAGGGTAATAATCTTTGTCATTGTAGTGCATTTTCCAGAAGCAGTTCCTTCAAGATGGATGTTTTTGTGATGCATGATTGCATTTCTCCTAACTACTCCAAGTAATGACAAAACTGCATGGTTCCTCTTTTCTGTGGTCTTGGACAGCTGATCCAGAAATCATGATGCTTAATCATAGCATGTCGGAGAGCAGTATGTGTTGTTTGGTGAGGATGCATTCCTGCTCTGTGTGTTAGATACACGCTGCTCTGCTGAGCATTAGCTGATTATTATTTTTCCTCCATTAACCAAAAACTCAATGTGTTACCATAAATTACTATCTAAATGTTGTAGTTTATGGTGAAACATCATTTCTTAGAGATGAGTCACCTTCACAGAGGATAAGAAATTCTATGATCTTCATTTTACAATTTTTAAATACAGATCCAACGTGTTTCCCCACTTTGCAGTCCTCTAGATGCAGTCTGTAAAGACAGCAGTGTCTATCAAGAGAAGAGTTCGTAGAGCGGTATTCGCTCATGACACCTGCAGTTCCAGTGTTTGGGAATTATATGTGTGAATCTACTTCCAAATTTGGGTCTTTTTTTCAATGCTTTGTAGTGCAGCAAGCCATCAAAATCTCATTAGTAAGAAGCCACTCCTGTGCTTTTGTGTTTCAGACTTTCTTTTTAGTAGAGATTACATTTTCTGTCATAGTGCCCTTTAGTGAAGTTCGTTTGAGGATCCTGTTCCCTTTATTTGCAGTTCTTGAAAAACATGGGGCTGCACCCTGAACTCACACGGATATCAAATTAGGAGCCACCTTTGTTTGCTTGGATGCAGTCAGCCTGTTTTTGCACTGCCGTGAAAGCACAGTCCCCTCTGTGATTCATTATTGCTGAAGAAGACGAGGCGGGTTGGGATCGGGGGGAGAGTCCTTTTGTAAAGTCTAACCTGTTTTCAGCTGGAATGCTTTTAGGAGCCTAACTGGCAGAAAGTCTTAATCATTGTGTGTATGCTGTGCTCAGGAGGTTGAGAACCAAGGTGTGTGTAGAAGAGCCTTCCTTTTCCTAGCCAAACTGAGGGATCAGCGCAATACAAGCAATGAAAATGCAGCTAGGTGCAGAAGGGGAAATGTGAAATGGTCGTAGGCTTAGGAATTTCTTACTAATCCTGTGTTTTGTATTTCTTGGACAGTGGTGAAAAATGACTACAGGCATATTTCTCTCACCTGCGTTGAAGTGCTCATTGGATTTTATGGGGTTAAGGTTTTTCTGACATTTATGTTCTACCTGGAGTACACAGAGCTAGCTAAAGGCTGAACAGACTTAAGATTTTTTTTTTCTTTAGTTTTTCTCTTCTGTTCTGTGATGCTCCCTAGTAAAAATGATCGTTTTCTCTCCTTTTTATATGTGGAAAACAGGATTCTAAGCATACCTCTGGTTTTGGTCTAGATAGCGTTCCCTAAAGCCTGCTTCATCTGTTCCCCATCTTCATTATCCAAAAGCGGCAGCATTTTAGGATTAAGAGAAGAGAATAAATTTTAAAAGAAACTAATAATGAGCTGCTGTACTTAAGCGTGTTTTGAGAAGAACAGAAACAAAGGTCTTCTGAGGTCTTATTTAAGTTACATTTGTGACAGCTCACAAGACAGTGATGAAATGTGCTGGTTGAGGATCTTGAGGCTGTTGGTGGAGTTTTACTGAAATTCAATCTCTTCTTGGTCAAATAGCAAAGCTTCCCTAAATCAGAAGAGCAGTAGTTTCAAGTTGATGCTATTTGTTTCCTTCATCTGTCATGCACAGTGGAAAAATTAGTGAATTTCAGAAAACAGACAAAACTCTGTTTTTGAAAAGAAAACAGGAAGCCTGAAGGATGTGTATCTAGATTCTTTGACTTCAGTGAAGGCTTTCTTGGAGGAATGCTAATCTCCATTTTCTGTCCTCTCTGTGAGTATAGTAGTAGAAATTTGGAGCAAGGAGTGGAAAGAATGAAAGGTTACTAGCAAGAAATGAGTAGGAAAGAATAGGGGTCACTGGAAAGCTATATAAAGATGGAAAAAGTGATCCTAGGGCTTGGAAGATGAGACAGCTACATGTGACGTAAGGCATGTGGGGATGTGTTGAAATGTGAAGCAGGCATTTCAGGATGATGCTTTTTAAGAAGGAGGAATAATTTCCACAGTGGTGTGCAAAGACTGAGTCTAAATGAACAAGACAAAAAAAAAAAATGGCGGCATAACTGACTCAGGAAAGCATCTGGAGTGCAACTTTCCTACAGCACTTATCTGTTCTTTCTTGGCTTGGTAAGTAAGTGTTGCCTTTGAAAAAATGAACCAGTGGCCAGGAAAGTTACTAGTATTGTCTGTATGACAGCACCACGGTCTCAGTTTGAAAAATACCAGTTAGGTTTGGGGTCATTTTTGGTATGTTTGTTGGATCCTGAATACACTTAGTATGAGTGGTTTTCCGCTGTGATTTACAGAATAGGAAGTGGTAGATACAGAGAGCGGTAGGTGTCTCTCCAAAATCCTTTCTCTGGTGGCTAATTTGTGGGTTGTGTGGTATATGTCTGAGCTGATTGAGGGAAAAAAACTGAAGTAGCCTTAGTCCGGAATTTTTAAATGGGATTAATTTCTTGGCCATTTACAGTTTTCTCCCCTTTTGTTAGGTTTTCTTTGCACATAAGAGTAGGAGCATATGCAGAAGCTGATCTAACCTTGCTAAACATGATAGTTATGGAAATAAGTTCATTCTGTTGGATCATCTGATCAAACTTTACACAAGAATTTAGTATATTCACTGACAGCAAATCTGTGCCTATCTGGCAAAAATAGTAAATACGGTTAAAATAAATTAAGGCTAAGGATGGCATGATATTTAAATTATTTTTTTGTAACACAGAAGAAAAGTTCATGTGATCATGGAACTGTAAACAATAGGTGTTGAGGAATTAAATGTATCCTAAATTCCAGCAAGTAATTCTACGAGTAATCTCCTGTGAGGGCTTTTTTTTTTTTTTTTAATTTGGTGTGGGGGAAAAAAAAACAAAAACAAAACCAAAAAAACCCCCGAAACGTTAACATGATTCCAGTGTTCTGGTGGTGACCATCTTTCCTTGCAAATGTGTACATGGTGTGTGCATTAGCCTTCTGACTGTATTCAGTTTGTGTGAATTCTGGTTTGTGTGGTCAAGTGAATTGTTTTGCTGTTCTGGACCAAATTCCAATGTGCCCATTGAAACTTCTCCTGCAAATCTGTTGTGAATGGTCATGTAAGCAAGTTGCGTTGTGCAAACTCACAGGATGGTTTTGCAGCAGCCGAGGGGCTTGGGTGTTGACTGCATATCCAGTTCTCTTGTCTATTCTCAACAATTATTTTTTTTCCTTCCTACTAGGAGCAAATGACAGCATGACTAGGGTCTGAGGAAGTGCTTCTGTCTTCCTACCAAGGGTCTGTGGGTGCAGAGGAAGGGTGCAAGGACAGCAGGGACATTTTGAGCTACTATGGATATCCCCACTGATTTGGTGCCATCCTCCATGATGTCCCAACCTGAAGTGATTGAGGTGAGTGGACCACGATGGAACTCTGACAGCTGAACCGACTGAACCTCCTTCTTACTTATTGAATCCTAGCTTTGTCTCCTGTCTCATTTCTGAGTCATCGAGGGAACTTTTCCTGAAGTATTGTATTAAAGACTCTCATAATTTGCTAAGAGTGTTGTTATACTTCGACACATGATATTCCTGTGTTATACTATTATTTGTAGAAGAAAATATATGGCAAAATACAATCTTTATTGACTCCATGTAGGTGATCCCTGCACTATGGTTTGATTTTTACTGTGCATAATGAATACAAAGTAGAAGAAGGTCATAATGTAGTTCAATTGGAATAATACCGCAGGAAATTTCAGGTTCAGTGTTCTTATCAGAAAAGCTAAAGTTTTAAGCCAAAAGCAGCAATAAAATTGATAACATACTTAAAATACTAACACACTAATCTTGCTTTCATGAATCAAAGAGCATGTTTCAGACTTGATATTTATAAATACCTAAGTGATTTCTTCAGCTCTATGTACCGAACACCAAGTTCTTGTGTTTTCTGGTGAAGTAAATTCTACAAACAGAAAAGTAGGTGTTAATAACAGTGAAGATTTCATCTCAGAAAAGCATTTTTGAAGTCCTTTTGACTTCATAGAGACCCAAGTGTCTGTTACAACTTAAAACTTCTAAGGATGTGTATTTTGCTGAAGAGGGCACCACAACTGGTTAAAGTAGATGTCAGAAAATTTGAGATCTAATGTTTATTTTGCTTTTTTATTGTTGTTGTTTGCTGGAGATTCTTTGGCTCAGGAGACTACACCTCTTAGCAATATGCACTGAGAAGTGCAGTAGTTCAGAGATCCCTGGACCCTGTGAAGTTACAAAAAACGTGTCCGCTAATAGGTGGTGATGTGAAATGAGCTGAATCCAAAATCTGCCTTGGAGAAACTTCTTTGTGCTGCTCTTCCTCCCGTGTTTCAAATGGAGAACTAGTATATTTTAGAAGTATTTTTGCTGTTTTTCAAGTCTCTGTCCCTGTTAGGGTCAGAGAAGGATTTTGTGTCTTTACAGCAGGATAGAATACCTGCTAGGAGTTGGATGCTGTATGGTTGTGTCCCAGGCTGCCTGGCTGCTGCCAGACTGTTCTCCCTTTCTGGAGAAAGGCTCCCCCAGACCATTTCCCCGCATGTTCTGAAAGACATTTGTACCTCTGCCTCCATGGTTTCTCTCTTCAGACCCTTCTTTATGTATAAAAAATTTGTGTATCTAAGGGTTGCTCTTCAGGATAAATGCCCTCTCAAAGGGAAAATAAGGTCAACTGTGGTACAAGAATAGGTGGAAGAAAAGCTATTGCTTGTCAAGGACTTGTTGATCAGCATAGTCACCATTCTATTGTACTTAACACACAAACAAATACACATCTCCTGTGTCTGCAGGGACTTTCTGCTGAATAAATCCTGCCCTGGACTTGCATCACTAGACCAAAGACTAGAGATAAATGGATGATTCTGGTCATTGACTGGTAATCCAGACAGCTCTTCCTCCACACTTGGGTTTTAGAGACTGTGCTTCAATGAGATTTGACTTGGGAGCCAAAAAGAAGTGGCAACAGGAAGCAAAGGAAAGACTGGTATCTCAGTGTGGGAGATGATGGTAGAAAAATATCATTGTCTCAACCTCATGTTGTAAAAATGGACTCAAGTTTGATATCCATATGGG
Source organism: Buteo buteo (assembly GCF_964188355.1). Classification (NCBI taxonomy): domain Eukaryota; kingdom Metazoa; phylum Chordata; class Aves; order Accipitriformes; family Accipitridae; genus Buteo; species Buteo buteo. Next base: position 75,826,176 of record NC_134204.1, read on the forward strand.
CAGACTTACATGCATGCATGAATTCTCACAGACTTCATTAAACCATTGTGGGTCTGATGGTTAATATAAGTCTTGAATCCTATGTAAAGGAGTAACATCTCCAAACAGTCAGCTGGGAGCCATGTGTATGTTTCTGAGGTTAAGGAAGAGCCTTTTAACAGGCAAGAACATAGTGAGACACGTAGCTAAAGAGACAACTCGTTAGATGGAAGTATTGAAGTAAAGCACTTTTCAGACTGGGACTGCATGGGCTTCCCTTTCACATTTGTGTTGACATACAAATGAATTTTGGATATAGTTTAGAAAACTATATTCATTAAAATACTTTTTTTTTTCTGGAGGACATTATTTTGCCTTTTAAAACTGAGCAGATGCCACAGAGTGCTGCAGAAGACATTTAGAGACTGATGTTTTAAGGAAGCGATTTTTTTTTAACTTGGAAGTAACCTTGCATGCCTTCCGCATGAGCTAGATGGCATCTCAGTTACAAAAGGAAGTGTTTTGCTACCTTACTTTAAACTTTCTTTATCTTTAATCTTTTTTTTTATCTTTAAGCTTTCCTTTAGCATTGCCAAGATAGTTGGTTTCCTTCATATTTCGTCAAAGTAGTCTTAGAATTATCTATTTTGTATACACATGTATGTGTATATACATATGTGTATACATCTCAGTAATAAATATTCCTCTGCCTATCATCAGTCCTTTAACTGCACATGGCAAACAAGAATAGACCCTTGTTTACCACAGGGGAGAATCCCAGAGACCTCAGCAGGATCTTTTGCAATCTGAAGCCCACCATGCCAGGTTTTTGCTTGGGCTTGAATCCTACAGATGCTTGTCGTAGTACCACAATGAGGGAAGTTCCTGCTAATTTAATTGCAAATGGTATCTTTCTCAAGATTTGTCTTCTGAGTCAGGTAACAAAAGATTCACATTTTGAAAAAGTTTTTGAAAGTTACTTCTTGATACCAGGTATGAAATTGTTGTTAGTGTTTCAAAATGTTCTTATTGCTAGTGTGTCAACGTAGAAACTGATTTTGGTGCTCTCTACAACCCTCTACTGAAGCAACACATTTTCCACAGTCATGTCTTTTCATACCCTCCCTGTCCAAAGGTCTCTGCTCCCATCTTCTTTCCCCCTCAGCACCCTGTTACCAGATGTAAGAAGTGGTGATTAAGAGCACAGACTTAAGGCATCTTGGTCATGTTTAAATGTGAAGGATAAGTAACGTTTCAGGGTAGTTTAGCTATCCATAGCTCAAATCTGGAGTAGAAAATAGTTCTGGAACACCATTCACAATATGTCACAGTCGTCAGTGAAATGAAAAAAAATTCCAGAATATGCTTTGAGTTTTTGGCAATGGGGTTTTACTGTAGCACAGAATATAGTGATTTCAGATTAGATAAGCCATTCTGCTCTTAAAGAGAGAGAAACAAAATGTAACAGAACTTTTTGACTTTTAAATTGGGGATATTCTGTGGTATGTGTGACCACTTCATACCTCAGCTATAAGCAAAATTATATAATAGAAACCTGATTAGTCTGATAACGCAGTAAGCAGAAAGTTAAATAATTCTGTAAGAAGCATTTACTGTCCCAGAGGGCTTTACGGTTCGCAAAAAGGAACCATAACAAGTGGTGATCTAAACTGATTAATGTATTCTGTGGAGTGATTAGTATCTTCTCTCTTTGTGAATGGCATGAGATGAATTCTGCAGTAAAAGCTTTGAAGAAGAAATGATTTGAGCTCCAGTTGCTTAATGAACCAGGGACTTCCAACAGTGCTTCAGAAATGCTTAAAACAAGAAAACAACAAAAATTCATCATTCTCTTTCTGCTTTTGCCAGCAGTGGATCCTACCAGCCAAATACTAGAAGTAAATGAGTACCTTTAAGTAACTGCCTTGCAGCTGTTCCAAAAAGAAATCCAGAGCAGTTTCCATTATAGTGGCCTTTCATGGCCATGTGGTTACCAGAGCCAAAAAACACTTCTCCCTGTCTGTGCCAGTGAATACTTCTCTATTTTCCTTTCTTTTTGTTTGAATTAGAGTGGAAGAGATTTAAACTATTCTTGCCACAGAATGGTCATCCTCAGTACCTTTTTCTTCTTTATAATCATGCTTCAGAACAGACTCCTGTGGGGTGGCACAACTGTTGTAACCCTTTTCCCCAACAAAGCCCAATACGATTTGCATTTTGGATTTGGTGCCCAAATTTCTGCAGCCATCAAATGCGTGGATTTTTTTTCCCCCCTTCTAGGTGAGTAAACAAATTAACCTCTTTACCAAAACAGACCTCTGGTGGTGGTAAATAAGGTAAACAAGAGAACAAAAGGAAATGGTGAGACTGGAAGCAACAGTTTGTGATTAGCAGTATATCCAGGCATCACAGGGGAAGCTTAAATACCAGTATGCTTTTTTTTAAATTCTTACACTAGATGAGATTCCCAGAAGTTCAAAATACATCTCCATTTTGTTCAAAGTAGACCAATACCGCCTTATAGGCAGCTGCTCAGTACTGTAGGAACAAGTTACTGATAGAGAACCCATTGTTGCCAGGCCCCTGAGAGAGAAAGATTTTTCTGTATTCTGTTTATATATTTCACAAAGCAATGCATCAAAGCAAATGAAACCCAAACTGTCTGATGTATATTTTGAGAAAAAAAATGTACTTGCCATGGTAAACACAGGATAGTCTTCTTATTACCATTTGGAAATCTCTATTTCCAGTCCAAAATGAACTTTGCTACTCTCATTAACATAGTTTTGCATAAGCTTTTTGCTTGTAGACTAAACTCTCCCAAGTGCTCACTTTGCTGGTTTTCTTGGTGATGAGTGGTGGAAGGTGTGCCCTGGAGGTGGAAGTAGCCCCAATAGCCTACAGCAGTTTTTCAGTATAAAAGTCCAGTCTTTCAGCTGCTGGAGCCAAGAAAATTCCCAGCTTGGCTCACTGAGCACCAAACTGGGCCCAAAGGATGCATGTTGTAATTATTTACACATGGAAACTCACTTAGGATGTTAGAGGTGCAGATTATTTTTTTTCCTCTTGTTTCTTCCACTCTGATGACTTCTAGAGTGACACAGATAGGGGATTGCATGCTACATTTGTCTCCAGGAAGCTCTCCCCGGGGCTGACGTCTTTGGGGAAGGTCTGTCCTGCACTGCACTCATCCTGCACAGCAGCCTTCAGGGACTCACAGCAGGTCAGGTGTCAGGTTGAGGATAAGGCAGGTAGGCAACTGGAGACTAAGCTGGGTGAGGTAGTGGAGAAGCCTAGTCTGCATCATGACACAGATTTTTTTTATTTTTTTTTTTTGAAAGCTTAAGAGGTGGCATATTTCAATCACTAAATTAGATGATAGAATGAAATTGCCTTCCTGTCTTCCACAAAGCCAGGAGGTGTTGAGCCTATACCTGCGTTTGACTAATGTTTGTGAAGCTTAGCTTGTTGTGAAAGCTCCCCCAGAAAAAAAATGAATTTTGAAGAGCTTTGCAGAAACCCTTTCTGTACTCTGTATGGGACATTTCAATTTGGGCTCAATATGCCTGATCATGTCTCTCCTAGTGGCAAAGCCAATTAGCTTATTTTTGCAATACCTCTACGTTGCAGTTGTGGCCTCTGTTT